>NC_137126.1:44087322-44742322 GCF_949319135.1 Squalius cephalus | reverse complement strand
AGGTTTTGTGGGTGGTTTTTTGAACCGATAAGTATTACCTCTGTCTTGTCTGGATTTAATAAAAGAAAATTACGCGTCATCCAATCTTTTATATCTTTAACACACTCTGTCAATTTGGATAATTTAGCGTTTTCATCCGGCTGTGATGAAATATATATTTGAGTGTCATCAGCATAACAATGGAAACTAATTCCATGTTTCCTTATAATATTTCCAAGTGGCAGCATATATATTGAGAATAATAGAGGGCCTAACACAGATCCCAAAACATACAAGAGTTTTCCCTTTTGGGCTAGTAATTAATTTTCAAAATTAGTACCTGTAATAAGATTTTACAATGTTGGTTTTTAATGTCAGGTTTTCAAAAAAGAACAGATTGAAACGACTTATTTATATGTTATTATCATGACTTGAAGACTGAGAGGTCTCACGTGAAAACCTGGCTTCATTTTAACCCTGTAATCTGAAACATTTCCATCATAAACTGAGAGCTGACTTGAAACTTGGAGGTTAAGTTGAAGAATTCAAAGGTTAAGAATGTTAAGCTTGACTCTGACTTGTAGAAAAACGATCTGACCCCTGTCTGGAGATGAAAGTCTGTACATGTCAGGGTTCTTCATAATGATGGACACACACCTGACAGACGGAATGTTGTTGGCGTGTGTGAGTGTGCTCTCCAGCTCTCTCTGGGACAGGAACATGTTGAGGTCTCCGTTCTCCATGTACTCCGTCACCATGCAGAGCGGGTCGGAGCTCACACACACGCACAGCAGCTGAATGATGTTCGGGTTATTCAGCCGCGACATGATCTTTATCTCCTTCAGGAAGTCATTTCTACACAGACAAAAGTCAGAAATTATCATGGGATCAGGTGAAAGGTTAAAGGTAAGCATCCATCACTAAATATTGATGTGAAAATAATAGTGAATAGTGAAAATGACTGATGACTGTGTATTCTGAAACAATTTGACATTTTTATGGAGAGGTATAGGGCTGTACTCAACCAAAGAAAATCTTGGTCGACTGAAGTCCTGAAATTTTCGACTAAAAATCGACTAAAATCGACTAAAAATGATGTTAGAAAAAAAAACGTTAAATTAATTAGATGCGCACTGTGCGCAGTACTTGGTAGCCTTGTTGTCCGCCTAAATGAATTATAAATAAACATAAACAACTAGTAGGCTATTTGCAGTATATTAAATCGTTTTTGACCTAATTATTTTGCACTGAAATGAGTCTGACACTCGAGTCTGTCAGCTCTGACAGCGCTGCATCACGTGTACCTGCGCAATATCATAGCTTATGATTTCCGAAAATAGTATGTTGTCAACTAGTGATATCATCACAAGAACTGTTGAGGAATATGCAACATAATTTAGACAATTATTTTTGTCATATGTTATAATAATAAGTTATAACTGTCAGACACTATCATTTCACCGTGCATGTCCTCGCACCGAGCGAGGCTGAACATGAGCTCAGCTTCGCAGCTGAGACACGAATAGACTATTAACTTAAAGCTTTTACTCTTAATAAACACAAAAGGCACGTCCACTTTAATAAAAAAAAAATATTTATTAAACAAACCAGATCAAGAGCAGAAACGAAATAAAGTGCATAACTGAAAAATAAAGCATCCTAGGCTCAAAACTAACACAACCAACAGCACAGCGCAATTGCGCATTAGGCTCCAAATAAAAAATAAAAAAGTTAGGTTATCACACTAAAACATTGAAATATGCAAATTCTGATATGTTCATATAGCCTAAGTTACTCAAAACAGACAGGGCAAGCTAACGCAGACAAGTGAGCTTACCACTTTTAGATGATATGTCATGTTTGTCGTCAAGCTGTGGAAAACTGTTGCTTGCAAACTTTGCATTCGACCTTTTTCCTGTTATCAATTTTAACAAAATGCTGGCACACTGTCGATTTCTTTGTTGTTGACATGTTAGAAGAGGACTGACTATTAAACGCTCTCACAATTAAATAAATAATATTCAGCATCAAACCTTCTACGCTCGACGCTCTCTCTTGGGTTGAACTAATCCAAAAAAGGTGAAAACAAGGGGGGTGTTTTGAAGACAGACTGTTACAGTGAAACAAGGGTACTCTGAAAACACCCCCATTAGCAGTTAGTGCTTTCCACCTGATGAAATGAGCGCGCCTCAGCGCGGCAAAACTGATGAAATAAACGCGGCAGAAAATCGACCAATCAGAATTTTGGTCGAACCAGAACGTATCGACCAACTAATCGACTAATCGACTAGGACAGTACAGCCCTAGAGAGGTACACCTTGCTAGTATGGGTTGAACCCCCTTTTACATTCAAAACTGCGTTAATTCTTCATGGCACAAATTTAACAAGGTGCTGGAAACATTTCTCAGAGATTGATCGGCTGCACAATCATGATGCGAATCTCCCGTTCCTCCACATCCCAAAGCTGCTCTCCTGGATTGAGATCTGGAGACTGTGGAGGCTGTTTGAGTTTAGTGAACTCATTGAAGAATGAGTTCATGTTGAAGAAACCAGTTTGAGATGATTTGAGTTTTGTGACATGGCGCATTATCCTGCTGGAAGTATCCATCAGAAGATGGTTCACTGCGGTCATAAAGGGATGGACAATACTCAGCAACAATACTCAGGTAGACTGTGGCGTTTAAACAATGCTCAGTTGGTGCTAAAGGGGCTAAAGTGTGCTGAGAAAATATCCCACACACCACTACACCACCAGCACTGCCTGAACCGTTGATACAAGATACAAGTTGATTCATGTTGTTTACACCAAATTCTGACCCGAACATCTGAATGTCGCAGCAGAAATCGAGACCCATCAAACCAGGCAGCCTTTCTCCAATCATCTATTGTCCAGTTTTGGTGAGCCAGTGTGAATTGAAGCCTCAGTTTCCTCTTCTAATCTGACAGGAGTGGCACTGCTGTGGTCCGTCTGCTTCAAGATCGTGTTGTTCGTTCAGAGATGCTCTTCTGCAGACCTCGGTTGTAACATGTGGTTATTTGAGTTACTGTTGCCTTTTTATCAGCTGAAATTAGTCTGGCCATTCTCCCCTGACCTCTGGCATCATCAAGGCAGAACTGTCACTCACTGGATTTTCTCATTTTCAGATAATTCTCTGTAAACCCTAGAGATGGTTGAATTTCCCTGTAGATCAGCAGTTTCTGAAATACTCAGACCAGCCCGTCTGGCGGCAAGAAACCATGCCAAATTCAAAGTCACCTTTCTTCCTCATTCTGATGCTCAGTTTGAAATTCAGCAAGCTCATCTAAATGCCTAAATGCATTGAGTTGCTGCCATGTGATTGGCTGATCCATGTGCCAATCAATTTTATTCCAACCAGTCACAATACATCCTAATTACATAACCATTCCGAACTTTTAAGCAGGGACTTCCCAGAAGTACTTAAGACAGCCTCACTCCATTATGCAACTTTCCAATCAAATGTTAGTGTTTTTTTCCCCAAACCTGGCATTGCTGGTGGCATCCGCTCTGAGTTGCTTAACTGCTACCAACACCGGCTTGCCGTCCTGCTCCGGTAACGGTGCGCCCTCTCCCAGAAACTCTGCCAAACCCTCGGCCTCACACAAATGCACCTGAAAACAGCAATGCCAGCAGACAAGAGAATGAACATATGTGAAGCATCATACTTAAACAACGTGAGAACGAAAACACGCTTGCATGGGCTCCACTAACAACAAAAATACCAAATACCGTACTATTGTATTATCATGTTATATCAGTATGTTTTTTTAAATACTTCAAATCATCAAGGAATTAAATTGATCAAAAGAGACAGTAAAGACATTTATGTTACAAAAGATTAATCAAAGAATCCTTAGAAAATTATCAGTTTCCACAAAATACTACGCAGCACAACTGTTTTCATCATTGGTAATATTAATAAATCTGCCACCATAGTAACAGAATGAGGATCAACTGTGTTAAAAAAGTATCAGTAACACTATTACAAAAAAAAAAAAATCCTTGGCTCTCACTCTAGATTTCCAATGTTTTTCTTAATAAAGCCATACATTACAGTCATGCGTGGTCACTAATAACAGGGTTTTCTGGGAAACACTCAAACATTAGGCATTGCAGCACTGTTTGTATAAAACAAAGCATAAACAGTGTGCAAAAAGATCCCAACTAACTCGGAATAAAAGACAATCCAAGTGGCTCCAGAAGTGAGTCTACGAAACAACAACGGCAGCGACTATAAAACCTCCTGCTGTGGTTCATCTACACTCACCTCACCAAACTGGCCTTCTCCCAGTTTCTCTCTGAACAGCAGTCTCTCCCGAGGGAACTCGGCCACCGAGATGTCCTTCCGCGTCAGGGAATCCACGGTGAGGGCCGGAACGGCGTACATGTTGCTGCCGGTGACGCCCTGCAGGCTAATGATGTCAGTTTCAGCGTAGTGCGGCACGCTGCTCTGAAAACACTGGTGTGGGGTGCACAGGGTAACGTCGGGTTCGGCATATCCTCCGCTACAGGCTACAGAGAGAACAAGACATCAACAATCAGCATTTATATCAACCCATTGTTTTCTGTTTTTATTTTATTTTAATGGTGACACTTTACAATAAGGTTGCATTAGTTAATGCATTAAATAACATTAAACATGATTTTACATATTTAAAAAAAAAAAAACGTTAATGTTAGTTAAAAAAATACAATTGTTCATTGTTTGTTCATGTTAGTTAAAATCCATTAAAGTGCCCCTATTGTGCTTTTTCAGATATTAGCTTTCATGTAGTGCAATGACAAATGGAGTTATTGTCTCCTAAAAGAAAGAACTGATTCTGAACAGCCTCAAACGAGTCGTCAGTAATCCCAGTCTTACTTCCTGCACAAATCTAAGTAGGTGTGTAACATATTTGCATAATTCCAGGCTATGGTCTTCATTGGCTGCCCGCGAACAACCTCTACTTTGACCTGCCCTCAATCACTGTAGATGTAGCTGAGGCCTGGAAGAGTTTGGTTCATGTTGTCGACGTCAAGAAGACACTGTTTTCTGCGCTGCAAAAGCAAATCTACTTTGCTTCACATCCAAAGGATGAGGACTCAGGCTTGAATTGATCTGATAAAACCGAAGCCATCGTTATCGATAGTATCACTAATAAGATAATAAGCAAATAGTTTCCGACACGTGCTGTAAGCGGTAGACCAATCACAGCAGACTGGGCCATCTGACCAATCAGAGCAGAGTAGGCTGGGGTTTAGAGAGACTGAATCTTTTATCGAACAGTTTCAGACACTGTGAGAAAAGAGGTAATGCTACAATGTACAGTATATTATGAGAAAATTAAAGTGTTTATCATTTAGCATGTAAACCTATTGTAGGAGACCTCCAAAACAAAATTAGGAACCTTTAAAATTGCATTACCTTTATTGAATGCTTTAGAAGTATTTGTCATTGTTAATTTATGTTGACTAATGCAGTTAACTAATATTAGCAAATGAAACCTTATTGTAAAGTGTTACCATTCTGGCATATCCTTCATTTCATGCATCTCTTTATTAATGCCACCCTATTTATTTCCATCATCATTGATTTGCAATATTTTAAATGCTGACAATCATGTCACTAGAGCTTTGTTGAGAGTAAGAGAAAGAGGAAGAGAGAGAGACAGAAAAAGCAGAAGATGAGAAGAGAGGAAAATGTCAACTTCAGTCATTTTATTTCAACCAAAACACTGAGGTGACTGGGTGCAAGAAACTGCAGGGTGTCACAATAGGAGCAAAGGAAAATCCAGCATCGATTCTTACCCTTGCAAAGTCCGTCAGTCTGGTAACAAGATCAGATGGAGTTCATAGACTGCGAGCAAAGGCTAAAGAACGCAAGACTAGAGGAGGAAGAAAGGAAAAAGTGCATTGGCAGGCAGCATGCAAAATTTCGAGGAAACAAGTGTCAACGAAACTAAGTTCATTTTAAAAGGGTAAAAGATAGAACGAGAAGTTAGTTTTAAAAAGGACATCATGGAGAGGTGTATTCAGTACTGGAAGTCTTCACAGTAGCTCTGGTCCAAAACCTACTAGGATACCTATCTGGGCATTATTTTTAGGATTCAAAGTTGAGCTCCTGACATGAAGACTGCACCATTAGGCAACAAAATTATGCTTATAGTCTTATAATATTTGGCAAATTACAAGGCAGCTTTGCATGCATCCTAGACAATCCCAGAATTAAAATCCAGTCATGCAAATGATCCTCACATGTACTGTTCAAACGTTTGGGGTGAATACGATTTTTTTTTTTAAGAAATGTTTTTATTAAAAAGTTACAAAAAATTTCTACTTCAAATAAATGCTGTTCTTTTGCACTTTCTGTTCTGAAAAAATGTATCATGTTTTCAACAAAAAACATTATGCAGCACAACTGTTTTCAGCATTGATAATAATAATAAATGTTTCTTGAGCAGCAAATCAGCATATTAGCATATCATGTGACACTGAAGACTGGAGTAATGATGCTGAAAATTCAGCTTTGATCACGGGAATAAATTACATTTTAAACCATATTACTATAGAAAATATTTATTTTAAACTGTAATAAGATTTCACAATATCACTGTTTTCAAATAAACGTAGATGCAGCTTTGGTGAGAATGGGAGACTTCTTTCAAAATCATTAAAAAAAATCCTGACCCCAAACTTTTGAACAGTAGTGTATATATTAGCATATTAGCATCTGATTATTTCACAAATAAACGTAAAATTATACTTTTTTGTTTAAATTCTTATATCCATTTGCTTAATTTAATAGTTTTATATAAAAAGAGTCTGGCGTACTCGCATAGGAGGCGAGAGGACGCTGGCACTGTCTGTTGCCGCTTCTCCCTTAAGAAAACGTCTTTGTACATCTCGTACAAACGTACAACTCATTGCTATGCCGATGACACTCAGCTATATATAAAAACCAACCTCATCCCATCTACAGCCACTCTGTCATCACTGAGCTCCTGCCTTGAGGAGATTGAGGTATGGATGAAGGCAAACTTCCTACAGCTAAATAGCTCCAAAACAGAAGCTATTTTAGTTGGTACACCACACCAGGTCCAGTCATCACCCATAACCCACATCACCTTCTCTGGTCAAAACATTCCACTATCATCGACAGTCACCAACCTGGGAGTAAGATTTGATGCTCAACTCACATTTGACGCCCACATACAACATCTGTGTAAGACCTCCTTCAATCACCTCAGGAACATTGCTAAACTCCGTCCCACACTTGGTCTGCCAGATGCTGAAAAACTTGTCCATGCTTTTGTATCCTCGAGGCTGGACTACAGCAACGCTCTCCTCTTTGGGATTCCTGGCAAAAGCCTTCAAAAACTACAATACATTCAGAACAGTGCTGCCAGGATCCTAATGAGGATAAGAAAATATGACCATATCACACCCATCCTTCACTCACTCCACTGGCTTCCTGTCTCATACAGGATTAACTATAAAATCATTCTACTTACCCATCAATGCATCCACGTAAACACACCCCTCTACTTAAAGGAACTACTCACAACACAAAACTCTTCACGCAAGCTCCGCTCTGGAAACAAAGCCCTTCTTCAACCATCCAAAACTAAGCTCCGCACTATTGGGGATTGAGCCTTCTGCTCAGCCACGCCGCGTCTTTGGAATTCCCTTCCAGAAAACCTAAGGGCTCCTCAAGCCATAGACTCTTTAAGAAAGGACTAAAAACCTTTCTTTTTAAACAAGGATTTTTTACTTTTTGCTAACTTTTTATTTCTTCTTTCCGGTTTTTAACTTTGTTTATACTCTGTAGCACTTTGGGATTGTTTTTAACTATGAAAAGTGCTTTACAAATAAAATATATTATTATTATTATTATTATATTGTGCCTTCCTTACATAATTTTCATAAATAATTCCCAATGATTTAAGTGATCAGTTGCCCATTTACTGATGAACAATAGTGTTTGAGACAGAGCTAGTGTGTGTGTTTGTGTTTAACGGATGGTACCAGAAGCCTCTGCGCTTTGAGACAGCTCTGGAAGTTTGTTCCTCAGCGCAGCGGGATCCTGATACTGAGGGTCCAGAAGGAAGATCCTCTCGTAAGGGGGGTCGAGGGAGACGCGCGGGGGCACCGGGGGAGTCTGCAGGATTATAGTGTCACTGCTAGAGGACAAACGCACCGTCACCTCCTCCTCCAAAATACGTCTTGGAGCCTAAGAGAGAAAGAGAGACACTTTTTGTATTATCACATTTTCCTAAAATAAGTGTTGAGAGAAAAAACAAAACAAAAGTCATGTTTTATTATTACATCCAGAAATAATGTAAAATACAGGTAAATAAATGAAACATTTAAAAACATTATAAGCACTATGAATATGTATTTAAGTTTCCCTCACAAACAAATCCTTTCAATTTAAATGGTATTCAGAAAAGAACAGGAATGAAAAATAAGAAACAAAATCAAAAGGAAATTATAATGGCATTCATTATCAAAAACATTTATACCCAACACCAAGCAAACAAGCTTATTAAAAGCATTTTATTTAACTACCGTTGTGTGGGAAATGCGCTATACAAATAAAATTGCGCAAATTCATGTTTTGCATGCTTTATACATAAAAAAATGCTACTTATATGCCCAGAAATTTCTCAATATGGTCACAACTTCTCAGAGACGCATCTTGAAATTCAGCGATGCTCATCCTTTCAGTAAGGTATTAAGGCAAGGTACTTGACACTCCTCAAATATTACATGTATTGTTGAGCAGCTCTAAAATCTGTTGCATCAATACAAACACACACACACACACCTTCTCCAGGACTTTGCACACATATTGGCACCACAGAATCAGGAAGATGATCACCACCAGCAGGAGAATAATAGTCACCAAACAGCCAATCAGAATCGACGTACTGCCCTCTTCAGGAGAGCCCGTCTTTGATGGTGTCGTCCGGTCCTCTGTAAAACACAGACGGTTTATTAAAGTTCAAGTGAAGTGTGTAGAACGCAAGTTAGTACAGTGGTCAGGTGTATTCATTTAAAGTCAACAGGAAATGGTGTACGCAACCCATTTTACTTCCATAAAGTGACACATTTCCTCCATTTGTATTCATCGGAAACTTGCTGGATCACGAAAAACAGTCTCTGCACGATTTGGCTGAACAGACATTTAATTTTCTTTCAAATAACATGTATTAAGAAAGTAAACGGTCAAAAAGGTGTCAAATTTTGTTTCATTTTGACAATACAAACACTGCAACGCCTTACCTGTTATTTGAGTAGTTTCTGATACTTTGCTGTTAAATTCATATGAAGGAGGGGTCAAAACTGGAGGCCTCTGGGTAGGAAGCACATTAGTTGCTGCAATGGAAAATAATTCAAACACAGGAAATCACTAAACCTCAAGTTACACCCACTAAATGTGAATAAGTAATTGGTCTCACTATGAGTGATGCACGCATTTCCAATAAGATGCTTTTGAAAGAAATTAATATTTTCTTATTCAGCAAGGATGCATTAAAGTGAATAAAATGGCCAGTAAAGACATTTATAATGTTCAAATAAATGCTGTTCTTTTGAACTTTCTATTCTTCAAAGAAACCAGAAAACATGTATCATGATTTCCACAAAAATATTAAACAACAGGACTGTTTTCAACATTAATAATAATAATAATAATAATAATAATAATAATAATAACAATTATTAGCAGCAAATCAGCATGAATGGTTTCTGAAGGATCATGTGAAACTGAAGACGAGAGTAATGATGCTGAAAATTCAGCTTTGTGTGACAGTAATAAATTAAAATTTTAAATATATTCAAACAGAAAACGATTCTTTTAATTTGTATTAATATTTAATAATATTTTTTGCTGTATTTGTGATCAAGCCTTGGTGAGCATAAAATACTTCTTTCAAAAACATAAAAATATCTCACTGACCCCAAATTTTTTAACGATGGTGTAAGTGGAAATTAATAAATTGGGAATGATGATATGAAAAGCATTTCACAGTTCTGGCTGAATTTTAATGAGGAAATACTGGGAATACCAGTGGGAGGGAGAGGTGAGCTGTTCTTATTTCATACCAGACTGAAATGAGATCTCGCTGAACATCATCCAAGTGTCAGCAAAGTAGAAGCGGCAGCGCAGGGCCGTGGCCGACCTGTGCTTTAACGGGACGGTCACATAACGAGCGCTTGGGTTCCGGTCGTCTAGAACGGTGTGAAACTCCACCGGCTCTGCCTCCCACTCAGAAATCAGATGCAGTTTAAAAGCACAGGACACGGATGCGAAGATCTTCACACCCCGAGAGAACATGTTATTACTGTGAACCTGTTAAAGAGAGGATTAATAAGCATCATTAACATCTCTGAAGCCTTTCTGTGTTCACCATAAATAAAGCTTCATAGTACTACAATATGTACCTTTTAAAGTCAACATAAGTGACATTTACAACCCCTTGTGGACAATCTACTTTCTATTCATCAAAGAATCCAGAAAAAAAAAAAGTACCACGCATAATGTACAAACGCAGCATAAGAGACTTCTTTCAAAAACATTACAAAAATGTTACTGACCACAAACTTTTGGATAGTTGTGTATACAAGTAAATCTTAAGTAAATAAGATCAACTCTGATCTCATGCTGACTTCAAGATACAAAGCAACTAAAACAAAGTGACCAGGCTTCAATAAACATATGATTTCTAATATAAAATCATTACTTCAAGATTAAGCACCTAAACCCCCCCAGTCCACACACACTGACGCTATTATGGCAAACAATCCTGGCCCAACATGCAATTATGTTTTATTATGTGTGAAATATGATGTATAATTAGTGCTACATTAAAGCTGTCATTCAACAAACACTTCAAAGCGCATCAACTTCAAATTATACACATTACAGATGTAACCCAGAACACATGCACATTTTAGGTTCGGTACAAGTTCTGTCAGTGTTAGTGGCTGAATGTCAATTACAATAGAAAATAATTATGTTCATAAATGAATAACATTGTCAAGAGTGTTTCTAGAGCATCACCACGAGATATTAAATATTATACACTACTATTCAAAAGTTTAGGGTCAGTAGGATTTCTTTTAAAATAAATTAATTATTTTATTCAACAAGGATGCATTAAAAATTGATCAAAAGTAACAGTAAAGATTATTATAATGTATTATAATGTTACTAAAGGTGGGCAATAGGATCAAATCCTTATTTCATGATATGATCATTTTTAATTCATTATAACAATGTATAAATCAAATAGTTATTTTATTATATAAAAAAAGAACAAAGAAGCAAATTACAAACAATAGGAAAAAAGTTTTTCAGGTACAGTAGGTTTATTTAACATGTATACATCTTTTGTTGTTTGATTAACATTAACGACACAGACAGGTATTTTAGGCTGCTGTCACTTTAAGACTGAATGCTTGGATCTAATATACTGACACATATCCGGTTTTCACTGAGCTGTTTACATTCACTTATGTCATAACCGACTGTATTTACTTGAGATACTCCACATGATTGGCATTTTGACAACTGCGTCTGTATTGACCATTCAGGCGCAAAGAGAAGTGAATTCGGGACTGCGCTCTGTCTAAGAGAGATCCGCGATACCACATTGAGTTATTTCTGTCACAACTTACAGCACATAATAACTTGATAAACTCTTTTTGAAGATCCTAGTTAAATGCACACGCTTCTTTGACGTCTTTGCGTCTGACTTGATATCCCGCCTTCACTAACTGCAAGTTAAATTGATAACAAATTGTGTTTGGATGGTAATTTTGTTCTTAAAAATATACTGTGACGAGATTGGCAACCTTTTATTAGGCTATTCTCGGGTTACAGAAGACTGGTACTCTGTTTCAGGATCACCTAGCAAAGACAATTTAGGAAAGAAGAAATACGGGACAAAATATGATTTCATATTTGAAATCGGGATTAAGTCGGGATGCTAAAAATCTAGCTGAAATACGGGACTGTCCCAGGGGATACAGGACAGTCCCGGGGAAAACGGGACGTCTGGTCAGCATACTATAGTTAACGTGTGCCTAGTGTGATGAAAGTGCTTACTTCATGCTGACCTTGTCTGAGCAAGTTATATAGAATAAATGAACACTGATATTTAAGTTAAAAACATTTATTTTTGTGCGATATGTTCAAGAATACCGGAGGACTTTTGCATAATCAAAGATTCATTAACTTAGAAAAGTGGCTCCAAAAATACAATTTAGATAATTTTACTGAAATAATAAACTGGTTTTTACTAAATCCTTAATTCAATTCTTCATTAAAAGTACAAGCTTTACACTCAGCTTTAACACGTTGGTCCGGTTTACTTCCTTTAGTGCCTCACTAATCACCACAGCTCTTCCTCCACTCTCACCTTCATAGAGGTGAAGTTTCGTTGTCTGTCAAACTGGAACTCCATCTCTACAAATCCAGGGCCCAAGCTGTCGTTCCTCCAGCCCACGTAGTCATATCCGGGCCACAACCGGTACTGCCTTCTCTGTGCAAAGTCATCCTGACCAATCACACCATCCGTCAGCTGACCCAGCCCCCTAGACAGCTTCCTGTGGGACGAGAATGACAGGAAGCACTTAGCTCTGGGCGACGAGTGATTAGCATTCATTCTAGAACTTAAAAACAATGTTGATTGTTCTGCCACAGAATGACCCTGAAAACTCCACAACTCCAAAGTTGGCAAGAGGATGTCTGTGAAGAAACAGACAACCCCCAAACTATGTATATAAAGCTTTTTTTAAAAAGGATTGTTCACCCATCAGCATTTACACGTGCGTTTCCAAACCTCTTCGACATTCTTCAAATCATTTAACATTGGAATATACGTTTTTTTTTTTATTATTATTGAAATGTAATCGACCGATATTAGACATTTAACTGATTTTTAATGTCTTTGAAAGAAATCTCTTCTGTTCACCAAGGCTGCATTTATTTGATCAACAATAAACTAAAAACAGCAATATTGTGAAATATTATTAAAATAGCTGTTTTCTATTTTAATATATTTTAAAATGTAATTTATTCCTGTGATCAAAGCTGAATTTTCAGCATCATTACTCCAGTCTTCAGTGTCACAAGATCCTTCAGAAATCATTCTAATATGCTGATTTGCTGCTCAAGAAACATTTCTTATTATTATCAATGCTGCTTAATATTTTTGTGAAAACTGTGATAAATTGAAAAAAATTCTAAAGAACAGCATTGCATTTAATGCATCCTTGCTGAATAAAAGTATTTCAAAAACAAAACAAAATGTACTAACCACAAATTTATTTCTATTATTTTATATTTAGATTACTTTTCCCATCAACTAAAACACGCTTAAAATGAATGTACTTAACAGTCATTTAAAATGACTGATTTTAGTTTTTCCATGTTTTATATTTATTTAGACAAAACAGTATAGAATTTTAATATCAACTCTTTTTAAAATACATTTTAATTTATCGATTATAGCCATAACATGATATAAATATTTATGGGCTAATCAGTATTGGCCAGAGTTTTAACATCAGTGCATCCCTAAAAGCTAAACATACAGCATTAGATTAGACGTTCACCTGCGTTCCAGGGCCCCGTCGTACGTGGAGTCATTGAGGGGTGTGATGGGATAGCCAGGAGCCATCATGGTCTGGCCCTCTGGAGAGCTGTACGCCGTCAGGCCATCTGCACTCCAGGAGGAAGACAAACAGAGAGGTCCCAAACTTCAGTATTGCTTTAGCTCTAGATTAGAATGTAATTACTCATTTCTCTTGGCTCACATTTAAGGCACTAGAGCAATTGAGTTCAAATGAAACTAACTTGCTGCAAATCAGACACTAGGGGGCAAATCTACACAGACCACAGCTGCTCGAACGTGACTGCCAAAACGATCTGCTTCAGTCTGTAACCCATATGTAAGTATGAAACTGAATTAGCATGAACTGCATGAGATCATGCATAACTCGCGTCTATAAGCTTGTGCACAATAGGATTATAACAGTTTGTCAAAATGTATAAATGTAGCCATTCGGCAGCTTAAAGGGATAGTTAACCCAAAAATGAAACTTCTGTCATCATTTACTCACCCTTTTAAATAGATGTCATTTTAAATAGACTTTCGATCTTCGGAATACGAATGAAGATACTTTTTATGAAATCTGAGAGATTTCTGCCTCTCCATTGACAGTCTATTCACCCAAAACTCTTGACAGTTCAAAACTCAGATCGTAAAAAATAAATCCAGATGAATGGACCGATTTAATCCAAGTCTTCTGAAGAGACACGATTGCTTTATATGATGAACAGATTTCATTTACAGTTTTTTTTTAAATGTTTTTTTTTTGGTGATTTTTGCCTTTTTTTATTGTGACAGGACAGTATAGAGTGGACAGGAAGCAAGGTGGGAGAGAGACGGGGGACGGGATCGGGAAAGGTCCACGAGCCGGGACTCGAACTTGGGCCGCCCGAGCGCAACGGCGCTATATGTTGGCGCTGACCACGAGGCCATCGGCGCCGACAGATTTCATTTACAGTTTTATTCACATATAAACCTTGATGAGCAAATGTAAACAGAAGCTCAGCTAAACCTGCTTGACACACAAGAATGAACCTCATTGGTTCTTGCTGAAGCTCAAACGTGCTGCGTAACACGAGAATGAACCTCATTGGTTCTTGAGGAACCTCAAACATGACACATAACTCGAGAATGAACCTCATTGGTTCTTGAGGAACCTCAAAAGTGATGTGTAACACGAGAATGAACCTCATTGGTTCTTGTTTTCGTGACCAAAATACAGTGGTGCAGGTTTGGTGCTGGTCAGAACCAGGAAGACTAATTCGCCACTGGTTCCCTCGAGATTTTCCTATGGGGTTTTATAATGGGGTTTTATTTATGAGTAAAATAAAGTCTGTAGTAAACATAACTTGACGATACTTTGACGTTTTGTTCTACAGCGTAAACTGCACACCCATACTGAAAATGCAATTTTGAAGCAGTTATGTTTATTTTTGAAAACATATGCTTCAAGTAAGTAACTAGATAAGACATATTGGGTTGTGAGTGTGTGCAGTTTAAGTTGTAGAACAAAACGTCAAAGTATCATCAAGTTATGTTTACTACAGGCTTTATTTTACTCTGTTACGTCCCTGTGTTGCGTGTGTTTTGTTTTTGTTTCTCTCCCCGCTTCTCTTGTCTACTTTCACTTCTTAGGTACCCGTGATTGGTCCGGTAATCTGTCAATCATCATCAGCGCTGACGTCATCAATCATCTCTGTCGCCAATGGGAAAAGACCACCTCGGATAAAAGAGAACGCCAGACGTTTCTTTCGCACGCACGGCTTTCTGTTGATATCTTGCACAAATTACCTTGCTCTTGTTTCTGTGACCCTTTTTGTTTCTGTGTTGCTTGATTTTTAGTGTATGATTCCATTCTTCTTGTATTCGTTTCTTTTTGTTTTATGTAACTCGAGTATACAGTGACCCACTGTATGTTGCTAGTCCTGAAAGAGGCGGACAGGTAAGAATGTCACGTGACATACACTGCAACACGTAGGAGTTTTGAGCTGTCTAGTACACTAGGTTAGGGGCGAGTGCCACCCCATGTACTTTTGGTTATGGGTAGTTAGTGGAGACTAGATAGGGCGTCCTGGACGCTGAAGATTTTTATTTTCTTTCTTTCTTTTCTTAGTTAGGAGTAGAGGTTATCTACAAGTTAGACTTCGTTTGGTTTTGTTACTTTATTTTCTTTGGCGCCGTCCACGTCCCCTCTTTCTCTTTTGTGGTATTGACCAGCTTACAGAAATTCTGTATCCACTGTATATATTTATATTCTTTATTGTGTCTGTCCTGGCTATTTCACCTTTTGCCTATAATTTTTTTGTACAGAATAAAGGTGGGCTTTTTGCACAGCTACTTGGTGGAGTTTTTTTTGCACAACATGTGGGTTATATATGTTTCTCTTTAATGTAAATTTTAAATGTTGGACCCCCGAACTCCTAGACTATATCGGGGGTCGTAACATACTCATAAATAAAAATAAAAAAACAGGGGAACTAACCCTTTAATAGAAGGCACTGATAAATAAAATGATATTTGTAATTTTTTTTTATAATTATATTTTATTAAAGCTACACTGTGTAGGATTTTCTCCCATCTAGCGGTGAAATTGTTTATGACTACCAGCTGAATATTACTTTCTAGCCCCTCCCATTCCCAGGGCGTTTTAACTCCTACGGTGGCCGCATTATTCCAAATCTGCCGGCAGTCGCGAGTAATCTCCCCCTCGCATTCGTCACGGTGCCACTGAGTGTAAAAACGCGAAATGCGAAGCTTGAATTTCCAGGTATGTCCCTCTTTGTCTAATGTATTTTCAAGATGGAGGCGCAACATGGCTGCCGTCATTCAAGCGACTCGCTGGTATGTATTCTGAATGGCAGATTCTACGCTTACGAGAATACTTGATTAGTTGGTAGAAGTAATTACACATTAATGAGCACATATCATTTTTAAAGAACAAAGTGTTTTTTGCAAATAATCAACTTAAAAAGTTACACAGTGTAGCTTTAATTATGGGTAATTTTCATGACTCACCCTGCCAGGCACATCCAAACAGCTCTACTCTCATACACACAGTGTGTACGGCATCCGTGACAGGAATCAAGCGCAAGAACCGGGTGATGATGGGAGGATGGAGGTCTCTCACCACAGAATCATAG
The DNA here is from genome assembly GCF_949319135.1 of Squalius cephalus. Taxonomy (NCBI): domain Eukaryota; kingdom Metazoa; phylum Chordata; class Actinopteri; order Cypriniformes; family Leuciscidae; genus Squalius; species Squalius cephalus. The sequence goes on along the minus strand of NC_137126.1, from coordinate 44,725,585 downwards.
GTGTTTATATTGCCCATTATAATCTGGAGTACAGAAGAAATTAGTTAAACAATACGGTACAAGACATCGTGGTATATATTATGAACATGCTGTGCATCCGAAAACCGCACACTGTATAGTAGATACTACATTTGGTTTGAAATTTGCTTCACAATCATTAAAAAAGTGTTTCTATTCTAAATAGTAAGTGTGTAGTATGAATGAAATTCGGATTTAGTACATCCACCATGTTATCACTGTCATGTGACTAGTGGCATCTGTTCACTGTCTGCAATTTACAAATCCTCTCCTCATGGGATAGTAAAGTGTCCATTGAATCAAACTTGCTTTGTTTACATGACAACATTTACACCCAAACATAATTTATGCATAAGCTTTACTATTCAATAAACAAAATAGTGTGAGAATAGAATTATTATTATTGGTTACTTTGATGAAATACTGCACATACAGTATAATGCACTATACACACTACTTTTTGCCCAAAAAATTAGATTTGCCTAAAAAATGGATGCATTTAATTGATCAAAAGTGACAGTAAAGGCATTTATAATGTTTATTTATAATGTATTTCTGTTCAATCCTGAATAGAATCAAATCATAGAATTATTCCTATCAAAGAATATTGGAAAAAAATGCATCATGGTTTCCCCAAATAATGGCTTCTGAAAATTCAGCTTTGTTATCCGGTAAGAAATTGCATTTTAAAACATTAAAAAATTGAAATGCTGTTTTTACTGTATTTTACATCAAATACATGAAGCCTTGGTGAGCAGAAGAGACTTTTTTCAAAACTTTAAAAAAATCTTACCGACCCCAAACTTTTGAACAGTAGTGTATAGCATAATTGCTTTCTGATATAACATATACATTTGCTAATATTAGTTTAGTACTAAAACTTCAGTTCATTCAGGTCAATTATATCATATCTGATCATACAGTACCTCATAATAGTATCTATAAAAAACACCCTTGTCTTTCCTACCTCACTGCCAAGGCGGTTTCTCCAGGAGATCCAGCGGCGTCCATCGCGACTGTACTCCAGACGGTACTTGCGTGCATACTCGTTGCCGGAGTTGCGTGCATAGCGACCCTGCGTAGCAACCACGGTGAGGAAGATGAGCTGACGAAGGTCAAGCTGAAGATACTGAACATCTGAGGGCTGCAGTTGACCAGCAGGACACCAGGCGCCGTCCCCTTCCTCACGGTTTAACCTGATGCAACAACACACAGATGCAAATGAGCTTTATTTAAAGAGGTCAGATCATGAGGAAACAAATTTTATCCTGATCTACTTTTGCAATAAATGAGCTTGATGCAATATAAAAACAGTCCCCAGCTTTATTTACTACTAGAGCTGCACAATATTCGAGAAAATATTGTGATGTGAAAAAATACAGGAAGTTTCACCAGATGACATGAATAGCTGTATTTGGAAAGAAAGTGAGTTGGGGGATTTTATTGTGACCGCAAAAAACAAAAAAAAAAAAAAAACCCTTCACTCAGAGCCTTTTTTTTTTTTAAGTCGGCATGAAACAGAAGTTATGATAGTCTTTTCTTCCTTATTGTGACCTTTATCTAAGTGAAGCGGGTTCTCGGACAAGAAAAAAAGTAGGGCAGGGCTTGATTTTGTCCATGGGGAATTGAATGGATTGTTGTGGTTTGCTATTGGTGGATCTCATGTGAGTGACAGGTTGTCCCGCCCTCGCACCAGTAAACACATCATCAGAGAAGAGATGACGCTGCAAGAGGGAGGGGACGTCATTCTGACTAAAGATTACGAGGGCACATGAACAATTGAAGAATGGAGAACTGTCCATTTTGATTTCATGGTGACTAAGTACGAAATCCTTTTAGAGCTGAACGATTTAGGATTTATACCTGGGTTTACTCTTTACAAGAACCATTAAAAAAACTCTTTCCACTTGAGTTTTAAAGGATAACTGTCACCAAAATGCAACCTAGGGTCTTTTTGTGAATCTACCCGAGTCAAACTTTTGTGTAAAAGCATAATTAGAATGGAAACGCCACTTTTAAGATTGACCGTATTTTCGTTTTCAGTCAAATTGCCTTTTAAATGGGAGTTCTTGGGGAACGACTATGATAGCATCAAAATCGCTATTTTTAAAACACTAAGAAGGCTTGACACAACATGAAACTTTGCTCGAAGTATCACCAGGGGCTCTACACATGAACTCCAGCATTGAGAACATTGTTTGTGTACACAGAGTTTACTAAAAAGAAAGATTTTGAACAACTCACTGTAGCTGTGTCCGCCGGCATTTAGTCAGTCAAAAATAGTCGATCTCCGAATGCAACGTAACAGGGAGGAGAGTAAAGATGGAAAGCTCCTAAAGCTTAGCTCCATATAAATTCACGGATAATTTGTTGTTTTGTCGTTAGTGAAAATCAATATTGACCTTGTATTTGAAAAAAAAAATGTTTAATCAAAATAATAACTATATTGTAATAACACTATTGTACAGTAATATAAAAAAAACGAGTAATAAAATTAATTTTATTTTTACTATGACAACAGTAATAATATTTCCACCTTAATTTGATCATTTTCAAACAGTCTACCATCAAGATTTTATTTTGACGGTTTGCTGGCAAGTTAATAAACACAAAGGTAGTTTCACAGTGAAGTAACGGTTGCGTGCAGCTCACAGCATCTCAGACCGGCTTGATTCACAGTGAGCTGAAACGAGCTGTTCTGAGACTCTGAAACAGCCATATTGATTTTACTTTGATATCTCGTGCAGCCCTATAGACTACTACACTTCTGCACTTCAGTGTAGCCTGTCATATGTACATTACCTTGCATACTGAGGGCCTGTGGTTTCATACCACTGGCTGGAGGCAGTGATGTCGTCGTTTTTGATCCTCCCGTCCTCCATGCCGAGAGGGTAACGACAGTGAGCTGAAGGACACCATGAGAAAGTGAATGTTTTGGTCCTGTCTGTATGGATGCATATGTTTGTGTAGGTGTGCATGTAACATTACCTGGGTCTATCTGGCCATTGGTGTTCGTTTGTAAGATGGCCAGCAGCAGATAAAGCAGCATAGTGAGACCTCAGAGTCTGCCAACAGACCGGAGTGCAGACTACATCTCTGAAGAACACAAACAAACAACAGTAATGAACCACCATCTACTAATGTTCCAGTCAATATAACTGTCACAAGAAGTGAAAGAGAAAATGCTGAATTGTACATCCCGCCTTTTTACAGTCAATAAAATTTAAATTAATTTAACACACATTGAAACCTTTTGTAAACCAAAATATTTAAAAATGAAAAAGAAAATACCTACAAGACTCATATTCTTTAAACATACACTACCATTAAAAAGTTTGGGGTCAGCTTTTAAAAAAGAAAAAGAAAAGAAATACTTTTATTCCGAAAGGACACATTCAACTGATTAATTGAAAAGAACTGTTTTCAACATTGATAATAATAAAAAAAAATGTTTGTTGAGCAGCAAATCATCATATTAGAATGATTTCTGAAGGATCATGTGACACTGAAGACTGGAGTAATGATGCTGAAAATTCAGCTTTGCATCACAGGAATAAATTACACTTTAAAATATAATAAAATAGAAAACAGTTCTTTTAAATTGTAATAATATTTCACAATTTTACAGTTTTTTTCTGTATTTTTGATCAAATAAATGCAGCATTGGGGAGCATGAGACACTGATTTTCTGTGCTTGTGTTTTTTCTTGAACACCATTTGTACTCACTGACTGATGTTGAAAAAAACATGTTTAGAACCTGTCGGAGAACCGACTATAAATTCAACAAATCGGCACCCTGATGCTCTCATGCAGGGCGCAGCTGCACAATCCTCTGGGTTTTCCGAGTCCTGTGGGAACCCACAGGTCATATTAGCATCACTGCTATGCTAACTATGCAAACTATGCCAGAGCAGATGTGGCCGGGAATGACTGAGAATTCCAGCTCATTCAGGGTGGGACTCTCAATAATGATGAATAAAAGAGGCTCTTTCTTAAAACACACAGAATCACTGACACTCCAATTGTAAAAACAAGAACTGTTACATAACATACCATGCCATTATTGAGACTGCACATAAAATGTGAACAATAATGTTTTATTGCCAGCAGTTACTCATGCATGCCATATTATTGTGCATTTTATGAATAAAAGTTTGTTTGATTAAACTTTTTTTAATTTATATATATATATATATATATATATATATATATATATATATATATATATATATATATATATATATATATATATATATATATATATATAGTACAGGCCAAAAGTTTGGACACATTACTATTTTTAATGTTTTTGAAAGAAGTTTCTTCTGCTCATCAAGCCTGCATTTATTTGATCAAAAATACAGAAAAAAAAGTAATATTGTGATATATTATTACAATTTAAAATAATTGGTTTTCAATTTATTATACTTTAAATTATCATTTATTTCGGTGATGCAAAGCTGAATTTTCAGGATCATTACTCCAGTCTTCAGTGTCACATGTGACATCCAGTCAATCACATGATCCTTTAGAAATCATTCTAATGTTCTGATTTATTATGAGTGTTGGAAACAGTTCTGCTGCCTAATATATTTGACGAATAAAAGGTTAAAAAGAACTGCATTTATTCAAAATATATATATATTTTTTTAATATAAATCTTCTTTATTATCATTTTTTATCAATTTAACACATCCTTGCTGAATAAAATGATTGATTGATTTTAAAAAAAATAAAGAAAAAAATTACTGACCCCAAATTACTGACCAGTAGTGTATATTGTTGTTATAAAAGATTTCTATCTTGAAAACATTTGCTTCTTTTTTTTCTTTTCTTTTTTCTTTTTCTTTTTTTTATTCATCAAAGTATCCTAAAAAGTATCACAGGTTATGAAAAAATATTAAGCAGCAGAACTGTTTCCAACTTTGATAATGAATCATCATATTAGAATGATTTCTAAATGATCATTTGATAGACTGGAGTAATGATCCTGAAAATTCAGCTTTGCATCACCGAAATAAATGATAATTTAAAGTATAATAAATTGAAAACCAATTATTTTAAATTGTAATAATGTATCACAATATTACATTTTTCTTCTGTATTTTTGATCAAATAAATGCAGGCTTGATGAGCAGAAGAAACTTCTTTCAAAAACATTAAAAATAGTAATGTGTCCAAACTTTTGGCCTGTACTGTATATATATTATTATTACTATATATATAGGGTGGATTCAAATTGGCTGTCAAGGGATTTTATCATTTATCAGCTGGAAGAAAAACAACATTCTGAAAGTGATTCCAACGATATTGTTTCTTTGTGCCTTTATTGTTAGTTGTGATGTGGACGATTTTTAGAACTCTATCTTTATCGTTATCATTATAGGTGTGAACTGGCCTTTATTCTTGGACACGTATCACACAATATATATATATATATATATAAAAGGTTTTTATCCAAAACATTTTGGATGAACTTTAAATATCATTTCCATATCATTAATAATAAAGAACAAACATCACTATTATTGCTCATATTTAGGAGTTAGAGTTTTAAACAAACCTCTAACCCTATCATTAGTGGGATTAAATTAAATGGATAGTTCACCCAAAAAAGAAAATTCTGTCATCATTTACTTGCCGTCATGTCGTTCCAAACCCATAAGATTTTCGTTCATCTTCAGAACACAAATGAAGATCTTTTTGATTAAATATGAGAGCTTTCTGTCCCTCCATTGACAGCTACGTAACTACCATTGATGCTTCAAAAAGTTCCTAAGGAGATCGTAAAACTAATCCATATGAATTGAGTGGTTTAGTCCAAATTTTCTGAAGAGACACCATTGCTTTATATGATGAACAGATTGAATTTAGGCTTTTATTAACATATAAACATTGATCAGCGAACATAAACAGAAGCTCAACCGAACCTCAACCGAACCTGATTGACGCCCGACAACAACAAAGCTCATTGAGCTTTTGTTTATCATAACTGATGTGTGCCTTGATGATGTGAATTTTTGGCAAAATTGTGCAAAGCTACCAAAGGGCACAGCAAACCTGGAGCATAAAACTTTAAAATCACAAATTACGATATTTATCAGATTTAATATAATTTTTTCCTTATATCGTGCAACCCTAATTGGAAGCGCTTTGATACAACAAGGCAACATCCTAACAACCACCCTAGCATTGATGCAGAGTGTTTTGCACGGGCAAACACCACCCACACTTTCCTCAGAATCTAATTTACATGCATTTAAGTTCCTGGTAGACACATCATAGCCAAAGAGACTTGCAAGAAACCGAACAAATCCGTGTTCTGCAGACCAAAGCCTGACAAAACTTTCATCAAAAGCCTAAGCCAGACTTCACCGCTCTTCTCCGGAGCCGGGGTCCCGAGGGCCCCTCTGATAGCAGTGAGTATCAGCGCTGGAAACACTGAGATAAATGTTAGTGTTGTTGTTAGGACAGACAGTGTGCACTTCAAGTTTGAAACTGTGTTGACTGCAGTGCGATTACTGTGGAGGGTCTCTCTCTTCCCCCCAAACCTCAGACCACAGGAATGTGTCTGATTTCATGACTGCATCACGCCCCAGCCATTACCCCAGAGACAATTACACACAAACCATCATCAGCCATTACTTACAACTATGACAAGTTCAGCGAGTTTGGTCGTTACAAAACAGCATCACAGACAACCGGTCCCGGCAGATTATTTCGATTATTTATGCTAACAGACATAAATGATACTGTACTTCAAATCATTTCGCTTGTGCTATTATTGATTATCTGAGAGGTCAAGTTTAATGTGCCCCTATTATGCTTTTTCAGAGATCACCTTTCATGAATTGTGTAATATGGCTGTTTGTGAAAAAAGGTCGGCAAAGTTTCAAAGGTCAAAGTGCATGATAATTTCCATGAGTTATTTTGTCCTAAAAGAAATGAGCAGTCAGTCTGAAATGAGCAGTCAGTAATAACAGTCTAACTTCCCGCACAAATCTTGTAACAAATTTGCATAATGCCCGCCTATGGTCTTCACTGGCTGTCTGCAAACGTCTCCTACTACGAACCACCCTCAATTTTGGAGAAACATAATCTTTTTTTTGAAAGTTTTGACAATTTTAGACATTTTTATTTATTATTATTATTTACTTGTATATAACATTTTAAATGGTTTGGCCCCTATACTATATGCTATTCTATACTCTGAGACTTTGTTTATTTTAGCTCTTAATACTCTGTAAAATCCAGTAGATTATCATCCATAAGAGATTGTTGTACACTTTCGTTGTTCTGCTTTTAGACTATCAGCTTTTTATGTGAAAGCAACTACTCACTGGAATGCTTTACCATCTACAGTGAACTTTTAGACTCTGTAAGCCTTTATTTGGTTGTGGTGTAATTGGTCTATAATTATTGTAAATACAAAGTTCTGTCATGAAACTCTAGATGGCGCAGCCAGGGTAGTCTAGCAACTCTCCGTTGACTTTCGGAGCTGTAAAAACCTAAATTGGGTCAGGCCAATCACATCGCGTATAGAGTAGGCGGGGCGGGCTTAACATAATGACGAGTTGCGACGGTTCCCTGCTACTTGAAAACAAAGAATGGCGGCTGCTTCTGGAGAACAGTCTTTCAAATCGGCTTTGGGCGCGACTCTGGAGGACTTGGAGTTAAGTTTTTCTTTGAGAAAAGAGCAAAGAACGGCACTTAAGTCATTCTTAAAAAAGGAAGATGTGTTCGTAGTTTTGCCGGCCAGATTCAAAAGTTGAATCTATCAACTAACGTTAGCTCCGCTGTTGGGAAAACGCTCTGGTTGGTTGAAGCGCTGTCCTATTGCGTGCAGAGGGAATTTGAAAGACAGCCGTTTATCCCGCCCCTCGGATTGAGCCGTGTCTATGGTGAGTTGCCAGACCTAACATCTTGATGTAGGTCTGGCTTGCCAGGCTAGTGCATGGGTCCTTTTTCAAATAAATGAAAAATAAACAAACACTGTAGTTGTATCTGAGACCTGGAAGAGTTTGGTTCATGTTGGTGAGATGTCAAGATGCTGCTGTTTCCTTCACTGCGAAAGCAAATCCACTTCCAAAGGATGAGGAGGACTCGCACTGGAAAAATGATACGTTAAAACTGACGGCATCTTAACTATTCGTATCTTGCTGAGGAAGCCTGTGTGGAGCTGAAATTCAGATATGGTAATGGCCGTTTCATTAAATTCCGACATGTGGTGTAAGCGGTCGACCAATCACAACAGACTGGCCATCTGACCAATCAGAGCAGAGTAGTCTCTCGGAAAGGAGGGGTTTAGAGAAACAGATTCCTTTATTGAGCAGTTTCAGACACTGAGAAACCTTGGATGCATGCAAACCTATTGTAAGAGACCTCCAAAACAAAATTAGGAACTTTTAAAATAGCATAATAGGGGCACTTTAAACAAATCTTACCTACCAACTTTCGAATGGTGGTGTGTTATCAGAAAAGGCTTTTGATCGTTACAGCCTGTAAACACAATCATGACGTGTGAAGGTTCATGTGTTTATCACACAGCATGTTTTCATTGTGTTGATGAGAATACCCCATGAGCCATTACATAATTTGCAAGATCGGAACATGTTCCACCCCACTTGTATGTGAACAAAAACATACGCACTCACATATTCAAACTAAAATTTCTGGAGTGCAAATGAAACGTTTTGAGAGAAAATTGTGCGATACTTTATTGCCATTGCATGATAGGGGGCCGCAGGTATAATGTGCATACTAAAGGAAGGAGAGAGAGAGGTAGAGGGAGAGGATAGAGGTTGCAGATGGTTTATGTAATATTTGGCTCATGTAAAGGCCTGTCCAGTGCCGGGATTCCAGCCTTCTTGCTCATCTTTCTAAGAGGCCTCATGTGACCGACTGGGAAACACAGCAAAGCCACAAAACATTAACAGCACTAACAGACCCTTTGCTAACAGGGAGAAAAAAACAAAAAACAAAAAAAAAAACCCCAAACTATTTGTATTAAATTCAGCATAAATTAATGGAAGTATGATGCGTAAATGGTTTACAATTTACATTATATATTAGGATTGCCACAATAATCTTTCCCAAAAGCGTGAAATTTCACAATTCTCCAAGACAATTTTAATATCACAGCAAAAATGAATAAGCTATACTGAACGCATTCCTTTATTGAGGTTTAATACAGTGTAATTATTAGCAAATTAAATAGTATTTGACAATGAAGTAATGAGCTTTAATTAGTAGTATCAACTTGAAACCAAAGTGGCGGTACTTTTGACACCACTATATGTCAAATTACCCAATTTTTATATGGGAAAATTACTCAAAATGCAGCATTCAATTCCACTAAGTGGGATCTTAAATACAAAATTAAAGCTAAAGTTGACTATGAAACCATTACCTACCAGGATTTACTTTAAAACTATTTTCACTTCCGAAAATGCTAATCAATTTTACAAGTAATTACAAAGAAACAGCAAGTAACAGATTGAAGTAGAAGCTAAATTAAATGAAGTAAAAAAATAATAATAATAGTATTTTCTTGTAAAACATACTCTGTTATCAATAATCTGTTATATTTACAACTTTTATAGTGCACAGAAATATATTTTAACTAAGAAACTGCTTGTAAATATCAGAAACAATTACAAAGAAACGGCTAGTAACTCAGCCAGGATTAACCATGACAAGTAGAAAAACTGAAAAACCTACTCCAGTAAACTTCAGAAAATTATTGTAGGCCTACACCAATTTTTTTAAGTAGGTTAAACATACTGTAAATCATCATGTTGCATTTGCACAGCACCTTTCCTGAAAAAACACATTGTCTCTCTACAAAGTGCAGCAAACAACGAACAGGTTGTTTCATGAGAGAAAGTCTATCCTACCCAAATTCCACACTCTTGCAACTAGCATGTACACGCACGCATGCTGACACACATATGAACTTCTGCAAGCATGCAGGGACGCGTTTGCCCTACTGAGCTAGAATTAAAGGACCGAGAGAAACGTGAACCCATTCTGTTCACTCATCTACACGGTCTTTGGTGTTTTATGCCCCCAACGTCGCCTTCCAGGCAGCGAGGGGATGGGTAGGTTTAAGGTTGAGGGTAGGGTTAGCTGCCTCTAAGGAGCCATTGGGGGCATAAAACACCATCGAGCCATCTACACAACATGTTTTGCACACAAACACATGCATCACACTCACATTCCTGCATCCTGGTGTTAGGGAACTGTAGTACAGTTCACTCAATGGCCTCTGACAAGCCTTACTGCCAAACATCTCAAAATTATGCAACACAAACAATGTGCAGAGCAAAACCAAGAAAGAGTCGCTGGCAGCTCACCAGAGAGATAGAGCGAGAGACTGCACAAAACCACAGCCAGAACCGACATTAATGTTGTAAATAATCTCATTCAACAGTCGGTTAGTCAGGTTAGATAGACCTCAAATGTACTTCAAATACACCACACAGGGGGAATAAAGCATGACACTAAAAACGGAGGAGTCTCAATGTACGCAAAACCAAATGCTGTTGCCTCAAGGACAAACTTACTGTGGCCACACAATTGCTTGAAGAAATCTTCAAGTCCTTTATCTATTCAGTTCATGCTAAGACCTCTATGTTTTCCCAAGCATGAAAAGATCCCATATGAAAGGGGAAAAAACACAACTGGAGTCTTTGGATTATGGCTAGCAAATAGATTTTTAAATTTTATTTCATTTAATGCAATGGACTTTGGTCAACAGCCTTTAGTTTCATGGTCTTGAATTGATCAAGTCTGAGAAGAACAGCTGAGAGTCCTTGCATAGATGTAAGATTGGTAAACTCAAAATAACTTATGACAGCAACGAATCAGCATCACAGTTTCTCACATTTCAATGTAAAAGAGTGAAGTGACCCACTTTCTTAATAGCAGGAGTGCAGGACTGATGTTTTTCTCTACTGTTATTGCTGCTAATAAATGAGTAACTTGGGATTAGCAAGTGTGCAGTTTTAACATTTAGACTACTGTTCAAATGTTTGGGGTTGGCACATTTTTTAAAATGTTTTTGAAAGAAAACTCTTATGCTCACCAAGGCTGCATTTATTTGACTAAAAATACAGTAAAAGTATGTATTTATAAAATAATTACAAATAATTTTTTAATATAATTTATTCCTGTGATTTTAAAGCTGGATTTTCAGCATCATTACTCCAGTCTTCAGTGTCACATGATCCTTCAGAAATCATTCTAATATGAGCTCCCGCTTAAGAAACATTTCTTATTATTATCAATGTTGAAAACAGTTGTCATGCTTAATATTTTTGTGGAAACCTTTTTTTTTTTCAGGATGCTTTGATGAAGAGAAAGTTTAAAAGAACAGAATAGAAACATTTTGCAAATCTCCTCTTTATCGTCACTTTTGATCAATTTAATACATATTATTTTCTAAATAAAAGTATTCATTTCTTTTAAAAAATTAAATTCTGCAAATAAGACGAAATCTGCTTGCAAAGCCCATCCATCCCCTACAGTCCATCGGGGAATACATTTTGTTCTTATTTCTGGGAAATCACTTGGGTAAGAACAAAATTGTAAATAATGAGCTTCACTTGCATTCGATGTACAGTAGTTTTGCAGGCTATTAGTGAATAGAGCTTTTCTGTGCTTCATCACATCTACTGTGGTACTTAAATATCACTCAACCTCTCTCAACAAATTCATATTGGCTCTATAACAAACACATCCTCTCTTGCATCCCCATTATGACATAAACAAAACCATCATCAAGCCCAAAATCAAACAGTTGACGCCGGTAGCCATTGACTTCCATAGTATTCTTTCCCCTAAAAAAGTCAATGGCTACCATTTTTTATAGTTCAACCGAAGAAAGAAACTCATTCAGGATAAGGGTGAGCAAATGATGACAGAATTTTCATTTGGTTGAACTATCAGTTTTACGGTCTGCAGTAACTTTCACAGATACACGATTGAACAGAGAGCCTGATAATAAGACACAGACAGAAACAAGAGCTGTGAGCACAAGTGAATTTATGAGAATTTACGCTCGAGGCATTTTTCATTTATTAGGCAACATCTGACCTCTGCTCTGGCACACAACACTTTCTTGCATCACAGGAGAAAGAAAAACAGTGAAAGTCACTTAATAAAAAACAGAGGAAATCGCTGTTATAACCGGCTTTCTGAAGATTAAACTCAGAGATGAAATGCCTCGGATTCTCAGTAGTTACAAATGTTTTATCGTTAATAAACATCAATAACCTGTCACCTCTCATGCAACAGGTGAACTTGATGAATTTCAATTAAAGATCTTTCACTTTGACTTTTCAAAGCAGCAACATATCAATTTATCCCCAATTCCTCCTCACTGAGAGCAATCCACTGAGCTGTGCTGTTCTTTTACTTCTTTCATGAAAGTTTCTAATACATTCCTGTTAATACACTGGGGCTAGTCGTCACACTTACTCCAGTGAATATTTCTCAGAGTAAGTTTTGCATTTTTTTCTTAAAATCAAATCAATAGCAGGGTACATTTCAAGGAGTAAGTTGTCACAATTGAAACCTACCACTAAATAGTCTAGTATTTAGGTTTTTCTTCAATTTAAACATTTATACATTTCATTAAACATCAATCTTTGAAAATGTAACAAATAAAACATGAAAACATTGCTTTTAAAGAGTATAAAATTACAACTTCGAAAACGAAAATGAAAATAACAGATGACTCAAAAATGTGGCCCGACGTGATATTGAATGAATAAATAAATAAATAAATAGGCCTATGCGATTCTTTTACAGCATGACGTAATTCATTTCTCGACTAAAATTTTTTTTTGCATGTTTTGATAAAAAAAAAAAAAAAAAAAATTCGTATGCAAGTCTAAAATAGTTTTAGTCTGCCTTTTCACCCCATCAGTAAAATAGCACATTCAGTTAGGAATTGGACATGTTGGAAAGAATCGACTCTTGGTTCACAGAGTCAACAAGTAATAATAGAGTGCAACAGTCAGGTTCTGGTAAAAACTCCATTCAATTTCTCCAAAGGGAAATTGATGTTTAACGATAACTTGAAAGATTAAGCTTCAAAGACAGACCTACTGTGAGATACAAGGTTGTTAATCCATGGTATTTGCCTCTGCAGAAGCCATCAGCCGTCAGTATTTTTAAAATGATCGTGTTTAATGTTGGAATTCCTGGTGAAAAACAACATTACCCATGATGCTGTAAATAACTCTTTAGCCCCGCCCACTCCCATGAAGCACTGCAAATGACTTGTATGTATGTGAATATATATAGCCTATATATATACACACACATAGTTTTTATACATAATCAACATTTGTAAATGATTAGTTTTATATTTCTCAATCGTTTTAAATTCAATTATGCTGTTTGCAATGCTTCATGGGATAGCTTTTGTCTTTTTGTCCGATTTCCAAAAACTTTTTTGCTTCAAATCAAAGTTTGTAGTGTTGTTATTCACCTCAATTTGCTTGGTTCATGGCGTATAACTCTTTGGCAAAGCCTTTTTCACAAATCCCTATTCCCTTTGGGAATGTATTAATCACTGTTGCACTTCATTTAACCGCTCGGACTGATTGATTGAGTCTGATTCGTTAACGAATCATTCAGACCGGTTTGTTTGTGAACGACTCAGATCCGACTCGGAAAAACGATTCATTCACTAATCGGACACCCCTCGTGCAGAATCCATAAGGTAAAACATCTAACGGATCTTTTTAGAGGTAGCCATGGTAACGGCGATCAGTTATTATCAGTTTTTATAGGTAAAAGTTAGACATGCGCACTGCGGCCTGGTTTATAAAGCTGATTGTCAAGGAGACAAATTAAAACACAAAGCATCAACTTACAGAAACAAACTCATCAAGACAATAAAGTGAAAAAACAGCCACAAAACATTCCACCATTCTGCGTTTATAATCATCAAACATAAAACAGAACCATGTGGATGATATTGTCAATTCAAAACTTTTTACACAATCGACTGTAAATGAAAGATGTCTAAAAAAAAAGCGTCCAAAGTTGGCAAAACAACGTTTCAAGCATCTATGAATCACCTCGAGTTCATCTGATCTGTCTGAACGCAAGAGTGTTTCTCAATCGCAACAAAAGAGTCCAGAAAAATCAACAACTTCAGTTTGTCTTCAGAAACTTTTCTATCTTTCGCTTTAAACTGACAAATTACCTGTTTTCGGGATCCTGACAATCGTTTCGCCGAAATCACATCCGAAAGTCAGCACGCCATTACAGATGTCGAGGCATTGTGTTCAAGAGTTTATGTTCTTCAACACTGTTACAATGCATCGGAAGATCTGCTGCACAGGGGAAGAAAAAAACGGTTCAGTGTGATTTTTACATCACATCCCTCTTCCGGCCACTTGAAGAAGGAGAGCAATGAATGTAACACTGAACAACTGAAGGAATAGAAACATTATTATATTATATTATATTATATTATGTTATGTTATGTTATGTTATGTTATGTTATGTTATATTATATTATATTATATTATATTATATTATATTATATTATATTATTACTAAAATATATCCTCCTGGGATCCAAGAATAGACTTTTGTCCACTGTAGTGGACATTATATTTTAGTGAATTTCTCGGACATCATACATGTCACATGACACAACCTGGGTGTCCTGTAAAGAGCACATTCAGGACTTTTCAGAGACACCAAATGTTTGGAGGTTTCACCATGAAAACAACTTCTCCTTGGTCTTTAAAAATGTCTGACATTAATTTAGTGATCAAATGTAGCATTCTTATGGAAATATGATAATATATTGTAATTCTAATTTAAATTGGACTACTTTTCAAATTGTATTTCATAAAACAACATCTCAGGAAAATGTTAAGGGGTTTCAAATAAAAAAATGACTTTCTGTTACAGAACAGGGCGTTGATTTCAAACGTGTCCACTGTAGAGGACATCAGGACTTAATCATGTTTATCAGGCATTTTGTGAGACACAACAAGTGAATATGGAAATAAATTATACATCAATATTCCTATGAAATATTAGATATTATTACTCCAATTAATGCCAATTATTACTCCAATTATTACACTTCTTTTTTCATTAAATGTTGCTCCAAGAACACATTAATGTGCAAATTAGATACAGTTTATATATACATTGCATTGAATGGGAATATTAATTTATGGACATTTTACCCACATATTGCATAAAGTAAAATGGTGTATCGATTCATTCCGTTATTTCTTTCATAACATAGTTGAGAATCATCTTTATACAAATTTTGGTTGAAAAAAATCCTGAAACCCCAAAATTTATTGGTGATTGAAAAAAAATCCCATTGTTTTTGCCTATACATATAATTTCATGTCATTTTATTTTTTAAACAACTTAGTCCTGGCATCCACTACAGAGGACATAGCATAACGTATGAATAAAATATTATTTTTCAAAAATGTTTTTTTACCTTTTGTTTATTGTGCTCTAAACAGTGTGATGACATGGAAAAAAAAAACTAAATTCACAAAACCTTTTTTTTTCTGGGTCCCAGGAGGATATATGCTGTAAAACAAGATATGGGAGAGTCTGGGTTTCACACAGGCAAGTTTTCACAAGGGCTATATTATAATCCTAAATCCAAATCAGGGTTATTATACGGGGATATGGGGATACTTAATTTAATTAATCAATCAACAATACTATTGATCAGCCTTACCAAACGTGGACGTTTTACACTAGAAACAAACACTGATGTACTATTTTATTTAATACTGTGAAGCTGCTTTGATACAATCTGTATTGTGAAAAGCGCTATATAAATAAAGTTGACTTGACTTGACTTAATTATCGTTAAGTTAAACTAAAACTATAAAAATATTTTTGTTAATTGAAATAAAGCTGAAATAAAATATAAATATTGGATGGAAAAACTTAAAGTAAATGAAAATGTTGGCAGCTAAAAAAAAAAAGAAAAAAAAAGAATATACATTTTTTACATATAAAATATAATAAAGTGAACTTAAATAGTAATATAAAAACAGAACTATGACAAAAGCACACAGCAAAAATATATATATTTTTAACTAAAGTAAAAACTAAAAATATAAAAATAAAAGCAAATTCAACATGTTAATATAAACTATATTAGTATATAAATAATACTTAAATAATAATAATTTAGCAATAAGTCTAGCAATTGTTTTAGCGGGCAGTCCAATAAGGAGCGAGACGTGAGGTTATCAAAGCATGAACTAGTTTCAGTGTCTTTGGGGCTGAGTGCAGTCGTTGGGCGATATTTGGAAGATGGTAAAAGGCAGTCTTGGAAATAGAGTTTATATGAGATAGAAATGTAAATGAAGAATCAAATGTAACACCCGGGTTTTGAATAGGTCAAGAGGAAGAGCAGAAACGGAGCAAGCAGATATGTAAATTTGCTGGTCATTAGCATTAACAATGATAGTAAAAACATGACAATGGATTATATGACCAAGGGTTAGCAAATAAATATTGAAAAGAAGAGGTCCAAGAACGGAGCCTTGAGGGACACCTTGAGAGAGAGAACAAGTGAAAGATTATGGACAGAAATGAAGAATTGTCTCAGTGAGATATGATGTAAACCATGAAGAGCACTATCCATGATGCCTATTAGCTGAAAGATGAGAAACAAGAATGTGATGGGATACAGTGTCAAAAGCTGCTGTTCAATCAAGCATGATGAGAACAATAATAAGCCAGAATCGGCAGGTCATAGGTCATTTTCAGCAGTGCAGTATCAGTGCTATGGCCTAATCGAAAACCAGATTGAAAGGGATCAAGAATATTGTTAACACAAAGATGAGATTGTAGCTGAGAGGCAACAATTGTTTCGAGCAGTTTAGAAACAAAAGATACATATAGGTTTTTATTCATAGCAGAAGAAACTAGTCCTGATTTCTTCAAAATATGACAGCAGCAGTTTTTAATAATGGGGGACAGACACGAGCAATAGAAGAGATTACAGATAGGCAGCCTTTAATAAGTGGATCTAACTGACAAGTAGACACAGAAGATGAGCTGGTGAGAGAAAAGCTAGACAAGACGTGCTTTATGGTGTGAGATGGAGACAAGTTAGAAGAAACTTCTGAAGAAATTGATGAAAATATTTCATACTCTGAGTATTAAACGTGAGTATTATATTATATTTTATTTTATTATTTATTCGTTTAATTTATTTATGTCTGCAAAAGTCCACTTAAAAATCTATTATTTCAGGCAGTTACTGTAGTTGCTCATTTGGTCCATCAGGGGGCAGCACAGACTCGTTTTTCGGTCTCTCTGACAGCGATGGGGCCTCAGCTGTTTTGGCACTGGACCGATGTCTCCATTTTTTATGATTTTTTTATTTAGTGAGGAGTTGATACAGCATGGCTTACTGGCAATCTGGTGAAATATGACGAAAGCACACAATACTTCTTGGGAAGTGCCAGGAAGGAGACTCCAATGTCAACAAGTCTCATTATTAAAACCGCTTTTCAACCTGTTATGCAGTCTTGATACAGCTGATTCACCCACTTCCCTCCCTCACCCCCTCACCTGCCCCAAATATTTTGTATTGGGTTTAATTTATTTCATTTAAATTTACATTTAAAAAAGAGGAACCTTCATGAGCATCTCTTATAGGCTAATTAATTTCACACAGGCTAAATTTCATTTCTGTTTTCTGGACGGTTGGTTAGTCAAAACGTCAATACAGCCAGTGCAAATGAATGGCTCCCCGTCTTCAATGAGGTCCTTCTCCTCGCCACACGTCTCAATATAAGCAGTTTAAGTCAATCTTTGTTGAAATATCTAGCAAGCTAACTAAATTTATGACGGACGTATAAAAAGGGAACTCAATTCCCCATTGGAATGACTTGAATGGCTGTCCCAGTTTGCCAGTAATTCCATGTCCCAGTTTAACAATTTGCTATTGTGCAAAATCACATAAAAAACAGGAAGATTAACATAAATGTATTTTTTTTTAAATTCTGATTCATCATGACATCCTATAACAACGTAGGCTGTAACAGTTACAAACAATCCATGAGTTTATTTTAATTTTTATAACCTTAACATGATTCACCTCATTGTATGATATCATGTCATGTTATTTTACTTACATCACGGTTCACTGCAAGGTTGTTGAGTATGGTGTGCCACACACCCCTGAAAGTGATGTCATAGCCACAGAACTTATTTTTTTTTATCACATACTTGCTTATGATGAGCTCAGTGTTGATTTTTAGTAATGGAAGTATATACATGTAACTATAGACATTATGAAGCATATGTGTCCCACTTTACAAACTGTCCCACTTTACCAGTATTCACTATGTATAAACAAAGGTGACTTTATGTTTAATATAGGCTACAGTCCACAAGTCATTATAGGGGGAAAAATAGGGAGGGGGGTTGGGGTTGTGGATTGAATATACATTTCCAGACATTCATGAGTTGTAATGTTTTCACAGCCTGACCGGCAAAATCTATCACACACACACACGTAATATAAAACATCACAACTGTCAGGAAGTGCTTTGTCATTCTGGCGTAGGGCCTACTACTGACCTCTTCATCCTCAAAGTCATGAGCGGCTCAGCTAGATGACCACTCCATGTGAAAGTGATGAAGTATTTGGGAAAGGCCTCTATTAAACAACACTTGAGTGATATAACATCATTTCCTCTCTTCCGCTGGCACGCGTGGAGGAGAGAGAAGAGGAAATGAACACTCGGGCAGAGCATGTGATAAATAGCGGAAATAATGTTGATCTTTGAGGGAAAGTTTGGAAAACACATTGTGAGTTGAGCAGGGATTGTTCACTTGCCTGTAATATTTAAACTGATTCACAATTTGAAAATGATTCGTGAGTTTTCCATTTGCATTTGGAGAGATAATGTTTGTACTGACATAGAGCCGTTCACACCAAGAATGTATAACTATAACAATAACTATATTAGCATCCACACCAGCAGACATAGGCTACTAAACATATCGTTCTGTTTATTAAATCTCGTGCTACAGTTTTGTCCGGATTCTGATTGGCTGTCACTGATTTTACCATTCATCAACTGAAAAAGTCATTCTGAAAGTGATTACAATATGTATCTGGTATTTTTAATTTTATTTTAAAGTACTTTATCGTTATAGTTTCTCTGGAAAACAACCCATTTGTGGGGCAGGTTGTCACACTGTATGAGGTATGAAATAGCATATTAATAGCTAAACAGTATAACAATTATAAAACCCAAAACAATTCACGACTTAATGAATAATAAAGAAATTATTCAACAAAATATGATTTTGTTTGTTTTTTCGCTAACACATAAGGTCTCATTTGTTAACATTAGTTAATGCATTAACTAACACGAACTAACAATGAGCAATCTTTGTTCATTTTAGTTCATACAAATAGAGTTGCTCATTGTTCATGTTAGTTCTCAGTGCATTTACTAATATTGACAAATACAACATTTGATTTTAATAATGTATTAGGAATTGTTGAAATGAACTAACTAAGATTAATAAATGCTGTAGGAGTATTGTTTATTCTTAGCTCATGTTCAGTAAAGTAGTTAATGAAACAGTTTTTAATTTTTTTGTTTACAAAAATGTGTATTGTGTATTCATTTATTCAAAATGAATGAAATGGAATTTTATGGACATGCGATTTAATATATATATATATATATATATATATATATATATATATATATATATATATATATTCTGTTTTATTAAATGTGTGTTATTTAAATGTGATTTATCAAGACAATGAAAAACATTTTATCATGGCAAATTTTTATATTAATATTTTAACACTGACATTTAAATACACACTAATATGTTTACACTGACATTTTCATGATGTATCTATTAGTAAGAGTCAAACATTCCATGTTCACAATACAAAAACTATTTAAAAACCGTTTCTATAATAGTTTAAATGGAAAATATTTTACTGCTAAATGGCTCAGTTATGATAGAACGCTTTTGCAACAGCATTTGTGCAACAGAGGGGTGGTTGCAGGTGAGATTTCCCTGCAGGTGTAAGCAACAAAGCTTCACTTTACTACAGTTAAGTTTACAACGTTTACTGGTAAACTCCCTTCTGTCATTCATTGTGCTGAAAAAACTAATAAAACAAGATCACAATCGTCCTATATTTAGCCTGCCGTTTTCAGTCCGCCACCAGACATCTGGAATTCATTGTTACAGTGATCTACAGTTCCTGGAGTGTCAACTTCACTCTCTTCTAGGAACCTGACTGTTTTTTAGGATCAAGATGAGATATGATAGGTGTGATTGTAAAGACAAGCTCAAGGTAAAGGTCTTTCATTTGAAAAACAGTTTTCAGATAAAATACTTTTAAAGGCTTTCCTCATGTTTCCACTGGTTTACTCATTACAGGTTTAAGAAACATAGATCCAGTTCTAGGATATTCTACATGGTGACTTAATATTTAAATGAAAAGGACTTCTGATTATTTATGGATTGATTATATTTTTAATTGTCTGGATCTGTTAATGTATTTACAAAAATACACAAAATGTAAACAGACAGTGAATTGAGTAAATGTTCTATGATAAACATAATGTTTATTAGTAAATTAAAATGTATAGTTTGAACTATGATATGGGCCTAAAGTAAAGATTGCCTAGTTGGTCTAAAGATAATAATAACAAATAGTAATAATAATAATTGTTATTATACACCGCATTGAGCCATTTTTTCATGGCTTATTGTGATTAATAGCAGTCTAACATGTCAATAATAAGTAGTGCAAAGTTAAAGAAGTGTAACACTTTAGAAAAACGATTTTTGAAATTTGTGAATCGATATGAATGAGTAGAAAATAGAATGAATCAGGGTTCATCTGAATATTTCTATCCCACCCCTATACTATGATCAATAATATAACAAATATAAAATATGAATAATATTATAGATGATACAATAAATGATCAAAGTCAATGTGGTGTAACATGTATGGTCGTGACATTTACATCATAAAATTACATCATACAGAAAATTACATTACAATACAATACAGTTTTATACAACTCAGACTTTTAGTTTTGTCGTTAGTTTTATTTATATTTTTGTTTCCATCTGAAAAATATGACAAATATTTAATTTTTTTTATGAATAAAGTGTATGACACCATTATGACAGGGATTTTATATGTCTTGGTTCTGTTTTGAGTCCCATGGCAACAGTCCTGACGGGCCCATGAGCATTATCTGATATACTATATGACAAGGTTATGGGTGTATGAGGTAAGGAGGTTCCCTCTGCCACCCACTCCTAGATGCCGTTCTCTCTCTCTAGATCCTTCTCTCCTACACAGAAACACTTCCTATGGGTTCAGACATGCCCAGAGAGACACATTCACCCTTATTTAATCCCTGCTGTTTCAAGCCAGCACAGGGGAAACATCCTGGCAGGATATACAGGATAAATATCTGCCAAACCAGTTTATTCCTGCTCTGCCTCCAGCCGATGGAATGGATTCTGGGAATATTCATCCCATGAGTGTATAATGTGTGATTAGAGCGAGGCCGGAACCTTGAATAAATGATAAAATAATAGCATATTTTCAATTCAAAGCGTGCATCACTGGATTTTACGCTCTAAAAACTGTTGGTTTAAATGAACCGTCATAAACTGTTCAATTTAAACCAATGGTTGGGTTTGTCCATATTTGACCCAGACATGGGTTGAAACAACCCAGCATTTTTTAGAGTGACTGTCGTTCGATGAACATTTCTGTCAAATATGAAATGTTTAGCTTCTTACATCCTACCACGCACTCTTTCACTCTTCCATCTCTGATTTGATTGTCCATCTCACTCATTCTGACATTGGCGAGCTCTGTTAGACTGTTGAGATGGAGCATGCTTAAAAATGTGACATTTAAAACCTTCTGTCATCATTACAACAAACAGATCGGTGCATAATGGAGTGCAGAAGAGCAGCATCAAGAATATCACATATTGGGGGTTTACGGGCCTGGATTAATTGAGATGATATTTCATATGACATTTGACAAGATAGTTCTGAATGAACCCAGAACATCCATCAACCAGAACACACAAGCAAGCAAGAACATTCTAGCAACCAGTAACCTGGAAATCAATCGTGACTGTGAGTTTTGCACAGACAAACAGCATTAAAATGTTCTTCGGAAAATCTGTACTGGCTCTGCATTACAGGCCTGTGTCTCTTTTCAGTGGCCTAGTTTTCTCTTTCTCTCTTTTTTTTATATTTATTTTAGGCCTTTATTGAGATATGATAGTATAGAGAACTGACAGGTGAGAGAGAGAGGAGGACAAGATCGGGAAAGTTACCCGAGGAGGAACTAAAGCCAAACTGAGTTTTCTTGTTCTCTCACATTCACACAAATGTAAATGTATCTGCTCATTTCCCTGATAATAATACAAACAAACAAACAAAAAAATTTCACACGTGTGTGAGAGTGAGAGAGAGTGCGGTGAATGGAAGCATGACAGAAGAAGTACTCACACCTTTCACGGATGATTTCAGTCCTTTATTCCACACCTGAAACTCAGGTTGTGGTTGTGCCTTTAGTCTCAGTGGTTTTACAACACAATGATGACACAAAGAATTATGCAACTTTACACAAGGCAGTGTAAGATGAAAAATCATGATTACATCAGTTTCCTTCCTGTGGGCTCTCTTGATTAAAACGATACGTATGTATGGGACTCGCCTGTCATTCATCCGGAATGATTTCACTCTTACAGTTCACAGCTTATTCAGATTCCTCTCACCTTCCTTTATGAATTGATTCTTATCATTTCCTTAAGGTTTCTAATTCTTTACATTTCTAGTACAATACATTCACAAGCTCTGGTGTGTGTTGTATCGGTTCACACGCGTTGCTCCATGTATACAGTAAAAGTTCCCTGAATATTTACCATTCCTTCAGCATGAAACTATATTCTCGACCTTCTCCTTAAGTGGTCATCTTCAGACCTCAGAGTCATTGCAATAATGCCACACATGCATCTGAAAACACAATGATATGCGGGTAATAATAGTCAATCTATTATAAGAAATAATAGTCAATGAAAATGACTTATAACCTCACATATATTTTGTATGGAAGTCCATTTCCGGAATGATGACATAGAAGTCAGAAATCTGAGATAAAAAGTCATAATTATGTGATTAATTATTGAAATAATGACATAATTAAAAACATTTATTTCATAATCATGAGGTTTTAAGTCAGAATTTTGACTTTTTTGGTAATGACCTAATTATGGCTTAGTATGTCTGGGTTGCTAGTATGACACAACCTTGGTGTCACTATCAGGATGTCCTGCTGTTTGACCTACAAACATGCTGAAATTATGGATATATGAGATGACCATATTTGATTGTTATGTTAACAAACTCATTCCTGTGCTTATATTCATGGACCATGACTGGCTAAAACTGTGCTTATTCATAAGCAAAAATAAGTAACTGCAGAGTCCATCATGATGAACTATTCTGACTTAAAAGTCTACAAAAATATAATAATGTTTGTGCCACACATTTAATACGATTATAGTACTCTAATTTACAGTTTTGGGGAAAGTTACTTTTAAAAGAAATGTTGTGTGTTACTCCCTAAAAGAAGAAACTAATTGCATCATTTACTTTTTATGTAAAGTAATGCATTTTGTGACCTTTGTGTTACTTTTTGGGCTCGCTTAATTGTTTTTTTTTTTACAACAAATAAAAGTTCTATTTTTGGAAAACGTAAAAGCCCTTTCACGTCAAAAATGCAAATGCAAAAGGAAATGCAAATTCACGCCTGAACAAACCTTTCAGCTGCCATTCTGGATATAAGAATAAGACACAGGAGAAGAAAGTTTAACACTCTTCCTTAAGCAATAAAAGCAAACAAAAAAATAAATAATAAAACACAAATGTGATCACAAATGAAATCATTTTGGCTTATTCATAAGGTTGAATTAAATCATCAAAAGTCAGCAGCAAAGAAATGAATAGATTGAGATTGAATACATATTAACATATTGAATTATTGCAGGTTTACGTAATATTCTGAGTTTGTATTTTACTTTTTTTAATCATTTTGAGGAATAGTGAATCTGTCTTTGTGCAAGCGAGATGAGCAAATGCATGCTCACGTTATTGTTGTCTAGATCAAGAATAAGCATCATGTTCACACACACATCACACACCACCTACTGACTCATGATTTCTCTCAGTTCTCTGAGCTGTCAGTCAGTCAATAAATGGGAAAACAATGTAACTTACATTACTTATTTGAAAAAAAAAAGTTTACGTAATTACGTAACCTGATTACGTAACTTCCGTTACTTGTAATGCGTT
Organism: Squalius cephalus; assembly: GCF_949319135.1. Classification (NCBI taxonomy): domain Eukaryota; kingdom Metazoa; phylum Chordata; class Actinopteri; order Cypriniformes; family Leuciscidae; genus Squalius; species Squalius cephalus. Next base: position 44,701,152 of record NC_137126.1, on the reverse strand, counting down.
ACCCACAGCTAATTAAAAAATGTTAATCTTTTGCAAATTGAAAATTGAGATTTACAATGTCACAGTGGCTCAGTGCACTGTTGCCTCACAGAAAGAAGATCCCAGGTTTGAGTCCCGACTCAACCAGGAGGCCTTTCTGTGTGTTGAGGGTTTCCTCCAGGTGCTCCGGTTTCCCCCACAATCCTATAAGTCAATTGGGGACACTATACATAGTGTGTGCGTGAGCCCATTCATTCAGGGTGTTTCCCCACCTGTGGATCAAGATGCTGGGTTAGGCTTCAGCCCCCTGCAACCCGAATAAGGATAAAGCGGTTTGGATAATGGATGGATGAATGAGATTTAAAGCTCTTCAACATTTGTGGTAAAGAACATTATTTATTTGGCCTGAGTTTGTTTATGCACTCTGAAGCATCTCTACACTCTCTCGAGGTCGCACCGAGGTCTGATCGGACAAACAGGAAATGACACTTTGGCACGAATTTGAAGCCAAACACGTGTGCACTTAATTCTTCTGCAGGAACACCTCTGGCCTTTCTACAGGCAGTGTGTGTCTTTGTGCGAGCAGGTGCGTGTCAAGGTACGATCTGGACATTCTGTGTATTCTGTCTTTGATCAAGCCCCAACAGGCTGAACACACCTTGGCCGCAAGAAGAATTCTCCTTTTCTTCAAAGTATTTTTTTCTCAGTCCGTAACTTATCTCCGGTTTCAATAGGCGGGATTCATTCAGAGCATGTGGTGTCATCTTACTCACGGCTCTGGAATGTCAGCTCACTGGGAGAGAGAGAGAGAGAGAGAGAGAGAGAGAGAGAGACAGAGAGAGAGAGAGAGAGAGAGAGAGAGAGAGAGAGAGAGAGAGAGAGAGAGAGAGAGAGAGAGAGAGAGAGAGAGAGAGAGAGAGAGAGAGAGAGAGAGAGAGAGAGAGAGAGAGAGAGAGAGAGCGAGCAGGGATGAAAGGACAGAACAAGGGAAACCAGGAGGTTTGCATGAGCAGGGCGAGTGTGTGTTTGGTCTGAGGGGGAGTTAAAATGTAAACCATATCGTGTATTTGAATTTGTGGCTGTGGAAAGTAAGTGCTTTATGTGGACTAGAGAGGAAGTGTATCTGGGAATCTCCCAGAAGGTTTCCTTGTGGGCTGCTGGCCACAACTTCCGACAGGTCATATGCTTGTAAACACAAATATTGACTGATAATATACATGCCTCTACAGAGTTTGTGTTTGTGAGTCCATAAGGCCTAGATTTTCACCACATTTCGTCTTGAAAGCATGCAAAGATTATAAGAAGCAACTTTAAAATAATGAAACATTCAAATTAATATTTCAGACAATGCAGAGTGCATGCACTGTGTAATATTTGACCGCCAAATACATGTCTAACAACCAAATTAAATGGACAAAATCAGAGAACACATTTTGTGTGACACACTGTAAAAATGTATTAAAAAACATGTTACCTTAGAATATAAAATCTAACATATATGATGAAATGTAATTTCTATTAAATTAAATTGTTTACAGTATATTTATAGTATATACACTGCATGGCCCCCAAAAAAGTGTCTGTTTGGATTTAAATAGGCAAATGCTTAAGAGTCTGTGATTGGATCATTATTGCAGTGATTGTTTGGTAACAGTTCTTCTAACCCTAATTAATGGAGTGTGTAGCTTTTCATTTCTGGAATATGATATACTGTATATATATATATATATATATATACACAGTGTCATTTAAATGATATGATATGATGCCTGAAACAAACAAGTTCTGGCTCAATTATTATTATTTTTGACCTTAAATATAAAAATAAGAGTGCAGTTTTTTTTTACAGAGTACCACATTTACTATTATTTTAATATTAGAAAAACTGACCTCATTTTGCATGACTATTATGATCTGGTCATTTCCCCTTATTTCATTTTTATCCAAATTAAGGTATGATGCATAACATTGACGAAACATGGTATTTCCTCTTAAAACTCACTCATGATGTAATCTTTTACAACGTTTTATTAAAAACACATTCTAAAAAGGTAATTCAGTTGTTACTTTAAGGAGCTAAAATATTTATGCCTGATCTGGACCCTTTAAATCACATTCAATAACCTAATGAAGCTAGAGTAGTTAAGTAATATTAATAATTTATAATTATTATTTTTTATATATAATAATTTGATGAAACACATCTGAATATGCTCATGAAATGAAAGTGAAGAACAACACAAAGCATTATTGTGATGATTGTAACTTTATTCAATATATGAACATTATGGTACCCATACATTTTCATCTTTATACTGCCCATAAATGATCTTATATTCATAGTGTACAATGATTATCTCTAAGACTTTAATAATAAACTCAAAATTGTAGAGTAGTTATAGCAAAGTATTTCTGTTCTAATATTTCAATCAAATCAGTTTTTTTTAAAGAGTCATATCAGCATAAGTGTTCATGCATTTAAACGTGCAATGTACAACACACGTGTGTCATATAAATCACATTTCTTGTTTGAGTATTGTACTTTCAGAGGTGGCACAGAGGAATAACTCTATTTTGAACCAAGTTTGTGAGACCACAGCTCATTAGAACTAATAATATTACAAGAAGACAATGAAAAAAAGTAAAGAATTGAAGATGCAAATGTCAGTTTATTTTCACAAGACAATAGGAAATAAATAAGTCAATAACAATAAATAAATATCATTAAATAAATATCTACAGCAAATAGTTCTTCATATAACATAAAATGATCAATGTGAGATTCAAGTATTTCTGCGAGCGGCAGCATTCAGCAACACAAATGTTCATCGTGACACTTTCATTAGTTTAAACATATAACAGGTCTACTTGTGAGGCTACAAGGTAAATCTATACACTTTCAAGTGAAACATTTTCAAGTAAATCTAAATGAGCCATTCAAGTTTCATTCCATTAAAAGTTTCAAGTCCATCGAATGTCTTCTCAGATTGTGTTTTTCATCACACTGTGAGGTCCAGCTGGACCAGATGAGTTCTCCAGGCACCACCAGGAACCACGGGAGCCTATTTCTCTTCTCCGAGAAGTTTCAAAGTCATTGACTTGTCTTGGTTAGTCCACAAACTTGATTCTGAGTTCATTCAGTTCTCTGTGCCGAGTCTATGATACACAGGGTAGAGAAGGGCCACCACGTATCCATTCCTCCGGCTCTGCTGGTAGAGAGTGGTGAAGTCTTCCTCCAAGCTTGAGCTTGGGCATGTAGTGTTCAGGAGCCAAGAGCTTTCCTTCTTCTCCTCTTCCTTGCTGCAGGACTGGCTGAAGTCCTCAGGAAACTTGCCCATCATCTGTCTGGCTTGCTCCTCAGCAGACTGGAAAGGGAGGACATTGTACGCTGTGGCATCGGTGAAGGTTGGTGCTTCACTCTGCATCGTCTCAACGGATCCCTCCTCCGTGTAGATCTGCAGGAACACCACCAGGCACAGGGCGATCAGCCAGCGCTTGGCTGGGCTCTTCTCGGCCGGTGGAAGATATTTGCGCACTTTGGAGGGATACATGACGCGGGTGTTTCTCTTGCGCGGGCGTTGCGGAGCTCCGCGGGGATTGAACGCGTGCCGCTGAGGCTCCGGGATCCGATCGAAAGTGAAGATCTCCGGCTCGGTGTTGCGCGGCTCCATCGGTCCGAAGCCGAACTGTTGCCGCGGCGGGAAGAAAGCGTTTGTCGGTAATGAGAGGACCATGCTGTCTGATCTGGAGAACATTGTTAGATCAGGTCAGTTCCAGTAGGCTATATTCGTTGCTTGCTCTGTGTCTCTGGTTCTCAAAAGTGACTTCTCTAACTTCAGCGTGAGGTTTTTATATATTTTGCTTTTAAGAGACGCCCATAGAAATGGCCACACCCTTCACTCGAGTCGGAAAATACATTTTGACTAAAAAATCCCACGTTTTACCTTAAGATGAGCTCAGCATATGACAGCAGCTAATATACTCGGGGGAGCCAAGTAGCCTATGCTTGACCTCAGATAGTTCAGTAAAAAAAAAAAAAAAAAAAAAAGATATAAAAAACAAACAAGATGCACTTTTCAAAGTGAATTTTAAATTTAAAACAAAAATCATAAAACAAAAAATATTTTATTTATTTATTTAGCTATTTAAAACCTTATTCTTTAAATGTGTGAGCCTATACGTCAATGAGTAGACTGTGGACTTTTAATATTTATTTATTAACGTCAGTTAAACTATGGAATGTTGAGGCGCGCTACATTTCTTTCATTACCATGCTCAGACAAGCCAGTTTTTTAAAGGATAGCCTATAAGTAGGATATCTAAATATAAGTGATTTAAAAATAATTACATGTTTGTAATGTTCTCTCGGTCAACACTTACTTGCTATCAACACTTTTACTTGCTCAACATTTTTTTTTTCTTTTTTTTTCAGGTCAACACTTTTACTTGCTATTAACCTATTTATTTATTGAGTGAAAATTCCATTTGCACTTCTAATCGAACCTTTAAAGTTTCTGAGATGTTTAAAACCCCCAGTTGAACTCTATACCTTCAAATGGCCTTGGTATTTTTTAATTTACCGGTAGGTTGATGCCTTACGTGGGTGGTGGGAGTGGGGTTTGGTATTAACCTATTACCATATATAATTATATGGGTACCTATGGCAGTGACACATTGTGGGATTTCTCAAGACTTAAAAAGAAATTTTTGGTCAAACACATATACTGGCAGCATAGTTTAGTTGGCAGCTTACGTGGGTGGTGGGAGTTTGGTGGGGGGTGGGGGGGCAATTTCTCTTCAAATGAAAAAATTGGTATAGGTGTATCCCATATATATAGGCCTACCCGCATATAATAGGTGAAAAACAGAATGAGACAGATTCTTTCTAATAGCTCTTGCCGTACTTTAATGTCATACACCGATCGGTCTGCACAGCACAGCTTCAAGTCAAACACACCTAAAGGCAGCACAACTAAAGCTGGTTGGTTTCATGACAGTGACAGCATGGCGAATAAGCAGCCGTGAAGTACCAAGAGGCTTTTCCGAGTAGCTAATTTCAGCCTTAATTTCCTCTTCTTTCATTTTTTTTCTGTACAGTTACAACACCCAGACTTTTAAGCCCCATAAAGAATATCAAAATGAGTTTTAATACGAAAACATGTTAATCATAGAAGAGGTGTATTAAATTAATTTGCTCAAATTGCATTTTTTTAATGACTTAATAGAGCATCACATCATTCAGCCTTATATTAACAGCTGACTTAATATGAACAATTGTGATGTCAAAATATTTCAAATGATTTATCTATTTAATTTTGCATTAATGTATTTAATTCAACATAAAATAAATGCAATTTTATTTAATCATTAAATTTACAGGATTAATTAGTGTTTTTGCAGTCGTAGATGATGGTTGTAATAATTTCTTGATGTAATTACCTTTCATTCAGTAAACTGATATAAAAGCAGCATGTCCAAAAGCATATCAACATATTCAGAAAAACACAGGCAGAAAGAAACAACTCGTATTGTATTAATAACAGCGGCTTTTCACATAAACCTTAAGTTCACATAAAAATTAAGTATGTTACCAGAAAATACAATTTTAGTCTTTCTGATTTAAAAGTTCACGTTTAAATTGATCACCCATCAATCTAAATTCTGTCATCATTTACTCACCGTTAAGTTATTCTAAAAATTCTTCAAAATATCTTCTTTTGTGTTCAACAGAACAAAGACATGTACACAGGTTTAAAATAACATGAGGGTGAGTAAACAATGCCAAAATGTTTATTTTTGATTGAACTATCCCTTAAAGTCAGTGTGTCACTTGCTGTTTCTTTGCAGTTATTTGAGGAATTCAGCAGTTTCTGAGTGAAAATTATTTAAAAGTAAATTGTACAACAGTTATTTTCAATGTAGAATCACATTTATTGACTCAAGAATGCTGAAGCATGTATTTACTCACTTCCTCTGAAAATTATAATTGGTGCATGGTGTTCTTGGAATATTTGCCTCAACTTGAAGTAGATGCATAATTTTACAGTAAGTTGTTTGATGTGATGAGTCAATACTTCAACACTCAAAACTAAGAGTTTAGCAAATCCAGTTTTTGATTAAACTTGGTTAGACTCATTTCTGATATACACTATTGAGTCTCATTTCCAATGTACCTATTACAGCAGTGACACATTGTGGCATTTCTCAAGACTTAAAAAGAAATCTTTAGTCAAGAACTTCCATTCGGGATCTCAGGAAAACCGAGCTAGCCCATAGTCCAGACATGCAGTTTTTTTTATTTGTTTTAACTTGCAGCTGATGGCTAGTTGGTTGGTGTACGGGTCACTTGAGATGCACTACAACATCTAAATGGCGTGAACTTTTAGGAGGAATCCTTGTGGAAGAGGTCGTTACCGCAAAAGGGCTAATTCTCCCGTGTGTCTGTCATCAGCTTCTTCGTGATATGAACGAGCGCTTCCGTCCAATCAAAGGGCAGCACCTTCATTTCTCACCCTCTGTGGTTTCTGGGTTTTCTCGGTGAGCACGAGCGGAGGAATGTCTGCTGCGGGTGAAGCCTCAGGTCTGGAATCCCTGCCTCAGGCCTGGCATGTTTACTTTAGGAAGGGCTGCATGGGCTTTGCGTCACCTTGCTAAAATTAACGCTCAAACACTCACAGGTATGAGAGTGAATGCTCTCGTGGGTGTGAATTTGGAGCAGTATGACTTATGGTTTCAGTGGTGTGGAGCAATGCAGCTTGGTATGTGGTGACATTAACATTGTACTTGCTTCTTCAAGCTAAACGTGTCTGATCTTAAAACATGCATTTCGTTATTAAAGTAGATTAGTGCAATTCTGTTATCGCTAAACAGGAGGTCAGCAGCATTACGGCTGCATCAGTCACTGTGAACCAATGCAGACTCATCTGGAGCTCTCATGGATGGAGTTTATAGAATCTACAGTATCATATATTTTTTTTTGTGCTGTCGTATTGATATAGTTTACTCTTTTTTAGCAAGTAAAAGGCCTAAAATGTCCCCCTTCAGGTCATCGTAAGAAAAGTAAACGTAAGAATATTTTTTATGGTTAGTAATATGAACACTTGCTGTAATGAAGCACTTAGATTTACTTGATTAGCCATGCTAAAATATGAGAAGCAAATACGATAGCCTACATGAGGAACATTTATTTCGTATACTCTCTCAATCATCATTGTTTTGCTTCACACAGTAAAAACTACAGCTTTGATCATAAAACTAAGCATTTAAATATCATATTAATAAGATATATATAGAGTGACAACTGATATTTATGTGCATTTTATGTAGCCTAAATAGTCTATACTGTTTTTGTAAGATTTTAACATTAGAGTACTGTGTTTTTTCCTCCTCGAGTCTGAGCTTCATAAATCTGAGCCACAAAAGCCTGATGTATCAAATATGATACTCAACAAAAACACATATGCAAACTTTCATATGTCAGGCTTTAAAAGGGTTAATCTGGTCTGACTGTAGAGTGTAGATTCTCAGTAATAGAAGGGAACAGTTCTCATGACCGTGTTTGACTGAGCTTGTGTTTTTGCAATGGCAACAGATGCAACTTGACAGGCAGAACAGCGTGCATCAGAGTTCTTGGTTTGTTAGCGAGATGTGGGTCATTGTTCTCGGATAATTCTCATTATAGTGTTTCATTCATGCCTAGTGTCTACGTGCTGATTATCATGACAGTTTACCGTCATTTAACAGCAGTGCCGCTCATTAAAGACAGGGGGTGCACTGTTTCACTTTCATCTACAGACAGTACTTGTATTTACAGTGTACCTCAACTATATTTGACATTTAGTCTGCAAGGCTTTTATTGATTTGGCAGAGGATTTTATGCAAGCAGACATAAAGGGATAGTTCACCCAAAAATGAAAATTACCTCATGATTTACTCACCCTCAAGTCATCCCAGGTGTATATGACATTCTTCTTTCAGACGAATACAATCAGAGTTATATAAAAAAAAATGTCCTGGCTCTTCCAAGCTTTATAATGGCAGTGAATGGGCTTTTCTGTTTTGAAGTCCATAAAAGTGCATCTATCCATCATAAAATTGCATTTATCCATCACAAAAAGTGCTCCAGGGGGGGGGGGGGGGGAGTGAAGCGTTTGTGTAAATATTCATATTTACAGTTTTTCTTGATTGCTTGCACTATAACCAGGCTTTTGAACTAAATTTTCAAAATTATCAAAAAGCACACCCATTTCCCTGAACTATAAACATGAGTCAGATTTGTTGAACTGTCACTGCAAAACTCTACACACAAATCCCTTCATTTCTCATTGCCTACACCATGTTGTCATTTAGAAAGCACTAGCATTCAATGTTGCTCACTCAAGTCAGCACAGCTTCAGCTCAGCTAGACACAATTACCCAAGTGGAAACACTACGTGTCAAAATTGATCACACACCAATCAGAACCTTCAATAGATAGATGAAAGGGCCAGAGTCAGTTCATTGGGTTTTAGAACAAAGGATTCAGAAAGACATGAAGGAGGAGTAGATGGGAGTGGAGGAAGAGGTGAAGGAAGAGGATGAGGAAGGTGGGAACAGGCATGCAAGAAGATTTTACCCCTGCTGTCTGGCTAGGGCCAATATAGCCTGTGATGCTGACAGGATTTTTTGTTTATTTGTTTGTTTGGTGTATTGTACTGTACTGTACATTAAGGAATAAAAAATGTGCCAATGTATCCATTGGTTGTGTCTTTTGTGTTCATCACGTGACAAGGTTTGTGAGGGGGGGAACCACAAGCAACATAACTTACCAGTTTTGGAAATGTTGTTTTGAATTTATTGCACCAGTTTGTGTTGTAGTGTGTGTGTTTGTGAGGACTGAGGGCAAAGTTTAGTTTTTTCAGCAAGAGTGAATGGTTTTGAGTGTTGAGCTTCATTCTGATCTGAAAATAGGATGTTTGAGGAATTGGGTGAGACGTTATGGATTTGTGTTTACTGTTTTGAGAATACATAGTTTCAAGAAATGTGTTTAAGCAATCGAGACAAAAACTGTAACACGTTACAAAGCAAAATTCTAGCTTCCGGCCAAGCGGCCATACCGAGTGCAACTTACGCAACTTGTGACGTCGGAAGTAACGTAGTGCGTCATGACATAGCATAAATATTAGCATTACTCGCATAAGTTGCGCTTAGACTTCGAATCCATATGTTCGTTTGGCTGGAAGCTAGTTATTTTACTTTATAAAGTTTTAAATATGGATATTATTCTTACACAAACGCCTCGCTTTGCTTCAGAAGGCCTTTATTAACCCCCCGGAGCCGTGTGGAACACTTTTATGATGGATAGATGCACTTTAGATGCACTTTTATGATGGATAGATGCACTTTTATGATGGATAGATGCACCTTTATGATGGATAGATGCACTTTTATGATGGATAGATGCACCTTTATGATGGATAGATGCACTTTAGATGCACTTTTATGATGGATAGTGAGTAAATCATGGGCTAATTAGAATTTTTGGGTGAACTATCCCTTTAAAGTGCATTCATTTTATTAGTGCGTTGCATGGAAATAGTTTAATTCCAGTCGAATAGTTTCAAGTTTAATCTCCCAAAAAACATTATATGAGAAAACTAAAATGCTAAACTTAGATTAAAAGTGCTAAAGAGCACACAATGAAATGTTTCGTAAGCCTTAATTAGAATCGCATGTATTTATAGTTTGGAATGCTTCCTCTTGTGTGGGAATAACAATGCCTGACCTTTTCTAAACAATTCAATTGTTAAAATAGGTGTGAGAGACTGACACACACAGCGTCATGTGGATTAAGGCAGTGCGTCTAATGTTTCTGAAGAATTGAAGCGGTCTAAATATTTAAAGGGTTAGTTTAAACCCTTGAAACGCTATGCAATTAACCATCAGCTCAAGTCTGCAATATAAGACGAGGGTGGATCAAGCACTTACGTATTTAGCAAACACTTCTATTCAAAGTTGCTCACAGTGCTTTCAAGGCATTCATTTGTGTGTTTTGTCTGGGAGTCAAACCTGCGATCTTCGTGTTGCAAATGTAAAACTCTACCAGTTGAGTTACAAAGTCACTTTCAACTCCATTCAAACTCTGTTTTCAAAAATACTGTCAGTTCATTTATAAACTTCTAAATAATAAAGTGTATACTATTGCGTAACCCTCTGCTCATGGTTGGTCTGTCTTGAAAGCTTTATCACTAAAAATCAATTTCTCTGTAAGGAAATGAATGATTATTTCTGGAAGACTGTTGCATTCTGTAGAAAACAACCATCTTTCATAGACCAAATGACTAACTGTGTAATTAGAAATTACTGCAATGACAGGCAATGGAATCATTGATGATGATGATGGTGGTGGTGGTGATGAAGTGAATATAAGACATATGCGGATGTAATGCATCACAACTGCTCTCTAAATGAGAGATGTGAAAACTTCATAAGAAAGCATGAAGTCATTGCAGGTCAGGGTATCTTCCTCTAGGCTATAATATAAAACACACGTACACATTTAAATCGTCACCCTCAGCAGGTGTTACTGTTTGTCGCTGTATTTTAGACAGGTGTTCTTGGTTCACGGTGTTTTCACAGTGATGTAATTCTGACTGATGGGTTTCAGGGAGTGAAATGTGGGACTAGAGAATGATTAGACTTTTTAATTTAATTTAATTAACATTATTTTAGTATTACTTATAGTATTACAGGTTTTATTTGATATTATTTGATATTTAGTCACATTTTAGTAAAACATTTTTTTTTACAAATTATTATTATATTTTTTTTTGTGTGTTTGTTTATTTATGTACAATTAATTTTAGTGCTTCTACTTAAACTTATTTCAGTTAGTTGCCAAGACATTAAGTTATTTATATTTTATTTCAGTTCATTTCAATTAACAAAAAGGTTAAATAGTTATAGTTTTAGTTAATAATAATAACACGGTAAAAAAAACAATATATATAAGTTATATATATATATATATATATATATATATATATATATAAATTAAAATGCATTTAAAGATTATTTAATATAAAAATGTAAATATATTTACATATTTTTCTATGTAAAATGATTTGTATTATTATTGTGCTTACTGCATATGTATACGACAGTAAGAGATTTCATGGAGAATTGTGTGAGACTTGTTCGAGCTGTGCAGATTCACACAGACAGACAGTGGTCTCATCATTATGACACAGTGACAGTCATCATCAACAGAGAAGTCATAATGAATTAGCTCAGATATAGGAGGGGCAGGTAGAACTAACGAGGAACTTGTCATTAAAATACAAATGTCTTTCATATCAGATGCCAAAGGGAGGTTAGATCATGCGTGTTTGTGGAAGATAGAGAGATTACGTTTTTCAGAATATGTGTATACGTGCGCGGGGGTGTCTGTTTATTTCTGATGAGATGATGAGTGACACAACTGTATGAATCTTTAGCTGCTAGCTATAGTGCAGTCGGTGTTGTGATAGCCTACTATAATAGCAATGCTGGTTGTGGGCTGGAGTCCAAAGCTCTTGGTTTTTTGAAAATGTAAAGGCCTTGATTTCAATTGGATGATTTGTATAAAAGTGTGGTAAAAATAAAACTGTCAATACCATTATGAACATGTCTTCTCAATATGTTCTTTTTGTAATAGCCTAGATGTTTTTGACTTTCTTTTATTTACTGTATGGCTTTGTGTGGATGGATGGATGGATGGATGGATGGATGACTGATAGATAGATAGATAGATAGACAGATAGATAGATAGATGGATGACTTATAGATGGATAAATAGATGGATGGATGGATGGATGACTGATAGATAGATAGATGGATGACTTATAGATGGATAAATAGATAGATGGATGGATGGATGACTGATAGATAGATAGATGGAGGACTTATAGATGGATAAATAGATGGACAGATGGATGGATGACTGATAGATAGATAGATGGATGACTTATAGATGGATAAATAGATGGATGGATGGATCGATGACTGATAGATAGATAGATGGATGACTTATAGATGATAAATAGATGGATGGATGGATGACTGATAGATAGATAGATGGATGACTTATAGATGGATAAATAGATAGATGGATGGATGGATGACTGATAGATAGATAGATAGATAGATAGATAGATAGATAGATAGATAGATAGATAGATAGATAGATAGATGGATGACTTATAGATGGATAAATAGATGGATGGATGGATGGATGGATGGATGGATGGATGACTGACTGATAGATAGATAGATAGATGGATGACTTATAGATGGATAAACAGATAAATGGATGGATGGATGACTGATAGATAGATAGATGGATGACTTATAGATGGATAAATAGATGGACGGATGGATCGATGACTGATAGATAGATAGATGGATGACTTATAGATGGATAAATAGATGGATGGATGGATGGATGGATGACTGATAGATAGATAGATGGATGACTTATAGATGGATAAATAGATAGATATATGGATGTATGGATGGTTAGATGTTAGATAGATAGATGGATAGATGGATGGATGACTGACAGATAGATTTTATAGACTTTCTTGTGGATCTCTTATATTATTCTACCTTTTTTCCTTCCAGAAATGCGCATCAGAATTTCTTGTTTAATTTGAAGATTAATTGTTAGAATTTCTTGTTTAATTTGAAGATTAACTGTTAATTGTTAGAATTTCTTGTTTAATTTGAAGATTGATTATTTTTGCTCTACATGAAAACTACATGATGTTACATGGAACAATAAGTTAATGAAAACTAAAATTTTAATTGAAACGGAACTGAAATCCATCTTTTTCATTCATCATTTTCTGTTTTACAAGCTCATTTAGTTCCAACTGCTTAATCAAATTAGATTATACACACATACAGCCTTTCATGGACTAATATTTCCATCCAGAAATGTGTTCACTTGAAAATTATTTAAGCACTCACAAAGAAAACATTCACAAAGAAATATATATTTTACATCTTTATTTGATTAATGAAGTATATTGATGTCTTTGGAGGGATTATACAGTAGTTTTAAACAAAGACTCAACACATCCAGACAGCGCACTGACATTTTACATCATCATACAGTACAATCATTTATTTCCCCTTTTTAAATGCGTATGAATATCCCCCGGAAACTTGATCAATCGCACACGTATAACACATAGTATATTTTACCGTCAATGACAGAAGCATTCCCAGACACACACACACACGGCTGAGTCTCAGGTCTGTAGAGCGTTTAGCGCAGTGTGTGAGGTTGTTTCTCACTCTGTGAATCATCACTTTCCCCTACGCTGAAGTGACGTAAGTGCATATCAGGTTTCATCAGGTCTCGACCCCAGTGCAGCGTTTGGATGGCCACGTTTCATAAGTGCGGGAAGTCCAGTCCAGCTTAGACGAGTAACGCTGCCTGTTCCTGCAGGCGGACCCCCTCTGTCCCCCAACCACAGATGGAAAAGCTCACTCAGCTTTAGAATAGACTAATCCCTGCAGCCCAGCGCACAGGAAGCACAGCTCAGCATGTGTGTTTGCATTCACGTTCGGCTGTTGCATTTGGCACCAGTCTCAGAAACAGCTCCTCATTTCCCAACACAAGTTGCATGACTGTTCAATGCCCCAACACTGAGCCACGTCTACCTCTGAAGTTCCCTCGTGCGAGAAGGGCTTCTCCTCAAGCGTGCAGGGATCATCCTGGGCCTGCGGTCGGTCTGGGACGCCCTGAGTGTCACTCAGCCCTTCCTCCATGTAGATCTGAAGGAAGAGCAGAGCAGAAAGCAAGATCAGCCAACGTCTGGCAGGGTCTGACTCCTCTTTTGGCATGATCTTCCTCAGTCCTGGAGGGTAGAGGACCCGTCGAGCACGGGGTCTTCGGGGTTTTGGGGAGATTGAAGGCGACGTTGATGCCTTTTCTCCATCTCCAAACCTTTCCACACCAGGATGTTTTGAGGACGCAGAGCACATCTTTGGAGTCAAAATGCGTTCTTGTTTTTTTGTCTTCTTGACTCTTCTCTCAGTCTCCTTTTGCTTTGAGGCTTTTTCAGTAAACCAGTGTTTTTTCCCCACTTGCTACTGTCTATTCTTTCTCCTACGCTTATTTCATTTCTCCTTTTATAGATGCACTTCGGATGGGTGTAACCTGCACACCTGAGATTCTGGGCCCGCCTTGTGTGCGGTTCATTAGTTTCTTGGGCTATTTTTAGAGGTGCACATGTCTGTTTACCCTCACGACCTCCCCTCCACCTTTGACAAGGGATGCCCTAATGCTCCATGACATGCCTAGCATACTTGCTTACTCATTTTTTGTTTAATCTATTGCAACATGCAGATGACTATTTAAACATGTTGGTTCACATGCTGATTAATATCACAATATCACAACATTTTTGTGGCTTTTCAAATTAGTGTGTTTTCAAGTTCGCCTTGGCTTGTTACCCTAGGGGGACAAACGCAGTCTATACACACTGTCTGTGCAAAATTCAAACTTTATAATGGAAGTTAGAGTCTTTGTCTTGCTTTTTGAATGATTATAAAGCAAGTTGAGTTCTGTGCTGGAACAAAATGTGCAAAAGCCAGGCGGGGTCCAGTACATCATGCTTAGGTGTTCATAAATGGGTTTGGTTTAATTAAAATTTCAAGCAGTGTCCTACAGTGTGGCATATGCTATAAACTATATAGCTGCATTTATTTGTTCAAAAATACATGCAGTAAAAAAAAAATAATAATAATAATAATAATAATATTGTGAAATATTATTACAATTTAAAATAACTGTTTTCTATGTGAACATATTTTAAAATGTAATTTATTCCTGTGATTACTCCATCATTACTCCAGTCTTCAGTGTCACATGATCCTTCAGAAATCATTCTAACATGCTGATTTAATGCTCATTTCTTTCTTACTATTATTCTATTATTTGAAATAGAAATCTTTTGTTACAATTTCAAAGTTTTACTGTCACTTTTGATGAATAAAAGTATTAATTTCTTTTTTTTTTATTAATTTGTTTAACAGTATTTTACTTTTATATTAAACTTTTGAACAGTAGTGCATTTAATTCCAATAATTCTGTTCAAAACACTATTTTTAACGTCTGGTGACGTTAAAATGATGCATGAGAAGAAATAGTATCCACATGTGCTGCTGTTGCTATTTTGAGTGATAAATATACATTTATCAGAAAATGCTACTTAAAGTTCTCAGTGATAATGTTACAAGCCTCTAAATGGTAGTGAGCAGCCTGAGGCACAACGAAAGCAGACAGAAAATCCTGGGCGTTTCTGAGATCTCATGGAGACACCTGAAGCAGAATGTCTTTTCTTTCCACACAGGTTTCTTTTGGATGCTCATTTGTTTCTCTGTTGCCAAGAAACTTTGACAATTCACTTATATCTTAATCGTTGCTAATATTACATTTACATTTAGTCATTTAGCAGACGCTTTTGTCCAAAGCGACTTACAATTTAGGACTAAATTAAGTCATCGTGAAGAGACAAAAAAATGCAAGAAGTGCTCAAAATACGAAGTTCGGGCATTGCTCAGAGAAGCATAAGCCCGATAGAGGAGGATTAAAGGAAAAGGAAAGATTTTTTATAAAAAAAAATTCATTCAACACAATTAAACACAATATTAAACACAATTTACCCTTCGCAGGGAGTTTGATTGACAGGCAATCTGACCAATCATCATCCGCCACACTGTAAACCCTAACGCTCAAAATAATTAATTGGTTTGAGTAGGACAAACTTAAATTAAACGAATTAGTTCAGTCAAATTAACTTTTATGAGTATTTAGCACTTTCTTTTTCTTTCAAGTTCACAGAACTGATATATTTTAAGTAAACTGAACTGTTTCATTGTTTTGAGTTTTATGAAATAATTTATTTTAATTTAGACGAACTTAAGTTTAACTGAAACGGCTGGGATGTCTATTTCCCAGCATGCTTTGCCGATGGCACTCGAAAGGGAGAGTAAATGCTAAAATTAAGTGTAATATAATGTTTTTTTGTTTTTTTTGTGTAAGATTAATGTTGAGAGATTTAGTAGTGATTAATGTTTTGTTATGCTAATATAGAAGAATTTCTGTTAATGTTGGCTTTAGGATAGTGACCATCATGGTGACAAGTGGTGCATGCAGCTTGATTTGAGAGCAAATAATCCCTTTATATTGTTGCGCTCATACAGCAAGTGCTTCTGTATAACATACTATTGCTAATATGTTAGCAAATTAGTATGTTAGCAGATTAGCTTTTTAAAGCTATAAGTTTATACTAATAAAAGTGTTCACATTGAGATTACATAAAAGTTTTAACTTAACTGTATGAATTAATGTGTTCTTAACTTGAAATGTTTAAGTACAAAATAAAAATCTGCTAGTTCTGCTTACTTAAACTTTGAATTTCAGAACGTAAAAAAATTGAGGCAATTGATTGCCTTAAATGTTTTGAGTTCTGCCAACTTATTCGGGTTTACAGTGCATCCGCAGAATCCGCCATTTTTGTCGGACAAAGCAGTCAGGAGAGTTAGTAGATTAACGTTGGTGGATTTGAAAAACGGAGTGTACTGACGTCTTTCTGCGGTTAAAACAACATTCCTTCTTATGTTCTTTCATGTTTATTTGATGCTATAAATTAACTAGAAGGAAGAGATGATCGGTTCACGAACAGTTTTAAAGGGGTGGTTGATTATGATTTCACTTTTTTGTGACATCACCAACCCTAAAATTTACATAAACCCCGCCCCCTGAACACGATTTATAGATTATCAAAACAGAATATGCTAATCAATGACTAGAAGAGAACTACACAAGCTAGATAAATTCATCAATTAACCATTCAGAAACGTTCTGTTGCTTCTACATGTCACTTCTTCTTGAGTATCGCCATCTTTCTGAATCCGGTTTGAACATAAAATTGAAATTTTCAGTGCATGTCTGTGTGAGTGCAAACTGTTGAAGCTCTGCCCTCTGTGCCGGGAGCAGCAGCTCATTTGCATTTAAAGGAACAGACACAAAACAGTGCGTTTTTGCTCACCCTCAAAAATTGACAATTTTAACATGCTATATAAAAATATCTGTGGGGTATTTTGAGCTAAAACTTCACATACACACTCTGGGGACATCAGAGACTTATTTTACATCTTGTGAAAAGGGCATTATACCACCCCTTTAAGTGATACTCTACACAGCGATCTGTCACGACACATTAAAGAGCCACAAAATGGTATTTATTGTTTCAATTTATTAAAAAAATTACCAAATTTGAAAGTTGAGACTTTGTTTGTCAGTGTCCTCTCTGCTCCGCGATGTATTTTTCACTGCGTGAGAACATGATGTGTGGCGTGAGAGCGGCGTGGCTTGTCGTACATAGCAACAGTAACTAAAGGGGGCGGGTCTTTGTGAACGGTCAATTAGAAAAATAAATAAATCACAGACTCCTACACAAAAGCTTGCAGATCACATTGTGTGGTAGAGTCACTGTCTGATAATAGACTCTTTGAACTTTACAACTGTCCTTACAATTATCACTCCCACACATACAAAACTATCCAAAATGTGCCATTAGTGTTTACCAGGATGTAATTTCTGGGTGAATGATGGGGTCACACTAGCTTTTAGATGATGTCGTAGTTGTGAATGATTTCCACTTCTTGACCGGCTGTTTGTGGAGGCGTGTTTATATAGCAGCGGCCGCATCACTCTCAAATGAACTTACACATAGGTCATGTACAAACTCTTAAGTCCCTTAGAGATGGATATACCAAACTACCCAACCTCAAAATCGATATTAAACAGTCTACAGTTATGAAATGGGTTCCCGTACTTGGCCTTCACATGTCACTCTCACACATGATTAATTTTTATGCACTAATTTAATGATCTTGGTCTAACAGAATGAAATTAAGGGTACACAAGATGTTCAATTCGTCTTTGAGAGATACAAGTCCTTCACAGTGGCCAGAGGTCAGGTCACTATGTGATGCTGGAGGAGGAAAACGTTTTCTGACTTTCTCCTCCAAAATACCCCAAAGTGGCTCAAAAATCTTTAGATCTGGTGACTGTGCAGGCCTTGGGAGATGTTCAACTTCACTTTCATGTTCATCAAACCATTCTGTCATAAGTGTTGCTGTGTGTATTGGTACATTATCATGCTGATACACGGCACCACCTTCAGGGTACAATGTTTAAAACATTAGGAGCACATGGTCCTTCAGAATGCTTCGGTAGTCCATCAAGCACAGTCGGGAATGTCATGATATTACAGCTCAAACATCACTGATCCACCGTCGTGTCTCACTCTGAGCATCAACAGTCCGGGAGTTCAGACTCTTTGGGGGATTCTCCACACCGTAACTTCCACAGATGTGGGAAAGACAGTGAACGTGGATACATCAGAGAACGATGCATGTTTAACATTGTCGACAGCCCAAGATTTATTGGCACCAATGAAACCAAAGGTTTGGCTATAGCATCCTGACCATGAATATGGACTCTGTGGAGTTGAGCAGCTGTGGTTTTTTGGATACAATCCGGGTTAGTACCTGGACATCCCTTTCAGACAGGACAGCTTCCTCATGCGTCGACAGTTACTTCTGTTGGATGCGGTTCGTCCTATGTGGAGATATGCCGACATTATGGATACCAGAGCTCTCGATACACCACAAAGACTTGCTGTTGTAAACTCGTGCTCGATCGGCCCAAAGTCCGGCATCCGACCAGCGCGGAAGGTCTCTACGTGTTACTGTCTTTTCTCGAGGCAAAGTATTTTTTGATTAAATGCATTACATTTGAATATGTATTCTCTCGTTATTTCATCTGACTCCATAAATGAAAAGGTTTTAAAGATATCTGCATCATTAAATGTGAGCGAATGTTTGACTATTCTTTTTAACTCTTTAATGAAAATAATGTCAAAGTCAGTTAGAATAATCAAATGTAACAATTTATTATGTCAGATAAATGTATCATGCCAATTTCATAATCAATTCAAAGATAATCGATACAAAACATCAAATGCTCTGGAATAAAGAGAAGAGATGCGAACCCAACATTATACATGAAGCTGAGAGTCTTACTCTCAGCCTCACGGGCTAATCTGAAATACAAAAAGGCCCAGAGCCCTTTGAGCCCATTCCATTATATAGACAGAACCTCTTTCACATGGAAACATGTGCTAGCATTTGCATTCAGAGGTTACACCTTTTGGGGGTATGAGACCATTTGTCAGGAGACCAGTTATCTCTAAACCTATTAAAAACCTTATTACCTTTTGTTTTACTTATTTGGAAATGAGACATTTGTACCAGTCGCACTGAGACATTTCAAATGATACTAAATATGTATAAAGTCATGAGATAATCATTCACATTAAACTATATATTTTCTTGGGTGAATTCAGGTGATCTGAGTATGAGAGAGAGGGGGTGAGGGATGAGGGAATGAAATGTAGATTAAGATGACTCGGAGGTGAGACTTTTGTCTCAAATGATGAGTTCAACTGGTAATTTCCAGCAAGATCCTGTCTTCTCAGGGTCTGGTCGCTCCTTAACCAGACTGTCCGGCATTTTCTAATTTCTCAAGTCTTACACTGTCCTGGTCACAGATGAGCCAGCGAGACGAGCACCAACAATTTGTCCTTTTCTGAACTGATATATCTCCCATTATGTTGTGTACAGCTGTGCTATTGCTCTGATGTTAATCTTCACACTCTACTCTTACTGATGGATTGTAAAATCAGTGATGACTGGCCACCAGGCCGCATATATACAGAAGTGAAACCTTCATACTACACTGGCCAGTGTTTCAGTTTCATCGTCCAATTAATTATATATATATACATATATATATTTAAAACACATATTCAGAATGTACTTCTTAAGCTCAAAGTGCAGTACCTGCTGCCGTGTCAAGAAGCTGGTTATGCTACATGGTCTTATAAACAGCCTGCTGTATATAAACAGAATGAGCTTGGTTCAAGATGATCAATCACAAAACATACTAGATGTTTACATATTCTTTGAACAAGTAAGTGGTGCTAGCCCAGGCAAAAATCCACTGCTGTGGGGTTGTTTGTGGTTGTCAAGACATTGCTTCACGGTTGCTAAGGTGTTCTTAGTGTTTTTTTGTGTGTTGCAAAGCGGTTCTCGGTGGTTGCTGCATGGCCCAACTTAAAAGAGCCCATCCCTGCGTCTCTATATGATATTCAGGTTGCTAAATATGGCTTAGTACACTCAAAATTTCCAAAAGGGGGTTTTCGCAGCGATGCTATAGAAGAAACATTTTTTGGTATTAAGAACCTTTTGTGGAATGGAAAGTTTCCATCGATGTTAAAGGTCCTTCATGGAACCATCAATGTTTTTAAGAGTGAATGTGTTTTTTTTTAAACCTGTTTTATAGTCTGGCAGATGAAAATCAAATCCAATTCACAAATCATTTATTTTCTTGCACATACAGTGCAGGATGAGTTACAAAATGAAAACTTTGTTGAAATCACTAACGGTTAGTGACTAACCCCATGTATAACCAATTATAATAGTGACGCTTGCCTTAGTAAAATGATAGAGTTCATTTTAAGTGTATGCCAGGAAACTGATTGAATTTCTACACCGGAGGTCAAATTTATGTTAGAAAGCCTGTGATTTATGTCACTCTGAGTGAAACTCTGGCTTCAAAAATCAGGAGTCCTATTTCATTTTTTTCTTTTTTTCGGAGGAGTGTGTTTTCGGTTCCTGATTTAATAGGAAGTTTTGTCAGTTTTTATCTGGGTTGCTTCACTCCGTTTTCCTGTTTCCAGTGATGCAATCTACAATTTTAAACAACTTTGTTTTTAAAATCAATTTAATAAAGCAGTAAATGTGCAAATCTGTTCTATAATGCACATAAAGGCCACCGTAGAGGAGCAGTGGAAAGTTCTGGTGCGTTGAAAGATCGTGTTGCAGTAAAACTGCTGCCAGCTATGCAAAGTTAGTCTGGCGTTGGGCTGAACCACAAAACGGAGGAATGTACTGACCTTGGTCTCCACCTTCCTTCGGAAATTAACTCTTTGTTCACAACAGCTGCAAGCAACACTGAGATCAGACACAAAATCAAACCTCCATGCTTGACACAAAGGACAAAAATGTTTTTTTTTTGTTGCATACTCTAAGTTCTCTAAATTGTTTGTGGCGCTGCTGTACCACATTACTGAATTGGTAGTTTGTGTGAGACATGTAAATTGGACTCCTCCAGCACCTCCAGTGCCCTTTTCCACCCTTGTAACTATTTTGAATTACACTGATTTACCAGAAAGTTCAAAGCACATAATTAAACTGTCTGTAAATGAAGCTGTCAAGGTTATGCATGTCTCAACTGATATTATCAAAGTTCCCCATGCCACGTGCGTTATTTTCAAAAAGAAAGTGTGGAGTGAAAAAATGTGAAAGTAATTGGAGCAGAATTAGAGCATTAAAATTGCTTAAAAGGGGAACCATAATTTCAATCAAACAGATTGAACAGATTCAAAATGATTAATGTAAAAACAAACGTACAGTAAAAATAAAATTTATAATTATCAAGGTATTTTTTAATACTGTTGAAAATATAAATAAAATATTGAATCATTTTTCAGATTTTTCAATACACCAGAATATTTAACTAAATATTTATAACAAAACATTTTAATACATAAAAAAAAAAAAAAAAAAAAAAAAAAACGCCACGTGGAGACTTGGCACAAATTAATCTTTCGAAGAGTTAGGAACCAATTTATTGAGTCACACAGACTGAACTGACAGAATCATGCTACGAACTGTAGATGTGTTTAAAACTGCTGTAGCACTTTAAAAAAAAACTCATGTTAGTTTTGCACAGATTTTAACCCTGGGTTAAGAAAAGTCTTCCTTTTCTAGAGCAAATATCTAAACATTTGAAATCAAGATACGTGTACTTGAGAAGCAAAATTAGGTCTTGTTTTCTACATAAAATGTATCAAAATGAAGTGAGTTTTTGCTTAAAGCAAGAAAAAATAACTGTCAGTGGGGTCAGCAAAATAATCTTGTTTTGCAGCGCAAAATCCTTGTTTCGCAAATCCTTTGCTACTACAGTCAACATATTTCATGGCATTTTCTCCAAATGGAAGGCATTTCACTTGGAAAGTGTGTGCATGTGTGGTGATCGCGTGACACTTTTCGGCCGTGTCTCAATGTGATTAAAAGTGAATTTTGTTATGTTCAGCATTCTCAGACAGAAGGCTGTAGGCAGGTATGGGGTGTGTAATTGGGATTCAAAATTATTTGTGGTGGTAACCAGGCTTCTGTCTCACACACATAAACACACAAGGGTGAAATCAAGATCAACCTGCCAATCACAGCAAAGGAAACAAACCCAAACATCAATCAAGTGAAAACAGCAGTGCAAACCATCAAACACAAATATCAAAATTTTGACCACAAGACAATTAACAGAGACAATTGATGCATTTATAGCATTTGTGTGTATATATATATATATATATATATATATATATATATATATATATATATTCAAACACAAAGAGATATATATATATATAGCCTATGAAGTATTTATGAGGTAAAACACTCCTCCCTTAAGGTTTTTAGCGAAGCATACAGACAGTAAGTCTGTTAAGTTTGTTGTCCTGTTGTCCTGTTGTCCTAAGACTTAACATAAGACATAGTGTGATAGAAACACTTACTTGTTCGATGTGAAGTTATATCCAATCTTTCAACTTGGCGACGTAATGCTACAGCTGCTAAATTGCTAAACTTTTAGCAAAAAAATATGCACAAGTTTACCTGAAAGCGATGTGACGTAATTATCCGTAAAGCACTGTTTACATTGAACAAACTGCACCCACAGGAATTACATCAGTAACATGTGACCAGAAGTTCATCCGCCGAGAAAAGTAGTGCCACCTCACAAGGATTTATACGAAAGCCCCAAAGGCCATGCACTATGATTTTTTTCTTAAAGAGGTAGTTGATGATGTATGGGGCTTGTAAAAAGCAATTGCTTTTTAAGGACTACAACAAACGGCTGGTAGAGACTACACGAGCTTCCTCCCGGGTTAGTGACATCACTAACCCTAAAATTTACATAAACCCCTCCCCCTGAACATGATTACTAGATTATCATGACAGAATATGCTAATCAATGACTAGAAGATAACTACACATCAGCTACATAAATTCATTAACTAACCATTCAGAAATGTCCTGTTGCTTCTACATGTTGTCACTTCTTTAGTCTCTCCATCATTGTCTGACTCCAGTTTGAACATAAAAGGCTAAAAGATTTTGAAATTTTCAGTGCATGACTGTGTGAGGTTAGCCTGGAAATCCAGACCTAAATCTGAAAGATTAATGGTCTGGCATCGACTAATGAAAATCTTCCAGCTCGAGGGGCGCCACCAAGCATGCAGTTGAAAATCTCACTGCACACAATTGGATAACACTACGACCAATCACAACAAGCCCCATACGCTTAGCTACCAGTGGAGCTAACTGGTAGATTAGACTCTTGCCGTATCCGGTCGGCAAAACAGCAAAAACGCCCTTCCTGCAAAGGAACGATTCGAGCGGCGTCTTCTGTTCCTCTTTTAGATAAAAAGCCAAGTCTAACTCGTTCATTGTAGCGGCCAAAGCCGTTTCAAACAACTGGTGTTCATCCATAGCCATCTTGCAATGTTTACTAATGACTTTGCCATCACAGCGCTGTCGTCATCTGTTTAGCTCGCCTCTGGCCCGCCTATATCAGATAACCCAATGTGATTGGTGCATCTCGGATACAAGGGCATATTTAATGAGCATCGTTACTCGACGCCAGAGTAAACTCGCTGAGCAAATTTAACTTGTGCTCTCGTGAGAACTCTGGATTTCCAGGGTAGTGTGAGGTAAAAGGACACAAGCTTTTGAAGCTCCGCCCTCTCTGCCGAGGAGCAGCAGCTCATTTGCATTTAAAGGGACAGACACAAAAATGTTTTTGCTCACCCTCAAAAAGGGACAATTTTAACATGCTATATAAAAATATCTGTGGGGTATTTTGAGCTAAAACTTCACATACACACTCTGGGGACAACAGAGACTTATTTTACATCTTGTGAAAAGGGCATTAGACCACCCATTTAATTTTGTCGTAATCTCAACGTCATCTCAATTTAATGTTTTCACAAGAAAAACAAACTATGTTGTTAATCATTTCTCTGTTCATATGATCTTGAGGGTCTATGGCAATCAACATTGTGACACAAATATATTATTGAACATTCTTTTAAGATACTTTTATTCAACCAAGCAGCCAGAAAAATTCCTTACATATTTATGTTACATTTTTTTGGAGAAATACTTCACAGAGACACATAATTTGAATAAAAAAAAAAAAGTTTTATTTGTCACTACAGCTTCCCCCCCCCCCAAATTCATTGAAGAACAGAAAGTCCAAAAGAACAGTATTTATTTGATATAGAAGTCTTTTGTAACATTAATATCTTTACTGTCACTTTTTTAATGCATCCTTGCTGAATAAAAAAATATTCATTTCTTTATTGTCCTTAAACTTTTGAATGCTAGTGTATTTGAAATGTAAGTTTGGCAAGTTGTTCTTTAGATTTCTTTGCGTAACTGAAAATAGCTGAATAGTGCACATTTTCAAACAGAACTCACACAGATCTCTCAAAGCAGGTTAACTTTTCCCACTACTTGTTTGCATCCAGTTTTTGCATACTGTCTTCCAGCCGCTCTGTGATAGGCCAGTTCATCCGCCAGCCTATCTACATGACTGAGTTCGGGGTAAAACCCTTCCAGGGTCATTTCCTCTAGAAAGCATTGTATGATGTGCTCCCGCTCCAGCAGGGAAAGAGGTATAAGCTCGACTACTGACTCCGTCCATAGAGGATGGACAAGAGACAAGGCCTGTCGGAGTGGTTTATGGGCTCCGGCGGTGGAGGCGTTTTGAAGAATGTGAGCTGAGATCTCTCTTTGCCCCAGACTGCTGAGGAAAATGTAAACCACGTTGAGAAACTCATTCGTCTGATCTGACTGAAGAAACGTCTGCAAGATGTCCAGCAGCAGAGGTGGCATTAGTTCTACCTCATCCAGAATGAAGAAGGGAATCTGCTCCTCTTCCTCGGCTCGAGTCACTACCTCAGTTATACGGCGAGCCAGTGCGGAGGCGCAGTTCTGCGCTGCTTCCTGTAGGGGGCAGTGGTGCTTGGATAAATAATGCACCACTAGATTGTCTTCAACCACGGAGCGGAAGTGCCGTACCAGTAGGCGGCCCAGGTGGCTCTTCCCGACGCCAGACGCCCCGTGCAAAGACAGGACGAGGGGTTGCTGGTGGGCATAAGTGGACAGGTAATCGTTCAGATGGTCCATTAGCTCCTCTAGCGCCTCCGACTGGCCAAACACCTCCCTGTGCAACGTCCTCTCCAAACCCTCAAGATCGTACTTCACAACATGGTCGTCCAGATTCTCAATGGCATTGTAGACCTGGGAGAACAGGAACTAATTTTAAAAAAAGAACTGGAAGGCACCTTTAATAAAGCTTTGGTTATACTTTATTTTGACGATCCACTTTAGAAATTCTACTGACTATGAGTAACTTTGCAACTACATGTCAACTGACTCTCATTAGAGTATCAGTACTCTCAGCACTCTCAGTGCTGGGCTCCATTTGGTGTAAAACCTGTGCCAAATCCAATGAGTGTGTGTTTTTCAATTCTGGCACAAAAGAAATGGCACCCAAGGGAAAGAACAGGAAGAATTACCTGGACGAAGACGATTACGCTAAAGAGCACTAGGAAAGGTTTAGCTCGGCTGCGCTCTTTCTTTGGCTTGAACATCAGAGTGTCATTAGGGAACATCACGCGGGACTTCCTTCGCTTGGACTTTCTGGTTTGGGGGCTCTTAGGATGCAAACTCCCATCAGAGACAACTGAGTTAGTTGACCTGACTGAATTAGATCTCTTGAGGTACTTTTTCTTGATTCGCATCATGGCTTTCAGCTGTGGGGAGATCATAGACGCGCATTGCCCACCTCCCTTCTCCTCATCTCCTCTCGCCTTTTCCACTTGAACATCCATGGAAACCCCTTCACAGTCCACCACCAGTCTGGAATACTGAGAGAAACAAACATAAAGACCATGTTACAGTTAAATATTTGTATTAATTCACTTGGTAAATGCTTTAATCCAAATCTTACAGTGCCTTTTTTGTTGATCCTGGAACAACATTCCAATCAACCAATCAGATTTGAGGGACACATTTACAGTTTATGCTAAGTTTAGGCTTTCAACCAGGGTTAGGTGCTGAGTTAGTGTTATTCACTTATCATTTCTCTTTGATTTTAGGGATAACTTATGGGTAGGGTTAGGTTTAGGGGTAGGGATAGGACTACATTTTCAGACAGGAGTGTTGTTTCAGGATCAATAAAATATGTTGAAGCAGGAACATGATTTACTTGGCAGAATCACAGAGACCGTGTTTCTTATAGCCACAAGTTCATGCAGTTCTGCTACAGGTCGAGGTAGTTAGCGTGACTGGTTTTGAACAGTCTTACATTTAGCTGTATCTTGGCAAACGCATGATAATTAGAGGTAATTAAGATTGAGAGGCTAAATAAGAGGCTGGAGTTGGCAGCAATAGAGATGTGTGTGTGTGTGTGTGTGTGTGTGCGTGTGTGTGTGTGTGTGTGTGTGTGTGTGTATAGAGTGGATGTAAATTGAAAAGCATAAATTGTAAAGACATATTGATTCTAAAGAGAATTCGACCCCAAATCAACCTACAGTAACTGCTTTTTTAAAAGTTTAAATAGCAGCTAAAAAATGGATTTCACAATTCAAGGCTTTTCAAAGTATATCAGAAAGTTCTGATATTAAATTATGTTCATTTTAAAAGCACATTTCTGATACAGGCTATAAGTAAGGGATAATCCACAACTGGCTATGCATTAAACGAATTTAATGCACGACATGGAGGCAAAGAACCGCTCAACATGAAGCCATGGTCATTTGCCAGCATTGAATTTGAAATACAGTCACAGAGATAAAGTGTGGTAAGATTACATTTATTAGAATGAATAAATTGCGGAATTTAAAACGGCTGAGATTTAAATTCTCGAAGAAAATAACCTTTTACAGGTGAGAATGTGTTGGTTTGTGTTTTTGTATCTATTAACTCAGTATTACACATTTTTCCATGGTACTTTTTATTGTTGTGTTAGCTGACACCTTCGTCTTGTTGTACTGTGTTAGTTTAGCAAAATCATCTGCTGAAGTCTATAGACCTTATGCGCCAGAGAAACGAGGGCGCCGCCATCTTTAGAATATTGTCTTTGAACTTCTGTTTTTGCGGTCGCTCTGTATATTTCTATGGCATTGCTGTCCAGGAGTAATTAGCTTTTGAAGTGGATTTACTTAATGTAAAGTTAACGAAAGTTATCATGAGGACTGTAATGTTTAAAGCAGATGACTAAACAAATGTCAGTCGACCGGGAAGATTTTAAAATGAGCCGTTCATTAATAAACACGCAAAATCGCTGTGAAAATACAGACCGGAAGTCAAAAGACAAGGCAGGGCTACATAAGGTCTATTTCATATAGCTATAGATATTCATACATGCGTCTAATTATGAATGTTCACAGATTGGCTTTGACAGTTCCAATATGGCGGACAGCTTACGTATAGCGGCCCACAGAAACAGCTGCTACTGAGGCATCTATGTGTATATACTGTATCTATCTATAACTATGACCTGATTGTACCTGCACAGTTTTGGCGCAGTGCCATCTAGTGGTCAGGAGATATGAAAAATGGTTATTTGTGCTCATAACTTCTGAACGGTTTAACCAAAAATCGCGAATCTGGTCTCTTAAGATTTGATTCCCAATTTTCCTATATCGGCCATTTTAGACAATGGCCATTTTGAATTTTGTTGTAAAATGCTATATTTTATAAACGCATTGGCGCATCGTTACAAAATTCGGTAAATGTCATCGGCACCATGCCCTGAAGGTACTTAAAAAGTACTGATGCACTGAAGAATTGTAATGAAATTTCAAAAAATGCTTGTTAACACACTAGGTAAGGAAGTGGGTGCCATCATTGTATCCTTCTTTCTTTGTCTTGTTGCGTTAGGTTGTTTATTGGGAATGATTTTCTTTGATTTCGCCCCGCTCAGGTTCCTACTACCTGTGATCGGCATTTGTTCTTTTTCAGCGTAGCAATGGCCTAAATCTACTCAGAACCTCTTGGCAATTGCATATCAAAGCACTGGAAATCACCTACAACACATAATGTAATGGTGGCATCTTTTGCATGAGCAACACCACTCACATTTTGAAAATGTAATCATGAAATAATCTACAGTACATAGTTTCTATTTACGCAAGATACATGCATTCAGGGGAAGTCCACATCCATTTATCTCTAAAGTTTTAATCATAGTGCTCTCATGTGTATTATCCTGGGGTCATCATCCTAAGCTCCACATGTCCGGGCAGAGAAAGAGAGAGTTTTACAAAAAACACACAAACAGGAAGTTGATGTATAACACACTAGCATCTACGCTCAGATGCATGTGCTATCCATACAGGCAAAAACATTGTTTTTTCATGCACTGCTCAATTAAAGTACCCCTATTATGCTATTTTAAAGGTTCCTAATTTTGTTTTGTAGGTCTCCTAAAATAGGTTTACATGCATCCAAGGTCAAAAAGCTTCAGCATCACCTTTTTATCACAGTGCCTAAAAAAGTTCGATAAAGGATTGCACTGATTGGTCAGATGTCCCAGTCTGTTGTGACTGGTCTACCGCTTACAACGTGTGTCGGAAACGAATCGCTCATTAGCATATCTAAATTTCATTTCCAGAGCTTCATCAGCCCTTGATACACAGTGAAACGAACAGTAAAGATGGCGTCGGTTTTATCAGATCAATTCGAGCGCAAGTCCTCATCCTTTGGAAGTGCAGCAAAGTGGATTAGCTTTTGTAGCGCAGAAAACAGCATTTTCTCAATGTCGACAACAAGAACCAAACTCTTCCAGGCCTCAGCTACATCCACAGTGATTGAGGGCGGGTCAAAGTAGACGTTGTACGCGGGCAGCCAATGAAGACCTTAGGCTGGAATTATGCTAATTTGTTACAAACCTACATAGATTTGTGCAGGAAGTAAGACTGGCATTACCAACGACTCGTTTTAGGCTGTTCAGAATCAGTTCTTTCTTTTGGGAGACAATAACTTTCCCCAAGTTTGGGTCCAAGACTAAAATGCATGTTTGAGCTGTTTTAACTAAAAGCAACTAAATTATGTCAGTGCCATTGTTTTGTCTCAATATTCACACCAGTAATGTTTTTTTTTCTAAGGCACGTTTATAAAAGCTAAATGTCCTAATTGAACCTAATGTGAAACCGGGCCTTTATTTATTGTAAACTTTGATTTTTCAAACTTTGCAGACATTTTACATTCACAAACAGCTATATTACACAATACATGAAAGGTAATATGCAAAAAAAGGCAAAATGACAGATTTACT
This sequence comes from Squalius cephalus, assembly GCF_949319135.1. NCBI lineage: Eukaryota > Metazoa > Chordata > Actinopteri > Cypriniformes > Leuciscidae > Squalius > Squalius cephalus. The sequence goes on along the minus strand of NC_137126.1, from coordinate 44,671,601 downwards.
CCTATCTATATTCTGAAGGTTTTTACCGAAGGGTTTGTTCATACATGTATATAATTTGCCTGGTTTTACACAACAGTTTATTCCTAAAAACATGGTGATATTTTTTTTCTTCCTGGTTGTTGACAGGGTTTTCTGATATGTGATAAAAAGAGAGACCAGTAATCCCTTCTACAATACAATATAATATGATACTACTTTATTAAACCCAAAAAGTAAATTATGGTGTTACAGAAGTAGAAACTCAAACACAAACAAACCGATAAAATAATATAAAAATCATCTACAAGCATAGCACATCTAAATCTACACTTCTGCAAAAGCCTTTGACTTAAGGAAGTTGGCACAATGAAACAGGTTTTTTTAACCTGGCTTCATTCAAGGTTTAGATTTCTTTTCTGGAAATGTATGCAAATTAGAGCATATTTGATTAGACACTGCCTCATTTGTATACTTCATACACTTTTTTTTTTTTTTTGGGAATTCTTAATGAAATCAATGAGGAAGTATGCTGTATATTTTGTTTTACCCTATTCACCTGGGATGTCTGCCATAAATATAAATGCCACCTGATATTTTGTTATCTAATGCAATGGCATTCAGACATTTAAAGGGATAGTTCTCCAAAAAATGAAAATTCTGTCATCATTTACTCATGTTGTTCCAAACCTGTATCTGTTTCTTTCTTCTGTTAAACACAAAAGAAGATATTCTGAAAAATGTTGGTAATCAAACAGTTGACGAAACCCATTGACTTCCATAGTATTTTTTCTGAATACCAAAATATCTTCTTTTGTGTTCAACAGAAGAAAGAAACTCATACAGGTTTGGTACAACATGAGGGTGAGTAAATGATGACAGAATTTTCACTTTTGGGTGAACTATCCCTTTAAGTGCAACTTGAGAGTTCAAATACTCTGAAGCCATTATAGATGCATATATGAAAACAAAACTGTATATTTCCATCTTTCAGGGGATGGCTGGAGAATGGTGTTTGTTTGCACACAGCTCTGTGAGGGCAGTTATGCAAACTTCACCATGCAAATGGTTCTGTTGCACAGAAGCACTAATGTAAAAAATGAATATGGAGACAGAAAATGATCTAGAAATGGAGGAGATTACAAAAACATGTTATGGTTCTCTTTTTTTAGTCAACAGCAGGGTCAGATGCCTAAACTTGCCTGATTGTTTGGATATGAAACACAATGTGGGCCTTTACCTTTCATGGATGAGTCTGATATCACCTGCAACGATACCACTGTGATAAAGAGAAAAACATAACAGTCTATGATTGACAGACCAAAAATAAATAAAAATCGTAGAAAACAGAAAACAGACCTTCAAAGCTGCATGAGGCGTCTGCTTGCTTCCTTCTCCTTGAGCGTTGGTTCTTGTCCTCAAAGATGACGATTTTGACGATGATGATTGATATGAAGTAGACGATGTTCGAAACACACATGCACACCTTTCGACTACCTGCTCAATCCTATTTCCATCACACCATCTCTGTGTTTGAGCTCCACCCTCTCGTCCCACTGTCACTTCACATCTCTCTTTACATTTTCCTTTCCTTGTCCCATAAACCACATACAATAGCCTATATCAGTGTGATTGTACAATTGCAGTGGCCAACTTTTCCTATTTAAAAGAGCAAAATAATTCAAATGGATAACCGCTCTCTGACCGCAGGCCCCCAAAATAAGACTTTTCTTTATTTAATTCCACTTATTATATAAGGAACGTTACACTGTATTCTTAAAAGTTGGTTTGCAGTCATTGATGCTATGCCATTTATGACTGTTAATCAAAATGTAAAGCCTGCCATATGAAATAATAGTCAGAAACTTTTAGACAAAATGTTGAGTACATTATATTTGATACATCAGGCTTTTATGGCTCATATAGTGAGAATATGGAGCTCATATTTGAGGAGGGGAAAAAAACTTGCAAAAATATGTAAAATGGTGCAGTTGCTGATATTTATATGAACAAAACCTATGATGAAATTCTCATAGCTTGTAATGTAAATCAATGAGATCTTTATTACATTATGGTGGATACCTACATAAAATGCATATAAACACCAGTTGTCTCTGTATCTCTAAATAATGTCTCAGTAAGATGATATTTAAATGCTTAGTTTTATGATCAAAACATATAATGCAATGATGATTGAGTGATGAACAAATAAACGTTCCTCAAAACCCTGATGGATTTGATACTCACGTTAACATTTTCAAAAAAAAGGATGTATAGATAATCATGTAATCATGTAAGTTGTTTCAATATAAAAGTTATTCTCAATTATACTAAAAGGCCTTTTACTTGATAAAAAGTATAAACAATCATACGACAGAAGGCCTGTAGTAGACATGTTAAACAGCAAAGTTTTGATCATGTTGATAATTTAGAGGCCTTAGAAATTTGTATATCAAATATGATACAGTAGGCTTTAGGGTTAAACCTGGAGATACAGTATTGTTACTGGTTTCCATTATATTGAATTCAGTGTAACACCACTGAAAAAAAGCATGCCAGCCAATAGTAAATAACCATTTTCTAATCCTAATGTTCAGCATCATTTTATATGAATTTATTCATAGAACATACAGTATATTAAGATCAAATCAAATCAAATCAATTTTATTTATAAAGCACATTTAAAATCAACCTTGGTTGGCCAAAGTACTGTACAGTAAAGTAAGAAAAACAAAACAAAACAAGGCAAAAAACATACTAGTTATGGTACATTGAACGCACTAGAGAAAAAAAAAAGTGTTTTCAGCAAATATTTGAGTTCAGCTAATGTGGAAGCTGATTGAACATGTAGTGGTAGGGTGTTCCACAGCTTAGGGCCGACTACTGCAAAAGCTTGATCACCTCTCGTAGAACAGCCAAGAGATGTTGATCTCTTGATCTGAGTGATCTGGATGGATTATGAGTGATAATTAAGTCTGAAAGGTATTTGGGGGCCTGATTGCTAAGCAAATATAAACAAATAATAACATTTTAAAATCAATTCTGTATCGGACTGGTATGCAGAGAACGTAGGATTGGGGTGATGTGATCTCATTTTCGGCTGCCAGTGAGCAGACGGGCAGCCGCGTTTTGGACCATCTGAAGACGAGAGATGGAAGAGAGAGGTAACCCGAGTTGCAATAGTCAAGTTGTGTTGAAATAAAAGCGTGAATAATTGTTTCAAAGCTATTTCTGTTTAAAAATGGCTTGACTTTGGCTAACCGGCGTAAGTGGTAAAAGCTGGCTCTAACTGTGGCATTCATTTGTTTAAGACTACTATCAAGATAAAATCCTAAGTTTTTAACTTTGGAAGTGAGGTGTGGTGTGAGGGTGCCAAGATCGGTACAATTTCTGTCAGAGAGCTCATTTGGACCAAATTTGATGATTTATCATCGTCATTAAGCAACATGAAGTTGTTTGTGAGCCACAGCTTGAGTTCTTGTAGTCTCTTACATGTAGTGTTTTCATTATGTTTTATGGGTATGTAGAGTTGGGTGTCGTCCGCATAACAATGGTACGACACACCAAATCTATAATTGATCCCAAAGGAAGCAGGTACAATGAGAATAGTAGGGGTGCCAGAATCGATCCCTGGGGTACCCCACAATTGAGGTGAGTCGCAGAAGATAGATGAGTACTTAATCTAACAGAAAAACTTCTGTTTGATAGGAAAGACTGGAACCATTTGAGTACCATACCTGAGATACCGATCGAACGTTCTAGCCGAGATAGGAGAATCTTATGATCTACAAAGTCAAAAGCTGAACTCAAGTCTAATAGCACTAAAGCCATGGTATCGCCAGCATCTGTCGTTATTAAAATGTCATTAAGAACTTTTAAAAGAGCAGACTCTGCGCTGTGAAGGGGTTTAAAACCAGACTGAAAAATATCTGAAATAGAATTAATGTGCAGATAGTGTTGCAGCTGTATGAAGAGATCAGTTCAAAGTGGCTCCATTGCGAGCAGGAGAAAGTAGGATCGGGAACATGCTCTCTTGAGGTAAAAACTTGTGCTCGAGTAATGTTAATTTTATCAGTGAAGAAATTAAGGAAGTTTTCACACTCAAGTCAAGTCAAGTCAAGTCAACTTTATTTATATAGCGCTTTTCACAATACAGATTGTATCAAAGCAGCTTCACAGTATTAAATAAAATAGTACATCAGTGTTTGTTTCTAGTGTAAAACGTCCACGTTTGGTAATGCTGATCAATAGTATTGTTGATTGATTAATTAAATTAAGTATCCCCAACTGAGCAAGCCAAAGGCAACAGTGGCAAGGAACCGAAAAACTCCATCAGGTGACCTAATGGAGGAAAAAAAACCTTGGGAGCACCCAGGCTCAGTCGGGGGCCAGTTCTCCTCTGGCGTTTATGAACTAGAGACCGGATTTAACTGTAAGATTAAAAGTATTATATGAATGCCTGGCTGAAGAGATGCGTCTTTAATTTAGTTTTAAACTGGGAGAGCGAGTCTGAGCAACGAACAGTATCAGGAAGGCTATTCCAGAGTTTTGGAGCTAAATGTGAAAATGATCTTCCTCCTTTGGTTGATCTGGATATCCTAGGTATGACCAAAAGTATGACTCAGTGGGAGAGATCATAGAAAAGGACTTAACAGAAGGTTTTAAGACAGAGTCGATAGTAGAAAAGAGCGTTTTGGAATGATGTCAGATAAGAATTTATTCTCAGCTGCTCTGGCTGTTTTTTTGGAAATTATTTAGTGAAACAGTCAGCATCTCGAAGGAAATTTCGCTCGAGCCGTCAACATTGTTGATGCAATAGACGAATATCGCTATTTATCCATGAGATGAGCTTCAATTTTGAATGGATGGATGGACAGATAAATAAATAAACGAGATGCCACCATGCTTGATGGAATGACCCATCTGGCATGTTTCTACATTGTTCACAAATTATCTACATAACATTTACATAACTGATCTGTGGGTGGAACAGAAAGCGGTATTATTTGTGATTATTTGAGGTCTGATTCACTAATTATTCAATTAGGTTTGCTGGAGGAGCAACTTTCCTAACAAAATAAATAATGAACAGTAATTATTCCAAATCAAAGCATCCAGACAGAAACAGACCACAAATTTAACCTCGATATTTCACCTGAGGGACCCTAGTGAAAAAAAGTATACTTTATTGTATCTGAAATATATTCCCTTTTCAATAGTACATTGCAAATATACTAACAAAAATTGTACTCTCTTTAAATATATTAAAATTAGCATCATGCTTTTACCTATTTTCACAATACAACATTTAAGACACTTTAAAATAATTGTACTTTAGTGTATTTTAGAAAAATACATTTTAGAAAAATATACTTGAAGTGAAAATTCAGTTTATTTTTTTAAAAGTGTATTTATTTGCCCTTTATTAAAAATATATTTTAGGTATATTTGAACGGTGTGCTGGAAATGATCATTGTAACAATGCATTGAAATTATACTTTCAAAATACATTATAGTATACAATATATTTTGAACAAAGTATAGCTAAGTTTTATTTGTCTAATAATGTACATTTGTTATTGAAGACATATTGAAGTATGCAATTTGTAGTATTTGGAATAAGCCAAAGGTATTAGTGAGCCTATACTTTTTACTCAAATACATCACACCATGATAACCTTCTGGGCAAGTACGCCGATATGTGCTTCAGGAGACCCGTGTTCGAGTCCCAGCTCATGGACCTTTCCTGGTCCCCTCCCTCCTATATAGGTATATTGCTTGTATGTTTCAAAGACACTCGTAATGAATTTTTAATGTAACACAAATAAAGTACACTTTAATATCACTAATCAAGCATGTAATTAGGCATATACTTAAAGTATACTAAGTATACTTGAAGTTGGTCCAATTTAGTACACTAAATACACTTAAAGAAATGCTTTACTACAATTTAATTACAACTACAAATATACTTTTTTTGTTTTTTTATACTTTTATTATTTGTTAAAAATAGCACACTTCAAGTTAACTAATCATTAACGCACTTGAAGTGTACTGATAATTAGTCTGGCTGCAAGTATACTTTTACTATTTTTTATAGTATACTATTTTTTTTCATCAGGGGATGTTTGTCACAAAGTTCGTCATCTGTGTGTCTGCTCGTACACAAAACTGAATGACCAATTGCGTCACAATCTTGAGTGGACGTTGAGTTTCTATTTCCATAGTAACATTAAAAACTTGCACTTTTGTGATTTGCAGTTCTGAATTAATTGCTAAACATATATATTTTAGGTCATAGTGTAGGGGCAAAACTTTAACCTAGAAACCAAATGCTAATGCTTTTTTATATAAATAATTATTAGACAACATTTAAAACATAACATGCACTATTCATGTTTATAAAATAATAACAACATTTAAACAATATATATTTAATTATAATTAAATTATTGTTAGTAGATTGATTTTATTATATAATTATAATTATCAATATTAACAATAAATTAAATTAATATATAATATAATATAATATTAAGCAGAAAAATATAAGCAAATATATCATTAAATCATAAGTTATTATTGGTCTAGTTATACTGTATGTTTACTAGAGAGTGTTTCCTGTTCGTATTTGATAAAAGAAAGGGACTGATTACTCACCCGTGTGGAGGAGCCATGAGGAAAGCTCACTGTATGTGGGAGGGCTGGTGAGTAACACTGCTTGTTTGTTAGTTTGGGGTTAATGGTATTGGCCTTGACCTCAAAGAGACAAGAGTGACTCTTTTATCTGCCTGAAAGAGTGGTGATATACTGTATATGAGGAAGCTTACTTCTATGACATTTCCATACACTTGAATATCTCTTTGTTCCTCCTCCTCTTCAATAGAGCACAATAACAGCCCACTTTTTCAGAAGATTCAGGGATTTAATTTCTTTTTTTAAAAGTCTTCAATAAAGTCTTAAAAAAAAAAAAATCAAACTAAGCAGTGCTGAGTTAAGTGGAGCACTGCAAACTTTGACTGACGACTGGAGTAATGGGAATAACAGCACATGAATAAATTATAGGCTTCACTTTATTTTGATGGTCCCTTTAACACTTTCTGTTGACTATAAGTAACATTGCACCTACATGTTTACTAACTCTCATTAGAGTGTTAGTAGAGTATTAGTAGACTGGTAGAGTTAGAATAAGTTGACATGTAGTTGCAAAGTTACTTATTGTCAGTAGAATGTCTGTTGGAGGACCATCAAAATAAAGAGTTATTAGATATTAAACAAACAGTCTACCAATACTCTACTGAGTCAGTTGACATGAAGTTGCAAAGTAACTTAGTCAACAGAATGTTCAAAAGGGACCATCAAAATAAAGTGTTACCAAACTATATTTAAAATTATATCCAAATGGAAAACAATTAGCTTAACTTGCAAATATGTCTCAATATTACTGTTTTTACTGTATTTTTGATGGCACCTGAGCATAATACACATACAAAAATCTTACTGATCTCACAGTGACTTTTGGCATGTATTATTGCAGTCTGAGAGCTCATTGTAGGTTTGTCTTTTATACATTTGTATGTTATCTGAAAGGTTTTATGTAACTTTTGGCCCTCTAATGGTAAAAACAAACAAAAACAAACCGAGGGATTCAAAATGTTGTAAAAGCAACACAGAGATGTGTTTTTATTACTCAACAGCTGAGTTAGGTATTTTATTGAACAGATACATTTCCACATGCATGCATTTGGCAGAAGAACATTGTTTTGGTTGTGCTTCGGCTCTGCATGACTGTGCAGATGAATATGATTATCATACTGCTCATAAAACATTCACTACTAGACTTATACTTAGATATGTAATCAGTTTAGATGGAAAGGATCTCAAACTGATTATCTGAAGACATTACTGTATCTTTACCTATTAATAGAAATGGTACTTCCTTGAAACTAAATTCCAGCACAGCTACAACAACCACAATGATCTTCACAATAGATAATGCTTTACAGTGAACTCTGTTAGAAAGCTACATGTGGAAATGTATCCGTTCAATAAAATACCATACTCACCTGTTGACTAATAAAAACACATATTTTTACTACGTTAAGTATAATGTCTTGTTTGTGTATGTATAGTGTATAGAGAATTGTGGTGTAGTGTGTAATCTTTGTCCTGTCTTTTATGTCTTTTATTTATTTTTTTTACTTTTTGGCCGCCTGTCTTGGCCAGGACTCCCTGGGAGAAGAGGTACTGTAACTCAATGGGACTTTTCCTGGTTAAACAAAGGTAAAAATAAATAAATAAAAATCTCTGTGTTGCTTTTACATTTCAAATCCCTCAGTTCTCGCCATCTCTGAAAAGCCAAGCCAATTTTGATTCTTGTTTTATTACGAGCTCAGTCGCGTTCTCTTTTTGCCAGAGACACTGGCTGAGTTTACACTTGGCATTAACATGCGACCTGTATCTGGATGTTGTCCACATACACATTGAAAAGGCAAGTGTAAATGCGCTTCTGATGGTAATGTTATCCGATCAGCGTGTCCAGGTTCGGAGGTAGTTGAGGACGCATGTAATCTCGGATCTCAGTGTAATGTAAACGCAATCCAGCCATCGTGTCTGCATTCAGAGGTGGACGTCACACAAAACCCCACTCACTGTCATCATTCCCCATCCTCTCTCCGGAACTGAGAGCGGTGTGGGTTTGCGATACAGTCGAGTGCGAAGTACATGTAGGCTACATCGCAAATATACTGAAATGTTTGCCTTCACAGTTCGCACCCGAAAGTTGCAGAACCATTCATTTTCTGTAAAGAACGTGCATTTTTCCCACCACAGCTGGCAACGTTCTCGGACCCATACGTTTCTCTGGACGGTTTCCATTACGGCATCTATCCACATTATTAGTAGCCTACTTGCAACTACTGAAAGATTAACGGTCTGGCTTCGACTAATGAAAATCTTCCAGCTCGAGAGGCGGCACCAAGCATGCATTTGAAAATCTCACTGCACGCAATTGGATAACACTACAACCAATCACAGCAAGCCCCATACGCTTAGCTACCAGCGGAGCTAACTGGTAGATTAGACTCTTGCCGTATCCGGTCGGCAAAACAGCAAAACGCCCTTCTTGCAAAGGAACGATTCGAGCGGCGTCTTCTGTTCCTCTTTTAGATAAAAAGCCAAGTCTAACTCGTTCATTGTAGCGGCCAAAGCCGTTTCAAACAACTGGTGTTCATCCATAGCCATCTTGCAGTGTTTATTAATGACTTCGACATCACAGCGCTGTCGTCATCTGATTAGCTCGCCTCTGGCCCGCCTATATCAGATAACCCAATGTGATTGGTGCAGCTCGGATACAAGGGCATGAGCATCGTTACTCAACGCCAGAGTAAACTCGCTGCACAAATTTAACTTGTGCTCTCGCGAGAACTCTGGATTTCCAGGGTATATTTAGCAGCTCCGTGTCTTTCTCACTCGTTGTGACAACTAACATACGCCAGTCCCACACCACACACGTCAAAGTAGCCCAATTTTCCAGCGAAAACCATACCGACAGGTCAAAAATATAAACTTACCATAGTGAATTATAAGACAAAAACACATTTTTGAAGAAGGATTGGTAATGTATTGACTGAATATTTAAATTGTATTAATGTTGAACAATAAAAGTTACATAGTGTACCTTTAATCAATAAAAATACATTTCTCAATAGAGAAAATAAAGGCTTTTTTTATTACACGGAAACCTCTCAGTTGTAATGTTGTTGTAAGGTAAATATAAAGGTACTGGCTGTGGGAAATATTATAGCACTTGGATATCAATAAACTCTTTATGTTTGGTGTGCCACAGATGATTACAGCGACTCTCATACTCACACAATACAGAAATTCACACGTGCACTCAACACGACCTTCACAAAAACAAAGATAAGGAACAGATAAAACTCTTGCCAGTTCCCACGAAGGATGAAGGACACACACACACACACACACACACACACACACACACACACACACACACACACACACACACACACACACACACACACACACACACACTCTTTTGTCAAAATCTCTTTCTTCACCAGTAACATGTTCAAAGCAAAAGCACAATTGTGCATTGTAGTTCACATGCTGTACAAAAGCACAAGAATAGTCTCACAAACATGACTGCTGTAATCCGGTCTGGGTGCAGTCTTTGTGCCAGTTTAAACATCATCTGGTGTATATATGTTAGCACTAGCTGCGACAATACATAGGCAGAGATGTGTCACATCAGCGTGACACTGCATTGTGACATCAATCGCCCAAACTGTCTGGAAGAATCAGTGGTGAATCAATCTAACCCAACATTTACCTTCATACGGTACATTAAAAATCATCTCACTGTACAATCAAACCGTCTCTAGAGCAGAACTGGTAATGTCTGATCCAAATCCACACAGAAACAACCGGCACACCTTGTAATCAGTCCAGGCTGTAACATTTATTTTAAGAACAGATTTGTCTGTAACACTTTACAATAAGGTAAAAATTTTTTAACAATAGTTAACTGCATTATTTAACATGAACAATGAACAATGCTTCTATAGCATGTAAAGCCCTATTATGTCTTATTGAAGCTTGTTTCCACCACAGAATAAACTATTTTTCCTACAATTGTGAGCTTATATCTTGCAATTGTGAGAAATAAAGTCAGAACTGCAAGATATAAACTTGCAAAGGAAAAGTCAGAATTGTGAGATAAAAAGTTTTATTCTGTGAAATCATTTTATTCTAAAATCAAACATAATGCACCATGTTATAGCCTTTTTTTTTTTTTTAAATTAACCAACTTTAACAAAGATGGCTAATAATAAACTCTGTAAATGTTACTCATTGTTAGTTTATGTAAGCAAATGCATTCACTAATGTTAACAAAAGAGACCTTATCAAGACTTTGTGATCATGCAGACTGCTATTTTTAGATCTTTGCATAGCATAGGCTACTGATGTATTGATTTCAAAATTCAGAAAAAGTCCGGATCTTTCAGTAGTGCAAAGTTTCACTTTACTTCCTTCTACAATTTTTCATCACATCCGTGAGCTGAAGTCACTAAAGTTACATAGAAATGTATTTCCCCATTTCTGAGGTTTCACGAGGTGGATGGCACAGTGCACTCATGTTTTCACTGGTTTGTTTGGTTTTGTCAGCCATACAAGGCTAGAGAGCCAGAGGGGGGCAGCTTGACGTGCTCTGGTACTTTTCCATTGCGTAAAACCATTCATTATGAAGCGCGGTGAAGTTCGGGCCAGATTAGTGAATGAACTCTGTCGAGAAGGCGCCATCTGGTGGACGTGCGGGGCAGTGGCGGCTCGATACCAGACTTTCAGTTTTCCATTTCTACATGACTCTGAAAAACTTTGATAATGCAATCTGACTGATAAATCTGATAAAACAATATGACTTTAATAGCTGTGTTGGTATGAGAAACAGAAATAATTAATGAACATTGTAAACACGCATAGCCTATGTAAAAAAAAAACAAAAAAAAACAACAACATTATGTAGGGTAGGCCTAATATGACAAAATGTGTCTCAAATTACGCAATATACGCTTATATACTCACTATGTATACTATGTGTATTAATTTTGTAAGCGCTGCATCCCAATTCCTAGCTTAGGCTACTTATACTGTAGGCTACTATACCTTAAAAGTGTGTAGCCTAGTTTGTGTGTGTGTGTGTGTGTGTGAAGAAAAATACAGTTTTGAGTGAGTAGCATAGAAAATACTGGCCTGTGGCCTAATTATGTCATACAGCCGCACTAGTGCATGTCACCGTTTAACTGCCCTGTCAATCATCTTGTCACAGAACAATCTCGAATCCTCCACATTTAATTTAATTTAATTTCCTACCGTTTCGGAGAGAAATATAGAAGCACGTTGATCTGCCAGCACTGGGTAGGAGAACTCTCTTCATGTGTTTTCATTTTGGATAATGATGCATTTACAAGTTACTGAACTAACGTATCTTTACAAAAGTTCACAATGCTGTTGCAGATGAAACATAATGTGGATAACATTGAATAAGTATCTTTTCGTCAGGTTAGACTGATTATTAATCACTCAAACACCTTTATCTAAAGTTTAAACCTTTGAACTTAACCGTCGGAAACGCACATCCGCCGTGTTTGTAGTTTTTAAACTCCTTGTAGTTCTAATCGAACCCTAGAATCGAATCGAACCCGTTCGAGTGTGCAAACCAGACTCAAACCAGAAAAAGTAGACCATCTGGGTATCTTTGGAATACTCATTTCAACATCCTACGATTTGGGACACACTAATTCTAATTTCGAATACTATTTAGGACGGATAGTAGCCTATGCGAATTGGGACGCAGCGCAGCAAAGGTTATTTTGTCATTCAACGTTGGAGTCTGATAGCTCCTCACCCTCATGTAATTAAAATGGCGACAGTTGAGTGCATGGCTGCATCCGAAATCACATAATTCCCTACTATATAGGTGAAAAACAGTATGTGGCAAAAGAAGTAGCCTATGTCAGAATTCACAAGCTATCCGGATGACCTACTACTTCCAGCATGTATCCCATGAGGCCACGGGAGAGGGATCACATGACAATGACAACATGGCGGATGTAGTACATCCAAATTACATTCATTCTACACACATTCATACTATATAGAACATACTTTTTTAGCCGTTGTGAAGTAATTACTTATTCAAAATAAGTACCTACTCAAGAGAGTATGCGATTTAAGACTTAAGACCAAATATATATATTTTTTTTCCTTAAGTCCAATTTTTATGCCCTCCCCTCGCTAACTTCCCTGTGTCTCATTCACTCAGATGTATGTCATTGCTTACATTGCACGAGTGCCTACTAGTGGCGAAACCCTTGAAATGTTTAAATGGAACGCACTAAGCCCTTGGAATCTGCAATGGATCTTTATTATTTACAGTTTTTTCCTTATTAAATTTATTTTACGCAGCATTCTATAGGTCTGTATGTATGCTTGGGCTGTTGGAGAAAATATACAAAAAAAACTACACAAATGAAAATAATAACAAAACAATAAACTATAACAGTCAGCTTAAGGTAGCCACAAGTATTAAATTTAGTTAAATAACTCCAATATCATTCACTAGAGTTGTGTGGGGTGTGGGTAAATTAAGCATGATCTGTCATGGTGCATTGTGGTCTATGGATCTGCCTGAAGTGTAGGCTACATGTTGAGTAGACTCACTCCCTCTGTCATAATCGAGGAGTCGAGGGTCTGTCCAAATAAACTTGCCTCATCCACTTGACGAAGTTGAATGAACTTCAAAATGGTGGTGGGGATTCCCATTCCCTGGAGGGTCAGTGCTTAGGGAAGTTCACAAGTGTAAGCCTATGTCTACAAGTGGAGTTAAACGCAGCCCACGAAGTTTCCAACAAGTGCGTCATCTGGGTATTTTTAAAATGTACTTTTTCTATTTGGGATTTTCAGTGTGAAAACCCTACTCACACTATAAAACAAAACGTCATTGGTGCAGAAGTATAGGCTACGAATTGGGACTCACCTATTGTGTACAGTTTTTGCCTTTTCTTTTTTCTTCTTCTTTTTTTATTGTGTGGAAATGTGTGTGGCTTTAATTTAATGTTACCAATACTTTGGCAATGCAAAGTCTTTCATCATGGCAATAAAGCTAAATCTAATTCAATACATAAGGAGTTCAGTTCAGTGAGCAGAAAAAAAGTCAATAAAGCAAGAAAAGACCTCTATACAGAGAACATTCAGAAATAACGTCTTCCTTAATGGGAACGTTAGAAAAACGTTATTAGAACATATTTTTTTGTTAGCTGGGATGATTGCCGATAAAAAGTATAGTTTTAAAACTTACACTACCAGTCAAAAGTTTTGGATCAGTAAGATTTTTAATGTTTTTTCAAATGTTTTTTCACAGTCTTTTCTGATCACCAAGGCTGCATTTATTTGATACAAAAAAATTGATTACAATTTAAAACAGGTGTTTTCTATGTGAATAGGCTATATAGTAAAGTGTAATTTTTCCTGTGATCAAAGCTGAATTTTCAGCATCATTACTCCAGTCTTCAGTGTCACATGATCCTTCAGAAATCATTCTAATATGATGATTTGATGCTCAAAAAACATTCATTATTATTAGTGTTGAAAACCGTTATTCACATTTTTATTTCAGGATTCTTTGATGAATATAAAGTTCAGAAGAACAGCATTTATCTGAAATCGAAAGCTTTTGTAACATTAAACACTACCATTCAAAAGTTTGGGGTCAGTGAGAGTTTTTATTTTATTTTTTGGAAGAAATCAATACTTTTATTCATCAAGGATGAATTCAATTGATCAAAATTTACAGCATTTATAATGTTACAAAAGATTCTGTTTCAAATAAATGCTGTTCTTTTGAATTTTCTATTCATCAAAGAATCCTGAAATAAAAATTTTTTTACACAACTGTTTTCAAGATTGATAATAATAATGAATGTTTTTTGAGCATCAAATCCGCATATTAGAATGATTTCTGAAGGATCATGTGACACTGAAGACTGGAGTAATGATGCTGAAAATTCAGCTTTGATCACAGGAATAAATTACATTTTAAAATATATTAAAATAGAAAACAGTTATTATAAATTGTCATAATATTTAACAGTATTACTGTTTTTTTTTTTTTTAACCAAATGGTAGTGCAAATAGCGGGAGAGAGAGAAATTAATGTGAATAAAAAAAAAAACAGTTATAATATAACATACATTTTAAAATATAATATGTATTTAAACCATACATTATCAAAAACCATGTAGTACCATAGTCATTACCATTATCAGTGTGCATGACCCTCCCATATGATATTTTGTAAGGTGCAGTTATGAGTGCCTTAAACATTTTTTTTGCACACACACACAAAAAAAAACCTACAAAAAGTATCATATGGTATACTGTAAAGTAGTCTACCACAGTATTTTTAAGGGACATGAATAAAAAGACACAAGGTGCCATAGTGTTTTGCACATGTACCATGGTAGTAGGGCCTACCATCTAAATACCATGGTAGCTTCACAGTACTTTTTTCACATCCACTGTCCTTCTCAGCTGTCAAATATAGCAGTAGACTTCCATGATGAGAGGGACAGTTTGATTTGCATATGGAAACATTCAAAAATATGCTCGTCATGTTGAACCAATTTTGAAGATGACGATCGCAATGATGATAATGACCATCATTATGGCCACCGCACTCATGAGAAAAGCTTTGCACAGTGGCGAGCGCAGTATGGTGATCAGCACAGACCTCTCTCTGGCCGAGGCGCGCTCCTCTCCTGCTGGGTTCACGACGTCCAGACTCTGGCTGATGGTGTGTGTTAGAACCGGGGCAGAGCTGGGCACTCTCTTCACCTGCAGTTTGCCTTTGTTGCGATTAAAACGGATGCTGTAGACGTGCTGCATGGCAGCCGGGAGGTAGGACAGCACCGTGGAGTCATTCGCAAGCTTGGGAAGACCCAAGTCTGGTAATGGGGTGTAGGCACGGCACAGCGGGCACTGGATGGTGTTGGGTTGGGCGGACTTCACGTTCATCCGCGCTAGGCACTCCAGGCAGAAGGTGTGCTTGCATTCCAGTACCTTAGGGGTGTTGAAGACGTTGTTGAACTGGCAGAAACAGATGGCGCACTCCAGATCGGGCAGCTCGCCCTCATCCGCGTCTGGTTTGTAGGGGTCACGGAGGTCGTTCGGGTCAGGCTCCATGACAGAGGGGGGAGGTGAGAGAGAGGGAAGTCAAAGGGCATCTTCAAGGTTCAAGTCTGGAGGAGAACAAGAAAAGTTTTGTTTCATGGATTTCTCTTGTATTTTCTACCACCACCCATAGAAGAAAACAAAAAAAAAACTGGCATTATACACTATGAATATTGTTGGCTCTGTGACTAATTGCTTATGTTCCTCTTTTGTCAGTGACTTTGGATAAAAGCGCCAGGCAAATGCATGAATGTAAAAAAAAAACTGGCATTGTACACTATGCATATTGTCTCCTATTTGACTATTGTCTTGCTTATGTTCTTCTATTGAAGTTGCTTTGGATAAAAGCTCCTGCAAAAAAAAAAACTGGCATATACACAACGGAAATATATCCTTTGCATTAAAGCGCCTGTCGAATGCATAAATGTAAAATAATAATAAAAACATAAATAAAACTCCCATTGTACACTATGAATATTGTCGACTTTGACACATCGCTTATGGCCTTCTATTGGAAGATGCTTTGGATAAAAACGTCTGTAAAAGTACACTATGAATACTGTTGACATATACTCTGACATATGCCTTCTATTGGAAGTTGCTTCGGAAAAAGTGTCTGCTAAAGAAAATTCATTAATTAATAAAAAAAAATAAAAAAAATAGTGGCATTGTACACAATGAATATTGTTGGCTCTTTGACACATTATTACTTATGTTCTTCTGTTTGAAGTTGCTTTGGATAAAAGCGTCTGCAAAATAAAAAATACAAATACAATCTGTTGTGAATTGCTTATGTTCCTCTGCTGTAAGTTGCTTTAGATAAAAACATCTGCTAAATGCATAAATGTAAATGTTAAAATAATCAAATAAAATGACATCTTTGAGATTTATGAGCCCTGCATATGGTCATCATGTGTTTTGTATGTCAGTGTATTCCACACCAGGCTTTTTAGGCCGGGCTAGCACGGCTTTCATACTCAACCAGTGGAAATAACATGTACTGGTTGACCAAGGTGCAGATTTGAGAACGTAGTACGATTGGTTGACAGACTTGTTTGTTGTTCTACCCACGCTGACCTGTTCTCAATAACAGATTTGCCTTGGAAATGATTATAGGTCTCCATCAAAGAACGGCTCAAAATATGCAAAGCGGCAGAAGGGTGTCCCATTACTGACACCCATAATGCAGATAGAAAGGATTGGGTTACTTCATTAGAGGTCCACTTAGCCTCAACTGATCATATAGTTTACATTTATGATGCCAGTATAGTCAAATATGGTGCGTTTAAATGTAGCTGAATGTTTCAGCGTTTACCTACAATTTGTGTCTTACTCTACAGACATATATAATTGAGTGGGTTTCTAATGGATTTGAGAGGATTGCTGCATAGTGTAAAATGCAAATAAAAAGCAGATAATCTATTGCCTTAGTTTGGCGTGCACATAGACTGGACAAATAGACTTAGGCCTGGTTCCATAGACAAGGCTTAGATTAATCCAGGATTAGGCCTTAATTCAAATAGGGCATTTAAGAAGCTTTTATAAACGGGCCTTAAAAAAACATCACTGGTGTTATTTGGTACTTCAGACAAAACAATGGCACTGACACATTTCGTGCTCAAACATGCATTTTAGTCTGAGACTAGGCTTAAGCCTTGAAACCAGGGGTAAGACAGTTTCCATTATCTACATCTTCAATCATCAAATGTTGAATATCTGATTTCAGATAACATACCTGAAAGTTATGACTGAAGGCATAAGATGCATAACATAACTATAGAACCAATTCTTAATGCGCATGTGACCGCCATCAGCGTTTATCACAGGTTCGCGTTTAAAGTCTGTGTAGAGAGAATGGTGTCGTCTTAGCGGCCCCTAATTTAATAACAAATGATCGTTGCGACGGAAGCGAATCAATCAAAACTGACTTTAACTGGAAAATAACTTTATTAAAGAGCCGCTGTGAAGCCAAAACAATCTCTGTTGCCTTAAATTATACGTTTATCTCTGTAAAGCTGCTTTGAAACAATCTACATTGTTAAAAGCGCTGTATAAATGAAGATGACTTGATGACTCAAACGTCCTTGTTGGTCTACAAGTTTGACGGCATGACCGTCAAAAAGTTTTAACCCCAACAACTCCGGTGTTTTTGCATTTCAATGGTTGATTAATAAACTACTGGCTTTGAGCCATATATTTTGCTTGACTATTATCAAGTCGAGGAAAACGTTAGAGCCACTCTTATGTGTTAATATCACCAGTTCTACTTGGTATAAAGACAGTAGACATAAAAAATACAATGAAACACTTTATTTTGATGGTCCCTTTAGAACACTCTGTAGAAGTAACTTTGCAACTACATGTCAACTGACTCTCATTAGAGTATTAGTAGACTGTCTGCTTAATATCTGAATGTCACTTTATTTTGATGGTCCTCCAACAGACATTCTACTGACAATAAGTAACTTTGCAAGTACATGTCAACTTATTCTAACCCTAACCCAACTAATACTCTACAAACGCTCTAATGAGAGTTAGTAAACATGTAGGTGCAACATCACTTATAGTCAACAGAAAGTGCTGAAGCGACCATCAAAATAAAGTGAAACCAAAAACACAAATATATTACACGAAATGTAGATTCACAACTACTCACTCATCTTCTGGAAAGATGTCTCTTCTTTTTTTTGTCTTGTTCTGGATGTCGAGGCTGTACTTTGTGTCTTTGTTGCCTTTCAGAGAGAATGAGATGTGTCGGTGTCTCTCTTTCTCTCTTTGGACATCTACCACAGTTCTCCTGACATGTTTTACATAGAAAAACAAAACACCAAGAGTCACTACCACTTTTTGTCTTCTCGCTCAGCTCTCTTTCTTAGTCTCTCTCTACCACTGTGCTGTAAAGAATGGCAGCATTTGAATACTGGAGCAGCAGCAGGAGGAAATACACAGTCAGTAGTCAAATACAGCCGTCAGAGTAAACTCTACAACCATGACCTGAAAGACAGAAACAAAGAGGGATTAGAGAATACATACCTGATCTGAAGAATGAAGTGAAGAAAAGCCTTCCATCTTTACTTCACGGAAGAGCATATTTTTTAAATTACCTTTAAAAAAAAAAAAAAAAAAAAAAAAGGACTGTGACAGTATGACTGGTGACAATGGTTTTTCAAAAGAACATGTTGGTACATGTTTAAAAGTACAGTGGTAGTAGCATGTTAGTATTTTAAAATAATAATTCATAATAAAAGTGTTTATAAAAGTATAAATGCACTGCCCAGCAAAAAAAAAAAAAAAAAAAAGTCACTGTTTGGATTTAAATAGGCAAAGGAGTCTATGATTGGATCATTATTGCAGTGATTATTATGTTTCAAGCATGTGATATGTTTGGAAAGAGTTCTTCTAACACTAATTGATGGAGTGTGTAGCTTTTCATTACTAATACAACCATGTATGAGAACACATCATGGCCATTTTCCAGGATGACAATGTAAATATTCACCAGGCTCACATTGTGAAAGAATGGGTGGGAGTCCAAAGCTTAAATTCATTGAAAGTGTATTGGGATGTGCTGGAGGAGACTTTACAGAGTGCTGGACTCTTGCATTGTCAATATAAGATCTTGAGCAAAAACGGATGCACCTCTTGATGGAAATAAATGTTGTGATGTTTTTCCATCAATAGGTGCATACATTTTTTGGCAGTACAGTAGCATGAATAGAGTACAGAGTACGCCGCGAGTAGCTCCTTTACTCTCAATCACAATACCATCCCCTATTACCAATTCACCTACTTATTGTGGACTGTTTCACAAGAGTTTAACTTGGATATTCTATAAGCTTTTCACTTTTATTTTGCCTCTGTCCGAACCTCTTTAGAGTGTGAAGCAGCCATCAAAATCAAAATGTGTTTACTTTTACAAAACACAATTAAGTTGTTCAGTGAAACCATTGGAAATCTTTTCTTTGTAATGTTGTCAGTTAAATTAAGTTGAAAGAGAATTAACAAATCACATGTTCTTAAATTTTATTGCATTTTACCAAATGTCCCAACGTTTCTGGATTTGGGGTTGTATATAACCGACTAATTATGATCAAATAAAATATATTATGAGCTGTTAATAAATATCATGGTACTATCTTTTGATATGGTTTTGTAAATGAAAAATGAAAAATGTTCGTATTACATATTTTATCAACAGCAAAGATCAAGCTACACGTATTCCATGTCCTGTTGTGTCTGTATGCAAACAAAGAGCCAAAAAAAGGACTCTTCTCATTGAACTGAAATAATTTATCACATAATGTGCAAATACATTAACATTTCCTTCAAATTGATATCTCGACACCACAGAATTTACATAATAGTCAAATAAACACATCAGTGTAACCTTCACATCCTTCTGTGTCATTAAAACAACATGACACAGTATGGACAGTCCTTTCCGCTGTTTGCTCATCTGCCGTTATATAGTGGTTGAAAAAAGTATTTGGACACTTTAAAATGCATGAATGTCTTGAAATTTCATCAGACAACAAACGATAATGTGATGAGCTACAACCTGTTATTTTACACTACTTAAAATGAGATAAAAACTAAATAAAATACCAGCTAAAAAAGCCTCAGAAATGCAGTTTGTTTTGAGAAAAGCGCTACTCTTAAAAATAAAGGGTTTTCACAGCAATGCCATAGAAGAACCATTCTGGGTTCCTCAAAGAACCTTTTAGCACTGAGAAAACAATGAGTAAAATTTACTTCATTTAAGATTTTGCACGGATATCTTTTAAGTAAATTTCACATATGGAATTAAGAAAAATCTACTGTACTTAACTAAGTTAAGTAAAATCAACAAAGAAAATAAGTTACTTTAACTTGGCCAGTTACATTTTGTTTTAATTGAGTAATTTCTACTTTGTTGAAGTTTAGTGCATTTTATTCAAGCATTATCACACTGAATTAAGACATGCTTTTGAAGTGTATTATTTACTTAGAACATCAAAGTAAACAATACAGTAGATATGACAACATATCTACAGATTAGAAGTAATGTGGTACCCACCCGAACACAGAGATCGCAACACAATAACGGTAACATTCGTTGGATAATTTTTGAGTATGAATATATGATTGAGTGGAAAATTAACTTCAGATGTCACAAAACAGCAAGTTGCCTAACAAAAGCAACGATAAAACAGTGTAAATACAGCTGGAAAACAGAGAAAAATGCAACATTATTATTCATGTCAGAAAGTTGAGTAGGTTTCACTTAGTTTTATAATATAATAATATAAGCATAAATTGAGAACTAATATAAAATTTAAATTTTTTGGGGGTAAATTCTTGCCTGAACTAACTTATTCACGCATATTAACTTATAACATTTGTTTTTTTCTGTAGTATTTACTTCACCACAGAATCTTTTTTTTTTTTTTTACAATAAAAGATATACAAACCATATTTTCATTTGAAAAATCTGAAAATTGTTCTGATAAAAATAACCTTTTTTGCAATTTTCATGGATGTCAAAGGTTCTTTATGGAACCATATTTGCCAATAAAGAACCTTTATTTTTAAGAGTGCAGCAACATTTATTTGATATTTTGCAACTAAGGCAATGACATTCAGGCAGTTTTAAGTGTGATTTAAGTGTAAAAATACTCTGGGACCACTGTGCATTATGTAGAAATAAAAGAATACATAAATCAAAAACTCTTTGGTTGACATGTTTGTAAAAAAAAACCTTCAAAACAAGGACATTTTTTAAATCCAGATGGAATCAACACTGCCGGTGTTGGCAAGACAGTATTCGCTGGAAGAAGCTGCAATATTATTTTTATTCTAGAAGTATAGTAGTAATATTAAAGGAGAAATATTAAAAACAACAACAACAACAACAACAACAACAACAAAAAAAAAAAAATTGCATCACTGATTTTCATTGACTTCACATTCTCCATTGTCTGGCCACTTGTCTCTGGAAGAATATTGAGATCTGCCGTTTTTGTATTTAATTCTCTAAATGGTCACATCATCTCATAACCGGCTTCAGGAAATACAAGAGCTGAATGTTTACAGAAATGTTTACAGTAAATGTGTGTGTCTGTAAACTCTAGTAGCTTCTCTGTGAAAAATGATTCAGTTTCTGGCTCATGCCAAACCCTGAGTCTGTGTATATGTAACTGTGAATATGTGTGTATGAGAAAGAGAGAGAGAGCATGAGATTTTAGATCCTTCTATGCATGACTTTAGCAGTGAACCATTTTGAGCCATTACCTAGTGCAAATAAAAGTTCTCCATCAGGGGTGTAAAAGTACAGAGAAATTGTACTCAGGGTCTGGCCCAGCGTCTATATAAGATCGTGGTTGCACAGTATGTGTACTTACAGTGTACTTACCTAAGAAAGTACTGGGTAATATAAGCTAACTACATGGGTTAAGGTTAGGTTTCGGGGTAAGTTCAGGATTAGTGCCCAGTTATTACCCAGTTATTGTAATTAATAAGTATAGAACAGTAATAGGCAACAGGACTGTAAAATAAAGTGCTACCAAGATGGTTTGCGATTGTGATATAAGCCAAACTCTAAATAATACTTTAGCATTTAATGAAGTACAATTACTCCGGTAATTTACACCCCAGGACTCCAATAACATATTCAAGCATATTCAGCAACCAAGCAGAAGTGGAGTGGCATTTCATTGCCTATATATGTTTACACAATCACTCACACACACACACACACACACACACCAAACAGACAAAACAGCACCTATCTTATCTCATAGTTGTATTTGGAAATGGAGAAAAATTCCCATACGGTAAATCATCCCTGCCGGTAGGGTGTTTTACAGCGACCCAGTCTCTTTCCTTTAGGGAAGTTGATTACTTTTTTATATCCTTTAATGGCTCATGCAGTCAAGTGATCATACACTACATGGCCAAAAACATGCGGACAATGTTGGAGCATGGATGCAGGGATTTGCTCCCATTTAGACACGAGCAGATTGCATGGATTCATGCTTGATTTTATGCTCCTGTTAGTAACAGATGTGGCTGAAATGTCCAAGCTGTTTAGAATAGGGTGTCCACATACTTTTGTCAACGCAGTGTACATTTTGATTTCCAGGAGTTCCAGTTATTAAAGTTGTTGGTTTTATCTTCCAGGAGGTCCAGATGGAAGTCAGAAGCGAGCCACTTCAGCGAGGCTGGGCACTGTTGCCTGATCCAGATGCAGCTGGTGCAGTCCTGTGTTAAAACTGGCACACAGGAGACTGCTGGAGTCACACGGAGCCAGAGACACCAACGGCCCTGAACCGTCCAGCGTTAATGTGTACAAACATGCTGAGGAGACAAGAATCAAACCATGTGGATCTGACTCAGTTTTTTGTGATTATTCCACCAGACATTTTTAGGAAAAAATATTTGTTGTCGAAAAAAGCATGAATACGCTAAATGTAATGTGTTTACTGTTGCCTTTGACAGTGGCTATGTTACCAACCACCTATTTTTGCGCACATTTGGGATATATATAAAAAAATGGCAATGCAAAGATGCGCATAAACTCTAAAAATGTACGTAAAAAAAACGTATGCACTCAAGTGAGGCGGATAAATGTTTTATTTTATAAGAATAAGAACACATTTACTGAAATCCCTCGAAGCTCAACAAAAGACAGCGGACTAACCAGTGGACCGATTTCACAAATTTCGTTTCATATGTGCTCTCTGTGAGACGCAAAAAAAGAGCCACAGTGGTTTCCCCGATTGCAGCAACTCACATTTTATTACAGATATTTTGCACCAGTTTCCCGGAAAGTGCTGATTTTGTTCTCTTGAACACATGGGATGGAAACGCTGCTTTATTCGCAAGTTCCAATTCTGTTCATAAGTTAAATTCGCAACTATGGATGGAAAAATAGCTAGTGTTGTTTAAAAATATATATATATTTGGGAAACAGGGAACCATTTGCATTTAAATTCCACAAGTCATGAAAAACCTGAAATTCAAAAAGTTCAAAACAGCATTTATTTTGAAATAGATAACATATTTGAAATATCTTTACTGTAACTTTTGATCAATTTAATGCATCCTTTCTGTTTCTTAAAAAATATATAAATTTAATTATTCTAAGACTTTATACTTAGAAAGAACTTTATTGCCAAGAATGCTTGTTTTGGTGACAGAAGAAGCTTCCTGTACACAGAGACAATAACAGTACACAAATAGTAAAATAAAAAAAATAACGATATATGTGAATTAGATAAACAAATGTGTGTGTGTGTATATATATATATATATATATATATATATATATATATCTCTCTCTATAAATTACAGAAACGTCTGTCTGTCTGTGTGTGTGTGTGTGTGTGTGTCTGTCTGTCTGTCTGTGTGTCTGTTAACCACATATCTCTCGAACCGTTAGTCCGATGGATTTCAAACTTGACAGGTGTCTCGCTACGGTCACGAGTAAGTGCAGTGCCAAGTTTGACGTTGTTTGGATGAGAAATGCTAAAGATATCGTTAAATATATCATTTTTATAAGGTTGTGGTTTAAAAATAAACATTCTGACATTAGAGAGTTGTTTCGGTCAAAGAAGCCCCAAGAAGGTTGTGGTTTAAAAATAAACATTCTGACAATCTGTCAGCTACACTGTTTACTTCTGAATATTATAGTTTGGTTCCAAAACGTGATAAATCCATTTTGATTAATTGGAGTAAAATTGTGTTTTCTTTACCAAGAAACCAACAATTACTAAACACACACAAAAACTGATTTTGCACGGGCACTTTGCACTGCTCCCTGAATCGACACGCTTATTCATTTGTGGATGTTTACTGAATCTGTAAGTCAGCTATGCTGTTTACTTCTGAATATTATATTTCATTCTGGTGCGCTTAACGTTATCGCTACTGTAAGTAGCCTATGCTATTCACCAACTAAACATATCCTATTCAATGCGTTCACAGTCTCTTTCACGGGCATCATTTGTAGTGGCCTATACACAAACTGTTTGCTCAAGCATAGCGTTTTCTCGGAGTTCACTGTGTGCTTTCTACCATGCACAAAAAAAAATGTCACTGAACTTTTGCTGTGTAATTGTAACAATGAGCACTCAAACACACCAAACCAACAATTACTAAAAACACACACAAAAACTGATTTTGCACGGGCATTTTTTGCACTAGTATATATAAAAACAAAAAAAGACTAATTTGTATGTACATGACGTGTACATTTACAAATAGAATAGAATTACCAGGGAACATCAATGCATTATGTATACTAAATCATTTTTATTTTGATTACTAAGTTAATTAATATGTGGCATTTTATAAAATATTTATATTAATTTAAATATATGCCAGCCAAAGGTGATGGGCTTCCCCAGCTGAGTTTGAGTCCTCTTACAGTTTCTTTTTCATCTACCTAAACATCTTGGACAGTTTTTTGACTTGACTTCCAAAAACAGGAAGCTGGCTTAACCCACTGGCTAATCCTCTTGTTTGTTTAAAAAACAGAACAGTGCATGTGTGTGTGTGTGTTACCTGCAGTGTTCTGATCCCATATTTTGACTGAGCTGTCATACGATGAGGACGCCACGAGGGCAGGACACCCGGGACGGGGAGGCACAAACACGCAGCACGCTGTGGTCTGCAGGTGTCCTCTGTATTCGGCCACCTTACAGCCGGGCTGTCTGAGGTCCCACAGCTACACACAAGCATAAACACAAAAACAGATAAACTTAAGAACACGTACAGCTGTGCCCTGGCAGTATCCACACACACACTCACCGTGGCCTCGCAACCCTGCCCACCGAAACCGTTGCTGGACGACAGCAGGTGGTAACAGTTGGAGCTGATGTCACAGTGTGTCTGAATGTACTGCTTTGCTGGAAACGTGTTAGTCACGTGCCAGGTACGACTATCCCACACCCTGAGACGGACAACACACATCAACACACATTTTAGTTATATAGCATATATTTTCACACACACATTTTTTCAAAGAAGCTTTACATCAAAATCATGATGTTTGTAATTACAGTCGTATTTATGAGATTTGAGCTGTGCAACAATATATGGTTACACTTTATTTTAATGGTCCACTTTAGACATTCTACTAACTATAAGTAACTTTGCGACTTCATGTCAACTAACTCTCATTAGAGTATAAGTAGACTGTTAGGTTAGAGTTAGGATTAGAAGGATAAGTTGACATGTAGTTGCAAAGTTATTTATAGTCTGTTAAGGGAGCATTAAAATAAAGTTAGCAGATATAAAGCAGACAGTCTACTAATACTCTAACAAGAGTCAGTTGATATATAGTTGAAAAAAGTTACTTATAGTTAGAAGAATGTCTAAAGTGGATCATTGAAATAATGTGTTACCCAATATAGTTTACATTTTGCGATGATACAATAAATCAAGCTGTTGAGATTTGCTATATAATAACTATATATCACTTTACATGAGTATAATAAAATAATTCTTATGCATTTATTAATATTAGTTAATGTTAATTTCAACATTTGCTAATACATGATTCATGTCAAATCAAAAGTTGTATCTGTTGATATTTAACGGACATGAACTAACGATGAACATTTGTATTTTACTAATTAACAAAGATTAAAAATACCGTCTCTAATAAATTACTCATTGTTAGTTAATTGTAGTTAATGCATTACCTAAAGTTAACTAATGGAACCTTATTGTAAATGAACAGATGTATTTTTGTAATGATCAGTTCAATTTTAATAATTAACATTAACTAAAGATTAAAAAAATGCTATAGCAAATTAATTGCTCATTATTAGATAATTTTGTGTTAACCAAAGGAAACTTTTTGTAAAGTGTTACTGATATACTATACGTCCAGCTTTATATTTAGAGCTTTGTGATTATATAGTTGTTACAGCTTGTTATTTGTTTTTGTAAATATTTCCAGAGAAAAACCTCTCTGCAAACAATGACTGTACACCGTTGTAATGGATCATATGACATATCACGATCTTCTGACCTGATAGTTTTGTCTTCTGAGGTTTGGACAATAGATGTGCTTCCTGGTACCCAGCACACATGTGTCACCTGAACAGAGTGTAACACACATTCATTTTCAGTGGCTAACAATTATTAGACAAACAATGCACATGTGGTAATGCGTTCGCGAAGTGGTTACCATGTCTCAAGACTTGTTCAGAAGTTTTAATTCAAGACATTTGACAGGGTTTTGTCCTAAAAATGCTCTTGTGTGCAGGACTAATTTCTTACACATCTCATCCCAAACTGCCGTTGCTAATACCAAAATGTAATTGTAGAGCTAGTAACAGAGGCTTGAGGCATTGATATGCAGACTAATGCAGTTATTGGAGAGAGTTTGATAGATGAATTACCTGCATCTATGTGTCTTTCAATGGTGTTCGGCAGCAGCGTCTCTACTAATAGCGAAGCTGTAAGTTTAACTGCTTCAAAAACAGCGACGTTACTACAGTACCTTGCTACTGAGAAATCTCATGTAGTTTTGCAGATGCTGAACTATTTTACTGATTAAGTTGCAGGGCAGCGCTAACAACAAGTTTTTGTGCGCCTGAATGTTTCCGTCTGTGCTGAATGTGTGCATTTGCATTGGAGAAAGCGGGAGAAAGAGAGCGTGTCCATAGATAATGAAACATAATTCTGTTGAAAAAAACATGAGAAATAATTTGTCATTTTTATATCCTATTGTTTGTTATATTTATTTGCTTGGTCAGTGGTCATTGTGGGTTTTGATTAATTTGCTTTTATAAAAGGACCTTTTAAAATGCTGAAATCATTTGGCGAAGTGATATGGAACTGTTATGTGATCAAACCTGCCTGGAACTACTTTAGCTGTGCATTTACTAGAAAATAACTGCACACCTTAGAACGTTCTTCAACCAATCAGAATTAAGCATTCAACAGCCCCATAGTATAACTAATATATAATACATGCACATGAATATTTAAAAAATAAATATTAGTCAATTTTTGAAGACTGGCTTTTCTAACCAAGTTGCGCGAGATGGTGTTTCTCTGCAGACATTCTCCCGACTCAATGTCCCAGAGGCACATGGAGTTATCACGAGAGCCCGTGCACAGCTTTGTGCCATCTACAAGACAAAAAAAAAAACACATTGCAGGATCGTGTTTAATTTGTGAACGTTGCGTGTTATCATTTGAGCATTTGTTCACCTGGGCTGACCGCTACACCGTTAACTACGAGTTCATGGCCACAAAACTCCTGGATGGGTTCTGTATCTCGACCCAAATCCCACATCAGCACCATCTTATCCCGGGACGCACTGAAGATTAAGGAACTTCCTTTGAGACAACACAACTAAAGGAAAACAGAGAGATGTATACTGTTAATATATACAAAAACACACTTATTCATTGCTTCATCTCTATGTGTGCAAAATATATAAAGGTGCAAAATATATAAAAGGTACACTATGTAACTTTTTTTGTTCAAAATTAACAAAATTTAAATCATACATTATTATTTAATAAAACATAATGAGTCAATACATCATCAATCCTTCTTCCAAAATGTGTTTTTGTCTTACCATTATTCACTTTGGTAAGCCAATTATAAGTGTTTATTTTAGACCTGTCGGATGGTTTTTGTGGGAAATTGCGTACGTACGTCACTCATGTGTGTCTCGTCATATCTGTAAATAAAGAAAAGTTACTCCTTCTTTGACGTGTGTATGGTGTGGTAGTGGCATAAGTTCGTTTTCACAACACACAAAAAAGGTTGCCGAAAAGTGCAGAACAGAGGAGAGTCTGCTGGCAAAAAGAGAACATGACAGAGCTCGTAATAAAACAAGAACCAACATTGGCTTGGCTTTTCCGAGATGCCATTTTTATTACTCAACAGGTAAGGTATTTACAGATAAATGGCCATATGTAGCTCTCTAACAGAGTGTATTGTAAAGCATTAGCCTATCTATTGTGAAGGTTAAAGGGATAGTTCACTTTGAAATTAAATTTTGGTATGTTTTAGCTTACCTCAAGGGCATCCAAGATGTAGGTGTCTTTGTTTCCGCAGTAGTTTCAATTTTGATATTTTTAGGTCAAACCGTTCTTGTCTGTCAGTCATATAATGCAGGTCTATGGTCACTATCTGAAAGAGCATGCACAGAGTCCAAATTAAACAATTCCCCATTGTAAGTACACATTGATGGCCTAAGACACGAAACGAGCGGTTTGTGTGAGAAAACGAACCGTATTTATATCGTTTTTACCTCTTGTACACAACCACGTCCAAGTGATCTGAGGGCGCGCGCGCTTCCGGCGCTTTCTTCTTCTTGTTTTTTTTTTTACGGCGGATCGCAAACAAATATGTGTATTACCGCCACCTATCTCAGAAATGGACCATTGACACTTTCCTATACTTCTTTACCCTATCAACCAACATAAATTCCCCTTATTTACCCGTAGAGAGGCTTCATAGAATTTCATCCGGCGCTGCGGAAAAATGTCCATTTCCCCCCCATGACAGGAAAAAAAACCCTCATTTAATTCCGCCGCTTTCCGGTGCTTGGGCAGCGCGCACACGTCACACACCAGGAAGCGCGCGCGCCCTCAGATCACTTGGACGTGGTTTTATACAAGAGGTAAAAACGATATAAATACTGTTCGTTTTCTCACACAAACCGCTCGTTTCGTGTCCTAGGCCATCAATGTGTACTTACGATGGGGAATTGTTTAACTTGGACTTCTCTGTACATGCTCTTTCAGATAGTGACCATAGACCTGCATTATATGACTGACAGACAAGAACGGTTTGACCTAAAAATATCAAAATTGAAACTACTGCGGAAACAAAGACACCTACATCTTGGATGCCCTTGAGGTAAGCTAAAACATACCAAAATTTAATTTCAAAGTGAACTATCCCTTTAATTTCATTATGGTTGTTGTAACGCTGTGCTGGAATTTATTCTCAAGAAAGTAACGTGTCTATTAACGGGTAAAGATACAGTAATGTCTTCTGCTAGTCAGCTTGAGATCATTTCCATCTAAACTGGTTAAATCTCTGAATGTTTTATGAGCAGTATGACCAAAACAGACTGAAGTTCTTCTGCCAAAAGCATGCGGTTTT
Organism: Squalius cephalus; assembly: GCF_949319135.1. NCBI lineage: Eukaryota > Metazoa > Chordata > Actinopteri > Cypriniformes > Leuciscidae > Squalius > Squalius cephalus. The sequence goes on along the minus strand of NC_137126.1, from coordinate 44,641,750 downwards.
CTTTTTTAACCACTAGAGGGCCAAAAGTTACATAGTGTACCTTTAAACAAAATCTGTTTTGTTTATTTTTATTCCACCATTGAAAATGGTTCCAAAACCAGCAAAAGCAGGACCCGGCATTGCTCGCTGAATCTAATTAGAAAGATTTACTGTAGTTTTATTACCTTTGTAATCTCTCTGCTATGGCCCGGGAATGATTTACACAGTTTTCCAGCCTTCCAGTCATAGACAACAACAGCCTGACCAAAAAACAACAACACAAATCATATTAATATGCATATTTCAATCAAACTTTGAACAAGATATTATGACGATTATTGCCAGTTTGTGTAAAGCCTTAAATGTGGAGCATGTAATTCCTAGTGGCACCAACCTGATCTAAAATGTAGCTAGATTTTTAAATTTTTACATGCTTAATGTTGTCTGACGTTGCTATGATGTTCAAAATTGGTTTAGGCATGTTGCTATGGTGTTCCAGGTGGTTGCTAGGTACTAAGACAGATCATGTATCAACCCAAAGAGGTGTAAATTTTGAAAATTTTATATGTTTTAAAATGTAGGCCTAATTTATTCCTGTGATGTAAAGCTGAATTTTCAGCATCTTTACTCCAGTCTTCAGTGTCACATGATCCTTCAGAAATCCTTCTAATATGATGATTTGCTTCTCGATAAACATTTCTGATTATTATCAATGTTTAAAACAGTGGTGCTGCTTCATTTTTTTTTCTGTGTGGATACAGTAGCAATTTTTTATGATTCTTTGATGAATAGAAAGTTCAAAAGAACAGCATTTTAAAAACAGAAATCTATTGTAACATTATAAATGCCTTTCCTGTCACTTTTGATCAATTTAATGTGTCCTTGCTGAATAAAAGTATTAATTTCTTTCAAAGAAAAGAAAATCTTACTGAACCCAACCCACCCTTTTTAATAGTAGTGTATTTCAATGAAAGATTGATTTGACACATTCTTTTATTATGTGAGAACAAAGAATGTGAGTCACGGGAGACATGACGCTATAGCACACTGTAGGAAACTTAAACGTCAGGAACAACAGTCAAAAATAGTTATGATGACAGTCACAATGTCAATATACAAATATATCTGACCACAGACCATGCATGCTGCCTTTGACCAATCAGAATCACGTATTCCACAGAGCTGTAATAATCAAGATTTAAAGGTTTGTTCAAGTTACTATGAGCAATAAAGCACCACTAATGATGCTTTACAAACATACATTGAGAACTTAACATTTTTTACGTCATTTAATTTATGTTTTGATAGTAACTAAAGAGTTTACAGTACATTAGTAAGGGTTAGTTCATTTACACCAGTGTTATTTTAGTATTAATTCATTCATTTTCAGTGTAAGTTTTAGTCATTTCACTATGCACTTTTGTAAATATTTAAATTATTCTCTTCAATTATAATTTTTATTTAAGTACTTCAACTTAGTAAATTGTCATCTAATATTTTATTTAAGCTAACAAATACTTTGTACAAATACATTTTTTTTTTAATAGATTAATTTTCAATAACACAGACTACACTAATGGTTCACTTTGCCGCAGAGTTTTATAACACTACGGTGTAATTTAGCAGGTCCTTTAAAGAAAAACAAAAGATAAAATGCTTTGAAATTCATTTCATTCAGTTGTAACCGCTTTACTATCAGTCAGCAACAGTAAAACCAACAAAGCAAAGCAGTGAAAGGTCAATTGTTTTTGCATTTCCAATGGGTGCTGATTCAATAACTTCACCTTTGACGTCCAACACCGCTACACTCGTTACTCTCAAAACCTCCCTCCTATTCAACGCTTCTCCAGCTCACCTGGTCATGCCCCCCTGACGCGCAGAGGTCAGAGGTCAGGCTGACGACACAGTTGATGGCATCTGTGTGAGCGGGTTCGTACTGCACTACCTGTGGGACAAGTGCAGTCTCCCCCTCTTTGACCCTGTCAAGGTGATAACAACAACAGAGCCTCAATGACCACAAACTCATCACAAGCATCCGTCAAATCATTATTGCTCGTCATATCTCACTTGTAAAGGTCTGAGCGCCGCCGGAACTTGCTCTGTAGTTTCCCCATGTTTGTATGGGTGTCCGATCGCCTGATATCAGGAGGACTCTCTCATCTCCCCACGTCGCAAGCCATCTACAGACTCTTTGGGGATCTGAGAGAATTGCAGTTTTTTACATGTTGATGAAGACATCAGTCCCTGGCAACCTCACAAGGGAGCTATTAGCTGCCAAGAACAGATGCTGATGTTGTCTCTAGCATAAGCTGGTAATCAGTTATGTATTGGACTCAGTTATGTATGGGCACAGCTTGCATGTGAGAGCTACAGGAAGACAGGGAGGGCGACCTGAATCCTATTAAGTGCATTAGTTCCTCATCGCATTAGGTAACAAGAAAGATGCAATATGGCAATATTTGGACAAACCAATATCCCCAGTAGACATCTTCTGCAATAAACCTTCATATGAAATGAAACAGCAATATGCAGATATTTACATATAGGTATATCTATCTATATATAGGTGCCAGTGCACAATGCATTGCTCATTTGAAGGCAAACCAGCAAGCACTGCATGACATACATGCAAGATCGCTGCCTTTTAACCCATGCATCTACTATGAAACTACATTAGACACACGGAGACGCGATTTAAATTCAGTGAAGTTCGCGAGGACAAAACTAAACTTACCGTCCCGTGCCGTAAGACGATTATCCGGGTTTCCCAATCAGTGTGCCGGTGTTATTGTGAATGCCTCGCATGTGCGTGTGTGTGTGTGATGTCGGAGATATTTGAAATTACGTGAACGAAGGATTTATCGCGCATCGTGATCCGTTTCGGCAGTAAATCTTCCGCGGCTCCTCGAGTTCAGCTTCTCAATCTCCATGGCGTGAGCGACGCTTTCGCTGTTACCAGGCGCACGAGATCACGTGAGCACACAGGGGACGGGGCTTCAGGTCACATGGACTGTCTGAATAAAAGAATTACTACTATTCATTTATATACAACAAAACAAGCAATAAAATAAACAGAAAACGAAAATAAACTAAAAAAACAAACAAACAAAAAAACATTATATTATTCCAAATTATTATTATTATTTTTTACATTTTATCAACACGGGAAACAGTTACAAAAACGCCTACATCCATACACAGTATATGCACAATAATGGAACAGAAATATCTCTTAGAAATATAATATTACATAAAAAAATTTCAACGACAAATATGTCTTCAAAACCTTACAGTTTTTTTTTTTTTTTTTATATAGAAATTAAAGAATCATAAAAAAATATTTAAGTCAGAGGAAAGCAATCTCATATTACAGTTTTTCTCGATTGCTTAAACACTATAACCAGGCTATTGAACTAAAATTTCAAAACCATAACGCCATTTATCAAAAAGCACACCCATTTCACTAAACTATAAACACTATTCCCTGTTTTGACACATGAGTCAGATTTGTTGAACTGTCACTGCAAAACTTTACACACAAATCCCTTCATTTCTCATTGACTAGACCATGATGTCATTTAGAAAGCACTAGCATTCAATATTGTTCACTCAAGTCAGCACAGCTTCAGTTCAGTTAGCACACAATTACCCAGGTGGAAACACTAAGAGTCAAAATTTAACACACATCAATCAGAACCTTCAATAGATATATAAAAGGGCCCAAATCAGTTTATTGGTATGGGGGAGGCTGGGCTACGAGTAAGGCCAAATTTGAGTCGCTTTACCGTCGCCTCGAGAGCCTTCAGGGAGGTGTGGTGGCAAACAAAATTACTGAATAAGAGACAAACATTTCCAATAGTCTTTGATGAGGTTTATTTTCTTGCAAGAAAAGGCCAGCAGTCGTACAGTCACACAGAGTGGCACAGAGTGTGACAGTGAAGGGAGGGCATCCTTTCTCCTTTATAGTCTTGACTCCCAGAATGTTATCTTTCTAGGCAAATGATGGTATTTCAAATGTGGAACATTCTTAGACGTGTCCATCATATTGTATCCTTGAGTGGAGGCCCTCCTGTTACATCCCAACATTCTTTACCATTCCAATACAATTCGAATTCCATATTAGAATAAGGTTTGTGTGTGCTCTTTTACTGTCATATGTTGGTCACACACATCTTACTGTAAGTAAATATACAAAAAAATTTAGAGGAGAGAGTAAAAAAAAAAAAAGAGTAAAAAAAAAAAAAAGAGTAAAACAGGAAAAAATTTTTTTGTGTGTGTGTGTTTTCTGTGTATGAATAAAAATGTGCCAATGTATCCACTGGTTGTGTCTTTTGTGTTCATCATGTGAAAAGGTTTGTGAGGGGGAACCACAAGCAACATAACTTACCAGTTTTGGAAATGTTGTTTTGAATTTATTGCCCCAGTGTCTTAGACTATGTTGTAGTGTGTGTGATTTTGAGGGCTTGTGTGTCCTGTCTGAGGGCAAAGTTTGGTTTTTCAGCAAGAGTGAATGGTTTTGAGTGTAGAGCTTCATTTTGACCTGAAAATAGGATGTTTGGGGAATTGGGTGAGACGTTATGGATTTGTGTTTATAGTTTTGAGAATACGAGGCATAGTTTCAAGAAATGTGTTTAAGCAATCGAGAAAAACTGTAATTAATCAAAATATTATGCTTTGAATGGGGAATTTTTTTAGGCACATAATATCTGTAAATGTCATGTAAAATGTAAATCAGACTAATTTTGCCTAATCATGTGCCCCCTATTCAGCAAGAATATATATTTTTAAAATGTAATATTCCATAACGGCAGTGTGCAATATTGATGTACACAGATCTTTTACTCAATTGTTTTTATGTCTAAACCAGTAGCCAATTGTATTTAACAGATTTTTAAGTTTTATTTTAAACTTTGAAGCAAGTAAATTAGATATGGCTACTTTCACTGAACAGTTTAGACTAGTGGCGAGCGGTTATGCATTAGGAGCTTGTACCGAAGATTTGAGTTTGGTGAGGCAACACAACACATCCTTCTGTCACAAGCATTTTAGATAATCATTTATAACAATGCCTTTTATATGAAATACAGGCCTAGACTTTAAACGTAAATGATGATACTGGTGTGGTCAGAGCCTTCCAAACCGCTTGAGTTTTATGAATCAGAAAGAGGCTTATGGGCTCTGCGGGTCACTTGACTGAAACAGCAACAATGTGCTCTTTGTGATCAATGGCCAAACAACACAATGCTTAATATAGTTCAATAAGTGTTTCTTCTCACATATAAGAGCCAGCTAGCATGAAGTATTTATCAGTCATCATTACATAACCATTAGAGGACAATCCAACTGTAATCTTAAATGCAGAGTTCAGAATTTGCTCCTCAGGTTGGTCCAGTGGTTGTCATCTGAGCTTATGATTACACTAATGACTGCACACAGACCTACCGCCCCTTCAAAGTTAATCTTTCCAGTGAGACCTATAAGGCATGATGGCATAAACTATTTTCTTTCGCATTCTAAAGTTGCTAAAAATGAATGAACTCAAAATGAACGAGCCGGAAGAGTCTTCGACTTTAAGAAGAAAGGTAAGCTTTCATTTGAATTTTGAATTCATGGTCCACCACAAGGCTCTCAGTGCATTATCCACAGGACTGAGTGTGGAAAAGCAATTGACATGCATGTGTTAAAGGACAAAAATATCCCAAAGACGTCCGACAGAGCTTCTCTGTGGCTCTAAAGGGAAATTCATCCTGAACCAACTCTGAACCAATGCATTTTTCACTGTTCATGCTCTGAACAACAGCATGATTGTATTTCTGCTAGTATATCTGTTATCCACCTCATCCAGAGCTCTAAGAGCAGTTCTGTCCTAGGATGAGTTCATATTTCAGAGACACTCTGAATCCGTGATTAAGAGACGTTTGGAATATTAAGTGAAATGTTAAAATATTTTGGACGAGTTTCAAAAATGGGCAAAGACAATGGAGAGCTAAAGGAATATCAGCCTTTACTTAAAGACTTCAAAGAACCCGTTCGACAAATAAAGGTATGCTTGAAATTATTCTAGTAATATTATTTTTGAAATACATATAACAAATGTATCACAATTAAAAATACTCAGTACTAGCAGGTTATACTCAGCAGTTATAATGAACAGTGATGGACAGGACGTGAAGTTGTAAAAACACTTGCTATGTTTATGTGTCTTGCATATTACCTACATTCATTCTTTTTAGATTATTGTATATTTGTTGTATTTTTGCATATATTTGGTAACACTTTGCAACTAGGTTCAATTTGTTAAGATTAACCATATTAGTCTACATGAACTAACAATAAACAATACTTCTAAAGCATTTATTAATCTTAATGTTCATTTCAACATTTACTAATTCATATACATTAACATCATGCACTGTGAACTAACATGACCAAACAATGGACAATTTTAACAAAGATTAATAAATGCTTTCAAAATATTGCTCTTTAGTTCATGTTTAATGTTAACAAATTAGACCTTATTGTAAAGTGTATATTTTGTTGCTCTTCAGCTGCTGTTGCATGCCATACTGCAGTTTCCTCACTCTACTCTACTCTACTCTACTCTACTCTACTCTACTCTACTCTACTCTACTCTACTCTACTCTACATTACTCTACTCTACTCCTAACCAGTATAAACATTAGCTGTTAACAGCAAGTTTAGATCAAAATCACGTCTGAACATGCCTTTTGTACTGTGTTAACTACAGGTTCCCAGTAAGTCTCTTCTTCTGGCTGTCTGGGCCGCTGGCATTGGTGGAACCTTTCAGTATGGGTACAATATTTCTATCATAAATGCACCGACCAAGGTAAGAAATGTGCATCATCAAGCCTTTACCCGATCACTTTACTTAAGCCTGTTTGTGTTTACATATAAAGTAGACTTTGTATGTGTGTGTGTGATGTATAAGTTATTATTGCAGTCGCTCATCAGATTACAAGTCACATGAAATCTGTAGTTAGTTAATATGTAATGAGAATTTTGGTTCCTGTCACATTTTTGCTAAAAATTGGACTAAATGTAGCCTACTGAATCCAAAACACCACATTTGGGCTTTTTGCACTTTAATTAATTGTTAACACAGGGTCAGTTTTAACCATGTTTCACAATGTCCACACATTACCCTAGATTAGCAATGGATATTTTAAGATGTTCTGTTTGACAAAATATTGTTCATGTTACTATTATTACAAGTTAAATGTGCAGTTGGTGATTTCTGAGAAAAGCGAATGAAAATTGAAATCAACACCCAAACAAACAGATTTGTGAATATTTGCTAGACATCTGTGTGCGCTGAAAAATATATGTTTGTTACATAGTCCTTGCATAGGAGAAAAAACAAAGCAGATCAGAGCGATCACCATACACTCATGATGATGGAGAGTGAGCGGCCGGGACATTTGAAAGACCGTAGAAAGAGAGATGGCTGAGATATTATCAAAGAGGAAAAGGTCAGATGAAGCAAGAACTATTTGCTTCACAGGCTAGCAATAGCAAGCTAGCTTTGAAACCTTCAGAGCGTCTCCAAAGCCACGCCTCCTTCAAAACACATGAACGCACAGCAGAGTCTGCAAAGAGTCTGCACGGGAGAAGGCATTAAATTATGTCTCAAAGCACATAACATTACAATAATAATAAACATAAACAATTTACAGAGCTCTAGTTGTACCACCTGACTGCTGCAGATTCATTTCGGTGTTGATGGTGTTGACGTAGAAACGCAGAAATTCAGGAACAGCTCAGGGTAGAAGGTAATTGCGATTACGAGGCAGGTGGGACATCGTATTATTGCATTCGAACTGCATGCAATGATTGGATGAACATTTTTTGGACTTCCACTGAAGATATATACCACTTCTATTATTGATTGCTTTCAGGATGTTAAGAGTTTCAAACAATACAACAAAAAGTGTTTATAAAACTATTGCCTACCCTATACCTTTAGTATTAGAAAAGCCTTCCAGCACTGGAGGGACGTTAGAGATGACGCTGAGGTTGCTTTGTTTTTTCTCGATATGTGAGTAACATTGGATTTGCTGTTTTGTGAAACGCTGCTGTGAGCTGTCTGAAATGGCAACTTGTTGCCTGAATGCATATCCTGTTTGTCATTTTGGGGGCGGAGCAACAAAGGGAGGAGCCTGTTTTGGTTGTCGATATAAAAAATCAACAGTACTTTTTAGGGAGTGAAGCAATATTGTAATGCATTATTACTAGATATATCTCAGAAATCGCTCACTGCAACTTTGAATGACCCATTTCCTTTGACAGTATTTATTCCATTTGCTTGTGTGTTTTCTATCAGTCTGTACAGAACTTCATCAATCAGACATGGACAGAGCGCTACAACACGGAAATCACCACACAGATGCTCACTCTCCTCTGGTCCACCATAGTGTCCATATTCACTCTTGGTGGACTTGTGGGAGCGTCCGTTGGGGGAACTCTGGCCATTAGATTTGGAAGGTGAACGGAAGACAAAATACTGTATAGAATGTGTTTGAAGAATGCATTCAATTAAGTTTTTAGGGATGTTACACAGTCTTGAGATTCATTTTCCCATCTTTTTTCCAGGAAAGGGACACTGTTGTTTAACAACACATTTGCTCTGTTGGCTGCTTTCTTCATGGGCTTGAGTTATCCTTCTGGCACTTTTGAGCTTTTAATTATTGGACGCTTCCTAACAGGAGTAAACGCAGGTACACATCTCAAGGTTTAAAGCACATAAAATTAGTGAAGGTTGATCTTTTTTTATTCAATCAACATTAACATTATACACTATAGTTCAAACTTTTTTTTTTTTAAGAAATATATAATAGAAATATATATACTACAAATATATACATATAGCATTAAATTGATCAAAATGGACAGTCATGACATTTATAATGTTACAAAATATTTCTATTTCAAATAAATGTTGTTCTTTTGATTTTTCTAGAATCCTGAAAAAAGATCAAAGAATCCTGAAAAAAAAAATGTAATGGTTTCCTCAAAAATGTTAAGCAGCACAACTGTTTTCAACACTGATAATAATTGGAATTGTGTCATAAGCAGCAAATCAGCATATTAGAATGATTTCTGAAGGATCATGTGACACTGAAGACTGGAGTAATGATGCTGAAAATTCAGCTTTGATCACAGGATCGAGAATAAACATTTTTAAAAATGACTGATCCTAAACTTCTGACTGGTAGTGTATTTTTTTTTAATGAATACAAATATTAAACGTTATACAGCAATCTATAAAAGTATAAGGGGAAGGTCAAAATATATAAAACAAAATAACATTATTTAAATTTAAATACATTCCTTTTAAGGTTCACAAATATTCAAAGTCTTAATAGATTTTTTATTCAGAGAGTTTCTAATATTATCAATGTACAGCGTTGCTTTACTCCATAAAATCATAAATAGTTTTTTAATTAGTACATTTGCATTCATGAATATGAAATTTTGTCAGAATATCTTCTTTTGAATAAAAAGTATATCCCACAACAGTGAAAAAGCTGTAGGCCTACCTGAGACAAAGCAATCCCAAAATAAATGCAAGTGGTTAAAATGCATTCACTGCATGTTTTGAAATTCTGTAAGTGATTTGCTGTTGTCTTTATGATAAATTGCATGTAGCCTATCTGTTAAATGACTAAACATGAATGAGAAGCTTATTGAATTAAATAAGTTGCACAACATTATGAGCATTTGTTTATGATCCCATACCTGACATCTCATTTGAATGACAGGTATCGCAATCTGTGCGCAGCCTCTGTATATTGGTGAGATTGCACCGAGAGCTCTGCGTGGAGCCATGTCCATGGGAACCTCCATCTTCATCACCGGGGGGATCTTAACAGGACAAGTGATTGGCCTCAAGTACGAAACAAAGGCATTAACACCACAGAAAGCATAAGTCTAAATTCAAAATTAGTCTTAAATATGTCTCCTGTTGATTTTACCTCCTGAAATCTACTAAATTTAAAAGGGGTAGTTCATTCAAAAATGAAAGTTCTGTCATTAATTACACAACCTTGTGTCGTTTCAAACCCGTAAGACTTTCGTTCATCTTCGGAACACAAATGAAGAAATTTTTGATGAAATCTGAGAGTTTTCTGTCCCTCCATTGACAGCTACGCAACTACCACTTTGACGCTTCAAAAAGTTCATAAAGAGATCGCAAAACTAATCCATATGAATTGAACGGTTTAGTCCAAAAGTTTCTGAAGAGACACGTTCGCTTTATATGATGTGAGTACTTAGTACTTTGTAAAAGTTTAATTTTTGGGTAAATAACCCTTTTAGCAATTTTTAAAATTTGCTGACCCATACAACAATCTTTGACTTTATACTGTCACAAGTCAAAGTGGATGCAGCATCAAATAAATAAAAAAAGTTTTCATTTACAGAAAATACCCTATTTATTAGAATATTTATTACCATTTTTTTTAATTCCTCAACTCAAAATGTCTGATAATGGCAGAGTTTCAGAAAAACAGCCTTATGTACACTGAAGACTGGAGGAAAATTCAGCTTTTCCAAAACAGTTACATAAATTGTTATAATATTACACAATATTGCTGCTTTTACGGCATTTTTGATTAAATTAACAAATCTTTAACCGGTAGTGTAGCATACAAAAGATTCCTCTTATTGTAACCAACCAACTAAATTAAATTTACAAAATCAACATGCCAGTAAAGGTCTCTCTCTCTCCAACACATTCTCATACCCAAGACGTCACTTTTTGTCACTTTCAACCATGCTTCAATATCTGACGCTCAAAGCACCCTTTAGCGTCCATATGTGACGCTTCGGTTATGGGTAGGTTTAGGCGTCATGTAACTGACGCTTTCGAAAGCGTCAATATCCGACGCACAAAGCACCCTTAGCATCAATATGAGACGCTTCGGTTGGGTAGGTTTAGGTCTGTGGTAGGGTTATGCGTCTCATATGGACGCTAAAGGGTGCTTTGAGCGCCAGATATTGAAGCATGGTTGAAAGTGACGTGTCTCTCTCTCTCTCTCTCTCTCTCTCTCTCTCTCTCTCTCTCTCTCTCTCTCTCTCTCTCTCTCTCTCTCTCTGTCAGAGAGTTGTTAGGTAAGGAGGAGTACTGGCCCATACTCTTGTCCACCACCTGTATTCCAGCCATACTGCAGCTGCTGATTCTGCCCTGGTTCCCCGAGAGCCCTCGCTACCTGCTCATCGACCGTGGAGACGATGTTGCCTGCACCAAAGGTACGGACTGGTTCAGTAACTGTGCACAATATTGTTTACAGTTTTTCTCAATTGCTAAAACTCAATTTCTCAATTAGTTGAACAAAGTTCTCAGTTGCCTGAACTCATTTAGCTAATTGTGCAGTCTGTTGTCAATACCTTAAACCATTTCACATGGTAAACCACAATTTGCAGATCTCACTTAGACTTTTCAGCAAAACTCTAAACACATTCTTATTCTCAAAACACATTCTGCACTCCAATGCACATGTCGTCCATACTGGTAAACACAAGAGGCAACAATCAAATACAAGAGAACACATGTCATTGATTGAACACAACCACTCAAAACTGATTTAACCTGTTTCAAAAGATGTGACACAACCAATATAAGCCAGTTCAGAGAGCAAACAGGTTGTTGAAGGTGGGAAGGAGAAAGTCTGAGAATGGATAGAAGAAACAATGTGAGAGGACGAGGACGAGTGCGTATGCTAGGTGGGCGACGAGGAGAAAGAGGAGGAGGAGGAGGAGGGCAAGAAAGAGGAAGAGGGGGAGGAGGGCAAGAAAGGAGAAGGGACAATATTGCTTGTGATGTCGACGAAGTGCTCTGGCCTGGCCTGACCCAGCCCAAAGACAAGAAGAAGCACATTGATCACATGTTTACTCCTTTGATTTTTGTCCCTTTTAGTATTGTAGACTGTAGTACAGTGCATTGTAGGCTGTATACTGTACAATGAACAAATTGTATGGCCCTGAACATTGTTATTAACCGTACCATTTGTTTACAGTACTGACTGCTCAATAGATTTTGAATGGTTGCAGGTTCATATCAACAAAGAACAAGAATTACAGTATCACAGAGACAAAGGATAAGTTTGTGAGATGCAGGGTACAGTACTGTAAAAATAGGGGTACAAGGAGGAGGAAGAACAAAAAATAAAATTGCAAAGAGCAAAGCAGAGTAGTAATTTCTGATCAATTTTGAGCTACTATAGAACATGTTTTCGTTCATCAAAAGACAATGACGGAAAAATATGAAATTTGTTTTGAGATTAAAAATGGTTTTGTAAATAGTGCTTGAAGATGAGGTTTTGTGTTTAATGTTTTCAGAAAATGGAGCAAGGTTTCAGAAATTGTGTTTTAGCAATTGAGAAAAACTGTAAATAAAGACAGCGCTAGTGCCAATGGGAAGTTGTTGGATACATACCCGTTAATATTACTTGTTGTTAAAGGTAGTGATAAAGCTCAGAGTATTTGTCCTCTACTATCCAAATTTTTATCATTTTTGTGGAATCAGTTGATGGATTGCTGAGTTGATGGAAAAGTCTGGGTTTTTTGTTCAAGTCTCTTGTTCTCACCAAGGCTGCATTTATTTAAAGTAAAGTAAAAGCAGTAATATTGTGAAACATTATTACAATTTAAAATAACTATTTTCTATTTGAATATATTGTAAAATGTAATTTATTCCTGTGATGATCATTAGTGTCACATGATCCTTCAGAAATCATTCTAATATGATGATTTGCTGCTCATGAAACATTTTTTTTATTATTATCAATGTTGAAATCGCCAGCTGAATATTTTTGTGGAACTTTCTCTTAATCAGATTTTGTGATGAATAGAAAGTTTAAAATAATAACATTTACTTGAATTTTTTGTAACTTTATTCGTGTCTTTACTGTCGCTATTGATAAATTAAATGAACAAATGTAGTTTCTTCTTCTTCTTCTTCAAAAAAAGCAAAATCTCACTAAATAAGGAGTGATATGGCAAATTAAGCAGTTTACAGAAAATATCAGAATGAAATATCAACTGTCCATGTAAAAGTTCTGCACATATTTCTACAATCTTTACCAATGTGCTTCATGTGATAATTCAAAAACACTGCCAGGTAAGATTAAGATTATTATTAGCAGTTAATCAATAACCAGGTAAACAAACCACAAAATCAGCATGTAAGTTTTCAAGTCAGGAAAAAAAAAAAAAAAGAGAGAGAGAGAAAAAAAGAACTCTATCTGGTTCCTGCTTGCTTTGATCTGTTTTTCATGTCTGGCAAGTAAGGTCATAAGACACGTTTAAACTCATGATTCCATTGAAGTGAAGATGATGTTCTCATCTCAGCTGTGTATAAGCAGAAAATCAAAACATTTAAATACTGAAGCGAAAAATCTCATTGCCATGATCCCTCTTGAACGGTTGTCGTGATGTGAACACTGTTGTAAGGAAGATAAATCAGTTTAGCCGTAACCAACAACTGAAGCGAGGAGAAGAGCATCTCGTGAGTAAAGGAATGTTATGCCCTTTGCCACTTTCTTTCAGCTCTAACGTGGTTCCATGGCCCGGATAAGTACCATGGAGAGAAGGAGGACATAGAGAGAGAGAGGGACTGTGCGATCGGCATTAAACCCAAGAAGCCCTGGGAGCTTTTTAAAGACAGAAATCTTCGCTGGCAGCTTCTGACCCTCTTCGTGATTCACATGTCCCAGCAACTCAACGGCATCAATGCGGTGTGTATCTCGCTCAGACACCCGGAGACAATAACTTCACATTAATGGCTTGGAATATAAAATGATTAGCCTTGACTGCTGACATGTGCACTATTAAAAAAAACAAAAAAACAACACACCCTCCCGACAAAATAGCATGTGACCGGCCTGCTGTGAATTAAACCCTGATCTTTTCTCAAGGCAAATGATTATAAAAGAGGGGAAAAAAAGTCTCTTTGTGACATTTATCTCAGTTCAAATAAAGAGTGAAGTGAAAAGTGAAAGTGAAGCAAAGCCAAAGCTGAGCCATGTACAGTAGGCCCAAACATTATACAATTAAAAAGTAAATATATGAATGTCATTGCATTGGATTAGACATCAAACCAAGAGAGAGCACAAATGCACATTTCAGACACGGTTTTGTTAGGTTTAACATTTTTATTGTCATTGTTCAAAGCGACGGTCACACAATTTTACATCTAATGTACATGTGTCTTTGTGACCCCAGTTGATAGAGATTTCTCTCCCTTCAGATTTATTTTTATGCAGACTACGTGTTCACCCAGGCTGGGATTCCAGCTGACAAGATTCCTTACGCTACAGTGGGAACCGGAGCTTGCGAGTGCATCACTGCACTGACGTGTGTAAGTCTGGGATTTGTGTACCAGCTCAAAGTCGTTAATCTCGGAAAGCATTTTTGGCATAAAATCGTTTGGCATATGCCTGTTGATCCAGAGACATGTCCCACAAATCTCACAGTGCTGATCTGACAAATTGTGCTTCAGCCTTTAGTAGTAGTTGCATGGAGATTTTAGAAAATTATACTTTATTAACCCGATGTTGAAAGGTTTTTCAAACACTGGAGTTGTGTGTGTGCGTGTGTGTGTGTGTGTTTCAGGGTCTTCTGATCGAGTCTTTGGGAAGAAGGGCTCTGATTATCGGTGGATACTCTCTCATGAGCCTGTGTTGTGTCTGTTTCACCGTCGCACTGACTTTTCAGGTTAACAGTGACCTATAAGAAATTCTATATGCTAATACTACACTATTGTATATTTGCTGTTTTTCTCAATATATTTATTTTGTGCACCGTGTCAATATGTTATTACACTCTTAAAAAGAAAGGCTCTAAAAGGGGATTTTTCTGCAATGCCATAGAAGAACAATTTTAGGTTCCCCAAAGAACCTTTCAGAGAAAAGTTCTAAAATACCTATTTTTTTTCCTCAGTGTAAAGAACATTTTAATAATCTAAATGTAACCCCTCTGGTTCTACTCGCACCACTACGAGTGGGATTCAGTGTTACCGGCAGAGGAGGCGGGAGCACTAACGAGGACACTACACTCATGTCAGAAAAAAACATGTCAGAAAAAAACATGCAAAATAGTTTCTCAATGGGGCAGAACCCATAAAAGGACAAATCTGTACCATATCTATCCCCAAGGGGTGCATATTAGTAATATGTACCCTTAAGGTACTACTATGAACATTTTAGGGGGTAAATAAGTACAAAGATTACCCTTTTAATGTACAATTTTTGTAGATTTATTTTGAGAGTGTAAAGATCGCAACCTTTAGCATCAGTGTGATACTCTTGAGGCCAGGGGAGTGAGGATTACTTGCACAGCTCTTACTATCTGGTCTCTGTTACATACAGAACCTTTTCCCATAAGGAACCGTTTGTGTAGTACAAAGGTTCCATGGATGTTAAAGGGTCAGTTCACCCAAAAATTCTGCCATCATTACTCACCTTTATGTCGTTCGAAACCTGCAAGACTTTTGTCCATCTTCAGAACACAAATGAATATATTTTTGATGAAATCTGAGAGCTTTCTGTCCCTCCATTGACAGCTACTCAACTAACACTTTGATGCCTCGAAAAAGTTTTTCAGATTGTAGATCTAATCCATATGAATTGAGCGGTTTAGTCCAAATATTCTGAAGAGACAAAATCACTTTATATGATGAACAGATTGAATTTAGTCTTTTATTCACATATAAACATTCATAAACTCACACATCAGTTGTGGTAAACAGAAGCTCAAGCATGTTTACTTGACGTGTGAGAACCAATGAGGTTCATTCTCGTGTTACGCATCACGTTTGAGCTTCAGCAAGAACCAATGAGGTTCATTCTCGTGTTACGCATCACGTTTGAGCTTCAGCAAGAACCAATGAGGTTCATTCTCGTGTAACGCAGCACGTTTGAGCTTCTGCAAGAACCAATGAGGTTCATTCTCGTGTAACGTGGCACGTTTGAGCTTCAGCAAGAACCAATGAGGTTCATTCTCGTGTTACGCAGCACGTTTGAGCTTCAGCAAGAACCAATGAGGTTCATTCTCGTGTTACGCAGCATGTTTGAGCTTGGTTTGTTGTCACGCGTCAAGCAGATTCGGTTGAGCTTCTGTTTATGTTCGCTGATCAATGTTTAAATGTGAATAAAAGCTTAAATTAAATCTGGTCATCATATAAAGCAATCGAGTCTCTTCAGTAAATTTGGACTAAACCACTCAATTCATATGGATTAGGACAAAAAGCTCTCAGATTATATAAAAAAGATCTAACATTTTTTTGGGTGAACTATCCATTTTAACTATATTTTTATTTGCTGCCCAATACAACAATCTATGACTTTATGTAGAACCAATTCCAATAGGAACCTTTATTTTTAAGAGTGTCAAATGTCTCAATAAACTGCAGTCATACTGTATGATACGTTGAAAAAATGGCATAACGTTTGTGATCTTAATATTTGTTTCAAACATTTATATGTATGCAGATTTAATTGAATGTTTTCAATTCAATTCAAGTTTATTTGTATAGAGTTATTGATTTCTTGCAATTTATTGATGTGTGTTTGTTGTTTCTCCCTCACAGGAGTCCAACACTTGGGTTCCTTACCTAAGTATGACCTGTGTTTTTGCCTTCATCCTCAGTTTTGGCCTTGGACCAGGTGAATGAATGAGCAAAAAAATTACATAACTCAGTAATCTTTTAACAATAATACAAACTGTATTCTGTCTAGACTATTGTTGTGTGCATTGGCACACACTAGTTTGATCAGTGATATTAATGTGCTTTGTGCTGTAGGTGGTGTGACCAACATTTTAACAACAGAGATGTTTACCCAAACCGATCGACCTGCTGCATACATGATTTCTGGCTCTATCAATTGGACCTCTTTCTTCCTCATCGGCATGATCTTCCCATTTATTGTGGTATATACAAATGCATTTTCCCCTCTTTTTAGATAACTGCATTTTGATGAGTGGTGCTGGTTTACACAAACATTTTCTACACTGTGTATTATGTACAGAATGGGTTATCCAACATTGTTATTATTAACAATTTCACAAAGCAACTGTGTTTGTCCAAGACACTTTACCATATTATTTACCATGCACATTTTGTACAATTATGAGAGTTAATGACTTTTTAATGATAGTTATTTAAAAACGTGAATTTAAAGGCTTTGTTTTTAACAATGTACATTTTTTTCTTCTCTCCCAGAATGGCCTAAAGCAATACTGCTTCCTTGTTTTCCTCGTTATCTGTTGCTTGGTGGCCACGTACATCTTCTTTGTGGTCCCAGAGACCAAGAACAAGACATTTCTGGAGATTCAGAGTGAGTTTCGCTCTAGAAAGAAGCTCACTGCTGCCAATGGTACTGAGGGCCCTCTACTGTCCACAAAAATGTAAAACACACAATACATTCGCAAAGTACTGTATTTTAATATTTGAAAGGGCATGCATAAAATATGCCAAAAATACATGGAAATGTGAGATCAGCAAATATCTGAATTAAAGATACTTAAGTTGAACAATAGTGTACTATATAGTGATTTGTAAGCATGTGATCAGTTATTCACATACAGACTGCGCAAAATCATGTGCCTTCAAAATGAATACTGTCTTTTATATCAAGAGAGTCACATAATGAGGGACTTTCAATAGTATTACATCTCAGATGTGTTTTAAAGAACTGAATATGGATAAAACTCTACAGAACAATACTATTTTGAATCAGTGTACTTAATACAGGTTTCTGCTCTAATTCTGTAAAATGGATTCATATGTGACCTTAAGCGAGAAGTCATGAAATCAGTGCATTAAACATGCTTGAAATTATTTGAATGTCAAACATTTTGAAAATAAAGGATTTTTTTTTCACAACACATAATGCTCTGTATTTTTTTTCACAGTGAGTTTATCTTTTATTCTCAACATTTCAGGTGTTTTACAGACTCACTGCATGAATCATACTTGAATTTACATAATTTTAATGTCAACAAAAAAAGTTTGATAGAAAACTGACATTAAACAAAATGTTTTCACGTGTGCAAAAAGGTTTGTATTTTTCAGAATCAGGGATGTTTTAGTCTTAAATTATGTACCATTTTTTATTTTTACAATAATAATTTCATTTAGTCTCGCAGTATCATACCACGTGGAAACACGTGGTATCTGTTACTTTTCTCAACACCGATAAGAATCGACCAATCACTGTCGTTAACAATTACTTGAGTTTTTAAAAAATATAATTGTATAGAGATTACAGGAGGAGAATGCCAATTTTAATCATTGAACTTAATATATTTAAAACAATAGACTATTTAATGTACAAATGTCTCAAATAAGAGAACGTTCTCTGTTTGTGAGCCACTATCAGCCCCCTGCAGGAAGACAGCATATTTGTTATAAGCAGTTTGTGATTGGACTATCGACCAGTGACGCTTGACAAAGCAGGAATACATGTTATTTATGTCAATACAGGGGGACACTTGCAGTTGACTATGGCTGGAAGACAGGCATTGAAAGTCTATTTAGATCTCATGTCGCAGCCATGCAGGGCTGTGCTAATATTCCTCAAAGACAACAAAATCCCACATACGGTGGAGCACATTGCGTTACGAAAAGGTGAGCAGCATTGTTGTGTTCAGTGGAGGCTGTGCAATGCATTTGTAAAGTCCAGCTGGCTTGAATCCAAGCCAGTACAAAGGTTATCCTGACGATTTTTATAGTCCTGTATTTATTTCAGAAGTTTGTATACTAAAACTTAATTTACTGAACTTTATTCTACGTTAACCATTCACAATTTTAATACCCTTAAACATGCAACTGTAGGGCAGCAGAAGACACCTGAGTTCACCAAACTCAACCCCATGCAGAAGGTTCCAGTGCTGGAGGACAATGGATTTGTTCTCACTGAGAGGTAAAGTGTAGTTAGAAAAAAAAGAGCATTTAGAAGTTTAAAATTGAAGTTATTATTAGTTGCAGTAGTTTGAATTATTGTTTCTATTGTTAACCTATTCTATTATTTACCGTCTTCTGTCAAAGTGACGCCATATTGAAGTATCTGACGACAACCTATAATGTCCCTGATCACTGGTACCCCAAACTGCCAGAGAAGAGAGCGCGAGTGGATGAATACACAGCCTGGCATCATGCAAACACACGTTTACATGCTGCCACAATCTTCTGGCTTGAGGTATAGGGTTGGATATATGGCTAGTTGACATGATATTTAAAGCAGTGACAGCAATGTGACATGCAATACGTCATCAAAAACAACATTATTATACATACAAGGTTCTGTCATGAAACTGTGGATTGCGCAGGTTGATCCTTAGGTCCTTAACTCAATCTATTTGTAATCACATCATTCTCTATAGGGCACAGCTGATTGGTTCCTGCTGTATCAGTAGCCAATGAGCTCACTGCTCAACTTTCAAATATTTTGTCAGCATTTGCTGTAGCAGTCGCAGCACACTTTCAGAAACCCTCCACCTTCCCCAGCTCCACCTGTATAGATCTGCTACGGGCAATTCATATACTCTATATTGTACAGTAGCAGCATGTCTTACTTGCTCACAGCAGCGTGTCATGAATGTTTCGGCAGTAGCAAGTACCGTACTTGCTTTGCAGCAGCAATAATCAATAGCAGCTGCGTAGCAGATCTATTCCACCTAGAGCAAACATATCAACACTGACATATCCATTACCATGCCAAACACCCCGAGAGTTGCCATGACAGAAATGCAGTTTTTATGACATCATTCTCCGTGAGAAAATACATTTCATATTTTTACATTTTAACCTTTAAAACATTTAATTCTGGCAGACTTCATAGGTTTTGTATTCCTGTACAGGTTTTAATGCCTCTCAGGACGGGACAGCCAACAAATCCTGCAAAGCTCGAAAAGGCGCTATCAGACCTGGACGGCACGCTAGACAAGCTGGAAAACATGTTTCTGAAGAGACAGCCCTTCCTGTGCGGTGATGACATCTCATTGGCTGACTTGTTAGCAGTTTGTGAGCTCATGCAGGTAAATACTTAAAGGGTTAGTTCACCCAAAAATGAAAATCTGTCAGTAATTACTCACCCTCATGTTGTTCCAACCCCGTAAGGCTTTTGTTCATCTTCGGAACATATATTAAGATATTTTTGATGAAATCTGAGAGCTGTCTCACTCCTCCATAGGCTTCTAAGGGATCGAAACTTGTCGGCCTAGAAAAGTTATTAAAGACATCGTTAAAATAGTCCAAGTGACTACAGTGGCTCAACCACAAGTTTATCAAGCGACGGAAATACTTTTTGTGTGCAAAAAACAACAAAAATAACGACTTTTATTCAAATAATAATTTTCGTCTGTGTGGGCCTGAGTGAATTCACGTAGTGTAACAGTGCAGCGCTTCTGGGTTGTACGTCACACGCATCACACACATGACCAGCGTCGGCCAATAGTGAGCCTACGTGGTGACGTACAACACAGAAGTGCTTACACTATGTGAATTCATTCAACTTGATTTTACCCATTGGGAATTGATTGGATTGTTTGATGGCTGTAGTTTACTATTGGTTGATCTCATGTGAGTGACCGGTTGTCATCAGAGAAGAGATGCAAGATGGAAAGTAAAATATTTTGATGACAGATTATGAAGGCACATGAATAAAAAGAAAAAGATGTGCACAGATAAATTATTTATAATAAATACTGCTATATTACATAAAAAAAAGCAAGAATTGCCAATTGCCATGGTGACTTTATGTATGGAGGACCACAAGTGTCTCTGAAATAGTAATAAAGCATTAGTTAATAAGTAATAAAGCATTAATTAATAACTAATTGTACAATATAGCCATAATAAATGTGTTCCAAATGAATGTATTAATTTATATATAAATAAATAAACTAAATTTCAATTTATTATTTGATATTTTAATGGGTTATAAAAAGAGTAATAAAAAATGTATACATCCATCAATAAACAGTTCAAATTAAAAACAAAAACAAAATAAAAGTCTCAATATTTACTATTTCCTTGTGGTCCTCCATAGTAATGTGGCATTCATTAAGGCGAAATTTAATATTCATCCACAATTGTACATGTAAAAACATAAATAGACCGTGTGCCTACAAAGCCTTTCATCTTTGATATCATTTGATTGTCTCTTTCAGCCCCTCGGTAGCGGGAGGGACGTCCTGAAGAACAGACCCAATCTGCTGAGCTGGAGGAGTCGAGTCCAGTCAGCGCTCTCTGACTCTTTTGATGAAGCTCATGCCATTGTCTACCGTTTAAGAGATAAGTTCACAGCTAAACTGTGAAAAACCAAGTCTTTCTATTCACATTAATTCATTCTATACAGTTGATATTTCACAAACTATTAATTCAGTATGACTAGCATGGCATGGTGTTTCAACTTTCTGCCATATGCTTAATGGGATTAAGGATGTATCTGTCTGACATGGATATGCAGTTTTCTCAATATTATGTTTGATTAATAAAGGGTTTGAAGTGAGGAATATATTATCCACAAGTTTGGATATAACAAAATGGTAGCCTGATTTGCTAAATTAATAAATGTAATGGTTTGTGATGATTTAAATAATTTTTAAGGAGAATCATCTAAGGAGAAGAAATTGTAAAAACATTTTATTGTTGACGGGAAACGGTACAAATATGTATTTACAAGAATGAATGTTTGTGAACATCAAGACCCAGGTTTGCTCTTGAATGATGAGTTGTCTTCTCACTCTTGTGCCTTGCCTTTCTGTAATGAAAATGTCTAATTAAAACTGTATCAGTTAATAAACTTGACGTTGCACATCGTATTGACACAAACTGTAGTAAAGGTGCGTTCACGCCGTGTCGTAATTTCTGTAACGATTCTGAACTGTAAAAAGCCTTCGTGTGCTTGTTGAACTTACGTGTAAACTTGTAATTTTCTGAGAGCTACGACTTGTACCACATGTCCGCTGTATCACCTGACCTCTGCAGATTTAAGGTGTGTTTGACTTGAAGCAACGCTGTGCAGAACGATCGTTGTATGGCATCAAAGTATAGCAAGAGCGATTAGAAAGCATACAGAGCTTTATTTGCGGCAATTACAACATGGAATGAAAGCAGCATCTACAAAAAAATAAAATGGATACTTTTGCCTTCAATAAAAATGGATGAACAACATCCCTCAAAAATCTTGAACCGATTTAGTATGTTTTAATTTTCTTTTTTAATAGGCTACAGTAGAATAGGTTTTTAATTTAAGACACTGATATGAAGACACAGTGTGCTTTGGCTTCACCATTCTGTGCAAGTTGGGACGATTCAGTGTGGATTTAAATTGTTTTAAAACTTTAAAAGTGGTCAAATATTATGGTTGTATCAGGTAGTATATCCTGGATATATATATATATATAGTGTTGGGGTAATGTAAAGTAATGTAATCAGATTACTTTTTTCAAGTAACTAGTGAAGTCTAGTTCTCTGGTGATAAAAAGCAACGCACAAGTAATGTAACATTACTTTCCATAAAAAATAACTAAGTAATGTACAGTAATACATTTAGGGGGTAATACAATATTGTACCGCATTACTTGTGTGTGTGTGTCTGTGTGTGTTTTAAATATGTTTTATGAGCAATTAAGTACTGTATGCCGATACAGTTTTGTCATGTTGATCATTTTAAAATAACGTTACAAAACTTTGGCAACTCTTAACATTAGACTTTTTTTGCTATTTATATCATATAAGGTATAAAGGTGAAACTAGTATAACTTGTCTAGTATACTATTCATAGGATATTGCAGACCAAAGAGGTTTAGGAGATTGGTGCCCTTACTAATATGAACATTGTTTGTGAACCTTGCCAATATACAGCAAATGAGATGCTATGCAAACTAATCTATATCATTTCAGTCACTGAAAGTTAATCCCACAACACTTGAGTCTGATTTTCATTTATGTTTATTTTTTGGAAAATCTTACAATGCATATTCATCCAGAATGTCTGACACTGTACCACTTTACTATATAAATATTTGTACAGTTTTTTTTTTGCCAACATTAGTATATTTACATGTTATACTTTGGTTTTGAGAGAAAATGTATCATTGCAAATCATAGCACTTATTCATTTAGAAAACCTTCCTAACAAAATGACTTGTGTAGCCTACATTTTTCAAAAGGCAAAAGTACATAATTGATCCCACAAGGTAAACACTTAGCCATGTTAATTATTAATAGTTGTGAAAAATATCTTTACAGACTGTATTATTTTGAATAGGGAGACAGTTTATGGGTGTTTAGATTCTCATACGGTAGACAATGTCGTGAGCTTCATCAAAGGAGTCAGAGAGAGAGGACTGGACTCGACTCCTCCAGCTCAGCAGTTTGGGTCTGGTCTTCAGAATGTCCCTCCCGCCGCAGAGGGGCTGAAAGAGACAAGTGAACGTATTTTAAAGATCTTTAGCCCTATAGCCAAACATTTCAACACCATGTGAACTAAGGCAGGTAGTAATTTATTAAAGAGTGCCTTTAAACTGCTCAAACATTCACATTATGTTTAGCAACGCTATTTACCTGCATGATCTCACAAACTGCTAACAAGTCAGCCAATGAGATGTCATCACCGCACAGGAAGGCCTGTCTCTTCAGAAACATGTTTTCCAGCTTGTCTAGCGTGCCGTCCAGGTCTGATAGCGCCTTTTCAAGCATCTCTGGATTTGGCAGCCCCATGCGTGGCAGTAAAACCTGTGAAGTAATTCAAAACCTATGAAGTCTGCCAGAATGAAACAGGTAAACGTTGTTTCAAATAGTTTTAGATGAAGAATAATGTCACCGCTTTAATATCATGTCAACTAGCTAGCCACATATCAAACCCTATACCTCATGCAAGAAGACTGAGGAAATGTGCGTGTGTGTGTTCGCATGATTCCAGGCTGTGTATTCATCCACTCGCGCTCTCTTCTGTGGCAGTTTGGGGTACCAGTGATCAGGGGCATTATAGGTTGTCGCCAGATACTTCAATATGGCGTCACTGTGACAGAAAACAAGAGCTTGGAGGAATATTTCACCAAATTATGACAATTTTGTCATCATTTATTGAGCCTTGTGTCATTCTGACTCTGAGTAAATGATGATTGTTTTTGTTAAACAGATCGAACAGAACAAATGCATATACAAATAAATAACATGCAAAACAGACTTCACCAGCTCTTACCACACTTCCCAGCAGTCCCAGTGACAGAAGGGAGAAATTAATAATAATTAGGGGGTGTAACAATATATTGTGTCACAATATCGCAATACAAAAATGCATCAATATGTATCGTGGATGACAGTGTATCATGGATAGTTCACCCAAAATAAAACTTATTGTGCGAAAAAAAATTCAAGTTTTCAGAGTTTTAGTGTCAGTATACATTAAACTACTATTTATAATGTTAAATATAATGTATAATAATGCAATGGGGGAATATTTGTGGGTCTTGATAATGCTAAATGTCTTATATTACCAGTAAAAAGTATTATTTTTAATATAGTCAGTGACAGAGTGCAAGCATATTCGTCTAAATAATTCTGTTTTCAGCTTCAGAATCATGAATATTTTTATTCTGGTGTCACCATTGTCCAGTGCATTGGATTACCAGCACCAAGTCCAAGCCTATTAATTTCCACCCCCTATGTAATACCAAATTTAGCATTTTAATTAACAGTAGGCTACATTCTTTTATTAACCTTTTACCATGTCTTGAAATATCGAATAACATCGTATCGTGATATATATCGAATCGTGACATGAGGGTATCGTTACACCCCTAATAATAATAATAAAAATTTGAATAAGAGTAAAGTAAAACACTACTAGTAATAATAGCTAATACCAATAATAAAACATTTAGGAAATGCTACTGATAATACAGCTGTACAGGAGTTCAATTGTCCTCGTTGTTTTAAATGCCTAATCTCTGCAGCTTTCTCTCCTGACTTTCATTTGCTCTTTTAACCAAAGGTTTCATCTGTTTTTCTAGCTTCACTCTCTCTTTACCTCTCAGTGAGAACAAATCCATTGTCCTCCAGCACTGGCAGTTTCTGCATGGGGTTGAGTTTGGTGAACTCAGGTGTCTTATGCTGTCCTAGAGGTTCAAGTTCAAGGACATCAAAGTTGTGAAGGTTAAACTTAATGAAATTAAGTTTGAATATAAATAGATTACTGTATATGCAGCAAAACATTTGTACAGGTTTGGATTCATTCCATCTGAAGTGGACAAATGCATCCAAGACAACTCTTTAACTCCTCTACTGAACAACACACTCACAATAATGCTGCTTACCTTTTTGTATCGCAATGCTTTCCACTGTATGTGGGATTTTGTTGTCTTTGAGGAATATTAGCACAGCCCTGCAGGCCTGAGACACGAGATCTAAGTACGCTTTCACTGCCTGTCTGCCAGCCATAGTCAACTGCAAGTGTGAGCTCTTCTGTATAGGAACAAGTTTTCCTGTTTGGGATCCCTCAGTCGCTTTGCCTCTTAAATATGGCGCTGGCTGTGGGTAAGGGGTGTGTTTGGTTGTGACGTGACTTAGATTTTGATACAGGACAAGGGTGTTCTTAAATTTAGCTAAATCACAGGACGTCCAAGCTAATACAGGACAGTTGGCACAGAGTGAAGCCTTGTTCACACCTGGTATTTCACCAGTTCACATTACATAAAAAAAAAAAAAAATCAGATATTTTAAGTTATGCTTATTTTGGCATTCTGTCCGGGGAAGGGTTTTGAGTTCATACATTTGGCCAGAACCCAGAGTACTCCCCTCCTTGACTGGGAAAGAAAACCAGTCCAGAGTGAGGCGGTGTGGTGGTGGAGGGAAGCTGTGAAACTGTCATGGGACAGAGGTGAGGGAAGGCTATATTTATACCGGCTTTCTCTTGTGCTGATTGGTTGATTACCTGAATGTGCTTCTCCCGAACTTTGTTACTTAAAACTTCATTAAGATGCATTTTGGTCAATCGGATCACAAGTAGACGAGGGAGACCTGTTTACACCTGGTGTTTTAATCCGTCTCTTTTGTCCACTTTCAACCACTTCTGTACTGATTTTTTCGAGGGGAGGGTAAATGTATGTTTTTTTTTTTTAGATCTTTCAATCTAATGGATGAAAGAGGCTTGCGCAAGTGACATGAACGCGAATGGAGACGACGAAGAGAGACATCTCGAAGAGAGAACAGCAGCTTTCGTTTCTGCTCTGACAGCCGGAGGAACCGCAGAACAAAGTGAGTGTGCTACAAATCAGAAATGGCGAGAGAACATTGTGCTTGGTACATTTTTCACCTTCAAACCAAACTTCTTCAGCAAACAAAGTTTAAATCGCGTCTGGCTAGCGGGCTTCCTATAATGTTTACGCATTATTAGGTCGGTAGGCGAAGAATAGGTGGTATTTTGTCACAAGACAATCTACACTATGAAAGCAATCCGGTCTAATGTGTTTTCGACTACCTCTGGAAGTGGTTGAAGGTTGACAAGCTCAAAACGTTTTAGACCCCGTTTACACCTGTATTCAGAATTGTCCACTTGTGATCGTATTGACGAAAATGCTCCTTAATACCAGGTGTAAACACGGCCCAAGAGAGAGAGAAAGGAATGGTCTGAGGTGCTGTATTCCCACTGGCTGCATATTCCTGTCATTCACAAAATCAACGTTCCACAACCGCACAAGAGCCACAATATTTATGTGTGAAACTGACACATGTAGTAGTGCATTATGGAGAGGATAAAATATAGAAATTGTCATAGTGGCACAGTACGTAGGCTCCTCTCCACCACTCCCCACCCCTCTCTCTCTCTCTCTCTCTCTCTCTGTATACATGGTCTACATGCCAACTGTCAGCTGGGACATACCGAAATTTAGTGGAATTTAAGATACGTCCGGCATGGTACATCGTGGTCCTGTATCAAACCCTTAGCCCTCCCCCTCCCTCCCCATCTTAAATCCTTTCACACGTTATAGTGTACACAGTGTACAAACAAACTCTTTATTTTAAAATCACTGGACTACATAAAAAGAAAGGACAAGACAGTGTTCATACAAACACCATCTTCAGTTGAAAAACTGTAAAAAAGTAGGAACTCTAGCAAATATGCAAATTATCTCACAAATGATCTTGTTTAAAAACAAGGTGGTAAATAATTATATAATTCAATATGAATATTTGTTATTTTATTTAATATTTAAACTATTGTACTAGTATCTGAAATGTGTACCTTGTTTTTTTTTCTCTTGTCTTGTATTAATAAATTCTAGTGAAAAAGTGACGCTCATTTGATTGATAAATATGTATAAAGGGTAGGCTTAATAAGCAAAGGCTTCAGCCTAAACCTTTTTCGGTTATTATGAATAACTTTATTTGTTATGAAAAATTGTGTGTGAGGACTTAAATAAAAATCTTGTCATGTTATGTTAAATAAATAATATGATCTGCAAACATGTAAGTCACATGACTACCAACAAAATTTGATTTAATTTGTTATTACATTGTTTAATTAAGGTTTATATGCTATCATTGGCAGAATTCAATATAAATCTTTTCATTACTACTGGATCTGCCAGTTTGCTGTTTCAAATTATATTATTAAACAATAAGCACAAAATATGCAAAAGCGGCAGCCCTTCCAAATTCACTCACTCGTTTTCATTCACTCCTTCAACTGGACTATATTAGTGGAGTAATGTAGGGAATAGTGAATGAGTGAATGAGGGTATAGGAGGTGATTTTGAACACAGCATTTGTGTAAACTTAGATAAATATTTTAGATCCAGGGGTGGACAGAACATTTAGCCTACGTACTGTGCCACTATGGCAGAAATTTCTATATTTTATCATTATCAAGAAGGAACATTATCAAGAAGGCTATTCCAGAGTTTAGGAGCCAAATATGAAAACGTTCTCTCTCCTTTAATGGACTTAGATATTCTAGATACAACCTAAAGACAAGTCCAGAGTTTTGTGACCTTAAAGAGCGTGATGGATGTAGGGCGATAGAAGATCGGTTAAATACTCAGGAGCTAAACCATTTAGGGCCTTATAGGTCAGTAGCGATACTTTGTAGTCAAGAGTTGCTGTCAAATATAACACCCAGGGGGCGTATTACAGAAACTTTCCTTCTTAAGTCTTCAGTTAAAAATTGCACCAAAATTAAAAACATTTTTTGGAAGTTATCTATAGACATTTATTAAACCATAGCAAAGGTAAGTTTCTTACTACATTGCTAATAAAGACTGAGAGTCAATGTTCAGAAATTACAAATTATTTATTTGTTTTGAACTATGTTGTATAGCTGTGTTTTCCTGTGTTCGTAGTCAAAACTCAAAAATGAGTTTATATTTAATTATTAAAAAATGCCATTATTTTATATTTAGAAAATATTTTAGTTTGTCTTGTATATATTTTTTATTAGACCAGATGTCATATGGTCATTTTACAATGTGCCCCTCACATGTTACAATGTACCCCACCTATGGGGCATGTTGTCACATTTCACTTCCATTCTTTCGGGGTATATCAAGAAAAAAGTATACACTGTATTAATAAAATAAAACCACATAATTGTACTAGACATGTGTGAAATTAATGTGGGGAAAAATAAATACTCTGAACCATAAGTAGATTTACACAAACTGAGAAAGTCAAAAAGTGTTACTTTGTGCCCCACTCTCCCCTATCTTATAAAATCTCATCTTATCTGTAGTTAGGAAATCTTAAACCCCTCCATCCAGTTTGGTAATCAACTCTCAGGTCAGTTACCGAGAAACCAACGACGCGCAAACAGCTGCTGTGAAGTAAAATGGAAAAGCTGGAGAATGGAGAAATAAAATTAGTGGTGCTTTACATTAAGTGAAGTTTTGATAAGCTTGGTAGAAAAGGCAAACCTTAATACTTTTATTTTATTTTATAGGAGTCTGTAATTATTTGTCAGAGTTTTTTTTTGTCAAATTGCAGCACATCACATAGGTGTTCACAAAGTCTTTCCACCAGCAAACATCGCTGCTCTTCATCTTGTATCATTAATAAATGTGACGCCATTCTCAGACAGGGCTATTATTATGTGATTTTTACAGTTGGCTTTCAAATAATTTTGAAGTTAGGACACTATTGGGATTGTCCTAAAGTTAAGACAGTTTTTAGGATTTTTTGTGGAGTTAGGATGCTTCTGTAATAGGCTACCCTTTTCCTATCCGTAGTTAAAATTATGCACTAAAGAAATGTCATTTTGTAATAGTTTTGTCCTAAATGAGGTCCTAATTGAAATTGCCATGGTTACCAAACAGATAAGACAGGATTCTAAAGATATTTCTGTAATGCGCCCCCAGGTCTTGTAACTATAGAGGATGAAGTAACAGTACATCCTTCTAAATGCAAATTGTATTCTAAGAGATTCTGTGTACAGGTTTTGGTCCAATAAGTAATGCCTCAGTCTTATCTGAATTTAATAGAAGAAAATTACAGGTTATCCAATATTTTATATCTTTAACACACTCTGTCAACTTGGATAATTTAGAGATTTCATCTAGTCGTGATGAAATATAACTGAGTATCATCGGCATACCAGTGGAAACTAATTCCATGTTTTCTTAAAATATTACCAAGTGGCAGCATATACAGTATATTGAAAATAACAGATGGCCTAACATAGATCCTTGTGGCACTCCATAATTTACTGACATTAGCTTAGATTTTTCCCCATTTAAATAGACAAAATAATAACAGCCTAATAGGTACGACCTAAACCACCTTAATGCCTGACCCTGAATACCAGTGTAATTTTATAGTTGAGTATTTTCTGATCTATAGTGTCGAATGCAGCACTAAGATCTAGCAAAACCAGTATTGAGATAAACATAAGGCATTTTTATTATTATTAATTTCTCCCTTCTGTCACTGGGACTGCTGGGAAGTGTGGTAAGAGCTGGTGAAGTCTGTTTTGCATGTATTTTATTTGTATGTGCATTTGTTCTATTCGGTCTGTTTAACAAAAACAATTTCTTTCAAAGACAAACCTGAAAAAATTGATCATTTCTCATTCATCGTTTACTCTGAATGACACAAGGCTGAATACATGACAGAATTGTCATAATTTGGTGAAATATTCCTCCAAGCTCTTGTTTTCTGTCAAAGTGACGCCATATTGAAGTATCTGGCGACAACTATGCCCCTGATCACTGGTACCCCAAACTGCCACAGAAGAGAGCACGAGTGGATGAATACACAGCCTGGCATCATGCGAACACACACACGCACATTTCCTCAGTCTTCTTGCATGAGGTATAGGGTTTGATATGTGGCTAGTTGACATGATATTAAAGCGGTGACATTATTCTTCATCTAAAACTATTTGAAACAACGTTTACCTGTTTCATTCTGGCAGACTTCATAGGTTTTGTATTACTTCACAGGTTTTACTGCCACGCATGGGGCTGCCAAATCCAGAGATGCTTGAAAAGGCGCTATCAGACCTGGATGGCACGCTAGACAAGCTGGAAAACATGTTTCTGAAGAGACAGGCCTTCCTGTGCGGTGATGACATCTCATTGGCTGACTTGTTAACAGTTTGTGAACTCATGCAGGTAAATAGCATTGCTAAACATACTTTGAATGTTTACACGGACCAGTTTAAAAGACCTCTTTAATAAATACAATTAAATAGTAAAATTAGTTAGTTCACATGGTGTTGAAATGTTTGGAGAAGTCTAAGCTATAGGGCTAAACACTATAGGATTCATTCAACCGATTTGTCCAAACCAGCTGATTCATTCACAAACGAAACACTGCTGTGTTTTGCTGGTAGACTCAACTGTTCTGCTTATATTTCGTTGGCAAAATAGAGCAAAAAAAGAGTCAATATTTACAATATTGTGTCTAAAATGGCCAAATAGTAACCCATTGTATAAAAGTAATTTACAATTGTGCTAATATTCGAGAAAACAGCACTTTTCTATATTATTTTATAAACGTAAATATCTTGAATTCTTGGGGAATTTGTATTCATTTTGGTGCCATTTCCAACCTTGCATGATGACGTTATTTTACGCCAACGCCAGGCTAGCTTACTTGGAGGGTTTTAATAGTGGTTTAATTTCACAACAGTGACAAACAATGTCGAAGTTTAGGGTAAATCCAGTACCTGGCTGTCACCAATGAAGGTCAGGAAGACGTGGATGCTGCCCAAGGCCCTAGATTTGCCTGCGGTAGTTATCCCACAAGGGGCAATTGCAGTAGAGCGTGGAATAGCACACAAGCAGCTCATTTCAGACTTAAAATATAACACATAGCCAGACTAACACACACATTAAAACAATGTCAGTCATAAATGGATCTCCAAAGGGTTGTGCAGTGTCATCGATTCTCTTCATACTTTATACAAATGAATGTCGAAGTTTCCATGTCATTAAATATGCGGATGAAATCAGAAATCAAACAGAAGTAGAAAATGTAAAACATTTTATTGTTGACAGGAAATGGTACAAATACTTATTTACAAGAGCAGAACAGTGTTGGACGATTAGGAATAACTGGTCACAGGAAAAAACTTTTAAAAGGCCACCAGGAAATAAAAGTGTGTGAACGTCAAGGCCCAGGTTTCCTCTTGGAGGACGGTTCACCCTCTCCCTCTTTTGCCTTGCGTTTCTGTGATGAAAATGTCGAATTAAAAATCACATTCAGTTTCTAATAACAAATGTAGCATTACAATGTGTTTTGATTTGAACTTCAGCTCCGAAAGATTAAAACAATTTTAACTTGCATCATGAAGTCCCCCTGCAGTCAATCATTTTATCCCTTAAAACTCATCTTTGATAATCACAATAACATTCTTCATGCCTTAAAATATCAAGAATGTAACTCTACACCCTTGCTTTATTTAGTATACATGGATACATTAATATGCAAATTAGTCCCCGCCTCCACTCAATCACAGCAGCTTGGATTACCTGATCCACTCTGTCAACTTTACTGTAGTAAACTCTGCACAATGGCAAGTGGAATATTGGTTTAATTTAGCCAAATGTTTGAACCAGAAACTGATTCAGAAGAAGAGGAAGAGTGAATTATACAGGCAGGCTCGTTCTACGGGGGTGCTAGAGGATGCGAAGCACCCTCAAACATAAGAAAGAGCACCCTGAGTTGATACTGTAATAATATTTCACAAAACAGACTAGGTAAAAAATCCAGTGCGTATTTGTGTTTGTGTTCTGGAAAACGTCAAATGTTTCTATATACAATGTGTTTTTGCTGTATTGAGCAATGTAGCAAAAACAGTCGTATTTGTTGACCAATCAGAGGTGTTTTACTTAGTCCGAATCCATTCATCAGTCAAAACGTGTTTTTGTTCAGCGCTGAGTTCTGTATGCTCGCGAAACATGTAGACAAGATATAAATAAAAGATCCATTGTGCAGTGTAGACATCTTATTGAAACATAACTTTTTGAGATCGCAAACTGAGATAAGTGACAGTTTTCTAGTGATTATAAAAGGGAGCTGTCTTTGCTTTCTAGGCTATATGTAATCCATTCAGAATTTGAATGAAAGTCGACACAAACCGGTAATTGATATGATTAGCCTTTTGCTTGACTACGTTATCAAAACAGCTAATAATGTGTTGCAAACAGCAAATTATAGTTTGTTCCACCCAGCGGCATTCAGTCCCCCCTGAGGTAGGTGGTACAGTACAGTCTCCTTTAGTGTATTAAGCACTAAGCAGTAAACAGAATGCCCTCTTGCATAGGTCATATTTTTTTGTAGGGCTGATAAAAACCAAAAGGTATTTGGTCACAATCAGCTACAAAACTGAAAAGTATCTCATGCAAATGATCTTGTATCATTTTAACAGCAGAAACAACTTAAAATAAAAAGTAATTTATGGTCATACAGATAAGAGTAAGACATTCGAAACTGTAAAGGGTCAAGGGTGAGTACACTCTTGTACTTGTACACAAAATTGTGCTTCTGTAAAATAAAGCAAACAGGATGCTGCTTTCTGCCGTCCCGGTTTCCTTTCTGTGAAGTTAGTGGAGCGCATCACAAAAATGAATCGAAACTCAGCGTATAGGCTACTAGCAAGCTCTTGCGAGCCATCTGAAACTCTTTGGGTCTTTTTCCTGTTGTGGCGGTTAGCAAACAGCGTTGCATTACCTTGCATGCCCCCTTTTGGATTGGAGTGTGGATTGCCTGTGACTGACTGTATGCACCGTAAAGTGATGGTTCGGGACGAATAGATACATGTACCGTTACACCCCTAGTGTTGACTGACTTGCGCATGGTTTGTCTTATTAAAGGGGTGGTTGATTATGATTTCACCTTTTTGACTTTAGTTGGTGTGTAATGTTGCTGTTTGAGCATAAACAACATCTGCAAAGTCATGACGCACAAAGTTTAAAGCAAAGGGAGATATTTTCTTTTAAAGGGGTGGTATAATGCCCTTTTCACAAGATGTAAAATAAGTCTCTGATGTCCCCAGAGTGTGTATGTGAAGTTTTAGCTCAAAATACCCCACAGATATTTTTATATAGCATGTTAAAATTGTCAATTTTTGACGGTGAGCAAAAAACGCACTGTTTTGTGTCCGTCCCTTTAAATGCAAATGAGCTGCTGCTCCCAGCACAGAGGGCGGAGCTTCAACAGCTTGCACTCACACAAGCCGCCCTTAACATTACCCTTAAAATTGCGCAAATTGAAATTGCGAATTGAAAATACGCTCAATGGAAACACGTCAATTTCGCAAAGACTCCCAATTATCGCAAAAAAGTTTTTACGTTTGCATGATGTGGTTTTTCAGGCAATTCAAAAAATGAATATTTTGCAAAACTGCAATGGAAACAGTTTTTGCGCATTTACAGTCACCTGACTTAGAATACGCGGTGTGTTTGGACAGAATACGAGTTCTTTATTAAATTCATAAAAGACAAAAGAATGACAGAAATACTGGATTCTAAACCTCAAAGAAATGCCACAATCAAGACCTCGGAGCAGAAATGAGTGAGAAAAACCCAGAAACACCTCATATGTGCCGCTCACAAATTTTCAGGACACAAGCTCTTGAAGCTCGGCCCTCTGTGCCGGGAGCAGCAGCTCATTTGAATTTAAAGGGACAGACACAAAAACGGTGTGTTTTTGCTCACCTTCAAAAAGTGACAACTTTAACATGCTATATACAAATATCTGTGAGGTATTTTGAGCTAAAACTTCACATACACACTCTGGGGACAACAGAGACTTATTTTACATTTGTGAAAAGGGCATTATACCACCCCTTTAAAAACAACACATAGCCATATAAACATGAAAATGAATGATTTTGAATAAATTATTTTGGTGTTGTACCTTGGATGTTTCACGGCGTGTCTGTCGGTTTCCAGGGTTCCTCGGCTGGTTTTCAGGGTTCCTCGGCTGGTTTTCAGGGTTCACTGGACGGTTTTCAGGGTTCCTCGGCTGGTTTTCAGGGTTCACTGGACGGTTTTCAGGGTTCATCAGTTGGTTTTCAGGGTTCATCAGTTGGTTTGCAGTGTTTCTCATCTCGTCATCCTGTTACACAGACATTAGAATGATTTATTGTATTTAAATCAACCACATTTTAAATATTTAAAGGTTGACAACTTTCAATACTAGTTAAATAATGATTTTCACTCAGAAATAGCTAGGAAATTTCACAAATAATTACAAAGAAACTGCAAGTAACACATGGAGCTAAACAACATTTTGAAGTAGAGAGGCTGAATTACTATTTTCTTGTAAAACATAGTTTGTTTTATTTATAACCTCAAAAAATCTTTTTTTATTTTACAGTAGTTGGTGGGTTTTTCAGCACATACGTTCAACCACGGATGCTCCAGTGCATCTTCAACACTCAGACGCTTTTGAGGATCCACAACCAGCAGCTTCTTGATCAAATCTTTGGCTGAAAATTAATATATAAATTATACTGTATGCTGTTAAGTTCAAATATTTCTGACATTATAAACTGATATAATATACACACTATTTAACTATAACTATCCAGTTATTAGTAGAGAGCAAAGACATTACCTTCGTTTGAAACTTTCTTCCACTGAGATGGGATGAAGCGATAAATGCCGTTAATGATCTGCTCACGCACAGACATGGTGGAGGACTCGGTATTAAAGGGAGGATAACCACCCAAACTATGACAATAGAGATACACACAGCTTTAGAAATAAATATCATATTCATACAAGTTTAGATTATGGGCACAAAATATACATATCTTTCAGGGTTTCTAAATGTATTGACCAATTAATTGACTTTCCCAATCATTTATGAATATTGTAAAAGTATTTATAGAGAATTCTGTAGATTTCTATTTGCATGCAAGTTACCATCATTTAAATAAAAGGATTTTTAACAATAATTTCATCATTTACTTTCTTGCATATGACAAAATAGGTGAATTCTGAGTATAACAAAGTGGTTGATTTTAATTATATCATTACTTTTTGAAAAAGTAACAATAAAATTATTTAAAAAAATAGTCCATACTACTAGTGGAGTATATTGCAAGTGATCTGAAGCTATACAAAAGTTTTTGTTGAGCCATTTTACTCACTGGAAAATCTTTACACATTCAAGAAAGAATCATTATTTTTTCCAATTAATAATTTGATTCAATTACAACAGCTGGTCTGAAATGAAAATATAGCAATTAATATACAATACCCTTGCATTTTTATTTATTTTTTGTCAAATAAGATGCTGCACAACGGAACTGTATAAATGTAAAACATGGATAAAAACAATATCTTGGTTGTACGATATTCCTTGCAAATAATAATATTATTAATACTTTGAGATGTACATTTTAGTATATACATAACTTAGACCGTTACCTCTGATAACAGATCACTCTAAATTATAATGTGGATTCATGCATTTTCTGTAAAGCTGCTTTGAAACGATGTGTATTGTGAAAAGCGCCGCTATACAAATAAATGTGAATTGAATTGAATATAGTATTGATATATTTCTCTCATCATTTCTCGAAGTAAATCCAAACTTTTATTTTGACGGTTTGTGGTAAAGATCTTTCAGTTTTAGTTTCAGTGTGTATTTGATGGTAGTTTTTCTCAAATTAAACAGTGAAAAGCTTGTGCAGTGCCTTTAAAAGCAGCTGTGGAGATGAAGTTCATGTCCTCATGTGTTGAGACAGCAGACGCTATAAACACAGTGAGCATCACGTGTGTGAGTTTGTGTATCAGACGAAACCGTGACGTTCATTCACACAGAGACACACAGAAATCACTTATTAGTGTCATGCACTGACTGGCTGTTTATATCTAGCGTGTGATAGGCTGTTAGATTGATCCAAATGTCCGGAGCTTATCATTTTTATCAACGTCAATTTTATTGCGATCTCGATATGATATATTTTATCGCTCAGCCCTACTAGAGATGAAGATTATCAGTCAATAACAACTTAAATTTCATTCGGTTCCTCGTACACAAGTCTTAGAATATAGTGTACCAGTCATATTGGCTATATTTATGATACTTTAACTTTTTCAACTTTTTTGAAACTTGACAGCCCCAGTCCTCATTCACTTTCATTATTTTTATTTCAAAAGAATGGACAGTATATCATCCACATATTTATATTTAACGTTTTGAGTCAAAAAAAAAAAAAAAAAAAAAAAAAAAATGTTTTAAAAAGACAAGTAAATGATGACAATTTTATTTCATTTTTAGATTAACTACTCCTTTAAGAACTTTTAAACTAATGCTGGATCCAACTGATTCATATTTAATCACCACTAACCAGATGAACAGTAGGACACCCAGGCTCCAATAATCTACTGCTTTTGTATATCCTACAGTCGCAGCATGTGTGAACACCTCCGGGGCGAGATATGTGGGCGTCCCACAGAGCGTCTTCATCAGGGAGGATTCCTCCAAAATCTTGGACTGATTAAAATCCGTAATCTGCAAAGCATTGAGAATTTGCATGTGTTGAGAAAGCCGGTTATCTCTGGTTCATGAGTATTTCTGGGCATCCTGTTTTAACTAGAAAGACAAAGGCTTGGCTGGATCTCTGAACACTGGAAGCGCCACAGTTAAAGGAGAAGCCATGTCAGGAGCTGGTAAACACACCTTAATCAAACAGATGTCGTCATGTGAGGCCAGCAGCACATTTTCAGGTTTGAGATCTCGATGAATGATCCCGTTATTGTGGAGATACTGGGAGAATGAAATGGAACATGTGTTATTTTTTATAAATTCTTCTTTCCATTTCACCTCTGCTCCAGCTTGTTTCCTAGTGTAGCTTTCTAATAAACCTGGCATTGTACACTATGAATATTGTTGGCTCTGTGACTAATTGCTTGTGTTTTTCTACTGTAAGTTGGTTTGGATAAAAGTGTCTGCTGAACGCATAAATGTTACGTAATGAGATGTAAAACATTTTTAAAAGCCACATAGCCTTTTAGACAATAATGATTTTGAGACAGAAAACTAAATTGAATCCACAGTGAAATGTACCGAACAAACAAATAATGCTCTACTGAGACATAGCATTTGGATCCTTTGGATGTTATTTTTAGTCCAGTGATCCTGTATCTTTCATCTCACTAACGCGTCAGTGGGCGGGGCCAAAGATGTGATGTAGAAGTGGGCGTTGATCTGATTTTGCATTTTCATCGAACTATTCATAATGTGAACTATAGTCATAATGTGAAAAAAAAAATCTCTTTTGAGTTCTGAAACTTACAGGATGTTTTTATAGTACAATGATCTCTTACATGTGTCAAAGATCAAGGAAAATTGTATTTCTCAATTCATTCATTTTCCTTAAAAAAAAATGTACAGACCCAAAACCTTTGAACGGTAGTGTAGTTACCATTTAAACATTTGATACTACAAAGTTATCTTTATACATTCGACATGTGTCAGTTGACTGATTTTAATCATTCAACCATCTATGGATATGTAGTGCAGGTTCATGCTTTGTTCATTTAAAAAAACACTTTTAGAGATTGATGCTGTTTGAAGCATTTCTCATAAAGACGTACCTCCACAGCCCTGAGCATCTGATAAAAATAGAGTTTAGCGATATCTTCCTCCAGTTGTTTCTTGGCCTTGATCCTGCCAAACAGCTCTCCTCCTTCAATACTATACACAGCACAGAGATAATGAAATTATTCATCAAAAAGAATGTGATTTTTTTTTTGCTGTCATGCTTGATTACAAATTGTGATGAATTTAGATAGGGTTATACTGCAACTATAAAAAGTACAGAGATATGTGATGTTTAAGAATAGACCATCTCTTAATAAATCATGTACTCATGTAAAGAGAAAACTAATAACGATTATTGAGCAAAATGATTAGCCTTAAGGTTTTTCTAAATAAAAAATAAAAAAGGTAATTGCGACTTTATATCTCACAATTCTGACTTTTTTCTCTCAGAATTGTTTATATCACAATTTGGATTTATAACTCGCAATTGTGTTTATATCTAAAAATTCGGAGAAAAAAAAATCTGTATAGCGAGATATAAACTAGCAATTTCTCACAATTCTGAGTTTATATCTCACAATTCTGAGGAAAAAAAAGTCAGAATTGTGAATTATAAACTCGCAATTGCAATAATAAAAAGTCAGAATTGTGAGATTTAAACTCAGAATTGCAAGTTTATATTTCGCAATTCAGATTTTCCAGATATAAACTCGGAATTGCGAGAAAACGTCATAATTTTGAGATATAAACTCACAATTACAAGAAAAAAGTCGGAATTGTGAGGTATAAACTCGGAACTGCAAGAGAAAAAGTCGGAATTGTGAGAAAACGTAAAAAAAATGGAAAATGAGAGATGTGAGATAAAAAAAGTCACAATTACTTTTTAATTTTTTTTATTCTGTGGCGGAAACAAGCTTCCATAAATGGGTAATACTATGCAGTGCTTTTAAAAAGTATTACTCTCTAGTAATTCACGACAAACTACTTTTAAAAGTATCTATGAATAAAATACTGGTAGAAATTCTTCCATGTTCCCAGTTCTTCCATAATAAAACACAACAAGTACTTACTACTCCAGAACAATGTAGTAGGAATCTTCTGTCTGATAGAAATCTTCAGTCTTGATCAGGCACGGCTGCAGGGTGCAGAAAAATAATGAGATATGTACAATAGCTCTGGAACATTTAAAAGACTCATTCATCATGACTTACATGATCAATTTTCTTTAAAATTTCAATTTCCCGTTCGGCATTCCGTGTGGCTGTCTGTGAAATGCAAACAGAATATTTGATCAATCAGGTATGGGCAAACTTAAACGTGTACAACCAAAATATTAAACCATCTTTTTAATCATGGATACACATCACCAAAGAGTTGAAATAGGATTCTCAAAATACCAAAATGTTATAAATTATAAACCAAAATCATATAGATTCCATAATCTTTAATATTACAGCAAAAACTAATTATTAACTTAACTATAAACAATTTTACTGTACGTGTACAACTGTTACCCGCTTGCATATACTCAGAGTCATATATATTTGGTGTCAGTAAATGTTTTTTTTTAAATTAATACATAATAAATTGATCAAAAGTGAAAGAGTAAAGCCAATTATAAATGTACAAAAAATCTATTTCAAATGAATGCTGTACTTTTAAACTTTATATTCATCAAATGAAAAATACTTCAACTTCTCGTCCAGGCCCTGGTCATTTCTAGGCTTGACTACTGTAATGCTCTTCTGGCCGGACTTCCAGCATGTGCAACTAAACCTCTACAGATGATCCAAAATGCTGCAGCCCGTCTTGTCTTCAACGAGCCAAAGAGGGCCCACGTCACTCCTCTGTTCAGCTCACTGCACTGGCTACCTCTCGCTGCTCGCATCAAGTTCAAGGCATTGACGCTTGCTTACAGATCTATCACAGGCTCAGCTCCCTCCTACTTTCACTCACTCCTACGAGTCTACATCCCTGCCAGAAGCCTACGATCGGCCAACGAGCGACGTCTCGTGGTTCCATCCCAGAAAGCCACAAAATCACTTTCCAGAACATTCTCATTCACAGTTCCATGCTGGTGGAACGCTCTCCCCACCCTCATCCGGAATGCAGAATCCCTGACAACCTTCAAAAAACATCTGAAAACCCATCTCTTCCGGGAGCACTTAACCTCATAAAAAAAAAAAATAAAAAAAAAAAAAAAAAAAAAAAAAACCTCCCCTTTCCCTCTAAACCTCACTTATCGGGCTTATGCTACTCTGAATAATGCCTGAACTTTGTATCTTGAGCACTTCTTGCGCTGCTTTTTGTTTTTTGCCTCTTCATGATGACTCGCTTAATCTAGTCCTACTTTGTAAGTCGCTTTGGATAAAAGCGTCTGCTAAATGACTAAATGTAAATGTAAATGTAAATGTAAATAAAAAATATATCACAGTTTACACAAAAATATTAAGCACAAACGTTTTCAACCTTGATAATGATAAGAAATGTTTCTTGAGCAGCAAATCAGCATATTAGAAAGATTTCTGAAGGATACATGGAAAACTGCTATTTAAAACTGTAATAATATTTTACAATATTCACTGCATTTTTGATCAAATAAATTCAGGCTTGGTAAGTGAAAAAAAGAAAAAAAGAAAAAAGAAACGTACCCCTATAAGGCATTCAATTTATTATAATTTCTGTACAATTGCTTTGAAACAATGTGTATTGTAAAAAGCGCTATACAAATAATGTTCATATGCCAACACAGTAAAGTGAATACAGACGTTTCTTACCCCTATTGATGGAAAGTCATTTTTGTTTATAGTTTTCAGCGCAACTTTTTTACAGGTTTCCTTCTCAATGGCGAGCTTCACTTCACCACAGACGCCTCTGTCAGAAAACACAAATCGACTACGTTTAGACTGATATTCTAAACCTGCCACATTAAAAAAAAATTATGTGAACAGCCAAACAAAACAAATCAGATCTGAGCAATAAATCAGAACTGAACTCCAAGGCTTGCAGAGGTTTTTTTTTATTTATTTATTTATTTTTTAAGCACAACAAACTGCACAAAAACAAAACAAATGTATGCAATAATCAAATAAAACAGTACCATGCTGCTGCTGTTTATTCATATCCTGGTATTAATCACAATGTCTGCTAAGAACATAAATGCAATATAATGAAGCTATGATATATAACTCGACAGCAATAAAACTTCACTTTCATCAGAAAAATCTGTACATGATATTTCAAAGGTTTCTGAAAATCAAGTTCACTTACGTTCCAATCTTTCGTGCAATATGGTATTTTCTGCTGAACTCTAAAGGAAGGTTTGGTTGATCGCCCCCCATCTTATCTATGAACATAAAAACTGTGGAAAGAAAAAAAAAAACAATCAATCAGAGTTCAGAGTCATATCTATAATTTTTTTTAGACCTTGAAAGTCACTATATGCTTTCATTTTGTACAAAAAATATCAGAATTATCTCATAGAGACATCTCATTTATCTCTCAGGAGTTTTCATTAACTCCTGAAAAGATTTCACCAAAATGACGAACCTTGATGTTTTTGTTCTGCAAGGGCAATAACTGAGTTATTGATAAGAATTCGTTGCTTCCCTTGTCCTATTTTCTCATCGTCCACCCACGTGCCGTTCCCGCTGAGGTCTTCGAGGTACACCAGATCCTCATCCTGAAACAGCAGAAAAGTGCACTGTTCACAGTCAGCCATGATTCATTTGTTCAGCAAGTGAAATTGTCCCATAACAGGGAGTTTACAGAGATAAAGTAAGTAATATTTGGCTCAATTGGTTGGCAGTGCTGGGTAGATTACTTACAAATTATAATCCATTACCGAATACAATTTACCCATTGAAACCTGCAGTTAATAAGATAATCTATTGCATTAATTTTTTTTTATCTCTTATGTTTGATTTGATGCATATGTTTTTATTGAATGTGATGTCCCTGTTTATATTTGACTATACAATTTTTATGTAAAGCACTTTGAACTCCATTTTATGCCTGAAAAGTGCTATATAAATAAAGTTTATTATTACACATTTTAGGCAATATAATTGGACTACTTTTTGATTACTTTTAGATTACTTTAGACCTAGCTTGTTCATTACATTTGAATAGGATAATCTTGGGTTACATTTTATTTTAAGGTGTCATTTTTACAGTGTAATTATATATGCAAGTACTGAGTAATATTAAGCAACTACATGTACTTACTATAGGGTTACGGTAGAATTAGGATTTGGTTGAGGGTTAGTTGCATGTAATTATGCATCATTTACTGTTATTACTATGGTAAGTACATGTAACATATGTAACAAGGACACTGTAAAATAAAGTGTTACCTAATCTTGTACCATACCGATATAAAAATACTAAAAATCATGTTGAAAATTTGTTAACTCCATGAAGTGCATTAAATATTACATTATATCAGGGTT
Organism: Squalius cephalus; assembly: GCF_949319135.1. Classification (NCBI taxonomy): domain Eukaryota; kingdom Metazoa; phylum Chordata; class Actinopteri; order Cypriniformes; family Leuciscidae; genus Squalius; species Squalius cephalus. The sequence goes on along the minus strand of NC_137126.1, from coordinate 44,599,294 downwards.
TTGGTGAAACGATTTATTAAGTTGATGAAAAGGTAATAAGTAATAATTATTTATTATTAATAATTAAAACACTAATGTAAAATTAAATATAAATCAAAATAAAACAAAAAGTGCCCTCAGTTTTCTGAGTAATTATACCCTTTACGAACATATACAAGCAATATACCGTTTTAGAAAGGAACATTTAAAAGATAAAAACATGTTTTTAGGGAGAATCAATGAATCATGAATAATTTACTGCCATTTTGTGAATATTAAGTAATCATGTTATCAATAAAAATGTTACTTGTCTGATTATGAGCATATTAAAACATAATATAATCCAATTACAAGTGTATAATCTTTGGAATCTGATTGTGTAATCCAGATTACATGTAATCAGTTACAACCCAGCACTGTTGTCTTCTGTTTTTTTTAAACACTAATAATAAAAAATAAAAAAACTGGAATAATTTAAGAATATTGGATAAAAACAAGTTTAATGAATATCTTCTCAATGTTGGTCTTACCTTAAAAATCCTAAAGTGTTTCTTGCTGTATGTGTTGTAATGTGCTGATTTTCTTAAAATGGAGTTGACGAAAGTATAATCACATATTTTATCCCTTCCAAAGATATACTGGTTTTCTGTGCAATCTGGAAAATATAAAAAAGAAGCCATATTCAGTATTGTTATTGGTTAAATGGTTAAAACCCCTTTTTGTTAAAGCTGCACGGACTATTGCTTTAATTGAAATAAAGCTGAAATAAAATCTAAATAACTGATGAAAAACTTAAACTTACAAAACCTAAATGAAAATTAGAAATGTCGCCGTGGCAACTAACTGATACAAGTTAGTAAATAAACAGTCTGAGTTGAAGTACTTCGAGGGATGTTACTGGGATGCCACAGGCCTTCAATATAAATTTCAGATGATCTACATAACGTTTTTTTAGGGCGGTCACAGTATGCTTGTCCCTGCAGGAGCACAGCATACCGCAGCTGCAGTGGCATTGGGTCAGAGGACAATCTGATAACATGACCGACCCAGCGCAGCTGTCACTGGTAAAAGATGTAATCCAAAGAGGTGATGTTGGCTTTGCGCCGAAGTTCGTTATGGGTGACATGATGCCACCAGTGAATGCCAAGCAGGTTTTGAAGGCAATGGGTATGGAAGCCTTCTGCCAGGTTTCGCAACCGGATAGGAAAATTGCTTTGTACACTGTACGATCTTGGTTGACAAGGCCAAAAGCACATAAAACAATACTAAATGTTTTAAAGCTGCATTTTAGTAAAAAAATGATCCAAAATCAATTATTGAGCAAGTACATCACCAATCAGTGTTCAAAACGTTCCCCTTACCTTAGCCCGATTCACAATGGTAAGCTTGTATGTTTCTAATTTGATTGGTCGGGTCAGTTTTCGTGGGAAATATAAGTTTGCATTCATTTGAATGAATGATAACGGTAGCGCAGCTAAACGGATGCTACGTTAATTGCATTCAATATTTTTAAATAATATGTCATATTTGAAATATTTTTGTGAGAAAAAAAGTCAGAATTGCGAGATAAAAAGTCGCAATTACCTTTTTTTAGTGTTTGGGGTGGAAACAAGCTTCCATAGTTATTAATACCACTCCTGTTCTTCTCAAAAACACTTGTGACACTAAATAAAATACTACTCGCTCTATAGACCTTATGCGCCAGAGAAACGAGGGCGCCGCCATCTTTAGAATATTGTCTTTGAACTTCCGTTTTGCGGTCGCTCTGTATATTTCTATGGCATTGCTGTCCAGGAGTAATTACTGTAGCTTTTGAAGTGTATTTACTTAATGTAAAGTTAACGAAAGTTATCATGAGGACTGTAATGTTTAAAGCAGATGTCTTAACAAATGTCAGTCGACCGGGAAGATTTTAAAACGAGCCGTTCATTCATAAATACGCAAGATCGCTGTGAAAATACAGACCGGAAGTCAAAAGACAACGAGCCCAGCTCTAAGGTCTATAGCGCTCACATTATTCAGTTTCTTCAAGCGAGGAAGACAATACACTTAACTGAGCACATTGAATCCATGCATCAGGGGAATGATCCGGCCCCACACCTGAGGCTGGGCTTCTTCCTGGTCTTCAGGAATAGATTGGAGTTCTTGTACAGGTAATGTATCCACAGAACTTAGAGTTCCTGATCCTGACGAAGAGCCCTGGCTTGACGATGTCGGGCCAGATGAGGAGCTGGATCCAGGTTGGGATTGTGTTTGGGACTGGGACTGGGACTGGCTCTGGGATTGTGATTGACCACTGGGTCCAGGTTCATCAGACATTATGTTTTTAACTCTGGAAGAACAGACAGCAAAATGAACAAAATTTCAACAACAGTCTAAAACTCATATGTAGAGTATGATTAAAGCCCAAAACTTGTTGGGATTTAAAATTCACGCAAGTCTGTACAATAATCATTGTACATGATAAGCGTTTCAAACTGCATATGCATGTTACATTTTTGTTATCAACATGTTGCATGTGATTTCTAGTTGTTTGTGAACTGAAAAGTATGTTTAATAGAATGACATGAGCACAAACAATTTCTGACAATTTTAATATTTTTAAGAAATTGACATGATTTTTTCAGGCCTAGAATTGTTTTTTAAACATCCTGATATTTCCAGGTTTCTCACACAGATATGTGAACTGTATACAGTAAATAAATACAAAATTACTACTATACTAGTGTGCGATTTTGAACATATCCAAATCATTTTGCAGCGCTTCAATGGCTTGAGAAGGTTTGTTGTAGCCAATTTTGTTTTATATTCTAGTTGTAACAGATCATACAAAGAGCATCAAACAAACACTTTTTACTTAAAACTAATCCCATTTACTAGAGTACTTTTAAGGTGTTCAATGCATCATACCACACTTTTCAATTTCACATGTTTGCAACTAATGATCCTTCCACAAAACCCAAATGTGAAAGTGCATACATTTTACAAGCAACAATTTCACCGATAACTTAGAAATTGGCTCCAAATTAAATTTTAAGTATAACAATCATTTCCCCTTTAATGCAGGAGAGTACCTGGGATTTTATCAAGGTGAAATGATTGACACATTATTGAAAGATGTGCATTAATAATGTGCTGTAAAGGAAATTAACAGCTTTAACATCATGTGATCTTTAAGAGTTCAATTTCTGAAAGACTTTAGGTCGAACTAATTTCATGCACCACCGATTCTAATGCAATCAAATTAAACTTGGTAAGGAAACAGATTGATGAGCCAAAGAAAATAAACAATACTTATGTATTTACTGCGGATAAAGCCACTTTAGTTATTTTTGCTGGTTCAAATGTGCATTACTTTATGACAGCACGCGGATACAGTGCAAATAATAAGAGCTGCACTGTAAAGCACTTACGGAGGCACGAGGGATAGAGGAAACTGCTTCTTTTCAGAAGAAATATTCATTAATAGAGCATCCACATGTCCGTCAGATCATCTAATTTTGTTTTTTAATTTCTTATCGTAATGCATACCTTAATCAAGTCCTCTTTTTAAAAATATCAAAGTTGCAGAAGTGGGTTATGCAGGCCGCGTGAGCTGCTCATCAAATCTGCCGGGAAAACCGCTCACTTCCATCCATGAACTTCCCATAACATCATTCAGCCAATCAGAAACGAGAGTAAAGGCTCATGGGAAATGCGGTTTATAAAAACATTCCAGCGTTCGATTAAAATAAAGTACACAACACATACAAGGGTATTAGATTACATTTATTACAGAATAGATAACATTTAGAAATATAGATGAAAATATAACAAGAAAATAAACGCAACAGCGTTCATCGTAAAACAAATAAGTTAGGGTAAAAAAGGTTTACCACACCTTCTCAAAAAAATTGTCAGTGCAAGTTAAATATATTTGAATTTTACTTACTATATTTTAATGTGGAAGGGAAAATGAATCTGAGTTAAGGCTGAGTCAATACTGAGTTTTATTTTAAAGCATGTTTTTTAAAACCTTGTCATAAAATGACTCATCTCAGATACTGTCTCATCCTAGCAATTACAGTCATTACTCACAGATAACTACAAAAAAATAATATAATACATTAAAGTCACATAAATTCGACGAAGCGTTTTAAAAATACAAACTTTTATTTTGACACATTTTTGCTGTTCATGACAGGAAGTAGCGCAATCTTATATATTCGCCCGTTTACTCCTGTGGTTTAACCATGATAACTCTATACAGGCTCCGATTTCTGTCAACATCTTTCGGATTTAATCACGCACACAAATGTATATCAGACGCACAACGTCTTAACATTGTCTTACAGTCGTGTTTTGCTCCAGAAAGAGCGACCAGCTCTTACAGTAGAGACATTAAACACTGGAATGCAGTTAAAGGACACTTGAATCTGAAATCATTCAGCACTGTTACACTCAACAGACTCTGTTGGAACTGCGGATCTTCAGTTGCATTATTTTTCTGTTCCTCCTGTAATGCGATCCAACCTGCTGATGACAAGACTAATTATTTTGACATTTTAAATATGTGAGTTAACTTGTGATTTAGTTTATACATTTTTGTTATAGTAATGAATGCATCACTTATGGAGTCATTGTTGCTTATTCTCTGCCTTGGTTCTGAACTTCAAAAAAGTTGCTTTCTTTCTTTATTTTCATTCCTCAAAATCCATAACATATAGTAGTTGATAATTAATTACACTGATTCAGAACTGTACAGATACAGATTTTGGTTTCAGAGCTTTAGACTAGATTTCAAATGTCATTGTATTTCATCTTCATTATAGTTCACATCCTGACATATATGTAATTGAACATATTTGTCTTTTCTCAGTGAACAAACATTTTCTTTGGACACCCACAAACTTCAGAAAAGATACTTGGAGCTGCAAAGATCTCTCCATCCTGACAACTTCGGCCAGAAATCATTGGTAATGGACAATATTCAGGGCTTGACATTGACATGGCGTGTAACACAGTCACTCCGACTAGACACTTTGGCGGGTTGAATTTTATATATAATATATAGAGTTTTCAATTGTAGTCTTTTAAAAAGGCATCTGAAATAATAAACTAAGTGCAATAGTGTTGTCAAAAATATAGATTTTTCAATATCAATAGTTATATATCTGAAATGCTTCCAATACTCATTTTCCGCAGAACAGAAACATGATACCACCAGCTGGGCTTTCTTTCTCTCTCTTTCTCATCTCTCCGAGAGCGAGTTACACACAAACCTGCCTCCCTTCACTTATTCGTTTCATTTGCTCCGGATAATTATTGTTGGTGTTACAGGGCTCACTCCCAAAGTGCAGCACATAAAGCCGTCTCAGTACTTAAAGTAATTTTTCGCTTCTTATTGCGCTTAAACAGTCAAATACACACAAAATAATGTCTTGGCAAGTATGCCAAGTAAACAGACATTTACATCGATAGTCTGGCGTTATAATTTATTTGCTTTTGGTGTACTGTGGAGTGGGTAAAACTGTTTTTAATGGCAGGCTAGCAGATACCATTGACTCGCGCTAGCCTAGCACCGGCGAACTATGCAACTGGAAGTACTGGATGAAAAATGTTGAAAACTGTCTCCACTGATAAATAACACCCAGGCTAACTTGGAAATGAGGTCCGATGTCCAAAATCCTGAACCACCCCTTTAAAGTGACAGCAGCCTAATATACCTGCTGCCAAATTATGAGATAATATAAAAAATATCTATATGTCAGTTTTTTCCCATTGTATCGATGTCAGAATCGTGGCCAGTGAAAATGCTGAGTGTAACTTTGTAAAACCACCTATAGAAAAGATTGAACCTTTTAAGAGCAGTGTTTCTTTTTATTTTTCTGCTTTTAGGTACTTTTTTTCCTATTGAATATTTCAAACAAAAAAAATTTATTCATACTATTTATTTATACTATGTATTTATACACTGATGAGCCAAAACATTATGATCTCCTGCCTAATATGCTGTTGGTTCCTCTGCGTGCTGCCAAAACAGAGGTCTGGACTCTACAAGACCTCTGAAGGTGTCCTGTGGTTTCTGGGACCAAGATGTTTGCAGCAGATCCTTCAAGTCCTGTAGGTTTTAAAGTGAAGCAGCTGTGGATCGAGCTTGTTGGTCCAGCACATCCCGCAGATGCTCAATTGGATTGAGATCTGGGGAAATTAGGGCAACACCTTGAACTCTTCCTCAAACCATTCCTGAACAACGTGTGCAGTGTGGCAGAGTGCGTTATCCTGCTGAAAGAGCCCACTTCCATCAGGGAACACCATTGACATGAAGGGTGTACCTGGTCTGCAACAATGTTTAGGTAGGTGGCCTGTGTCACATTTCTATATGCATTGATGTTGTGATGCATCTTCCCATTAAAATTATGTGACTTCTGCCACAGTAAACCTTCTGTTGGCTCAGACCAAACGGGATAGTCTTCGTTGCACTCGTGCATCGATGACCCCTGGCCACCCAGCACCCTGTCGCCGGTTTGTGGTTTGTCCCTCTTCGACCACTGTTGGTATATTCTCACCACTGTGGACCAGAAGCAACACACAAGCCTTGCTGTTTCAGAGATACTCTGACCCAGTCGCCTTCACATAACAATTTGGCCCCTGTCAAAGTCGCTCAGATCTTTATTCCTGCATCTAACACGTTGTTTAAGAGAACGGATTGTTTGCTTACCATGTAATCTACCCAGACCTTAATATGTGGCATTATTAGGAGATGATCAACGTCACCTGTGGTGTTACATCCAGAGACGTATTATTATTACCATAATGTTTTGGCTCATCTATATGTGTGCATATGTATATATGTGTGTATATGTATATATATATATATATATATATATATATATATATATATATATATATATATATACACACACACACACACTCGTTCAAGTTTTTTCTTTCTTTCTTTCTTGAAAGAAATTAATACTTTTATTTAGGAAGACAAAAATTAAATTGATCAAAAATGACTGTAAAAATTTATGAAATGTTACAAAAGATTTCCATTTCAACTAGAAAAAACTTTCTTTTGAACCCTGAAAAAACATATCAGTTTCCACAAAAATATTAAGCAGCAACTGTTTTCAACATTGATAATAAGCATAATAAGATAATAAGCTCATTTCTTGAGCATCAAATCAGCATATTAGGATAAACACACACACACACACACACACATACAGTTGTACTGATACATCTTCTGATGCACCAGGGCACATCATCAGTGATGTATCCTGAGGTCATCGGGTGTTTCGGGTCTCTCGAACATCAGACACCCTCACTCAGGCGACCCAGCTGAGGTTGATCAAGCCTCAGCTTGTGCCCTGGCAGCTCAACCATGGTTCCGCTCTCTTAATCCAGAGCCACCTAGAGGCTTTCTCCGCTGCCTCTGTGCTGTTACAGATGGCTCTTCTCCTCCTTTCACCTGTGATGCCGAGTCCAGTATATGCCCTACAGAGGGACTGTCCAGCAAAGCCTCTGCACCCTACCTCTACAGGCAAGCACCTTGCCTTCCAGCCTTGTTCGTGGCAGTCGCTGACTAAGTCCTGATATTTCCCCTTTTTCCGCTCAAAGGCCTCCTCCATTCGCTCCTCCCATGGCACGGTGAGCTCCAGCATGACAACATTTTTTGTTGCCTCAGATACCAGGATGATGTCAGGTCTGAGTGAGGTCTTGACTACATGCTGGGGGAACTTGAGCTGCTTGCCCAGGTCTACTGACAGCTGCCAGTCCTGTGCAGTTTGGAGAAGCCCTGATGTTCCTTTCTTTGTACCTGGCTTTTCTCCGGCTCTAATGAGAAACATATTTACATATATCAGATATATATAAATGAGTTGTTGTTAATGGTGATTCTCAATTATTTTTTATTTAAATTAGCAGAAATTAATGATAACCACAATGATTCACCTTCTAACCCTTTTCTTTAGAAACTTAACTGTCACACTCTGTAACCAATGTCCAGGTCTATTTTGCTCAGATATAAGGTATTGTTCATATAAGGCAGCAGACAGTTTTTTAGTGATTGGTTCATGCTTTGCGTGTCCAGTTGGGTCTCCTGACAGCAACAGCAAGCTGGATGTGGATTCTCCAGGCTTTGGCAACTCTTGACAGCTGAAAATGTTTCTCATCTGCAAGTCATTTCGTTTCTCACCTCGTATTTCACCTGACGAATCCCATCACAGCTCAGACCCTCAGCATCTGCCCACACAGCGAGATCCTTCAGGGAAAAAAACCCACACAATTATCAGCATTGCTGGGGTTTCGCTTTTTGACAATTCTCCTCATTCCCAAGAGGAAATCCTTACCACAAACAAAAGAACATGTCATGATATCTTAAAATGAATGTGACGACAGCACATAATTATATAACGCTTGGAAAAGTTAGAAAACTTGGGTGACTATATGAGTATTTTTTATTGTACCACACTTCCTTTGTTACTCCATAAAATCTTAAGTTGCTTTATACTTCGGAGCTTTGTGTATTTGTGCGATTTGTGCCTTTAGGGGCTGTTGAAATTGTTTTTGTAGCTCGTAAGAAGAATGGAATACGACAATTTTCGACAAATACGACATTTCCAACATTTAATTTGGAATGACTTTGTGGTCTGATCCTATTTACAGAAAGAGCAGGAATATTCAGAAGAACAATCAGCACTGGTGAACAAAGCCTACAGAACGCTGCAGAAACCTCTGAGTCGGGCCGTCTACATGGTAATTATTTGTTTAGTAAATATTCGTTGTGTTTATGGCATCCGTAGGTCGTATACACTGGCCCAAAAAATATTTGGACACATAAGCTACACTTAAATTGAATCTAGTATGCACATTTTATAAGAAATACCCAAGCATACTTTTCAAATAAAGTATTTCACATAAAGATTTTTTTTTATTGATCAAACAGTGGATATACTGTTCAATATGAATATATTGTGACACTTAAATATTTGTGAATCATTTATATAATAAATTATCTATTTAATTTATGTATAATCTATTTATTTATTTATTTTTGCACAAATGATAAGGAAAAGTGTGGTAGAGAGAAAAGCTCCTGCAGTGCAAATTACATTTCCTACTTGTATTTGATATATTAGCATCAAATCCAATAACATAAAAATTTTTTTTTGGAATAGTTCACCCATAAGACTTTTATTCATCTTCGGAACACAAATGAATATATATTTTTAAAGAAATCTGAGAGATTTCTGCCCCTCCATCGAGAGTCGATTCACCCAAAACTATGACGGTTTAAAACGTTCATAAAGAGATCACAAAAGAAATCCATTTGAATCAAAACATTTAATCCAAGTCTTCTGAAAAGACATGATCACTTTATATGATGAACAGCACTCAAATATGGTAAACAGAAGCTCAAGCATGCTTGCTTGATGTGTGAGAACCAATGAGGTTTATTCTCACGTGTCACTCAGTAGGGCTGTACAATCAATTAATCGCTTCTAACATAAAAGTCAGTGTTTACATAATGTGTGTGTATATATTTCTGTGTGTATATACAGTATACACACACAAATATATAATATATATATAAATATAATAATATATATATATACACACACACATATATTATGTAAAACAGACATTTATGTTAGATGCGATTAATCGCGATTAATCGATTTTACAGCCCTATCACGCAGTACATTTGAGTCTCCAAAGTTTTGTTCTCATGTGTCAAGCAAGTACGGTTGAGCTTCTGTTTACCATATTTAAGTGCTTTATATCTGTATCCGAAATCCCACACTTCCCTACTGTATATAGTACACAGTATGTGACAAAAGTAGTATGTTCGAATTCACTGTACTCATTATTAAACAGCAAGCAAAAAGTACCCAGATGACCTACTTCTTCCATTGAGATTCTGAAGTATACGATGTATACGATACGTAAAGTGCATATGATGGACACTTTACTATCCCATGAGGCCACGGGAGAGGATTTGTGAATGTACGGTGAATCACAGTAAAGTGACGTAACTGATGCTGGTAGGTCACATGATAATGACAGCATGACGGATGTAGTACATCCAGATTATATTCATTCTACTCACATTTTAGCGGTCGTGAAGTAATTACTTATTCAGAATAAGCACCTACTCAAGAGAGTATGCTATTTTAGATGCAGCCTATGTATGTTTGCTAATCAATGTTTAAATGTGTATCAAAGCCTAAATTAAATCTGTTCATTACATAAAGCAATCATGTCTCTTCAGAAGACTTGGATTAAACCGCAATATGGATTCAATTTTTTGAATGCCATTAGAATTTTGGGTGAATAGAGTTTCAATGGAGGGATAGAAATCTCTCAGATTTCATTAAAAATACCTTAATTTGTGTTTCGAGATACGTGAAAGTCTCACGGGGTTCGGAACGACACGAGGGTGAGTGTCCCAACTAGCCCAAATACATTTTGTGACCACTTCATATATAAACAGTTGCCATTTTCTATATTTTTACACTTTGCCATGCACAGAAAAGTGAATTCAGTTTATCATGCTATGTGGAAAAACATGCGCCCTATGTATCTGGCAGTTTCTATGACTATTGAATCATATGTTGTAGTCTGTTATGACTGCTGCCAAGAGGCCGTAGTGCTGTTTGAGTAGCGCTCTACCCTCTGTAACCTGCATGTTCTGCTCCAGCTGGAGCTGCGAGGGGTTTTGCTGGAGGAGGGTACGGACGCCACCGCGGACCCCCAGTTTCTCCTGGAGGTCATGGAGATTAACGAGAGCCTTGCAGAGACGCGGAGCCAAGACGAGGTCCATGCTATCGGGCAGTCGGTGCGAGGTGTGTAGGCCAGAAAGAAAAGCTCCAACCGGAAATGACTGTTGAAATGTTGCTCTGCGCCCACTCGTGTCACTCGCAGCTTGTTTATGTGACTGTTTGCTGCCCTAGATTCATTCCATCAGGAAGTTCAAGGCTCTGTGGTTTTATGTTTGTGATTTCACTGCTTAAACATTGTGCTTATTTGTGAAAGGATGGGAGCACTTCTGCTGGTTTTATACTGTGTTTTACTTCTTTTCACCAGAGAAACTGAAAGGCTTGATTGAACAGATGAATTCATCCCTAAACAAAGGTATTTTTCACTCTTTCTCTTCATGACCTCCCAAATTTGACAGAAATACACTGTATTGGAAAATGGCTGTTTTTGTGTTTGCCTCACGAGCCTCTTTTTCTCAGGGGATCTGCTGACCGCCAAAGGGCTTTTAGCCCAAATGAAGTACTTCACAAATATAGAGGAAAAGGTAAAAGACAGAATTACTGAGGTTTTCTGAGGGACACATCACCGCTCATTGAGAGATTTCATGCTTTTACTCTGAAGTTTTTATAGTAGTATTTATTGTTATTAGTACAGATTGTTGGATTATTGTTGGTTACTGAATAAAGTACATTTATTTTAATCTTCTGTCAAAAGCTTTTTTGTGTTAGCAACAATAATAACCCTGGTCCGTAGCACATATTTTAATAGCTTACTTTGGGTAATCCCCAAAGCTATAAGTTTACACCTGGTATTAAGATTCATTTTGGTCGATCGGATCACAAGTGGCCGACGCTAAATACAGGTGTAAACTGGGTCTAAAGCGCTTTAAGCTTGTCCACTTTCAACCAATTCCAGAGGTAGTCGAAAATGCATTCGTCCGGATTGCTTTCGTAGTGTAAATGCTCATGTGGTCGAATGTGTTCGAACAGCCACAAAAGACCGTCTACTCTCCGCCAACTGACCTAATGCGTAAACATTATAGGAAGAGCGCTAGCCAGACGGGATTTAAACTTTGTCGGCTGGAGACCCAAGTCTTTTTTTGAAGACGAAAAACATACCCAGCACAATGTTCTCTCACCGTTCCTGATTTCTAACACGCACTCACAGCGTTCGGCATGATCTTGCAGCCATCAGAGCAGAAATGAAAGCTGATGCTCTCCGTATGTTTTTCCGTCATCTCCTGACATGTTCATATGTAAATTGCGCAAGCTTATTTTCCATTACATCTAAAGATCTGAAAAAACCCATACATTTCCCCGCCCATAGCCCCTCCCCTCAAAGAAATCAGGACAGAAGTGGTTGAAAGTGGACAAAAGAGACGGATTAAAACATCAGGTGTAAACGGGAATGTGTCTTCCTCATCTACTTGTGATCCTATCAACCAAAATGCACCTTAATACCAGGTGTAAACAGGGCCTAAGTGTGTGTAATAGTCATGGCGATGCTTGCATTACTTGCAAACATTCTCTTAGATGCCGTTCCATAAAGAAAGTGTAACTTTCCCCAGATAATACTTCTGCTTTCAGCGTCAAACTGCGATTGGCTGATGCCACTCTTATTTGGATCTGCCCATTTGGGAGAAGCGAGGAAACAGGAAACCCACAAAATGATGAAACCACTACAGTTATAAAACAAAACTGTGCAAGACAACAAGATTAATTAAGCTCAATCCCTGTTTGAATCTTTAATGCTACTTTCTAGACTTGCAATCTCTGCGGTGCGCTTTATGATAAATGCGTCTTATTTCTCTCTAATGTGGGCTGATTCATTAAATTGTAATTGGAGCTGGATTTGTGCTAGATGATGACATTACTCTGGACACAGTCTGACATCAGTCTCTTATTAGATAGCGCTTCGACAGAATTTCTTTATTGCGCCAGTTTGTACAGTCGCTTATGATGTGGAATGAATTAAATTACATCCTAACGCACTTATCGATCCAGGATTTATGAATGTGTGTGTTTATGTGAAAGGCAGCATCAGGGAGGGAGAATCAAGGTGTGATTTCTAGAACTGAAGATGCCTCTTTTGAGCTGCAGGGGGAAGCATGTCACCTCACTATGGAGAATGTAGGTAGGCAGAAAAACTCACAAAGGGTGTAAATTGTGTTTCTGAAATGCTTGTTCTTAAGCATGCATATTTCTCTTGTGATGAAGAGTATCGCTTGAGTAGATTTTTAATTAGTGTATTCCAACACTTTGAATTAAATATGTATAGAATGCATGGTTTTTAGTTCCCTTAAGATGGAAAATCAGTTACAAATCTTCCATTTTGTGCTTTTTTTCCCTTCACTGATCAATAATTGGACATTTCATTAGTTGTGTTCTCTAAGATACACACTGTCGCTCACACTTGGGGTTTTATGGTATGGACATGAATGATGCCTCAAATCATGTGGCTTGTTGAGAAATACATTTCTGAGTTTCTCAGTGATTGTACTTATAAACTTCAAAAAATGGCTGAAAGAAATCCCACAGACTTAAACTTAAAAAGGGGCTGAACCCATTTTTTTTTTTTTTTTTTTTTTTTTACATAAAAACACTAGAAATGCAGCATTACCGAAAACCTTACAGAAAAGTCACCTTACACCTTAACATTGCATTAAAGTATGTAGTTTTATGGAAAAATACTATCAAATGTATGGTTTTTGCAATTAAAAAACTAATGAATTACCATATAATTTACAGTGAAAAACCGTAAAGGAACATTCCCAGAAGTCCATTTCATTTTTGTATGGAAGGCCATTTCCGCCACATAAGAAAAAAATACAAATAAAATCATGCTCTGGTAAGTCACAATTATTACAATGAGATAAAAATAGAAAATTATGAGATAAAATCAAAATCGACTTTTTATCTCATAATTTAAACTTTTTAAGTCATAAATCCTATTTAGTATATCATAAATTTGTCTTTTTAATATCATAATTTTGATTTAAGTCATAATTTAGATTTTTTTAAAGTCATAATTTATACTTAGTATGTCATCATTTTATCTTTTTTTAATCTTGTCATAATAATGACTTACCAGAGCATGATTTTTTCCGTTATTATTTTTGTTTTGTGTTACATTTTCTTTTTTTTGTTTCTGTTAATTTAATGTTTATTGCATTATTTTAGCGTCATGAAAGTATCGGCCACGTTTTATGGCCTCTGATGAACTATGATTGATGTGGCTTTCTTATTATGGTGGTTGTCCGTACATTTTAAGTTAAAAAGTAGATTTTGGTAGATCAAGTACATTATATTAACATTTGATCGCTTAATAAAATATATGGTTATAAGTTTTAAAATATACAGGCACCAATATGCCATCTTGCAATACCTGAAGCATTGTCTCCATATATATATATATTTTTTTTTTTTACAGTGAATTTCCTTTTTTTTTTCTTCTTCTTTTAAAGTCTAGAGACAAAGGCTTAGGAATAAGCTATTATGACTTTAATATAGATGCCACCTAGCAACTAGTCAGAACTCCTTAGCAACTGCATAGAAATGCCTTGGCAACCACCAAAGTGACAGCATCATTTGCAAATGCAAGAACTAATCAGTGTTTTTTGGTGTTAAAAATGAAGGCCGTATAAACAAAGATCACAGTGACTTTGCGTTTTTTAAACCCAGATTGTCTAAGCTGGTACTGTAGACATGATCATAATTTAAAGTGAAAGTCCAACTGCATCATCAACTCACAGGCAAAAACAAGGACAGAAAATTCATTGGCGGTTAGAAAAACAGCTTAGACATGCCATTTTGCATTTAATCTTTAGTTTAAGCCCGTGTAACACCACTGGAGCATTGCCCTGTGGATGTCCCGCTGAAAGCAGGACTTGACTCACTTGTTTATTAAGTCAAAAACCACAGTGTCACGTTTCTAAGTCTTCCACGCAGGGGACGCTATTTCCTTAATACATGTGAATTAAACCACAGACAGAGAGAGAGAGAAGAGGGAGGAAATGTGGCAATCTGATTATTATTCATCCCGTAATCGGAAGGCATCTCCAGCCCTGACGAATTAATGGGAAAACATGATCGACCAGTTCTGAAGCCACTGCTGCCTTCACGTTGTCTTTGAAATTAGTTTGAAAAGAAAAATGGATGGTGGGGAGGGAAGAGAAAAACAAGTTACTTTTAAGTTTAAATGTTGTTAAAGGTGAAGTGTCTTTACTCCACTAGTATCAACAAATAAGATTAAAGGGACACCCAAAAATGAAAATTCTGTCAGTAATTACTCACCCTCATGTTGTTCCAACCCCGTAAGACTTTGGTTCATCTTCGGAACACAAATTAAGATATTTTTGATGAAATCTGAGAGCTGTCTCACTCCTCCATAGACTTCTAGGCAATTTCATTCTGCCGGTACAGAAAAGTTAGGAGAAACATCGTTAAAATAATCCAAGTGGCTACAGTGGCTCAACCTTAAGTTTATCAAGCGACGAGAATATTTTTTACTTCAATGGAAAACAGGTGTCTCACACAGAGCGCACAGAGTAACGTTTACAACTTTCAACACACTCAAACGTAATGTTTTGACTGAGTAAAACAGAGCTGCGTTACCCCACAATTTTAATTCGTCAGATAAAGTGACCTGTATCAGTAATTTAGCCTTTGTGGCTATAATATGAAATAGAATAATGTGAATTTAAGTGATCAAACATAACTGTAACAGATTTCAAGTTCAGGGATGAAGGAGGCAGACGTTAAACAACTGAATCGTAACTTTAATCATCAAATATGCATAAACACGGATGACCGCGGCATTTCAGCATAATGAAAACCAAAAATTTCCAGAGCTCTCGGCCCTGCCCTGCTTCATAACAGTAACATAAATAAAACTTTAAAGATCCCATATTGTCAAAACTGAAATTTACCTGGCTTTTTTCATGATAACAGAGGTCTAGGGGCTTTGAAGTTTCAAAACAGTCGATCCACAGACAAATGCACACAGCCTGTATAAAGTAGCTGTGCCTTTTCACGAGCTGTTGTGACTTCCGTATAAACGTGATGTCAGAACTACTCAGTCACCGCCTTCAGTCTCCACCCCCACCAATGGTGGATCACTCAGAGGCCAATCAGAAGAGAGGCTCATGAATATTAAGTAGACAGGCCAATCGACCTGTTCTTGGCAGAGCTCCTGAGAAAGGAGTTGTAAAATTATATTGAGATGGTTTTTGGTACTTATACCGCAAATATATATTCTTAAGGACATCAAAACCTAAAATAAAACTTCAGAAAGGTGTACAATATGGGACCTTTAATACATTACCTCATCCATGAATATGAAGTCCCGTCGAATTGCTTTCCATCAGCTGTGGAGGTGAAGACTACAACTCCCATGATTCCACGCTCATCCATGGAGTGGCTACGGCTTTGTTATTGTTTTGAAAAAGCAAACTCTAGCGGCGAAACTTACATACACTGATGGCAATTTTTTCCCGTTCATATCTACATATCTAAACGCCACTCTCAGTAGCGTGGCTGGCATCAGGATGTTCGCTAACAGTATATATCGCTGCTCACATATTTCGAACTTCTTTTTACCCCAAAGCGAAGAACGGAAAAGATCTTCGCCGTGAGTATATCGGGGCCTTTCAGAATGCAGCACAGTTGGACCAGTGCACTGCATTGATGTTTCTGACCTTAGAGAGTATTACTCTAAGGACTGTTTAACACATTTTACCATATCCAAATCCATTCCCCAGATTTTCTCCCTTAATCAGTGCAGAAAATGTGAAATATTGTGTGTATTCCCTCTGGGCATGCTCATATATCATTGTTAGCTTTCAGTGCCACTTTCGATCAAGTTCTTTTTTTGTGATTTGAGCCGTGTGTATGGCTCCATCATCACTGTGTTCTCTAAAGTGCATAACCCAAATATACCGGTTTCAGACAAGCAGATACGAGCTTAGATTATAAAGCATGATCATCATGGATTGTTTGTGTGTGTGCAGTGTTCAAATAGAGTATATGCACCGATTACTCATCTATAAAGGACCTTCCTTGTAACCTTACAAATGCTAATGAGATATTTACCCTCAGCAGTGTTTAACTCATGCTGTTTGATGCTCTTCATTAAGTCATTAATACTGCATGCAGATCTGCTATTTTAATCCTTCCCAGAACTGATTGAATCAAGATTAATGTATAGATAAACAACAACAACATATGACTCACTTGTGATCTATCACTTCGCATATTAGGGTAAATCCCACAATATCTGTTGAAAACATGTCCAGGTCTCATTGTGCTCCAGAAACGACATTTTGCATTAATAAATAATTGTGTGTGTGTTTTTGAAAGATTATTTTTTAAAACAGTTATGCATATGTATTTTTTCATTACTAAAATGTAAAAAAAAAATCCCAAATATATTGTTTAAATAGTAAAGTGGATTTCTTTTTTGTATTGCCATAATGCTTATTTAAAACAAGAATAATAATAAAAAAAAGATTTTACCTTAAAAATACTGTATTACATAAATGAGAATCTAATGACAATCCCTATTTTAAAAAAAGGAAATTCCAAAAGAAATAAAGTTGTTTTATTAAAATTAAATGAAACAGAATGTCTTACTCTAATGAGAATCTAATGATGATCCCTATTGAAAACAATATATATATATATATATATATATATATATATATAAAGAGAAAACATCCTTTTTTTTTTCTGTTTTTTTCATTCGGGCGAAAGTTTTGCACAATTGTCATGGAAATAATAGCGAATACATTTTCTTGAATTCAGATCAGTCTCTTCTTTTGTTTTCTTTGAAGAAAATGTTAACTGGACAACTGAGTTTAGCTGCAGAAACATGTGTGAGTGGAAACATAAGAGGTCAAGGTTAAAAGTTATGAGGAATAGGCCATTTGTATGTATATTCATAGAATAGAATACTAACAATACTGTTTTAAATAGTCTGAAAACTGTTGCACTCATTAGCTTCAAAATACTTCAGTTCCCACGTTCAGCGTCATCTCATGAGAGATTTCTTTTTTTGTCTTTAAAATTGAAATACAATCATAACCAGAATTGTTCAAGCTGAGAAATATAGGAAGCTCAGAGCTGCTCAGTCTTTGTGAATAATATTCCTGCTGCTCGCTCGCGTCACTGCGGCACATCTCTGAGCTTTTGAAATGAGGATTTCAGGGCAAATGTTGCTTAAGCAGCGTCTGGCTGAACACTGCAGCGGGGGTTAGAGAGCCGGTGGGTGGGAAGGTTAGTTCTTATAGACTCCGTGACTCAGGGAGCGTCGTTTCCTATTTGACATTCCAATTGAGTCCTCCAACAGTGTGTAATCTCTTCAAGAACATTATGAAGCCTGCCAATTACTTACCTGGACACAACATGTCTCATTTGTAAATGCAAAAATCATATCGGATTACTGCTTGCTTATGGAGCGCTACCAGGGAGGAAAAAAAGAATAAACGCAAGACATGCTTGCTTGTGAATAAGCCAGTCTACCAAATGTCATGCTTCATCTCAACAATGTGAAGATATATAGATCCTATAGGTGTTTCCTGCCATCTTATTGGCTGCGTTCGCACAGTCAGTGTTTGAGATTGACGACTGAATTCATTAAAGGGTTAGTTCACCTAAAATGGTTTAATTCAGGCCTACTCACTCTCATGCCGTTCCAAAACCACATGACTTCATTACTTCTTTGGATCAAAGAATTTGATATTTTAATGATACATTATAGTTAGACAAGTAGTTTTTTTTATTTATATATTGATATTTACACATTTCTTCAACAGGTGTGATTCTCAAGTTGCCTTTTACTTAAAACGGCAAACAGAAGTTGATCCACTAATGTCTCTCAATAACAGCTAACAAAAGTCAGTCCAATTCTCTAACCATATATTGTCAAATTATGATGGCAATTATGATCATGATTTATTTACAACAAAATAAGCCAATTCCCTTAACAAAATTTAATAGCATAGCAATATAACAATATAATAAGTAACAATGAAATTTACATTGGCTTCATAAATGAATTAAAAAGAGTGAAACACACACACACACACACACACACACACACACACACACACACACACACACACACACAAAAATCATTTGGCATTGTGCCGATTAGTGTCGTGGAAGTGTCACTACAGTCAGACTCCAGTGATGAAATATGTCCTGTAAATGGGAAGCTCCAGGTGCCACTTCACTTGAGAGAGAGAGAGAGAGAGAGAGAGAGAGAGAGAGAGAGAGAGATTGATTGATTGATTGATTGATTGATTGATTGATTGATTGATTTATGGGACTTTTTTAGATAGAGTTGATACACTTGTACACATTGTACATGATCTTAAGATAAACTGAGGTGTGAATATGGACATTTTCTAATGCGTTCATAGGAACATTTCAGAAACAATTGTACGTTCACATTTATGATCATTCTACGTCTTTTCAAATGAGGCCTGATGTTTAAACTTTGTGTTTTCACAAAATGGCCATCCAAAACAGTGTATGCCATTTCTCTCACACATTGGGATTTAAAAAAATAAGTTTTACTGGTGTAATATGGTGACTTTTTTCATTGTCATTTTATTTTTTTATATAACTGCCATTCAAATTCAAAATTGGAAATAATGTGTATTTGTTCAAGAAATTACTAATTTTAGACTTTTTAGATTTTTTTTTACTGAAATATTGCAAAAACATTTTTTTACCTCCTTCTCTTTGATTCCAGAAATAAATATTGGAAAATCCTTAAAACATTCACTTTTATTTCTAAGGTCAGTGAATGAAGTTTTATGATACATGGACATGGTTCAAGTTTCACTGAATATCTTATACCATGATGTTTTTCTTAGGTAAATCTATTTAAGGATGCTTTGATGTTTTGACTGAGAATCAAGACAAAGATACTGATTACACAACATATTATTCCTGAGTCCCCTGCAGTTTCTCATAATTGATTCCATGAGACAGAGCAGTTTCAAAGCAACTTATTTGCTTGTCCACCAAATCAGTCTCCAAAAAAAGGTTCACGATATCTGTAATATCTGTAATATTTCCAGGCTCAGTATCAGATGGCTGGAAGTGTGACAGAAAAGCTCTTCCTCTCAGCAGGGATCATGGCCCAAGGGGATTCTGCTCTAGATTTTAATTAAAGGTTGGCAGGGCTTTAAACCTCAAGGAGTATTGGAAGGATCAGAGAGAATAGCAATGATTGGTTATTCTTTTGAAAACATAGAATATATTGTACCGGGTTTTGAGGGGAAATCTTTGAAAGCCAGCAGACAGGTTTTGGAGGCACAAAATAAGATTCCCACGAGTCTCTGATGTTATCAAGCAGTAACTCATTGATAAGGCATATTCACGTTACGTTTGCTGAGTAAATGAAGTCCTCTAATTCTGTTTGCCCAGTGTAATAGATTGAATATCTTTTATAGAGATCTCATTGAGCATTCTGCTCAGACCGTGAGATCAGGCTTTGAGGAAATCCACCCGTAAACTCTGAGCACCGCTGAATATATTGCCCTGTGATGTTCTTATCAGTACACTAGAGTTTTCTTCAAGCTTTTCAAAACTTTGAGTAACTCAATAGCTGGCAACAACAAAGCATTATGGCCCTGGAAAAAGGAGGTTTCATTTTTGGCTCTATTACATAAAGCTTAAGTGGTTTCAGAGTGGTTTTTAATGGTTACATGCATTCATTTCAAGATGAGAGTCAAAGAAAAGTGCAACAGCTGCTTTTTAAAACAAACTCTTCTGCACTATTGCACTCATCTATAACCTTCATGTTTCGGTTAAATCTGAGTCTTAGGGTGTGTTCACACTTGTTTGTTTGGACCCCCCGCCCCCCCAAAACCCAAAACATTTAGTCCTGATCCGCTTAGCGTTCACATTGGCATTTTAAAACACAGAACCTAATGTTCACAACCTGATTGGTTGGCTTTTATTACGTATATTTTGCTACGGAACATTCCAAACATCCAAAACAATGCTGTGTTCATTTTAATCGAACCAAACAAACCCTTAATCTCTCCATTTGCACAACATAATTTGTTAAATGATCAACATTTGTTGGTCCTGGAACAACATCCAAATATCTACCATTGCATTGGATGTTGACATTTTAAAGGTGCAGTAAGCAATTTCTAAAAAAACGCTGTTGATATTTCAAATCACCAAAACAAACACGCCTCTACCCAAAAGGATCCACGCCGCTTTATTGAAAGCTCCGCCCCTAAATTCACAAATATGCTATGCAACTCAAGAGTGGACACGCCCCTTCCTGCTGATTGGCTACAAGTGTATTTTGGTGCTTGGTCCACTTTCAACAGTGTTTCTCAGAATTCACTTACTGGACCTTTAACTAACTTGCTGTTTAAGATTATATTTACGTTTTTGCTCCAAAAAGAAGAAAGTTTACATTCCGCTACGGTGTGTAGGACTACTTTCTGCACCTCTATAGGGCACAAAGAAAGGCTAGAATGAATTGTGACTTTGCAAAGCATTTTATCTACCATATTTGTTTAAAGAAATGTCCAAATCATGCAGTAAAACCTGAATCTAGTAAGAGGGGAAAAAGACAAATGCCATTTCTAAGTGATCACATTAGTTAACAGAACTGTTTTGAATGTTTCTACAACACTGATTATGTTACTCACTGTAAAAAAAATCCCGTAGTTTTTACGGAAAAAAACTGGCAGCTGGGGTTACCAGAACAATTCCGTAAAATATACAACAAAACAGTAATTGCTTTTACCGAATAACATGTACATTTTACAGTTTAAACCAGCATATAACACACTGGAGTTCTGTTATATTTACTGGTTTAAACTGTAAAATGTACGTGCTATTCTGAACAACATGTCAATTTTACAGTATAATCCAGTAAATATAACAGTAAATTTCAGTAATATGATATAATGTTAATATACCATCCTATTGAAGTATTAATATCTGTTTTGTACACTGATAACCACCAATCACAGCAGTGATGAGAGTCACATGATCAATCAAAGCTCAACACAAGCAGTTCTTCCACAAGAAAGTTAATACTAATATATATAGAAGCTGCACAGTGTCATTCACACAAACATTAAACACCATCATGGTAACACATGAAATTTTAAAAATGCAATAAACATTAATTTAACAACATTAAATGTAACATAAACCCCTAATGTACATAACTGATTAGAAAAAACGAAGAAAACTATGAAGAAACAAACAGTTATTTCAACAAAAATACATCAAATTTGAAGTGTCACAGGGAATTGTGGGAATGTCAATTTACGGTTTTTCACTGTAAATTATACAATGAGTTGTTTTTCACTTTCAAAAACTGTAAATTTAACGGTATGTTACAGTAAAATTACATTAAATGTACCGTTAGATCTATCACAGTTATTTACCGTATATAGTACGGAAACTTTCTGTTAACCAATTAACAGTTTTTCACTGTAGCATTTTTACAGTCTTTTACCGTTAAAATTACGATCATTTTTTACAGTGCTGTTGGCATCTTTACTTAGCACTATAATTTGGCACTATAATAACCTGAATCAATGCATATAGTAGGATAAATCATTTTAATCTAGTAATATGAATTTACCTTATAACAAATGTAGGTCTTTTATCAAGAGTTTTACCATGTTTTTATATCACTTCAGTAAAACTGTTTAAAACTATAGAAACACACAGATCCTCAGACTTGCATTAGACAAGAGAAAAAGCTCTGTAACAAATGGCAACAATTGCTAATAGGGCTGCAAGATTTTGCGATATGGCTTAGTGCAGTTAAATAGGGCTATTACAATAGTATTTTTTCTTTTTTTGGGTTTTTATTTAGTAATATGTATATATTTATTATTATATTATTTTTCTTCATTTTATTTTACAGTTAAATATTACAATAGTAATTTTTATTATTTTGTTTTTATTTAGTAATCATTTATTTTTTCTGTAATAATTATATGTATTTTTATTTATTATTATATTATTTTTCTTTACTTTACAGTTAAATATTACAGTAGTATTTTTTCTCATTTTGTTTTTATTTGGTAGTAATTATAATATTTATTATTTATTATTATAATGTTTTTCTTAACTCTATTTTACAGTTAAATATTACAATAGTCATTTTCTTTTCTTGTTTTTAATTTAATATTTATATATTTATTTAGTAGTAATAATAATAAAAATAATAATTAATATTATGATATAGCCATATTGAAATATAATCACAACATTTTGGACAAATTGTGCAGCACTATAAACAAGCACAGCAAACCTGGATTTGATTTTACTTGCATTTTAAATCGCAACTGTAATTTTTATCATAAAAAAATTGCAAATATATTTTCACCCAAATTGTGTAGGATTAATAAGTAATGTTTATTAAGGGTGGAAACTGAAATTAGAATTTTGAATTCCTTTGATTGAATTTTGAAATGAGTATTCTCATTATTTTTTTATGAAATGTTACTTTGTGCCAA
Source organism: Squalius cephalus (assembly GCF_949319135.1). Lineage (NCBI taxonomy): Eukaryota > Metazoa > Chordata > Actinopteri > Cypriniformes > Leuciscidae > Squalius > Squalius cephalus. Next base: position 44,576,058 of record NC_137126.1, on the reverse strand, counting down.
GTCTGGCATACAGCATTAGTGCACTACTGAGCTTGTAATGACATGCAGATGCTTATGCCAAACTTCCTGTATCCCGGCCGGCCACTGCATCTCATCTTCGAGCATCTCTTCAAACACTGAAATCAACCAAATGACTCTGGGGGGGTCCAGGCTTCAACCGTGAGTGTTAGCCTTTGAATAAACAATTACCGAAGTGCGGCCTCCGCGGTCTTTCCGGACGATGATGGCGCGGTAATGATGCCCCGAGCTTTTGTGCCATTTTCTTGTAGTTCAACAGCATCGCAACCTCTCTGGCAATCCCTGTTTCCATGCCAACCACATCCTCCGTTTGCCTGCCTGCAACTCCACAGAACAATAAACACAAAAAAGGCTGATTATGGATTTCATAGTCATCACACCTGTATTGATTCTGTTTGTCCTTTGATGTGATGGAAGATGATAATGTATGGCGTATTGGACAGGCTGTCCTCAGTCTGTGTCTAGTGAGTCCTATTGAAGCTTTGATACAGGATCCTGACAGCTGCTGTAGTGACCGGCGCATTGATCGACTCATTAGCAGGAGGTAATACATTTGCTTTCCTTTGTGAAGCCCTTTTTCTTTATCTCTCCACTCTCTCAATTTTCCTTGTTCACACTCACACACACACACACACACACACACAGACCTGGAGAATATGATCATATCAGACCTGCCTATTGTGTCAGGGCCTCTGGTTAGTATTGAGCGGAAGCATTACACGGTTGAGAGAAGTCGGCATAGTACGAGAAAAAAAATAAAACCTTCGGCTTTCCTTCAGCCCTATTGCAGTTATTGCGTTTGACAGGACATTGACCACATAACTCAATCTTGTCAACACTAAAATTGAAGGCCCTGAAGGAATATGTGTTGCTATTGACCTGTGTTGTCCATGGCTTCTGACTTATGAAATGGTACAAGTCCAACCTGAAGGCATGGACTGCATGCTCCAAAAGTTTATTTCTTTTTCTCAACTGCCGCTCGATTCAATTGGTAGATGGATGCAGACCTTTAGAATATACAATCTTAAGTCTATAATCATTACTGATGTGCAAATTTGATCTCTCATTATGTGCGTGTCAGAAAAGGCCCATTCATCTTAGATCGTCTCCATATAGGTGGAGTGTGTGTTACGCTGGGCAAGGCTTAGCCTTCCCCTGGCAAAAGACTGTTAAAAAAAAAATTCAGCCTTCAATTTTGAAGGACAGTCATATTGGATGTTTAAGTCATTTCAACATAAGTTACATTAAACTGACTTAAAAATGAGTTGAATCTTGTGTAAAAAAAAAGTTGAAAATTGCTTAACTTATTTTGATGAGTTAAAATAATGTAAAAACATCTTGTCATAACTTATTGATCATATCATCTTTACAGTGTAGCCACTGCCTGCTGCTTTTAGAGAGAAAAGCTGCCCATAACTGCTGATCTAGGATTAGTTTTCTCCATAATAATAGCCTATTGGAGAAACAGATTTGACAAATGATCCAGTGCGTATCTGTATTTGCGCTTTAAAGAGCGTCAAAGGTTTCTATGTACAATATCTTTTGCAACGTTAAGCAATGTAATCAATCACAAACATATCTGTTGATTTTTTTTTTAATGCAGTAGCCAATCAGAGGTTTTAGTTCGTCACATCCTCACACAGATATCAATTAAGATGACTGCACAATACATAACGTCTACACTTTGTTTGTTATATTGAGAGGATAAGCTAGCGTGCAGAGTTCAGAATCCACTCACCGCTCAAAGCGCTGGAGTTTTTTTCCAGTTCTAACTAGAAAAACTACATGAGGATGAGTAATGACATAATTTTCATTTTTGGGTGAACTATCCCTTTAAAAATGCATTACATTTCCTGTTTTTCTTGCTGTCTAGTGGGTTTTAATGTTTGCTTTTTATTTTTTATTTCAGCTAACAAAAAGCTTTTCATTAAGCACTGTTTGGAAGTATGAATCACCAGCATGTTTCGTTGTATTAAAATAGCTGCTTAATAGTCTGCCTAATTTTGAGGAGACAAAATAACAAAAAACAGGCTCATTAGAAAAATGTACTGCAGTTTCCAACAGAAATGAACACTAGAGGCAGTAAAACATCAAGCACTTTTAATCGTTTTCACACACAATTATGATTACGGGGGCAGATTGTGAATTAGTAAAGACTTGTTTTCACGCGGCTCCTTGCACAATTATGTTATGACCTCAAAACTCTTTTAACCATAGTGCATGATTTGTAAACGAATATATTTTGGAGTTTGACTTAAAGGTGCTCTAAGCGATGTCAAACATCTCCTCACTATCCGCTAGCTGCCTGTCCCCTGAACACACTGTAAAAAAACGCGGTCTCTGTAGACAGCCCAGGCTCCACAAACGGCAACAACAACAAACTGGGCCAGCCTGGACCACGAACCATAACAAACATTTTTCCAGCCAATAACCGACAAGAATGATTTGGGGGTGGGGGATGGGGGGTTAGTGTGCATGCACATGAAGGGGGGTGTGGGGAGTGGAGGAGAGAGAAGCATAAAGAGGGGAGTTAGCTAGAGGAGAGATGTCCTAGACAACAACAACGACTAACGTTCTAATTATATTCTCTTGAATTTTAATATGGCCGACACACGACCAAAGACACGACGTTCCGATGAACAAATAGCAAAGAAGAGGGAAAAGGAGAAGGAACGCGCGAAGTCCCGAATTTATATTGGAAAAGTTTCTGTTTCTGTTTCAGGAAGCATGGAAGGGAGGGGTAGGGGATGGGATGAGTAGGAGGGAGGGTCGAGCTAGCCTCCATTTTGTTTGACAATACTTGACGTCACCCAACAACGCTTAGAGCACCTTTAAGCAGCTCTATTTGTTCGCTTTTACTGGCATACTAAGCTCAGGAGCTCAGCTGGTATAGAATTGCACTTGTGATGCAGAGAGTTCAGGTATGAATCCCGTGAAAGATGAGTCACAACAAATGAGCTCAAAAACAAGCTAAAATGGCATGGTTACGATTGCGTTTTCATGTCACATTTGCTTTTGTTAACACTATCGGGTAGGTTTAGGGTTTAGTGTAGGTGTACGTTGTTTTAAAATGGAGCATTGAGCTTTTAGCGCCACTCACGGGACAACTCAGAACTGCGGTGATTCGTACAGAGTGTCTAGTTGTGTCAGGGCCTCTGGTTAGTATTGAGCGGAGGCATTACACGGTTGAGAGGAAGCGGCATAGTACGAAAAATAAAATAATTTAACTGAAATAAAACTTAAACAAAAATAAAAGTTAAATAAAACGTACTCGTACAAACTCCAACATAATAAAACGTTGCCATATTCCATATTCACGTTCATCTGTTCCCGAAAAAACTAAACACGCGTTTAGCACCACTCACTGGACATTTCACTTTGAAACTGTCGCAAAATGTGCACGACTCAATGTATTTAGAAAAAATTTAGCCACATGTACGTTTTTCCAATGAGCTACTTTAGGATGAGTAAATGATGACAAAATGTTCATTTTCGGGTGAACTATTCCTTTCACGCTTTTAACTTTGCAATAATTGAATTGCTTAGAGGAATTACCTCAAACATTGTTCACTAAACGTGGTGCTAAAGGGATGTTAGAGTTTTTCAATCCAGGCTTCATATGCTGCTTCCACATGCTGTCAGAACACCTGGTAGCTGCAGATGCTAGACTAAATAGATGTGTCGCAGTAACCCCTCAGAGAGAGAGAGCTGCTTCACAGAACACTGTGTCCCTGATGAACATCTTGCTTTCCGAGCTTCTGAGACAAACTCTTGAGAATGAAATTAGCCTTCGGAGACAAAGGCTCTCCCAGATTAGTATTTTCAAGTTCTTTAACAATGTCTACCACAACGGATCAGAGTAACCCATTCAATTCGCCTTATTCACCTGGCGGCCATTTTGAAAACTCGAACGCCGTTGAGGGGTACACAAACCCGGAAGTTTGACTCCGACGCATACGATCTTCTATGGAAGATACAGCAGCTCCAGACATATAATAAAACTAACCTTAAAATTACGACCAGGATGCCTTCTGATGTGTATTATCCATTGTCGAGGCTATAGCACGTTAGTTGGCTAGAAAAAAAGAGCTATAGAGAGTATTTTGCTAAATATGTGTAGGCCTACTATATTACATATTTATTATATTTGTACTTATGTCATTAAATAAAGTTGTTATTATAATAAAAAAACGCATTATATTTAACTTGAGTTATTTTAACCTTAAATAATACTGCCAGCTGATATGGCTCTCTGTATGTTTACAGCATTAGGGGAGTTGTCTTTTTCTTTAGAAAATGTAATGCCTATCTTGAGTACCTAATATTTATCCAAATGAGTCAATATTAAATCAAATCACAATAATTGAATTGAATTGAAATAATAAAAAAGCGTAGCTTACCAGAAATTGTAGGCTACCATGTAAACATTGTAACATGTTGTCACTAAACCTAATAAAATTCAGTTTAGTTACTAAAAATGTTTTGACAATCCCAACACACTTATTGTAATGCAATATTTTTTTTTTACATCGGGGAACACAGCCGTGAGGCGCCATTGCACTGAGATAAATCGCGTTGTGAGAACTCCCGGAAGTGGTCAGTGTACCCCTCAGGCTCGGTGGAACGTTCGAGGTGAATAAGGCGAATAAGAGGTTCTTTCTTCATTCAGAGATGAAGTACTGCCAAAATGGGTCAGGAAGGTTCAGTCAATTGTAGGACCACAAAGCGTGGGATGCAGTGATGTAAAGTCCACTGGACTCCAGAGCAGTGGAGACGTGTTCTCTGGAGTGACGAATCACGCTTCCCTGTCTGGCAATCCGATGGACAAGTCTGGGTTTGCCGGTTTCCAGGAGAACGGTACTTGCCTGACTGCCAGTGGCGGTCTTAACATAGAGGCATAGGTAGGCGGCTGCTTGGGGCCCCCTACCAGCGGTCGTAGCAGCAGCAGCTAGCTGTGAAGTGGCGCTAGGTGAGGATAACGTTAACACACACTCACATGGATATACGTGGATTTGCTAGGAGCCATATGCAACATCACCTCTCCCCATTTCGCCCCTCTTACCCCGTACTATAAATACCGTTTTGGCGCTTGTAAATGTGACGTGACAGATCACTAGCGGCACGTGAACCGATCATCTCTACTAGCTAATAGTGAATAAACACAAATGAACAATGTTGAAAGATACAGTACAACTTACCGAAATCTATATTCCTCATACATAATATCGATCAATCAATGTTTTTCAACCGCGAAAAGAGGTCAATAAAACAGTTGGAGAACAATTATGTCACATAACATTTACCTCAGGAAAGCCGTTTAATGACCTTAATATATGTAGCATGTTAGTTGGCTAGAAAAAAAGAGCTATAGAGAGTATTTTGCTAAATATGTGTACTATATTACATATTTAGTATATTTTTTACTTATATTATTAAAGTTGTTATTATAATAAAAACGCATTATGTTTAATTTGAGCTATTTTTAACCTTAAATAATAGGACTACTACCAGCTGATAGGGCTGTATGTATGTTTACATGTGAGTTTTTTTTTTCTTGAGAAAAATTAATGCCTATCTTGTGTACCTAATATTTATCCAAATGAGTCAATATTGAATCAAATCACAAGAATTTAATTGAAATTGTGAAATTTGTGTCAAACAATAATAAAAAAAACATAGCTTGCCAGAAATTGTACCATGTAAATATTGTAACATGTTTCTGGTTAGTTACTAAAATGTTTTCACAATAACAATACACTTATTGTGATGCTAGATTTTTCAGGTGTTATCTGAAACCTTATTCTCTGTTGGGTTCGATCGTTAGTTTGTGTAGTCCTACACTTTGTGTGTTCTCTGCTTTCCATCTTCATTTTAAAGTAAAGAAATGTGTGCAGGGTTTAAAGGGGAAGGTTTTTTTTTCTCCTCTCCAACCTTTACTTCCCCGTAGATTAGCTTTACCTGCCTATCCACCATTCAGTCGGTAAAACTTTTTTTCCGTTATCTTTTAAAGATCGAATGGGGGGGCCCCCATACATACTTTCGCCTTGGGCCCCCAATTTGCTAAATCCGCCACTGCTGACTGCATTGTGCCAAGTGTAAAGTTTGGTGGAGGGGGGATTATGGTGTAGGGTTGTTTTTCAGGGGTTGGGGTTGGCGCCTTAGTTCCAGTGAAAGGAACACTTAATGCTTCAGCATACCAAGACATTTTGGACAATTTCATGCTCCCAACTTTGTGGGAACAGTTTGGGGATGGCCCCTTCCTGACTGTGTACCAGTGCACAAAGCAAGGTCCATAAAGACATGGATGAGCGAGTTTGGTGTGGAGGAACTTGACTGGCCTGCACAGAGTCCTGATCTTAACCTGATTGAACACCTTTGGGATGAATTAGAGCGGAGACTGCGAGCCAGGCCTTCTCGTCCAACATCAGTGCCTGACCTCACAAATGCACTTCTAGAAGAATGGTCAAATTCCCATAAACACACTCCTAAACCTTGTGGAAAGCCTTCTCAGAAGAGTTGAAGCTGTTATAGCTGCAAAGGGTGGACCAACTCCATATTAAACTCTACGGATTAAGAATGGGATGTCATTAAAGTTCATGTGCATGTAAAGGTAGACGTCCCAAAAGTTTTGGCAATATAGTGTTATGTATGTTAATGACATTAATTAGGCGGCGTTTACAAAGCGGAGATGGGAAGCCATTCAGATGCGCATAATTTCAAGATCATTTGCGATTTATAAATTTCACTTGGAAGAGAGGCGTTTTTTGTGCATACGTTCATTCTCTGAATCACACATACGCACATTTGAGAAATGATCGTAATATCAAATGTTGGGCGGTTTCTACATTATAAATGAGGCCCCAGACCTTTAGGAAACCAAGGCCTAATTTCACATGGACAAGTTATATTGATGTTATATTTGAGTTTGCACTGAGGATATGCTGTCCTGGTGAGACTTTAAAGCTTAAAGATGATTTCTGAGCAGCACAGCAGGAGACTTCCTTAAAGCCAAAAGGGGCAAAGTAATTCAAAACTTTCAACAGCTTTTTTTCCTTTTTATTTATTTATTTATTTATTTTTGCAAAAGAAACGAGAACTGTCTTGAAATTTTTGCACCATCAAAAAGAAAGCTTTGAGGGTAATACCACATTTAAATGCTCTCAACACTTTAGTTTGCTTTGCTACATTGTTCAGAGGGTTTTCATGGTGCACATCACTTGTTGAGATGCAGATAAGATTTCTGTAGATGCAGTTTTTCGATACAATTACAAGATATTAACCTTATAAAGACTGATAAATGAAAAAAAAAAAAAAAAAATGGAACAGTTTATTAAACCTTTAGACAAAATAAAAAAAGTTTAAATATGTGTTTTTTGTTGAGTATCATATTGTGGCAAGCAGGGCGGGCCGAGAGCCGTGGGTACGGAGCGCGCCACACCGGGCTCGAATCTTGCACTGTCGTCACTGCTCCTTTCATCCTCCCGGAGCTTCTCCATGAGAGTCAAGCCAGTGTGGCGCTCGCTCCGTTCCCACGCCTCTCGCCCTGCTTGCCACACATATTTTATACATCAGGATTTTTATGGCTCATTTAGTTTGATGTACAATAGGAAAATGTGGAGCTTACTCAAAGAAGGAAAAACACCTCGAATTAAATTCGAAGAAAAAACTGAGCAAAAATATGCAATTCGCAGATATTCATATGGCCAATGGAGTGACATTCTGAAAGCCTGTAATGTAAATCAACGAGTATAACAGACCACTCACAGAAAAAGCATATAAATAGCCTATCAGCTGTCAGGCTATATCTCTTAAAAACATGTAGTAATAATACATTTAAATGCTTAGTTTAATGATCAAAGCTCTGTAGTATTTATTTCGGGGGGCATACAAAACATAATGCAATGCAATACTATGATGATTGAGAGAGGAACAAATTAAATAATCAAGTTAACCTATAAGTGTCTTCAGTCCAGCAAGTGTTCATCTTGAAATACTACTAACAATATAAGTTATTCTCATGTTTACTTAAAAAAAAAAATCAGTAAAGATTTCACAGCAGTCAGACACATGGACCAGAAGAACCCGAAGGGGGACGTTTGTACAATTACACTAAAAGGTCTTTTACTTGCTAAATAAGTAACTATCAATCAGACTCCAGAAGGCATGTGATTTTTCAGCAAAGTTTGAGTTATGTTGATAATTTACAGGTCTTAGAAATTTGCATATCAAATATGATAGGATTTATAGGGTTAATGACATCATAGTGCCTTCTTTCATTCAGTCGCTCAAGAAATTGATTTCTAGGACCAATCTCTCCTGTTAAAGTGGCATTATTCGCTTTGGGTTGGCCATATGAAAAGCCGTCCCCACCAAACAAATGAATGGGAATGGTTGATTTTGCGGACTCAGCTCTCGCAAGTGAATTGGTCTGTGCGGGTTGTCCTGTGAGAGTATGTGAGCAGAATCTCGAGGAAGAGGCGTTCTGGGGATGTAATTTTCTCCACCAGATGGTCCAGTTTGTTGTGAGAGGAACCTCTGCGTTGTTTACTCCCATTAGTCTTTCTGGCGTCACGTCTTGGAATACCATCATTTTTTTATTCAATTGCATGCAGTGGGTTCAAATCTGGACATATAGGCCATGATGTCTAAGAGTCCAGTTCTGAGTTCTGTAATTTGAGATTTTTTTTTAAGTAATGATATTTTTGGGAAAGAAGGTCTAATTGTTTTTTTCGGGTTAAATACAAGTGAAGTCCTGTTGACAGCATCTTGACTGTTGTTGTTTACCACAAACTCATTTATCAGCTGTAAAAACATTTACACACTTTACACTCAGGGTTAAAAATTAAAACCATAACTTGAAATAAAAATACAATAAACATTAGCTGAAATAAGATAATAATAATAATAAAAAATAAAAATTCAGTTAGTTACCAAGGCAGCATTTTTATTTTGATGTACTAAAAGAACTAAAACTAAAACTGAAATAAAAATTAATAAAGGATATATGGGCATTAAAAAAAATACAAACACAAAACAAAAATACTGAAGCTTTTATTAAAATAAAAATGAAAACGGAAAATATAAACTAATTCAAATCTCAATTATACTAAAATAACACTGCTTACATTGGAAGTCTATGCAGTGAACAATTTGAGCTTCGCATGTCTGAGGGGAAACCCAAAAGGTTTACCAAAAATAAATTATTCTTATCATTAGAAATAATTATTTACAAAATAAATATCCTGTCCCATAGACTTCAGTGTCTGGATTATACAGTGATTTTTCAGGGCTTGCATATACAGTACTTTTTGAATGGATTTTTTGCAGGTTTTTCTCAATTCAAATAATCTTTTGGCACCACTTAACTTGCTTAAATACTGAGCAATCCAAATAGACCCTATTTATTTTCTTACTGCTGTTCTTGCTCTTATTGTGCACGATTCATTAGTGCACGTTATTTAAAAAAAATGTCTTTGTCGTTTATCAGAAGTCGTTTAACTTTCTCTGCTTTTGAAATAACTGTTGCTTTTTCATATGACATCCCAAATCACTATTTTCTATTATTGGTAACAAACACTACAGAAATATATAAGATTACAAAATTTTAATTTCAGAAAAAAATAACAGCATTGTTTCCTTGACTTCTGTTTGCGGTCGTCTATTTAATATGCTTTAGCTTTTCTTCTTTCATTTGAGGTAGCTAAAATGTTTTTTGAAAACAATAATAAAATGTTCTGGTTTCATTTTATTTTGATGGTCCCTTTAACACATTCTGTTGACTATAAGTAACGTTGCACCTATATGTCTACTAACTCTCATTAGAGTGTTAGCAGAGTATTAGTAGGGTTAAGGTTAGAATAAATTGACATGTACTTGCAAAGTAAGAATGTCTGTTAAAGGACCATCAAAATAAAGAGTTATTAGATATTAAGCAGACAGTCTAAAACTCTACTGAAAGTTAGCTGACATGTATATGCAAAGGTACGGCTAGTAGAATTCCTAAAGTGGACCATCAAAATAAAGGGTTACCAATGTTCCTTATTTAATATTTTAAATTACAGTAGTTCTTTTTAAGACCCTAAACACTTCCCTATAAGCCTCCCAAACTGAGGGACAAGGAACAGGAACAGAAATGTGCATATACTGTACATTAATATTCAGGGCCTGACACTAGAACTTTTTACATATAAATTAAGGCGCAAGAAATCTGAGAACTCATTGGACAAAAAGTGGCATGTCTGAAACAGAACATTTTGTGCCGTGAAAGGACCAGTTGAGCCCAATATGGAACGACAGCATGTCTGTGTCGCTTGAAGCCCATGAGGGTAATGTTGTGGAAAATGTCCTCTCTTTTATCAAGCATTGCAAACATTTGGGGGATTAAAAAAAAAAAAAACCCACCCGTACACTTTTTTTTTTTTTCATGTTTGTCAGCGAAATCCTGAACACCTCCTTCCATCAATACCTGCCAGTATAGCAGAGAGTTGCTGGAGTTGAGCTCTACCTGCGGGCAGCTGGCGGAATAATTACAACATGTCCGCTCCTCTTCATTTCTCCCTCCACTTCCTGTGTGAGCCAGGGATTTGCAAACTGCTAGCAGAAGCAGCTGTGGAGCGCAGACGCTGACAACATGGCAGTCTGATAGAGGTGGAATAATTTTACTTGGTTAACTGGAGGCTTGAAGTTGTCAAGGGTCTCATTAGAGGACGGCTATGGCTTCTTGGCCAAACGCATTTTCTGCACGCTGCACTTCTGAGCGGGAGTGGAAAGTCGAGGTGCCGTTGAAGATGCGGCTGGTTTTGCTCTGATTTTTACTGGATTCTGAATTTCAGTTTACTTAGGAGTACATGCGAGGATTAGACTAGATTACATGAGTTAGTTAAATAGCAGTGTGAGAGAAAAACACACAGTTTCTTTGTAATTATTTGTGAAATTTACTAGCAATTTCTGAGTGAAAATTGTTTCAAAGTAAATCCTGCACCTATGCTAGTCAGTCAATGAAAAATGTTAATTGATCTACCAGGGATTAACAAATTCAAATTAATTGCATATATCAATATTTGCTGAGAAAAGCCCAAAACAGTATATTATTGTGGCAGTGCAATTATTTGTTGAAAATTGTTTTCGTTAATCAAAATAAAAGTCGAATAAAATATAATATAAATTTTAGATGAAAAACATCACTAAGATACTATTAAGGTTTTATTAATATTTTGAATCAGTTTTTATTTTTTTATTTTTCATTTTAATTTTAGTTAAAGTTTTAGTTATTTTTTTTTTTTTATATATGTCTATTGAGTTTTTGGTTAACTTTTATTTTAGTTTTAGTTATTTTAGTAGATCAAGTTAAACTAAATGAAAATTAAAATTAAATAAATTAAAGTTTGTTTTTATATTTTATTTTGCTTCAGTTAACATTTATTTTATTTTATGGTTTTAGTCTAGTTTCAGTTAACTATAATAACCCTGCTAAATGTTGCCTTAAGTTTGAAGTTAAAGTCTGAAAAGAACAAAATTACTAAAACTTAAATGAAAATGAAAACCGAAAATGTAAAAATAAAAGCTAAATTCAAAATATGAATAAATACTTTAATAAACAATACTATACTATAAAAAAGAATAAAATAAAAACATTTTTACATGCAGACTGAGGTCTTTGGCTGTTGATCCATTTAAAGTAAACAGCCAGTAGAATTACAGAAATCTAATTGCAGAAAAATATTAACTTACATGAGGCTTGTAATGCATGCTGGGTCTTCCTAAAAAAAAAAAAAGTTTTATATATATATATATATATATATATATATATATATATATATATATACATACTGAGATTTGATGGAAGTATCTGTGCATTCCTTCAGTAAGTGATATTTGTCATGAATGTATAGTCTGTTTACTGTATATGCCGGTCTTGAGCTAGACTGTGCAATTAATTTTTTTGTAGCTCAGTTTTGTACAGAACGTGTTCCTGTTACAAATTTGCTCTAGATTTAAAATAATATTTCTGTGTATCTCACAGACCTCAGCTCACAATGACAAATTGAAATATTCCATCAGCTTGAAATTGCCTTGTGAAATATTAAGGTGCATCTGGAATCTCTTGTTTTTTAATTAGGGGGAACAACGTCTTGGCCTGTTGTTTTTGATCCTGTTAAGTTTAAAATCATTTGGATTTAAATTGTTTAAAGGTATACTTCACCCAAAGTTTTTTGAGATCATTTACTAACACTTTATGCCATTAAAAAATTGTAAGACTTTCTTTCACAGAAGTAAATACTCAGAATGAACTCCTTTTATGGTATTTTTCTCTATTTTTTTCATTATCTATAATTGATAACAAATTAATTATTCCTTTAAATATTCATAGATAATACCCCAAAACATTTGAATAATAAGTTTCACTTAAAATAACCTTGAACAATTAGTTTGATCTATTTATGCTTAAATTTAAATTTTTTGAAAGTTAAGTTTTTAATAGATGTTGGATGAATTCGATTTTCATTTCATTTGAATTTTTGTTTTTCATGTGTTAACAAATCCTAATTATCGCCACAGGGGCTGATGACTTATATGCGGCTTTTCTTCAATATCACAAAGAAACAGAACATTTTGTTTGGTCTTGAGTGCAACTTTAATTATAATTACTGTTTAAACAGGGAAAGATAAAAGCTGTTGGATGAAACTTTGGTTACACTATTTCAATACACCACTTTAGACGTACTATAAGTTACTTTGCAACTAGTCAACTAACTCCGTTGATTAACAACTACTGTACAACTACTGTACAACAACTACTGTACATGCCAACTACATGTTAGACTTGTAGGAGTTTATGGGTTTAGGTTAGTAGGATAAGTTGACATGTTGCAAATGTAAAAGTGTTAGCTATTAAGCAGACAGTCTACTAATAGCCTACTATAATGACTGGTAGTTGACATGCAGTTGCAAATTTACTTTTAGCTTTAGAATGTCTAAAGTGGACCATCGAAATAAAGTGTTACTGAAACGTTTTAACAGTTAGGGCCCTATTTTTACGATCTAAGCGCATGGTCTAAAGTGCACGGCGCAATTGCACTTAGGGCGTGTCCGAATCCACTTTTGCTAGTCGGCGCGCGTGGCGCATGGTCTAAAAGGGTTGTCCCTATTCTCTTAATGAGTAATGGGTGTGTTTTGGGATTTACGTGCGTTAAACCAATCAGAGTCTCATCTCCCATTCCCTTTAAAAGCCAGTTGCACAATTCGCTATTGACATGGTGGAATTTGCAAGCAGAAAAACGTAATGCGTTTCCAGAGAGGAAACGGATCTGCTCGTGCGCGAGGTTAAAGCGCGCAAGCAGACCATCTTCGGGACAAGCCGGATTCCACCATATTGTTATGTACACAATAATAATCTTTTACATTGTAATCCTTTTATTTTTAATATTTGGCATGTCTATGTGCTGCTGCGCGTGTGTGTAAATTGTAGACCCGCCTATAGGCGCATATTACTAATGCGCCCTTTAAATAACAAAAAAAATACTGCACCATTGACTTTAGACCAGGTTTTGTTGGTCAATGGCGCAGTCTATTTCAGTTGCCTCAAAATAGCAACACTCCAACAATGCGCCTGAACACACCTGGTTTTCAGACCAGCAACCCATGGGCGAACAGATGGGCGCTGGTAAGTAAAACAACGTGGCGCAGGACGTGAAAATGATAACTGCGTCAGGCTGAAACTAGCAAAACACACTTGCGTCGCGCCTGGTGCTGCATTGCGCCAAATGTATGATAGGGCCCTTAGTGTCAAACACACACAGGATCATCAAAGTTTGTGCGAGAAATGTCACTTGGAATGATCCGAATTGAAAAATCTGCTTTCCTCTGGAAAGTCTTTTAATCACAGCAAATGCACACATGCACACGCAACCCATCTGTCTCCAAATATATCTTGTGCACTCCATTCACGTAAATCTTTCATCAGCCAGAAGAGAAAACCAAAAAAGAGGTGAGAAAATCCAAATCTAATATTAATTCCCATGTTCTCTTGTTAGCGCCTGTGTGTGATTACGGAGCGCTCCTGTGCCCTCTTGACCTTCGGCGTTGTTTGAGGAATTAATGGCGGCACGCCTCTGTACCTTCAACTTCCTCTAAATACTCGAATTAAAAGTAGCCGCTGCTCACCGCTCTCCCAGTCTGTCATATGGTAGCGTAATAAAGATTTACATGAGTTATCAGGATATGAGGATTAAATGACACAGAGAGTTTTAATGGCAAGGAGATAAAATCAGTGAGGATCATGTTTGGACAAGAAATTAGCCATGTTAAAATTAGCCACGACAGAGTTGATTGTCAAGCATAATTGATTTCCACAGAAAGAAGCGTGTATTTTTATTAATGTACTTGCATGAATTCTTGCTTTAAAATGTATTTGAGATTTGTGTTGTAGATCTAACTTGTCATTTTCTGGTGTGAATGCTTATCTCTAGGTGGATGAACTTCTAGATCACCAACGTAACTCCTTTGAGTTTGCTGTAGACATACAAAAGTAACCAAGTAGCTTTACATGGTCATTATAGCAGGAGTTGAAACTTGAAAGATGAAAGTTAGCTAGATGAAATAGTTAGATGAAATATATATATATATATATATATATATATATATATATATGTGTGTGTGTGTGTGTGTGTGTGTGTGTACAATTTTTAAATGTTTTTAAAAGAAGTCTCTTCTGCCCTCCAAGACTGCATTTACAGCAAAAACAGTAATAACGTGAAATATTTTTTACAATTTAAAGTAACTGTTTTCTGTTTTCAATTTGAATATATTTTAAAATGCAATTTATTCCAGTGATCAAAGCTCAATTTTGAACTTGTGTGTGTGTGTGTTTATGTCTTGTGGTTATACTTTTGAAAGTGCTGTATGTTTTTTAACTAAACATGATCTCCCATTACGTATCATAAAAATATCATAAACTCATTGACTTACGACCAACACAGCTGCATAGCGGTGTGCTAAAAAACATTTTGTATTGTTTTTTTATATACAGACAAACACCCCTCACATTTTGTTTGGAATATAGTTCATTGTACAGATAGTTCAATCTATCTGCTTGCAGTAGCACACAACCAAAACGGCACAAACACACTTTCTCCTGGTTTCCACTTGGTCTCAAGAGCATAATTGATTTCCTTGTTCATGTTTTCTCAGCCAATGGTCTTTTTAGTGGGGTAGTCACTCTTTTTTTTTTTTTTTTACTAAGACTCATAAAGACTGCTTCATTTCACTTCATATTTCAATGTCACAGATGGCTAGTTTTACCAACAGAAGCTTTAACGGCTCATGTTAGGCTCATGTAGCGTTTTACAGCAGGCTGTATAACCGTGCAGCATTTGAAACACTAAGCGGCCTATAACGCTCTGAACTCTCCTCAAATGTTCTGCGCTTGTACAACTGAACACTTGAGAGGCTCTTTTTGAACTGGCGGTGTTGAAACCATGCTCTTCTGTTTCTCTGTGCCTTCTCATTTTTGTTTTTATGGCTCTTCATTTCTTTTGCCGTTTGTTGCTGCATCACAGAGCTGCTGATTTATTCATATCCAAAAAATTTCGAAAAAAATAAAATAAAAACTTAGCCTGAGCTGCTGGCTGGCAAATGGTACAAACTAATAACTGTTTTCTCTGGAATATGAAGTGGTCTTGCTGCTTCTCTCACAAACCCAGCCTTTTGACTATATCGGCATAAAGTTGTTCAAATCACAGCTTATTCTCTCAGGAAGAGACCCCATGACCAACTTGTACTGTCTAGAAGTTGGTTTATCTGTACAGTTGTGCTTGAGGATATTGTTTAATTGTTACTAAGTGCCTCTTAAAGATTTGCTGCTAATTACAGTGATTAGTTCTTCCTCAGGAGCATTTATTGTAGCTTGTTAACACAAGCTTGTTTCCAGGTGTACTGATTCTAAGATAAAGGAAGTCAATCAGATTGTTTTTGTGTGCAGTATTCATCAGACGGACAGTGATCTGACTGTGGGCGGTCCATGGTTGAGCCTGTAACTCAAAATTCATGTAGCTGTATTTGTGTATGGTAATTCTGGGTGTTATTAGAAAATAAATAAAGTCATGACAGCATATGGTTTTACATCACTTGAACTCATCATAATCATTTAAGCAATTTTAGCTTTTTGTTATACAAGATTCATTTTTATATAATTTAAGTTGCAATTACTTTAATTTGATTATATTTAAAAAATGTAGGCAGCAACTGAACTTAAGCTTTTTTGTCGAAAAAGGTGGAATTTTTTAGTGTACAGACAGTGTTATTAAAAAGTGTTTATTATAAATGATTTATTCATGCACATTATTCTTTTTTAATACGTGACCTCACATTCTTTAATCAAAATATCTTCCCCTCCCTCTTGCAGCGACATCTCTTCTCTTCACTGATGACATGTTAACTGGTGCAGGGGCGTGGCAACCTGTCACTCACATGATGAGACAATCAAGTCCCGCCCTATATTTTTTCTCGATTAAGAAGCTGTTTCACTCTTCAGTTTCACACCAGCTTTAACATGTTGCAACTGCTAACCGTATAGAAGCATGTTATAGAAGGAACCATGGACTGTAAAAAAAAAAAGATAGACAGCATGTCTCCATTTTCTTTGCCGATTACGTCGTTCGGAGCCCGAGTCTGCGCAATAGCCTAGTGGAGCCGCGGTATCCCGCCCACTCAAGCACAGCTGTCAATCATGATGTTACACCCTCTTTTTATAGCAAATAACTAACTAAAACCAAACTTACTTTAAAATTGAATTCTTGAACAAATGCCTGTGTGATAAGAACTACCTTAAATGACAGAAACGATCTTTGGAAAAAATTATTTAAAATTGTAATTGGTTTATGACCTATACTGCAGCCAGCCACCAAGGGGCGATTGAAATGCTTTGGCTTCACTTTTCAGGACTTGTAGGGCACACTTGGTAGGAACATAGACTGTAAAAAAATATGGGCGTAGTGTCCGTTACGCATTTTTAATGCCCAAAGTGGGCAGAGCCAGTCGTCGCCAACTTAGCAGTGCGTCAACGCACTCCCGTATAATGGAAAATGGGCAAAAAGTCGAGATTAGCTGAGGTGACGTGACGGCTAACAGACAGCAGACAAACGGCTAGTAGTGATAGCAGCGGCAATCCACCTGTCTCTCAAGAGGCCACGTCCTGAATTATGCATATAATGAACATATAATACATATAAAAGAACAATTCACCACCATCACAGTTGTCATGAAGGACAAAATTAGCTATGTAGACCAAAACCACTTTTTGTACCAGGCTGTAAACATGTGTTTTTCTGCTGTAAAGTTGGGCATTTTAACATGGGGGGTCTATGGGATTGACTCTCTTTTGGAGACTGTCTCTAGAGGCCAGTTGATGAATTGCAGTTTAAGTCACTAACGCGTTGGATTCAAGAGAGAGACCGGAATGTTGCCGCTTGGGTAGGAACCACTCAGAGAGCGCATTAATGTTTATTAATGTGCTAAGAACTAATTAGCAACTGCATAGCAACACTCTGGCAAACACAGTAGCATTGTGGTGGAGGGTTTTGCATTCACATTTAGATAAAATATAGTTAGACATTATATGTGCCACAGATATGTAGATAGGTGTAGCCTATACATGTAAATGAGCACACAGTGATTCTGGTAAACAAAGCTATAAGTAGAGTTTAACTTAATGCAACATAATCCAAACCCCTTTGACCAAAAATATTTAGGGCCAGATACTAAACAGGGCAAATTTGCATGCGACCACAATCTAATAAATGCTCCGACGGGAGTGGAAAGTTCTTCGGGTGATCTACTGACAATGCGCAAATTCATTGTCATGTCAGTCACAAAATCAGGTGAGACATGCGTTTTTGGGTGGTAAATCATGGCGCAAATACCAGTGAATTGACGAGTGCAAACCTTAGTAAATCACATTGCATGATTAATTTAAATAATCTCCTCCCATAAATTTAGTGGTCTGACAGGGAAACTCCTACAAATGCATATGCAATAAGATCAGGCGCAAAAATGCCTTTTCAGCGCTAATTTCTCACTGCGTGTCTTTAGTAAATCCTGACAGTAGTTTTGTTTTGTTAATGCCAATTGAGGGTTTGCGCTAGCGCAAGCTAAATCTGTCCCTAACTGTTTAAATCTCATAAAAAACTATGCACTGACATATAAATATTCAGTTACATTCTCGCCCATGAACCGCCCACATTCTGATAAACAGCTACAAAGAAATTTGGCTGATTGGCTGGCTTTATACAACTTAGTGGAAAGAAACAAAGTTGTGAAAAAGTTCAAAAGTTGTGTTAACAAGGTATAATTAATTCTTCTGAGGAATAACTAATTACTGTAATCAGCATCAAATCTTTAAGATGCACTTAGTAACAATTAAACCAAATTAAACTAAATATTCCTGAGATTTTGAGTTAATATGTCAATAATTTAACAACACATTCACATGTTTGAATTTATTTGAAGTTGGTTAATAGTCACACGGCATGCAGATAAAAAATATCTCATCTTTAAATGTATTTTTTATTGTTTTTACTTATTTTAATTTTACATTTTCATGACTGAATTAATTAATAGCTTTTCTTCAGTTCCCTCATGAACCCTGCGATTGTAAACAGACGTATATTTGTGTTTTGGTTGGCTGCCATATGGGTTGCTATACAGTTGCTAAGGGTTAATAGGGTGTTCTGAAATGATTAATATTCAGACCCTGACCAATTAGAAGCATTGTTTGGGGTGCTAAGCCCCTCCCATTTGAAAGTACAAATGTCATGCTAATTGCCATTCTGCTCGCTTATTCCATTTCCGTGGCTAATTCTCAGAGGAGATAAAATTAAATAAAATCTCTGTCTTGCTTCCTGAAGCGATAGAGTGGCAAAGCAAAGACAGAGGTGAAAGACATAGAACATTTTTTTCAAATAAGACTCAGTATAGCAACGGTAAGAGTCATGACCCTTTCTTCCAAAGAGTGGGTCGACATGCCAGAAAGTCTCATTTGAATTTAATGCGTTTGGTTGACTTTAAGAGGTATCTCGCTCACTTTTCCATCACTGAAATCTCATAAATGCACACAGAGAAACTAGACTGATAGATTCATTCGCTGTCTCTCCCACACACTGTGTTTCCGTGTTTGCTGAATTAAGGGTTCAAATAAAAGCGAGGCAGAGAGACAGATGCCGAGGAGCAACACGACTGAATGTCTGATCTGAAAGGGAAGCTCAAGCAACAGTCAGAATGCTTTGAAAAGTGAACGAGTGTGACTGATTCCATCATCTTGGACCTCTCACATTCAAATTACCCGAGCAGCACTGTAATCTAAGAAGTCAGTACATAAAAAAAGAGTGAGACAGCAAAAAGTATAAGGGATGAAAGACAGAAAATATCTGAAAATTAGACAAGCCTAACTGTAGTCAAATGACATAGACATTCCTTTCATAATTTTATATCATTGTTTGTTGACTTGATCCTTGTTTCTTTAAGAAGCCGGGGATTGAAATCAATTCTCTTTTAGTGAAGTGATTGTACTTTTGCTGTGGTATATCATTGGGGCTGTTAAATATAAGGTGGGTGTTTTCTAATGTCTTGGTGATTTGTGTAACGATAACTATTAACACAGCCTGTCATTAGCAGTGTTGGCTATAGGGCTCATCTTTAGGGTTGATTTCTAAACTCCTAATCCTAAGGATTAAACTTTGGCGAATATCTTGTCCTGCATTGTTTGTGTTACAGTCAACATTATTTTAGTATCATTGATATACTGTTATATTTTTTAAATATTATTAATATTTTTTTTGTGAAAGCTTTAGTAATTCTGTTGTTTTTGTCATTTTCATTAGTTATAAATATTTCTATATAGATTTCATAGTTTTTTATTTATTTTGTTTAAAGCTATAATATGTAAAAAAAAAAAAAAAAAAAATTGCTGCTAGGGGTCACTAACCTCTCACAATAACAAAGGCTTAGGTTGATGACAAATAAAGCGGAATTATGGAACTTGTCGTTATGCTGATGGATCTAATAATGTTTATGGATGAGTTAATACATTGATGTTTTTAACATGACTGTGGTATGAAGCAGGTCACGATTGCTAATGAGAGACAGATATCAGCGCCACACGAGTCCCGCGGATATAAAGGAATAAGGACATTTCATTCTACCGAAATCCCCGCAAGTGGTCTACACTATCACACTAAACTGCATTTGAGTGTGTTGAAAGTTATAATGTTATTCTATGTGTTCGTTTGTTGGCTGCATGAGACTAGCAGTAAGCTAGATCAACATTAGAATAACATACTGATCATATTCTAACATTTCATCATGTTGAGCTATGTAACATTGATTTGTTTTATGTACATTTGCTCACCTGTCTAATAAAGTACATGCAAGAGCGGCATCTCTGTCAAGTCAAAGTTAGTCACGGATGTGGAGCTCTCAGTGTCTCGAAAACGCCACGCTGATATTGATCCTTGTTTTAGTTCTCCTTTTGTCCCAAAGTCTGCTTGCCATGGTCCATAATGTTTGAACGAAACAACAACAGCGTGAGCGTGCCACTAGACGTAACGCAGTTGTCCACGTCTGTCGCCATGGTTACTATGGGAGTACAAGCGGAAACCAGGGATAACGCAGATTTAACGTCATTCACAGTCGACAAGTGGGACAGGGTGACAGGGACGAGCCATTTTTTTAAATTGGAATTTCTCTGAAATTAAAAATCTTTGTGAACTTTTGGGATATTGTAAGTACACAACTGCAGTAATTATATAACATTGTGCAAGTGATTTTTGGATATTTTATTACAAAAATCTTACATATTGTACCTTTAAGCACCAAGTTAAACAGAATGAAAATGAGAAATTTTACCTTGGCAACTAGATAAAATAAAGTAAGTTTTCGTTTTTACGTCATTGTTTATTGTCTTCATTGCCTTAACAACATGGTAGCAATCACTCGGAACCTATGAACCATATAAAACACCTTAGAAACTGTACTTTTCCTACATCCCCTCTGAATACCTTAGCAACACCCTAGCAACTGAATTCATTTGCCGACAGCAACACAGAATGCCTTAGCAACTCCCACATAACTGTATTAATTTGCGTACAGCCACTCAGAATGCCTTAGCAACACCCTAGTAACTGTATTAATTTGACTACAGCTAGTAAGACTGCTTTAGCAACACAATGCCCTTTCAACCACGCAGAACACCTTAGAAACTGTACTTTTCCTACACCCCCTCAGAATGTCTTAGCAACAGCCTAGCAACTGAATTAATTTACAGACAGCAACACAGAATCCCTTAGCAACACCCTAGCAACTGTATTAACTTACAGCAACTCAGAATGCCTTAGCAACACCCTAGCAACTGTTTTAACATGACCACAGCTAGTCAGAATGCTTTAGTAGCACCCTGTACAGCCTGTACAGCAACTCAGAATGTCTCAGCAACACCCTATAGGAACTGTATTAATTTGACTACAGCTAATTAGAATGCTTTAGGAACACCATAGCAGCTGTATTGAATTGCCTAGAGCAAGTCAGAATGCCTTAGCAACCACTCAGAACCCCCTAGCAACTGTATTAATTTGCCTACAGCAACTGTATTAATTTGCCTACAGCAACTCTGAATGCTTTAGCAACCACTCAGAACACCCTAGAACTGTATTAATGTGCTAACAACCACTTAGCAACTTCATAGCAACACCCTGGCAACCACTCGGAACACTAACATTGTGCCAGTAATTTATCTTTAAAAAAGTGTTTAAGTCTTTTTAGACTTGCTTTTTGTGGCACATTTATATGTAAATGGGCCTAACTGCAAAAGAGCAGACTGATTTCTGGTAAACAAAGTTGAGTAGAATTTAACCATGCAAAGAAGAAGTAATCCAATGTGGCGATTACCAGTGAGAGTGCAGACAGTGATACACTGCCTGATCTAGGCGGATACTGTATAGTCTAATGTAAATACAGACTAAAAAATCACCAGCATAGATATTACATATAAAAAAAATGTTTGTGTGCCTGATGACACATGACAAAACAAGTAGCAAAACAAGATTCAGAACATTAGCTCATTCGGTTTGTTCAATAGGAGGGAAGTGTAGACGGTGATAAATGAAACACTAATTAGCATATAACTGAGGCGTCTGACTCATTCTTTCAGTGAATATGTGTGCGAATATGACCAGACTGGGTGAAATGTGTGTAGTCCTGTGTGCGCTAATGTTTCTGAATGCCACATGGATCAAGAAAGGCGTGAGCAGTCAGTCGCACTGCAGATGTGTTGAAAAAAGGGAATAAAAAAAAAAAAAAAAACAGTCGTCACCAACATGCGAAGTGCAGCGGGATAATGACTCTGCTCGTGTCAACAGGCTGACAAAATAGCATGCTTGACTTCACACGTCGACCAAGCCTGCAAAGCTCCAAGTCCAACGTGTCCTCTTATTATTCTGGGAACCATCTGGTCTCCCCACAGCTGCCAATGCGCGAGGCACGCGCCGGCCCGAGGGCAACGCCACCATCATCACGCACCACCGAGGCTCACATGCCACCACAACCTGCTCTTCCCTGCCACTCTGACATGGAAATTCTGTTAGGCTTCAGCCGATCAGAGCCATCAAATATGCATTCCCATGATCTGTAGCCCTCGAAAGAGACGTAATTCCGGCCTCCACCTAAAGATGGCAGTAGAGTCTCAGCTACAGCACACAGCACAGGCGACATGCTAGTGAATTATTTACGTCTTTCCAGGACTATTTGTTTTGTTTATCCTTTATATAGTGACACATAGAGTTCCGGGTGTAATAGAAAGTTCGCTGGTAATAACGTGGGCGAGAGGGGGTTTGTCATAATTGTGTTTTGAGTCTAAAGAAATAGTGTGAACTTGAAGAGAAATTAATTTGTGTCTCTTCCTCCAGTGCAGATGCAGCTGATATAGGAGCAGACTGCCTTATTTTGCCATTAATTAGTTTTCCCAGGTGCAAACATACAGCCGTCGGATTGGCCAGCCGTGTGTGTGTTGTCTTTCGTGTATGTGTATTCTAATCTGTGATGAGTCATAGCCCATATGGGTAGTTTACTATTTTCATTTCACCGTTACTGATGAGGTCTGCTGTGTGTAAATGGGGTGGTTTATTATCACGGCCACACTTGACTTCCTGGAGAGGATTTGTTTTTGTCTTTAGTGACACCCCAAAATTCACTGCAACATTTTCTTACACAGTATTTTTGTCTTATTTTCCAGGACAACGTCTAAACGTCTTGAATTAAGTTTATTTTCATGCACTTTGGTATGAAGCTTCCTAGTATGAAACATTATTGTAAGTTTTCAACACGATAACACTAATGGTAAACACCTTTACTGAGGTTAATGCTTGCCTTTAAAGCATAAAACTATTTGCTAATGGGATGAGAAAAATACATTTAGTTCAAGATCCAATGCTGCATTTATTTGATCAAAAAAGTAACATTGATTACATTTTTAAAAATATTTTAATTTTTAAAAAATATTATTACATTTAAAATAACTATTTTCTATTTTAATATTTTATAATGTAAGTTATTCCTGTGATGCAAAGCTGAATTTTCAGCATCATTTCTCCAGTCTTCAGCGTCACATCTTCAGAAATCATTCTAATATGCTGATTTGCTGCTCAAGAAACATTTCTGATTATTATTAATGTTGAAAACAGTTGTGCTGCTTCATATATATATATATATATATATTTTTTTTTTTTTTTTGGAAACCTTGATACATTTCATTTGGGATTCTTTGATGACTAGAAAGTTCAAAAGAACAGCATTTATTTGAAATAGAAAACATTACAACTTTAAGGTCTTTGCTGTTACTATTGTCACAATTTTTATTTTTACAGTAATGATAACTTCTTTATAATAATGTGTAAATCTGCCTATTGTCATGAAAAAATGTCACAATACAAAAAAAGTCTAGTTTTAAAATATATAGACATCATTTTCTGAATGCAAAATATCATTTTTCTGTTGATTTTGGTTTAAATTATGACCAATGTTTTTGGCAGGTTTTATGAGATTCTCTCATTAATATATGATAAATATCCAACTTTCCTATATGTTTTGCTCTTGTGGTTGTGTGGACAACACAAAATAGGTAGCATAATCACAAGAACATGTTGATCCACATTGAGCTGTCATTCAAGACATCTGTGATAAATTATCTCACCATAATCAAATATGGGAATGATTAGAATAGTAATACACACAGATCACAAGTCATATCTTAATATCTCACTCAATTGTCTCTTTCTGACTGCAATGACTTCAAATGGAAAGCAAACTAAAGCTTTTGCTTAAAATAGTCATAAGAAAAAGCCTCAATTTGATGTCATTGATGTCTGTGAGAATCGAAAGGGTTATTTTTTTTCCAGATATTTCTCTTTTCAGATGTTTCTCCTGCAGGAAAAGACCCCATTCATCTCAATATGAGTCTTTGACAGAAGAGATCTCAACAGTATCTCAAACTGTACTCAGATTTGCCAAAAGTCTGCAAAGGTTGGACAGTTGTCTCATGATATTTTAGGAGAAGCACCTAATGAATTATGACTGAAATCTCTTTTAAGGATCCAAAGCTATGAAAAAGCAGAATCAGAAGCAGAGTGAGAAAGGAGAAAATCGTTCTCTCCATCTTTTTCCATCCCATCGTGAGATCGCAGACAAGAGAAGAGCCACAGTAAGAGAAAAGGCAGAAGAAAGATGATGTGAGCTCAAAAGATCGGCCTAGGTTAAGGCTAAAGATCAGGGAGGAGCCACAGCACATCCCAACAACAGTAATACGCTATTTCTCTGGGTTTCCCCAGTCTCTCGATCTTTCGCTCTCCCACACACAGATCTACCTACAGGCACCTCAGAGCACGACATGGTTATCAGGGGAAACGAGTCAGGGTTAAGTGAAAGTTTCACTTAAGTGCTGCTGAGTAATATGAGCAGTGTTGGGGAAAGTTACTTTTAAATGTAATGCGTAAGAATATTAAGTTACCCCCCAAAACAGTAACTAATTGCGTTAGTTATTTTTTTATGGAAAGTAATATTACGTTACTTTTACATTACTTTTTCTCATCTGGACTGGGCTTGCTTTTTTTGTTAGTAATTTTTAATTTTTTGTTCTATTTTTGGCAAATATAAAGGCTCTTTCACACCAAAAGTAACATGAATAGGCCTCAGGTTGAAGGAAATGCAAATTCACACCTGAACAGTATGCATACTTCAGAATCTGTCCAGAAGTAGTAGGTCATCCGAGTACTTTTTGCCTACTCTTTTATGAGCGCTGTGAATTCGGACATACTTCTTTTGTCACGTACAGTTTTTCGCCTACTATATATTGGGGAAGTATTCGATTTCAAGTGCAGCCGAAAGTTCAACAGTCTTACTTTTATCAATTAAAACAAAAATAAAATAAAAAATAAACACAAATGTGATTAATCTAAAGTCATTTTGCTTATTCGTATGGTTAAATTGGATCATTAAGGGTCAGCAGCAAAGACATTGCTTAATAAAATGAGATTAAATACATAAAGTATATTTGTGTAATTTAACATTTACTGTACTTATTGCAGGTTTGTGTAATATTCTGAGTTTTCATTTCACTGTTTTTATTCATTTTGAGGAATAGTGAATCTGTTTTTAATGAATCAAATCTGGTGATGCTTAATGTTTGAGCTGTTGTGATGTTACAGTATATCAAAGGCCTCGTCCCTTATATTTTTTTAAAAAGCAAATAGGTTTTCAATCACATACAACAATGATTTTCTACTTGCTATTTAGTTTTTTTGCTGCTATTTAGATTTGTCTGCTACCTCTGCATATGACATTTGTAATTGGTTCATTTAATTATACTGACCGTTCTATAGGAGTAGCATGTGATAAGGAAAAAGTTCATTTTTTTTCTTTCACATTGTGTTTTTATTGGAATTCATCACATTCAGTCGGATAGTGGCATACTCATCTTTCATCCAATCATTTCAACTGGGTGCCGTAAATCCCGCATTTACAGCTACAGGGAATTTTATTGCACAGAAATAATGAGTCATGAGTATTTTTGCTTTTAAATGTGTACAGTGTATCTGTCGAAAGTTACTTTAGTCACCAGCATATTGCAGACCTCAAAGCTAACAGATGTGGGCTGTTTTAATCTCATGGAGTTTTTACAGTGCTGTTAGCCCTGTAATGCAGATATTCTAATTCGAAATGAATATGTATGCCATGTTAATTTGCCTTCCAGTTCCATTACCTCTCTTCCCATTGAACAAATCAAATGAAAGCAGCACTGTCAGCAATGGTTTGCTTTGTAGTTGAAGACACAACCCCACTAAAGTACTTAGTGTGAATTCTCGAGAGGGTTGAACTGTAAAGACATGAGGGGGCTGCTGCCCTATATGATGATGTATGCAAAAATTGTTCAAAGCTGCAGGCATCCGATCGGAGTTTAGCATGGCAACAGCTGAAAGTCACAGTCAAGCAATATAAGAATGTTATTAACCTTTCCATACCTCTTCATCATTATAATGCAGTTCCTCATAATGTTACGCTCATGCTTATAAAGCGGTTTTGTATTTAAGAGATGGAGAGACACGGAAATAGAGGTGGAACTGAGATGCTTTAAATCTCCAAGAAATTCAGTAGAATCTGATAAAAAAAATAGTGATTCTGTCTGCGATTGAAGCCTAACACCATCCATTTAATCTTTTCTAATGTCTCCTCCAAACTGACAGGTACGCTAACACACAAATTCATGCAAATATTGATTTAAAGTTCAGGGTCTAAAGAACTGGAGCTAAATTTCCACAAAGAAGTTGAAAATGACTTTGAGAGCTAATATTTTGGCTGGGTATAGACCAAATGTATTGATTTTCACAATAGATGTTACACCTTCACTCTGTGATCATTACTGTGCATTTAGAGACTGACAGCCAATTGAGTTTGTTTGTAGCATGCTCAAAATGTTGCAGTGATATGATATTTTCCCTTCAAGCCACCATGTTGAAGTGAGCAAGACATGGCTGTACACACACATTATTGTATTGTGGACATTTTTAACTGACTTAAAACATTCATGCTATATGCAGTACCTTTTAAAATCTATTTTTTTTCCGAAAGATGCTTGTGACACAGTTAAAAGAAGTATTTGAATAAAAGGGTTTTACAGACTTTCAGAAATCTGCATTTTAAGCGTGTCACTTCAACTTTAGCACAATTAAAAAAATGGAAATAAAGTTAGGCATTGTTCATTGAGGGATTGAGAATTCACTTACAAGGGGTTTCAACTTGAAATTGATTGACATCTTCTGTATATATATATATTTTTTTTACCAAACGTGCAGTGATTTAGAGTGATGCAAACCAACTAACACCACAAAATATTATAAAATTAATCAAATCTGGTGATGCTTACCAGAGCTATGAGCTGTATGAGCTGTTGTGATGTCACTTCCTGGAGGATGATGTCATTCAGAAACTGGCTTTTAGTTAAAGGGATTTTACAGCATCTATAAGTGAAACTAAGGAGATGCGAGAAATTATTAGCAATTAAAACAATATTCGCAAGAAAACAATTCAAAGTAGTGACATTAATTAAAATTCAGGTTAATAGCCTATTTTCTTAATTGTGATATTGCGTGAAGAAGCTCAGGCTCGGCAGACATGACGTGAAGAAGCTTCTTCACCCCATCCCTGCCGAGTCTGAGCGTTCTGTCTGTTATTCCCGTGTTCTTGGTTTTGATCTCTGCCTGTCCTTGGATTTTCCCTTTTGTCCGTGTCCCTGTGACCCTGTTATTGTTTGGACTGATTAGTCTGGGCAAAGGATTATGGGAAATGTAGTTTGTGGATGTGTGGTGATTGTCCGGGTTGGAGTGCCCTCTGATGGTTATCCCGTGCAAAGAAACAACCATAACACAAAAAAAGTAAGCTACTTCTAAATGTTTTTCTGATGAGAGACTTTTATTTTGAAAGACATGCGTGACGGACGCAGTTAAGTAAAGAATGCCTGAGATTGAGAAAAAGGCGTTGTCCAGATTCAGTATCTGGTGTCAGATTAGATGTCATATGTCAGTTTTTTTCGATCGTGGATCTAATGACGTAGACGAGAGTGGAACTCCTTATATGAGCATTTCTCTCGGAAAAGCTCGCCCGCGCACACGTCGACCAGAGGAGAGCGAGACCGCGCACATCAACGCGCTTCAACAGGAAATCATCGGCAGCGCTGCATAGGTTTTATAAACAAGGCCAGCCCGGTCTCACCCCAAAACGTCATGTACTGACGGGTCTTGACCATACGGCAACATACGACGAAAAGGGTACCCCTAAAACGCCCATATGAGACGAAGACATAAGCGCACCAGCAGCGCCTCCTAGCGGTACCCTAACGCATACCCAAACCTACCCATAACCCGAATCGTCACATATGGACGTTTTAGGGGTACCCTTTTCGTCGTATGTTGCCGTATGGTCAAGACCCGTCAGTATGTGACGTTTGGGGGTGAGACTGTGTTAACAAGGCCCAGTTCGACGCCGGATTTGCAGATCGTCTAATGCTTAAGGATGGAGCAGTCCCAACGATAAAGGTTCACGGTCGTGCGTTGGAACCGCAGGCGGTGAGTAAAACTGCTTCAAATGCCTGTGTGTTGTTAGCTATCGGCGCTCCGCCCACACGGCACGCCTCCAGCCGCTCGTTTTTTTCCGGAAAGACTCGGTACAGCCTATTTTTCTCTTAAAGGGACTATGTGTAGGAATTTCTCCCATCTAGTGGTGAAATTGTATTTTGCATTCAAACGAATAATGCTCTCCAGCGCCTCACTTTTTCAAATGCGCGTTGCATCTACGGTAGCCGTTATGTACCAAAAAGCTATGACAGGATGTCTTATAATAGCACTTCGAGTTTTCCTTCGGGTGAACAGGTTTGTTATTTAAAACAAACTGAAACTTGAAACAACGAAAAAAAGAATGTTACAGTATGAATTACTGACTGTGAAAAACATTAACCATGGTAATTAGTAGTAATGCCTTTACTCGTTATATTTTTTGAAGTACGTGCATTGTTAGATATCATCATCATCAGAGCCTTAACGTTACTTTACTCAATAGCTGCTATTCATCAAAGAGCCTGTTTAACTTTTAACTATAAATGTTCTACTGTCTATATAATAAAGTAAACAACCAAGCAATGAAAAAAAAGTTTGTAATTAAGACCGTAACATTGACTTACCTGTTGAGAAGAAAGCAGGCAACTTCAGGGTCTCTTTTGAAAGCTTTCTCCTGCATTAGCTATCCCGACATTAACCCTTGTTTTTGTAATCTCCGGTCACGTTTCCTTTTACGGTCTATTTTGGACTTTTTTGACGACGAAGACTCATCCTGTGACTCAGCATATGTATGAATGAACGGTGTATAAATAACCATGCAATGCATCCTTTTAAACTTGCCGGGGCAGTGACAAGCGCCTCTCACTGCTCTGTGCCTCCGCTTCTGCTGGCTTCAGTCACGTGACACTGGTTCTGAACGAAAACGCGTTGGCCTAGTACTTTTTGTCCCTCTCTGCTATTATAGTTTTTCAAGATGGCGGAACTACATGGAAGCCTCCGTGGACCTACCCGTCTCATGTATATAAAGATAATAAATTCTTCGTTTACGAGGATTAGTCTGATCATTGGCATAGGTATTTGTACACCATTGAGGGCATATTTATGAATAAAAATATTGATTTTAGATAAGAAAATACCTAAAAAGCTACACATAGTCCCTTTAATAAATATAATAAAACTAAAGACTTTTTGGAGATATGAAGGATGCAATACTACTCTATAGGTACTCAAGATTAACATGAGATTGACTGAAACTGAGTGTTTCACCCCCACATTATTTTAGTAACTTGTCTCTTTCTGAGGTGAGAAAAACGAACATTTCCTGCCCTGTCAGGCTTTACTGTATACTGTGCTCATCATAGCCTCACACAATATATCACTTCACTACCCGTGGGATCCCAATCCCAATGCAGCCCTCAACCCAAAGGTCTCCCGTTTGAGCCCTTGAGAGCTGCACACTTCCCTTATCAGTGATGAGCTCTTGAGCAGGGCACTTAACCCGACAGATGCTCCAGGGAACTGTTCCTGAAATAAGTCAATTGCTTTAGATAAGAAGCTCCTGGTAAAAACAAAACACATGCACTATTTGAATTCTCTCTCACCTTATTTAACACACGTACATCACATAGACGTCTATTTGATGTGCGTGTTTACATCTGGAAGACGTATTTTTAGAGTGTTTGCTCATCTGCAATACGTCTATAGGACGTTTCCTGTCAGATGTCAAATATACGTTTAGAAAATGTCTTTAATATGTTCATGATTTAGAATGTATGTAAAACTGACATATTAAAGACGTATATCAGATGTTAGTAAACAGCAAATGCTTTCCAGATGAAGTGACCTTTAACAGACATCTTGCAGACGTACGTGTGCTGTCTAGAAATGTAACTTAATGACTGTTCATTTTAGGGCTCTTGATTTTTGTCTGTGCAATCAAATCTAAGGCTGCTAAATAGTATACACAGTATAAACTGAAATTATGTATCACTTTAATTTAATTTGATAGTCCACTTTAGACATTCTACTAGTAACTTTTCAACTTTGTCAACTACCTGTCTTAATATCTGCTAACACTTTTTTTTTGCACTTTATTTAAAGGTGAAGTAGTTACATTGTTCTTACTCAAATAAGTACAGAGTAATATTAATTAACTATGTACTTACTATAGAGTTACAGTTAGGGTAGGAGTTTGGTTTAGGGTTAGTTACTTGTAATTATGCATAATTTAATGTTATTACTATGTAGTAACATGTAACTACGTCACCTTAAAATAAAATGTTACCCTTTATTTTGATGCTCACCCAACAGACACTATAGATACAGACAATAAGTAACTTTGATATATAAGATGGCTATAAGTCAACTGATTCTACTAAACCAAACCATAACCTAACAGTGCACTAATACTCTAATTAGATTTAGTATGTGTAAAGTGGACAATCAAAATAAAGTGTGGTAGTACAATGTAGTTACATTGTACTTCCTCAAATAAGTACTAAGTAATGTTAATTACTAAATGTACTTACTAAAGAGTTACGGTTAGGGGTTGCACTTTATTTTACAGTACATGCACTTGCAGTGTACTTACCTAAGAAAATACTAGTAATATAAGGTAAGTACATGGGTTAAGGTTATGTTTAGGAGTAGGTCCAGTTATGGTTTAAACTAGGTTTATTACAGTTATTTTAATAACTGTAATAAGCACATTATTTATGGGAAACAGGACTGTAAAATAAAGTGCTACCACTTTTTGTTTCAAACAAGTATCACGTAAATAAACAGGAAAATATCACTAATGTTGTAGAATTCATCAATTATGAAACAAATTCAATTTCAGCTGTAAAGCAGCTCTATCCCCCTTATTTTTTACTGCAAGATTTGGCACGGCCATTTGTAACCTGAATGTGCGAGGTTCTCGCTCTCTCTCTCATCCACTTCCAGTTATTTTACCTTTACAAAAACAGTCCATTATGCTGCTTTATATTGCAAACTGGTATTTGTTATGTTATTTTAATTTATTATCACAATCATAAACACACTGGTTTGTATCGCAAATAGTTTTACCATTTACTGCACTTTGTTATTCTTCTAGTTATTTACCTATAGCGGTCTCTATTTACTCTCGCACATTCACAGAAAATAGCTTCCATTTTACAAAATAAGGTGTATAGAAAACAATAGTGTCATTATTCAGCTCAGTTTAGTTCAGTGTTGATTCATTTCAAAGTTAGTGTCATTATGCTCCCCGGTTCAAATGTTGTTCTCATCTGTTTCAGTGCAGTAAAATAATATATCTGGAAATATTGTGAAGTTATCATCTCAGAAAGTAAATATTGTTATATTGCATCTAATCCACTTTTGTGTATAAACTTCCTGGAAGTCTAATTAATTAGTCACAAGATGATGCATGATCTGTGTAATTTGTGACATGGTAATGAAGATTAAGTTGAGTGAATTGCATTGTGGGATACAGTACGATCTTGCAGAAAGATTTGCAGAATGTGCACAGTGTTCAATACAGACTGAGGAAATGTCATGCTATAATAGAATATAACCACTGTTTATCGTTTTATATGAAAAGGTCTTTTATTTGTTTTATTGTTTTAAAGTATTGGTTCAGAAGCACACTTTAATTTCTAACATCATATATTTCCCTCCTGAGACTGTAAATCCAAAATGACATTTGAAAAATATAACATTTCCTGTCATTAAATGTCAAGCATGTGCTTAACTGCTGAAAAGATGCTTGTGTCTTAGTGTAGGTGAAGAGATATGATAATGAGTTTTTTTTTTAAATGTATTTTTTTTATCTCAGATATGTATTGAAGTATTACAATGGATCTCTTCTGTGGCAAGCCAGTGAGGGTGAAGAAATTAATAAGATTCACATTTCTGCAAAGTGGATAGACTGTAGAATTGCTTGTGACACATGACTGAGTGTTCAATCATTATTATTATTATTATTTTTAAATCCCCTGGCTCTTTAAAAAAAAAAATCATAATCCATCTCTCCTGGAGATTGGACATTTGTTAGTCATTTCTTGCATTTCAGTATGTACATCATTTTAATTCATGCATCATTACAATGTCAAAATGGATTATTACTGATGGCCACCATTTAGAGTTAATTGCATAATTGGTTATATTGTCTGATAAAAGTATACATAAGGTTATATCTGTATCTTGTTTGTTATAAAGCATACTGTATCAGTATGTCACTGATGGAATGCACTATTAAGGAACTAGACATTTTTTAGAGTGGTCTTTCCTTATGCCATGATGACAGGGGATTGCCGGGTTTTCCTGGTGGTTGCAAATCACCTTTATTTACTGTATATACTGCTTTACACAATACAGATTGTTTCAAAGCAGTTTTACAGTGATAACAGGAAAATTATGCATTTCGGCTGTTGTTCAGCTAAAGTCAGTTCAGTGTTGATTCAGTTCCGTTTTAAATATAATTGAATCTATAAAGCAATTCTGCAAAAATAAATAAAAAAATAATGTCATCATTTAGCTCAGTTCAGTTCTCATACAACAGTGTCAGTAAAGCCAGATCAATAATACTGTAAAATATTAAGTGTCCCCAACTAAGCAAGCCAGCGGCGACAGTGGAAAAAACCCCAAACTCCATCAGGTGACAGAATGGAGAAAAAAATCCTTGGGAAAAAACAGACTCAATTCAGGGGGTCAGTTCCCCTCTGGCCAACGAATGAACACGGTGTGATTATGATTCTGGCGGCATCACAAGTCAGAATTCAGATCGGGATCAGTAGCATTCATATATTCATCCAGTTCCTTTTACCTGAAGATCGATTCATCACGCCGGTACGGAGCTAAGCATGGCCATAGGGTGTGTGTGGAGGGCCTGTCTGGTTCCTGATGTCTCTGCTGAGGATCTGTGCCGATGGCTGTCAAGTTGATGAGGCCTTCACAGGGGATCGTCTAGTAAACACGGTCTCTGACTTTCAGGCCTGCGTTTTGGTCTTATCTAGGTACAGGTCCACTGGGTGATTGCTGGGATGTTCTAAGAGGTTGTTAAGTGGTTGCTGGTCTGTTTTTGGTGGTTGGTGGCTAGGTGGTTTTGTACTGGTCTAAGTCACAATCTGTGTGATATCCTGGTCTTTAGATATGACTTAGTTCTGTGTCTGTAGGATTTTTTTCATTGCATTATCAGGTGAATATCCTAAGTGCAATCACTTAGAAAAGTAATTGCACACTTCTCAACAAGCCACATGATTTGAAGAATCATTCATGTCTGTAATAGAAACATTTTGCAAGTTACACACTTACGTTTAATAAATGAGGTTGTGCGTTTGTAGAATAAAATAGCATAATAGAATAGAATAGCAAAATATTTTTTCTCTTAGCAAATAACTGGAACTGTTTTTTTTAAAGGGGTCTTATAATGCTCTTTTCACAAGATGTAAAATAAATCTCTGTTGTCCCCAGAGTGTGTATGTGAAGTTTTAGCTCAAGATTCCCCACAGATATTTTTTTTAGCATGTTGAAATTGTCACTTTTTAAGGGTGACAAAAACGTGCTGTATTTGTGTGTCCCTTTAAATGCAAATGAGCTGCTGCTCCTGGCACAGGGGGTGGAGCTTCAAGAGCTTGTGTGTTAGCAGCTCCGATTACCTCACACAGACACACACTAAACATTTCAAAAACCTGTAGTCTTTTATGTTCAAACCAGAGTTGGGCAAAGATGGAGAGACTCAAGAAGAAGTGACAACATGTAGAATGCAACAGGACATTTCTCAATGGTTAGTTGATGAATTAAGTCCCTACCAGCCGTTTGTTATAGACCTTAAAAAGTGATTTCTGTAAAAGAAAATATCTCCCTTTACTTTGAACTTTGAGCGTCGTAACTTTGCAGATGTTGTTTTTGATCAAACAGCAATATTGCACACTAACTAAAGTTAAAAAAGTGAAATCATAATCAACCACCCCTTTAATACAATTCAATATACAAAATTATTCATCTAATTTCATTGGAGCTGTGACATAGAGGTCAGCTTTGAGTCTGGCATGCAACACATTTCATTATCTCAATCTCTTTCCAATAAGTTCCTGTCACTCTCCATTTTAGGTCAGAGAAGAAAAGTTCTCAAATGCTTATGAATTCCTGAAAAGAATAAACGACATTGTCCGGATTGACAGTTGAGGTCCGCTGTCCTTTAACGGACACACCGCAACAGCAATTTAACCCAAAGACCAGAAACGTGTTCTGACCAGAGCTTTAGCTTTACTGCACGGACAGTTGGAAATCAAAATGGCACGCTGTCCTGTTATTTGTCAGTGGATTTGTTAACACTGACAAGCACAACCTTTTATTGATACAGCCACGAGGACAACCGCTGAGCAAGACGTGTTATAACCTTTGGAAATATCAGACAGACCATCATATTTTCTGCTAAAGGCGTTTTCAAGTAGTGCCAAAAGCTCCTGATTGGGCTCAAAAATGGTACCGCTCTCTACAGCAAATGATCATTTCAAGGAGATAAGTGTGTTAATAATTGATTACATCATTTTATGACAATTTAAAGATTGTTTTCCCCTCTCCACTTTCTGTTCTATAGGCTCTCCATTTGGTTTTGCTTTGACACCGTTCACACACACGCAGATGATAAAGCTGAACAAAGCTGTCTGTGTTTCAGCATTCTTCATATTTTATTCAAAAACAAAATGAGCAAGATTGCTTTGTTTATCTGCATAGCTTCCTCAACATCGTACTGAAGCATTCTTTTGAAAACAGCCGTGCCGTATATACACAAGGGATGGGGGATTTCTCGTTATTGCATCATATCCAGAGCTGACAAGAATTCTCTGTGTTGTATGGAGATTGCTCTCCATAAGTTCTTGATATACAGTAGTCAAGATGTCACCTACCATGTCAATCCCTCTTTCGGGATACCTTTTTGATAACAATGTTTTTGTTAGTAACTGTTGGCCTTTATATCTTGAAAAGATGATAAGATACCCATGAATTTCCATGTTTTTCAGGATGTTTCCAGCCATTCTGTCACGTTTGTTTTTGGTTTAATTTCATGTTCTTGTGTCATTATTATTTTGAAATTTAGTCATGTTTCCTTGTTCCTTGTCATGTGATTCCTTGCCTTCCTGTGATCATGTCTTGTGTTTGACAGTACAGATCTAACTAACTTCTTCTGATTGGTTGTTTCAGGTTATCTGTTTCTCTGTTCTGTTTTGTGATTGGTTCATTGTTTGATTATTCACACTTATTCCTTGTTAGTCAGTAGTCTTATTGTATAAATAACCCTCATGTTTTTGTGTCTGTTCAGGTTTGAGATTTAAATAAACTACACATACTTTTTACACACACACACACACACACACACACACACACACACACACACACACACACACACACACACACACACACACACACACACACACACACACATATATATATATATATACTGTATATATATATATATATATATATTATATTATTATTATTTTATTTTTTTACTGTGTTAAAGCAGAGTGAGATCCTCAGAGTAGCAGAGACAGTATGTGTGCTGACGTACGTTTGAATTTTTTTGCATTTAGAATGAATACTGTTATCTATAAGCTAGTGTGCTCCAAAACAATGACACAATTCGCATTCAGAAGATCGAAGCATTCAAAACTTGCCGTCTCTCACTTCCGCAAATATGGATCAATGATTTTAATGATATCGCTCTGCACTTCAGCTTCTCATCAGATTCTCTATCCAATCAAATGCTGCTTTCTAGAATCTGAAGCAAACTAAACTGGAGGAACTGTTCGATAGTCCCATCCTGTCTTCCTGTTTCAGTGGAAATTGCTTTAACACATTGAATGATGCTGCATGTTTCAATGCAATTCACTTCAGTTGGCCTTTAACAACAAAATGTTTTCATTAAACAGATTGTTCACTCAAATTCTCTCATCATTTATTCACCCTTTTGTCAGTCCAAACCTGTATGACTTTCTTTCTTCTGTGGAGCACAATAGAAGATATTGTGAGAAATGGAATGACAATTGTAACCAGAACTGTTTGGTTACATTCTTTTAGAATATCTTCTTTTGTGTTCTGTAGAAGAAAGAAAACCATACAGGTTTGGAACAACATGAGTAAAAGATGACAGAATGTTCATTTTTGGGTGAGGTATTTAAAAATAATTAAGCAAACTGAGCTTTTTTTTATTCAGTGAAAATAGTGAAAGAGATAGATGGTGATTTTCTTTCCTCTGCACAAATCCACTCAAGCACATGCTTGACTGATACACAACTGAGTAAATGAGATGCAAATACTACACTGTTGCGTTCGCATGCGTTCAGTTTACAGAAAAGCTTTTACCATCTGATCTTCCGGCAAAGGCATAAGAACAATCCCCCCGCTTGCAGACTTGGCTAAAGTTGACATTTCGTCTGTTGCTAAAATCAGGTTTCATGTAAATCAGAAACCAAACATACAGCAACAAAGAGACTGGCGGTTGGAGACACTATACATAATTCAACAGTGTGTGTGTTTGGAGAAAAATTGGGTTGCTTTGAAAAGCATTTATCAATTCACTCACAAATACTTCAGCAGCGCAACAGGGGAGCTTAATTTGTGCTGTGGTGCTGGTGATCTGATTCAATTCTCGCCGGGACTCCACAAACAGTCTCTGCCCATGTCCTCCTTGACCTTCCCATCAGTCTGTTGGAGAAAGGTAGGCTCAGAAACTGAGGCGTTGTGGGTGCCTGGTGTCTGCACTTGGGCACTTTTGTATTCCGAGCACGTGCTCTGGAAACGCCGGGACAGCGAAAACACGACGTGTTGAGAAAAACAAGAGCGGTGAGGTTTAGCGCTAATTGAGAAAGACAAAACAAGTAAACATGCCGGCAAATCGATGTCAAAGCAGAGAGCTCAAAAGCTTT
Organism: Squalius cephalus; assembly: GCF_949319135.1. NCBI lineage: Eukaryota > Metazoa > Chordata > Actinopteri > Cypriniformes > Leuciscidae > Squalius > Squalius cephalus. The sequence continues at coordinate 44,538,482 of NC_137126.1, read as the reverse complement.
AGAAATCTGTTTCGATATTTACGACGACTTTTTTTTCTTCTTACAGTTTAGCTCCAAATCTTCAGTAGTTGTATCCGTACTATAGGCCATGTTCACACATCAGCAAAACATGATTGTCAGTCCTGTGTTTGGTCCTGTTTACACCATGTATTAAGATGAGACACATTCCCGTTTACACCTGGTGTTTTAATCAGTCTCTTTCTTCCTCTTTCTACCACTTCGAGGGGAGGGGCTCTGGGTGGGTAAATGTATGGCCTTTTTCAGATATTTTCAATCTAATGGACAAAATAAGCTTGCGCAATTTTCGTATGAACACGCCCGGAGGCGACGGAAAAACACGGAGAGCATCAGCTTTCATTTCTGCTCTGACAGCCGCAAGGTCACAGCGAACACTGTGAGTGTGATAGATATCAGGATTGGTGAGAGAACATTGTGCTTGGTATGTTTTCGTCTTCAAACCAAATTTAAGTCTTCAGCTGACAAAAGTTTAAATCCCGTCTGGCTCCACATCTGGAACTGGTCAAAAGTGGACAATCTCAAAACCTTTTAGACCCCATTGTAGGATTGAAAATAATCCAAGATATTTGAAATGAACCAAGAGATTTGCTTAACTGTTTTCCACCCCCTCTTTCTACCACAAGGACCGTTTGGAGTTCTCAAAGGCACAGAAGGGCTGATAGTGATCAAGGCCTATAGGCCAAGATGTGTATACTTCGGGAGTCTATGAATTGTCACACCTTTAGTACAATGGGGGGAAGTTGGATTTATCTGATTGGTCAGTTTGAATGTCTCAAGTTTGGGTTAAAGTCACATGGTCAGGGAGAGGATAAAAGTAGATTGTAACTCTTGCTTTTTATGCTCTGGCTCTCTGATTCTCTGGGTCCCTTTATTGGGGCTCTCTTCCTTTCTCTCTCTCTCTCTCTCTCTCTCTCTCTCTCTCTCTCTCTCTCTCTCTCTCTCTCTCTCTCTCTCGTAACATTTTACATGCTAGGTAAGATTAATAGTATAAGTTATCATCATCTCATACATCTTTTTTGTAACTATTTTAAGTGTAACCATAACCATATTTTGTCATTAAACCTTTTCAATTACAACTAATGTGCTAAATCGTTTTGATTTGGTATTGACTTTGAAGTGCTACCTATTGTAATACAATATTGTCACTGTCTCTATAGCAACGCTCTCCCACATATTAAGCTATTGTAACTGCTAAATTCAATTGTAGAATTGTAAGTAGCAGTGGGTGGAATAGACAAGAAATGTACAGTTTCTACCATCTTGCTGACAACTTTTCTTTAGTCATTCGGCAGTCTTGCAGACTGAACCTCTGCAGGAAATCCACCCTTACTCCATTTACACCTCTATTTAGCATCGTCCACTTGTGATCCGATCACACATTTTAATGCAAGAGAGCCACTCATGACTTTTGTGTTTCATGATTTCATATGTCGTTTGGTAAGCTTTTTTTAAAAATGCCAATTTTGCAAATGGAGCTTGAGGTAAGTAGTTTTAAATTTTAACGCCATGTCGTGTTGATCAATACGCCATTTCATGTTGCATTTTTATTAGCTGACCAGTAGACACAGGTCGTAGCAGCAAACATACTGTGAGATGATCATGCTAAATTTCTAACACTGTCAGAAAATGATCGCAGGCTATCTTTGGTCGGAAGACCGTGAAAATAGCTGCCTTTGAACCTCTCTCACTGTACGACGTAGGACCACAGTTTAGGAACCACGACCACAGAAATCGGCACGTACTGAACATTGCGCATTGCTAAATATTTTGTGGGTTTTTTTCTCACTGGAATTCCTCCACTACTTGCAATATTCTAAAACAACATTCTGAGGCAATAAATACTTCTAAAATTCTAAAATAGCATTCTATGTGTGTGTCTTGTGTACAGCCAGTCAATCAACATTAGAGCTAAACCTCAGGCTAAACAACACAACCTCTGCCAAAAGTGTGTCTGTATGCACTTCCTCCTCCGGTGTGCATTGTGCAATACCCTTTAAAGGGATTCTTCACCCAAAAATTAAAATTCTGTCATCATTTACTCACCCTCAAGTTGTTTCAAACCTGTATGAATTTCTTTCTTGTGCTGAACACAAAAGAATATATTTTGGAGAATGTCGGTAACCAAACAGTTGATGGGCCCCATTGACTTTGGAACAACTTACAGGTTTGGAACAACTTGACGTTGAGTAAATTATGACAGAATTTTCATTTTTGGGTGAAGCTGTTGTGTAAACGGAACCTTTGGAGACTCTCACCTGTAAGTAAGTGCGGTTGTCATTTCCAAACACTGACAGTGTGAACGTAGCTCTGTATCCATATGGACGACATGGGGCAAGTTGTCACACGAGGAAGTCACAAAGGTAAGGTTTTGTGACTAAAGTTCAGTTACACTTCCTCTAGAATTGGTTCAAAAACTCTTATTAAATTGGGATCACTTTTGTAAATGTTATCCTCTATACCAATTTTATTAAAGTAGGCCTATTATTTATACACCTTTAAAGTGTTTATTAATATTTTGATTATCTTTTATTTTAGAAGTTTTAGTTTTAATTTTATCTTAGATTTTATTAATTTTATGTGATTTTGTCATTTCTTCTTTTTTTGTAAACAATTCTTTGTATATTTTTAATTTATTTTAATTTCAGTTTTAGTCATTTTAGAACTTCAACTCACCTCGGACGAAATGTTGCCTTAGCAACTAATTGAAATAAATAAGTTTAAGTTGTCTGTTTTATGCTGTGTTTAATGCAATAATGAAGTTTCATGATTAAATGCCATTTCAATTAACAATGCTCATTAGGTTAAAGCTCTTGAGGGGAATGTGATCCTGAAGCGTTAAGCCTGCATTATGATTGTAATCAAAGATGAAACCTTGTATCATCTTTATTATAACCCACCTATTTAACCTGCACTGTAGTCCTTCATTATGCTTGTACTGCTGCAGGCTGTAATTTACCTTTTCGCTTCCCTCCTTCCTCATCTCCAGTCTCACCCACAACTGCCTAAATGGATACTTAACCTCCACACCTCAGCTGGCCTGAGTATCACACCGTAAGCATCCTGTAGTGGTATTCTGGGCGATGGAGGTGGATATCATTATTAATCAGATGAGAAAATACCGCAGATGCTAGGATGCATGATGGGACACTTCCATGCTGTGGGTTTTATATTGCACATGGTTTGACTTCAACAGATCAATAAACCTGACCATGAGTGAAAATAAATTATATTTTTATCAATCATATTTTTGTATGTCATATGGCATCTGGAATACTTGATTCTGATTGGTCAACGGTGGCAATCTGCTGTAAAGTATTCTAATATAATTCTATAATTTACAGTTTTCTGCAGCCAACCGATTTTGGAGGATGACACGTATAAACTTCCCAAAATCAGTCAATATGAATTCTGTTTTTGTTTATTATATGGCTCTCTGGAATACTTGATTCTTATTGGCATAATGCTGTAAAATATATTTTTTTAAATAATTATTTCATTGATCATTGTCCCAGGCAACCAGCTTTGGAAGACGACAAAAACGGTGAAAGTAAAATATTTTTTGTTGTTGTTTATTGTACAGCTCTGTGGAATTCTGGATTCTGATTGGTCAACTATGGCATACTGCATAAAAAAAAAGAAAGAAAGATAACTTAATCTTTAATATTTGGCCACTTCTTTATGATAGAAATGCTACACCCTCTGTAATTTATTGAACAAGAACATGTGGACATGAAAACATGCAAACTCAGAGCGTGGGTTTAAACTTTTATTTTGTAATCTTGATGAACAACAATTCACATATTGACATATTATATGCAACGTTACATTATAATCAATCCAATCTCACAGCATATTCAGAGATGGAGTTTATTAACCAAGCTGCTGAGACGCGTATAACCGAGCTTATGCTCCACGTTTAAATGATAACAGTGTAACACTTCGCTATGAACACACAAAGCGCGTCAGACTTCATATGCGTTCCCAAATGCACGTTATTGGAAACCCAAACAAACAGCACATGCCGAGTTCATGAGCAGCATTTTAGCAATATAGCTACATAAAGGTATAATGTGCAGTCAGCAGATCAATAAACCCGATCAGTAATATTCTTATAAATTGTATTTTTTATATACTATACGGCTATTTGGAATATTTGATTCTGATTGGTCATTCTGCAGTAAAATATTTTAATATAATTGTATAAATAGCAGTATCACAGGGAATGGATTTCCCACATAGCTATGTTCATTTGATGTCTCTGCTCTCACTCCACAGTCTATTTCTTCTGACATAATTGAATAATTTCAACTCAAATCAATATTTGATGTCCATTTATTTATTTATTTGATAAGTAGCTGTGTAATAAGTGGGATAATGTGCAGTCAGATGGTCATTATCGCAAAATAAACCTTTTCAGGGTGATAGTTTGCTTCGCGGCAGGGTCCCGATCACCCTGTCGGGTTTATTTTGCGATAATGACCTGCTGACTGCACATTATCTGTTATTTAGCTTTATTGTTTCCTTCAAGGAATCATATTGGCACACAGCTCCGAATATATAATACAGAGAGACATGGCAAAATGCGAGGAAAGACATTATTCATTTCCTCTTTGTGCTTAACACATTAGCTTGATGATTATAGCTCATTTTCAATCACGCAGTCAAAACATACAGCATCATTTTGGCAGCCAATGAACATTTCTAAATGAAATGAAAAAAAAAAAAAAAACACAATAGAGGAATCTGCTTTCCTTTGGGTTCATGTTTATTTTCCACTGTGAGATTCTGCTTTAACTGCTTCCACTGGCATCCATCATACTTGGAAACCAACATAAATGTAGACATTATCATACCCTTAATATTGTTGAAAGAGGTGAAGCTTTATATTTCACTTGACTCGAGATAACCTCGCCTATAGCTAGTCTCTCCCGCTGGGTTATGCATATGCTGACAGTCTTTGCTCTCATACATCATGCATTAGGTGCCTTAGCAGCAAGGTTAGATGGGAGAGACGTCTGTGAATCTCATATCATTATAGTGGAAATTAAATTTAACGCTTTAAACCGCAGTAGACTTAATCTGTCAGATATTACAGTAAAAAGTGAACCCAGTATTACTACTGAACATGCAATGTTGTTATCAGAATGGTACATTTAAAAAAAAAAAAAGAGTGTCATTGTTTATTAAAAAGAAATTAAAGCAATAATTTAAGGAAATACGGCTCAGATCGCATTAAAAATTATGCACAGGTTTGGTATTGTGTTGGGTTGCCAATGTGAATTGTGTCAGGACCGCTAATTAGCATACAGTTTGGATTGGCGTTATGGTTCTGTTCTGCGCAAGAACTCCCTGCCCATCCATGCAGCCATGAAGTGGTAAACAGAACAGAATCAACGTAAATGTATTGCAGATATCATTAATGTTCAATAATCACCATAATTCAAGAAATATGAGTCTGATTCGAAGAGGAATATCAGAAGGCCGAGTCCTGACTGGATGAGAGGAGCTGGGGATGGAGGAGGGTAATTCACAACTGAGCAACGTGATCAATCTGCTGATAATACTGAATGGACCTTATGTGTAGCGATGCTGTGATAGGTGTCGTATTCCCATTGGCAGACGTGGATGAGCTGAGAGTCAGCTGATGCGAGCTTGACTGATGTGACCTGCCAGAACTAACGCTATGCTCAGATGTACAGCAAAAACCAGTGAACTCGATGAAAAGACAATGTCAAGTCAATTAAATCAAGTCAAATAGCAACTCTATATTTCAGGATGATCTCATTACTTTACTTTTAGTAGGCATGTTTTATACAGTTTTTTCATTTTTATTTTATTTGGAGAGACACTGAAAATATCAAAGCATGTACAGCTTCTTTGCAAAACAAATTTTTTACATTATGTACAGATGATTTATAGCTCACAATTCTGAATTTAAAACTCGCAATTGCGAGTTTGTCTAAATTGTGAGATAAAGACAGAAAAAAAAGTCAAACTGTGAAATAGAAAGTCACAATTATCCTTTAAATTGTTTTATTCCGTGGCGGAAACAAGCTTCCATCGGAATGACATGTTTTCATGAAATGTAGTGAAGTAAAAGTTCCCCAAGTAAAAATTCTTTGTTTCCACTTCTCGAAATTAGTCAGTGTCAACTGCATGATTCAAAATTATATTAATTTCCTTTAAATAGTAGTTATACCTTTAACTCTAAAAGACCCAAATATAGAAAAAAAAGTTACTTTTTCCACCTTTTATATGTTGTATTAAGAGAGTTTTTGTTGTTGTTGACGTTTTAGTAATTTTTCCGAATTTTTGTGATTTCACTCACTGCCTGAACAAATGTAGAGATCATCTAAGGGCTCATTTGCAGGGTGTACTGCTTATGTAGCCCCATAACAGTAGCCTATATACACTAACAATCACACAATATTATTAATTTAATGTCATATATTTCTGAAAAATATTTTATTATAAAATTAACCTAATGAACTGAATGAAAACTTTGGCATTTATGTGATTTAGCTCAGTTCATTGCCATATTCAATTATGCTAGTCCCAAAGGCAGTTCTTGCCCTTCGAGAAGCAGATGCGGACATTGCACTTGCTGCAAAGTGTGTTGGTGTAGCCTTTACCAAAGTGTCCGCAGCGTCCTCTATTTGGTTCGTATCTTCTGACACAAACCTTCGGAAATACTCCAGTGGTGTATGAAGGGAGATGGCATCATTAGTGATATCCTGACCTGAAAAGTCAGTGTTGGGACTAATTAAATAATTTCATGGGGCATGGCCTGTGTTCTTGAGTGATCACTGTTCCCATTTTGGACAGCATCATTGACATCATACACTTTGTAGATAATACGGCCTTTCCAGGCTGGTGGCTATCTGAAACGGGGGGAAAATTTTTTATTTTCAATATCCCAATCATACTTAGGCCTACACATTTTAAGAAAAGTACACATTACACATAATTAACACAATACATAATTACACAATACTGGCTAGCTTATTGTGTCCTTATCATGCGAATAGCCCTTATACCCCCCACATTCCAGAACATTATCACCTGTCCCTCAGGCAGCAAGCAGATATTTGGGCAAACGAGCCCAGAAAAGAAAACAAGTTGAATATATTTTTATAAATGATAAGATACGTCAAATATTGCTGCACAAATACTTCAAATTCCCAAAGAAATAATGTATTCCTTAATTCAACTTGAACTTGATTAAAACTCAAAATTGTAACAAAGAAGACCTTTAAAAATTGTGAATGATCAAAAACATTGTTTCTATTAGATGTTTATTTCACATGGAAAAGTTGAGAAGTAAAATTCATCCGTGTAATGTGCGAGGTGCGCAGGACCCCTTTCACCAAGTGTTGTAAAATGACATCATTGACATTACAAGCTCAAAATCTAATATGATTAAAGCATTCAATAGTATCATAACATCTGCATGATCTAGATGACTAATCACATAAAAAAATATTTTAGGCATTTTACTTGAATGTTGATTTATTCAGTACAGTAAAAGAAGATGATGTGCTTCAAGGCAGGTTCGCAGGTTGTGTGAGTTCATGACTGGCCTATTCACAAAATATTCAACATCCAATAGCATTGCAAGGCTGAAAATATGACCTATGTGTGAATGTGGCCTTGGAGAAAAAAAACTAACATCTGCAGGTTTATTTAAGAAGAGCGAAAATTGATAATATTTCAGTACAACAGTGGGCCTTACAGGGTTAAATACTAGTCTTTTTTTTTTAGAAAGTGTGAATAGTAACTTTTTTGGTAACACTTTACAATAAGGTTCATTAGTTAATGTATTAACTAACATGAGCAACACATTTGTTACTGTATTTGTTAATCTTTGTTAATGTTAGTTAATGAAAACACAGCTGTTCACTGTTTGTTCATGTTAGTTCACAGTGCATTAATTAATATTAACAAATACAACCTTTGATTTGAATAATGTATTAGAAAATGTTGAAATTAATATTAACTAAGATTTATAAATGATGTAGAAGTATTGTTCATTCTTAGTTCACATTAACAAAGGTAGTTAACTAATGAACCTTATTGTAAAGTGTTACCACTTTTTTTTATACATTTTTACTGCTTTTTTTTAATATAAATAGAACAATTACCTCACTTAACATGCAAATACCTACAAATGCTAAGGCATCATTAGACACTGCTGATGTTCTTCTTGTTATTGTCCATGCATACAGAGTACAAATAAAGTGAGGATGAGGGACAAAAAGCTTTTTTCAAGTGTCCTTCTCTAGAGAGAGAGACAACTCTCACTCCATTCGCACATCATTATAACACGAGATGGTTTTTCATCTTAAATTCATTCTCACGAGACTAAATGTGTGTAAGAGAGAAGCCAGTTTTCCTGCAGTATGGCATTTGTGCTCTCACACCTTTAGAGGGTATAGTAATTACATGCTGCATCGAATATGGGGAAAAAAGTGCAAATCTGTCTTCTGTGAATAGCTTATGCTCCAGAGATATCCTGACACCTTAAACTAGATCACAGCGAAAGTGAAAGACTGTTCCTGTTATACCCTGAGATTTGTGTAATAATTAGTAGAGCTTACCAAGTCAAGCATCACTGTTACTGCTCAGATTGTGGATTATGGATTTGTTCAAATCACTAACCCCGAGTATTAAACTTGTAGCTTGTCCTTCACAATTTGTTCTTCAGACATGATTGAAACCTCAAAATCTTGCCGCTTGTTGAAGAAAGGTGTGCTGGTACTTTTCTGAGGATTTTTTGAGCGCTTAAAATTTTGACACAAAAAAATGCATTGAAGGACGGTCTAAATCCATATCTAAAGCCCGGTTTCCACCATGGGGGTGCTTCTTCCCAATCTGGAGTCATTTTCCACCGCAGAAATGGTGCTTCCGGTGTGGAAAAAATTACTCAGCATCTCCCCTGAAACCTGCTGGCTTCAAACCAGGAATTGATATGGTTGAAAAAAAACCCCCATAATTCCACAAAATATCCTATTCCTATTTACTGAATTATTGGGACAGATTACAAATGTGCGCATTCGCACTCAGTTAAATAAAGATGTTAGTGATGGGTTAGTAATTGCAAGGACAGCATTATCAGAATGGCTGCGTTTGAAGCCTTCTTGGTAGTGACGTAGAAAGGAAAATGGTTGATCTTTAGTTTAAGTTTTGATATTGAGTGGAACTGAGTGGAGTTTCTAACATTTTAGGGGTCCAAATTGGAAATAGTGGGGTTATGGGTTTTTTAATTTCCTCTGCAATGTTTACATTTTTATCAAGCACAAAATATTCTAGGCAAGATCAGTCAGTTTACTCATCCAGACATTGACTTGATATATTATATGATAAAAAAAACTGCATTTCTTGTTCTTAGTGTCAATCTCTAATCTGCAATTAGTCAAGGTTGTAATCTGTCTATAAGCATAGTTTATATCACAGAAGTAACTCAAAAACATAGTGAAATGTACAGTTTGGATAAACATTATGTATCATTTGGTGACACTAAAATGACTTTGTTTGCAGGTGGACAGACGCGCAGAAGTTTCCAGAATTAATGTAAAACAATCAGATCACTGCTGATTTTCAGCCAACTCTTACCAGTTTGGTGCAATATGAGGCCAGTGAACAGGGTGATGCCCGTGGCTAACAATGTTTTGACAGTGAATGTGACGAAACTGAGAGCGGCATGTTAGGTTTGGTAGACTTTTAGGGATTTAACTTATTAATAGAGAGCTGCAGGAAAATTTCCTTTAAAAGCAGTGTCTGTTTTAATATTGATAAATGCAAGCCAGTGAACTACTATGTACTATAGGACTATGATTTTCCAGTCAAAAAAGCAGAAATACACAACGTCTAATTGGAAATAACATGACTTATATATCTTTATATATTATGATGTTCAGAAACATTTATACTCTGTGTAAAGCATCAGACGGCACGAGTGAAAATAGTCCCTATAGGCCAACATGCTCCGAGACGCTTTATTGGACTGTCACCATCAATATACAATGCAATTTAGATTGCAATCACATTTTAGGGCAGAGTTTAAATGGCAATGGGATCGCATTTGATTCTACTACATAATCACCGGCTTTACTGAGAGACCAATCATTCATCATTAACATATATTTCCCATCTAAATACATCTTCATTAAGTGACAGATTCTTTACATCCCTTAAGGTGTATTAAGAACATCTTGTTAATAATGAGACATTTGTGACATTTTCTTGAGGGATTAATAGACATCCTAACATAAATGGTTCATTGTAATTCTAAACTAAAATGCTTTGCATATTTCAAGTAAAATATGAAATTTTGCATTTTGGTAAATTGGGTATTGTTTTACCTCATAATACTGTACTTATAGACATCTGACATGTCTTACAGTAGCAAAATTAACAAGTTAATGGAGATTATGTTTAAATTTTCACTGTTTTTGGTGCAAGAAACATGACTAACATTACAAATGAACAATGAAACTCTACAAAAATGTGGCAGATGGCAAATGATGGCTAACAAAACTTGCTTCTTGCAAAACAAGGCCATTTTTGCTCCTGATGAGTCATTGGTTTCAAGCAGTTGCATCGGTTTCATTTGGAGAATTGATGTGCTACATCTACCTCACTCGTCTCTCGTTATCTGGAGGTGGACAGAGCCAAGCTCGTCCATATGTAAATAAACCAGACGGAGCTGTAGGCAGGTTAGGATGAATATACGTCCCCATTCACATGCTAGTTTAATTAGGTTACGTATACTATAATATGTTCTGTTAAAAGGGTCACTGCAAATATAGATGCTGACTGTAATTTTAAATTGCTATAATTATTCATTAAGTTGTATGAGCCTCAGAGTTCACATAAAATGTGCCCTGTGAAGTGTCGATAGATTTAAGACTGCATGGAAGTGCAGCTTACCATAAAATTTCAATTTTGAATGTTGAATATTAATTAATTAATTAATTTCAGTGTATTTCAAATTGTAGTTAATGTATGTGCATTATGTGGATTATTTATGCATGGATAAATTACATTGATATTTGTGTGTTAAGTATTATTTTTTTTATTGTTAATTATTTCCATTATTGAGTTTAATTCATTTTAATTAAACAAGGACAATATGACATTTATATATCTCTATTTGTATGGATTATTTATACATAAATACATGACATTGCGATTTTATTATAGTTATTCCTTAAATAATTAAATTATTCAAATTAAAAATATAATATATTGTAATTATGATCTCTATATTTGGATTATTTAGATACATGACATTAACACTTTTATTTCAATTTTTTATTTTAATTAGTTTTACAACCCCAGGCTCTGGATGTGGGCAATGACGACATCTCAATACCAAACTACCAGCTCTTGTGACTGGGCCATAATAAGCCAGTGATCAATATAATTTAGCACCCTGATACCCTGAAGCCTCAGCGGAGCTAGAGCTGCATCCATGCATTTGGTAAACGCGAGATTCGAGCCATTACAATATATTTGGCTTTCATCCCTCGAGAAGAAAGTCAACAGGTGCGAGGCTGAAACATCTGACAGCGCACGGATGTACGCGTCGAGATATTTCTCAATGAACACAGCCAGCACCCTCAGGAGCTGACTGTGCATGCCTCGCACCCACACAGAATCTTTATTGCAGAGTAGACCCGTAATCTATGCGCGGCCTCGGCAAACGCGAGATCCGAGCCACTAGATTCTATGTTGCAATGCAGACCTTTATTTTGTTTAAGTTTTTACGGGACAAACAACACCAAATAGGACAGACAGTTTGACACAGAGCGCTTGCTGAAGAGCAAAAAGCTAACTCTGTTGTGTGCCGGCGTCCCTTTGTAGCTTCAGTGTATGCCGTCACATGTTAGGTCATGACGCAGCACCAATCAGGATTGGATTAGTTTCATTCACTCTTCAGATGCGTTATGCTAAGGGCGTTCCCCAAAGTTTCGTATTGACGCAGTTCGAGTTCCCTTGAAAGGGAACTGCATTTTTGTATGAGCATGGAGCGGCCTACTTAATTCATTAGTTGCTCCCTCTAAGATCAGAACTGGTGAGTTTGAGTCCGTCACTTTATATGTGACATGGATCCCTAATGAACAAATAATTTAAAGTATGGGATACCCAAAAGAATCAAATATCTAAATTAATTCATAACCAATATTTATGATCAGTTAGAAACACAAAATCTAAGTCTAAATTTAATAATAATTTGAAATTGGAGTCAGATTTAGCTCCATTGGGACCCGTCATTGGGCCGACGAGTGGTCTTTACAATCATGACATGGATAATTTGCTAATATTTCATTGTTATTGTGAATGTTTTACCAGAGCCTCATTATTATATGGAGTGCTCTTTAAAGTGTGAAATTGGTCCATCAGTCTTTCTTATATACTTTTACTTATATATATTCTGCTTGAGTCTTATAGAATCCAGAGTCTTGGAAGCACAGAATTGTTTAAGTAGAGATTGCGGTGTGGGATTCTGGAATTTTCACCCAGTTATTTCATCCCAGGGGATGGAGGCCGCAGAGAGACGGATGTTTTCCTCTCCAGGGATTATAGGAGAGCAAGCTCCCAACTCTCTAACTCCATTTCATCTTTCTAGGTCACACTGATAAGGCCAATATGCTGCTAATACATCTCATTAAAGAGATGGGGATTTGTGCTTGTGCTAAATGTTTTCTACCAATTCAAGGGTCCAATAGGGACCTAAATGTTGACATTTTAGCTTTGATGAATTGTAAATGTGGTAGTATAGCTTAGATTATGTCAGCAATTGTTATTTAAATATTCTATGGAATTTATGTGTTGGCCTGATTTTCAGTTAAACAGTTTAGAAACCTATTAATGCCAAGATTTATCTCTGATATGTCTTAAAGTAATAGTTTTAATCCTGATATTATTTAATAATCCTCGTTTTCTTTTAAGCCCGTAAATGGAAAAAATTCAAGTCTGATATAGGCTACCCTTTTAAATAAATGCTTCTTTAAATGCCAACACAAGCACATTTATTTTGTAAAAAGTTGAAAATGCACTGCAAAACTTCCCAATGCAGTTGGAAATCAATCCTTATACACAAAAAATGCCATTCCCGTCCAACGATTGGCATGTAATTGATAGCCTAGTTCATTCTCTGACTATTGATTACTCATCAAAAGTCATTCTTCTGGATAATGGTGATTTTTTTTTTCTTTTTGTGTCTATCTTCATATATCTCTGTTCTTGTTCTCTTTTCAACAGATGGCAAATTAATGATATCAAAACCAAGTGCATCAGCACAATGCTGACAGTTAGTTGATTATGATACATGTAGCAGAACTAATTCAGACAGTAATTGTGTCTGAATTAAAAATGAGTACATGCGCCCCCCTTGCTTTTGTTCAAAACAAGCCTTACAGTGGCCATATTTAAGTGTACTTTATCACTGACTTCATTGCTATCACTGAGGAACAAATTCACTAAACAGTTGCGCCACTTTTTGGTATTTCCAGTTGAACAGGGACTAAATGCATTGAAACTGCAAAATTAAGACTTTGTCATTTCAGTGCAGACACGCTTTCTTCCTATGCAAATTAGACTCATACATTACACCAAACTCAGCGCTGTTTGACTGGCACAAATAATAGTTACACTATTAACACCGAATATGTTTATGTGCTTTGATAATGGCAGCAGTTATAAATTTAAATGGTGACAGTTATGATAACATATGCTAGATTGTGGAAGTCTGCTGCATCATTCACAATCTAACTGACCTATACGATTGGAAAGTGCACATTGTATGAGCATATTTGTGCAATTTACTCATTTGCATTCTTTTTGTAAAACAGGCACTATTTCAATGCAAACAGTGCATGCAGTTTATTATAAATTAATTCCCCAGTGAAAAACACACAACTGCATTCAACTGCACAGTATGTAACTAGCCACAAGCATGTTGTTCCCATAATGCACCTCCAGAATGAGAAAACAGTGAATAATTTCTTCATGAATAAATGGTCTTTATTTAAGATTCTGCTCAAACTGACACAAGAGTAATCTAGTTTATAACCCAGATGTTTGGATTTAAATCTTTTATAATTACAATTCTTGCAACATCTGCTGCGCTTGACACAATTTACATATCAGATTTTGTGTTCATAAACCAAAATCAAGCAATAATATAAAATGCCCATGAATCTTATAACTTTTATTGAGTGTTCTTAATGCTCAGTTTCAGAGCTGCTTCCGCCTCAAAAGCTTTTAAGCTTTTAACCAAAGCAGTGAGGAGCTTATGCAATGTTCACTTAAGTTCCCTCAAAGTTTTTTTCTTCACACTGATTGCTTTACTCCCCCTCGTAATCTTTCTTTTGCCAGATTCATTCAAGTGAGGATTTGCTTCTGCAAATCTGGAACGAGAGATGCCATGTTGCTTCATGATGTCACATGTTGAAGACGTCTGGTTCTGATCCGCTTGGCCTGGCCGTCTTATTACATTCCTTCATTTTCAGCCACCATCATCTCTCTCGTATTAAAACTTAACAACTTAAGGTTTTTTGTTTTGTGTGTGTGTGTGTGTGTGCGTGCTCGTGCGGTCCTGGTAAACAAAATGTCCACACAAAGATGAAAATATCCAAAATCTTGTCCTTGTGGGGGCATTTTTTGGTCCCCATGTGGAAATTATCTCATAAATCACACTAAATTATGTTTTTTGAAAATGTAAAAATGCTGAATGTTTTCTGTGAGGTTTAGAGGTAGGGTTAGTGTAAGGGGATAGAATATACCATTTTTAAAACCCCAATCTCACAGCAATTCATACAAATTTTACAAGGTGGCTAATTTGTACGAATTCATACGACCTTCACTCGTACGAATTTGTATGATTTTTGCTAAATAGTAGGCTACATATTTTACGAGTTGCCCAATTCGTGTAAATTCGTACAAATGACCTGCCCCTGCCCCTAAACCTACCCATCATTGTGGTTTAGACAAATCGTACGAATTCGTACAAATTAGCCACCTTTTACTCACTCGTACGAATTGGTCGTAAGATAGCGTTGGTTTGTACAGTATAAAAACCATAATGTCTATGGAATGTCCCTATAAAACATGAAAGCCCAACATGAGTGTGTATGTGTATGTGTGTGAAGTGTAAGTCAGTGTTTGAAAGCAATATTTACACAAAAAAAAAAAAAAAAATGTAAGCAAATTTCTGTTGTGGTTGACATTTAAAGCCCTCTTACTTATTTGAATTATCGGGAAAAGACCTCAAGCCACGACTAAAAATAAATAAATAAGAATAATGGTAACACTTTACAATATGGTTCCATTTGTTAACAATAGTTGATTCATTAGTTAACATGAAATGTTCAGATGACACAAGTCCAAGTCCAGGCTTATTGTGGTTCTCACCCAATCTCATTCCCCAATCAATGTGAAATTCATCCCTTCCATGTCTTGCTGTAGCTATGATAAACAGACATTTTCTACTGTAAAAATGAAAACTAAATTCACAGATCATGATTCTGAAATTCCTACAGATGTCCTACAGATGTCAGTGCTGGTTCCTTGGTCAAGAGTCTGAGGATTGCACATTTAAATACCAAATAAACCCTTTATGCAAACCACCCTAGTGCAGCTATCTGTGCCTGACAATGGTTGGCCATCTGGCAAAATTGAGGACTCCAATCAGAAGAGTTGCATCGGCATGAACTGAAAATTTCAACCAAGGTTGACACGTTTCCCGTTGAGCAGATCGAAAAAACGATTTCCAGCTATGCGAGACAAATTGGTTAGAATCCTGCTGAGTTTAAGGGGGAGACCTGATTATGTGCTGCGCTAGAGAAACTCAATACAAAAGTGGTCTTCCCCACTGACAGCGGCAGTTAATGAAAGAGGAGACAGAGAGAAAAAGGGAGGGAGAGTGAGAAAGACTGACATGGGACAGCAGTCGTAGCTGAAAAACAAGGTGTCTCGAAGCTCAGAGAGAGTGAGCAGGGCTAACTGCTCTAGCAAGTGTCACAACAATGAACTGCCATGTTGAGAAACCACAAAATACTTGGTGTGGCAGTGTAGTCGATACTGTAGTCGCTGAGCCTCTGAAGCGTAAACCCACAAAAGCTCATTTACAGCATCTCAAGTTTGTCTTTGAAGTATTCCATAAAGGAATATTCACTCAAAAATGAAAAATCACCCTTGTGTCTTTCAAAACTCGTCTGACCTTCTTTCTTCCGTGGAACACAGTTGAAGTTGTTTACAGCAGAATGTTAAATGGAACAGCATGACGGTGAGTAAATGATGACATAATTCAATTGTGTAAATCTTTTTAAATTACTGGTTCTCAACAAGTTTTGTTTCAGGATTCAGATTTGACATTGGACGGTGGAGACGCACAGCACCAACATTGTAGCATCTGAAAGTGAACGGAAATGTAATAAACGTTTCGATATATTTTCTAAACGTCTCTTGAGGATTTGATGAGTCAGTAGTTTCCGGTAATTTAAATAAAATATAAATATTAGATGGAAAAAAAAAAAAAAAACTTATTTTAAAAACCAAAAATTAGAATGCTTGCCTTGGCAACTGAAATAAAATAAGTTGAAGTTGAAGTAGGCCTACTAAAATTAGTACAACTGAAATAAAATAAATAAATCGAAGCTATATTGAAATATGCAACACCAATAAAAATCACAAAAACACATGATTAAATAATTACAAATAAACAAAAATGATTAATAAAACAGAATAAATGTATGTATGGTGTGTATGTAAAATCACGGCGAACGCTGCGAGTGTGTGTGTTAGAAATTAATTTTTTCAATCCAAACTTCAGCCGACAAAAGTTGAAATCCCGTCTGGCTGGCGCTCTTCCCTTAATGTTAACGCATTAGGCCAGTAGGCGGAGAGTAGACGGTATTTTGTAGCTGTTTGAACGCATTCGACCACACGAGTGTTTACACTGGGAAAGCAATCCGGTCAAATGCATTTTCGACTGCATTTGCAACTGGTCGAAAGTGGACAAGCTCAAATACAACTTAATTAAGATGCATTTTGGTGGATCGGATCACAAGTGGATAATGCTAAATACCATCATCCACTTGTGATCCGATCGCATCTTAATACCAGATGTAAACAGGGCCTAACAAATAACAGCAAATTGCAAAGGGTGATTCATTAGCTTTAGGTTGGTTGATTATGAGCTCAGTCATAACCAACTCATTAATATTAATAAAATATGGCACTGAACATTCATTTTGTCATTCATGAGCACAAAATGGAATGGTATTTCTCAAAGGCCACAATAATTAGTAGGGGAGAGCGGGGCACAACCTAACACTGGGCTAGTTGTAACACCCTTGTTTTAAATACTTCCACACATGCTAGCATGACGAAACGTAGTGTATTTACTAGTTGCCATATCAACACTATATAGAGAAAAAATTGCGCCAAAATTCAGAAATCTTTGGAAGATATCACTGAACATTTATTTAAAATAGCAAAAAGTCATATTTTAGTTTGTCTTGAATATTTTTTTTATTAGACCAGATGTCATATGGTCATTTTACAATGTGCCCCTCACATGTTACAATGTACCCCAACTATGGGGCATGTTGTCACATTTCACTTCCATTCTTTTGGGGTATATCAAGAAAAAAGTATACACTGTATCACTAAAACAAAACCACATAATTGTTCTAGACATGTGTGAAATGAATGTGGGGAAAAATAAATACTCTGAACCATAAGTAGATTTACACAAACTGAGAAAGTCAAAAAGCGTTAGGTTGTGCCCCGCTCTCCCTAAAATATTCACAAAGAAGTTCAAATGAAAATATCAATATTTTCTTGAGATGCTTTCCACAAAGTTCATTAATCATATTACATACTGTATTAGATGACTGAAAAGAAAAGCAGTGAGAGAAAGAGAGCAACAGATAAGTTACTTTATTGATTTATGATCGTGTCTGATCTGAACCCCTTCCAAACCAAATGTCCATGAGTCCATGAGCAGCGTATTCATCTTAAAACCATGCAACAACTTAAATAAGACATCCTGCTCTTTCCCTCAGGCCACTCAGGTATAGGAGCTGTCAAAGGGTGAACTTGATCATACTTTGTTTTATGGACTAAACAACCAGCAATATCAGATCTATCCTGAAGTCTAAACTGCGGGTGAGATAGTGAAGGATAAAACGAATGGAGTCACTTCAGAGAGCGATAGAAACAGAGAAAGAGAGAGCGCAAGAGAGAAACCCGGCCCTGGGGAGAAACGGGTGGTGCTGGGATGACATTTTTAGGGCATCCGCTAGAGTTATGGATGAATTGCATAGTATTACTCAATGGAAAGATTGCCGCAAACACACCTTAAAGTCTCCACAGCATTAACTCTGAATCACAGTCACAACACGCCAGGAGCTTCTGTTTTGATATCTATGGTAAAGTTAATAAAAAGCGTTTGCCGTAGTCAAAGAGCTGCAAAAATAAAGCCTGAAATGAAGCAAAGGAGTGATGAATCAGTTAAAATTGAGTTTTTTTTTTTTTCAAGTTGGATTGTAGTTTACCAGGAACTTCAGTTTAAAGACCCTTTTCCTCCTCCATATCTTTCAACTCCTGCCTGAAAATCTCTCATAGTTCTCATTGATTCCTTTAGGCATATCAATACGCATTAAGTTGAAAGTAAATTACAGGCTAAAGCTCTATTTCAAAACCTGATAAGTGACTCATTTGGAATGCTCTACAAAGACAGAAAATCATTCTAGTAGTACTTTGAAGTGCACTGGAGACTCAACAGTGGATGTTAGCATGTTGCTAACAAGCATGCAAAGCAAACATATTGGACACAAATCTGAGGTAATAAATACTTTTTTTTAAAAAAATCTATAATTTCCAATATTGAATTGAATATATTTATGAATAAAAATTTCTCTCCTATTGCCTTGTCTGCCATATTGGATGATACCCCCCCCCCCCCATACTCAGCTTGTTGCAATGCTTTCTGCGACTGCCGTCTTTGGGTCTTGGAACAAAGCTTTTGTGTTTACATTGGTTTTGTATATATCCGCTCTGTTGGGAAGGATAAAACGGGTTATAAAGTTTCAAACATCCTGTAATTGTCCTGATAATGAATTATTAAATACCATCTGCTGTGCCAGTGGTGCTTTTTTGATACGGTTTAGTGAGATAATTCCAGTTTCCTCCACTATTTTGTTTTGTTGTCTTTGAGCGTTTTGAGACACTAGGGGAACGTTTCATCGTCTGTGTTTACATAACCCGGCACAGACAGCAGTGTCGCAACCATGATTAGATGTCCCTCATCCTCTTTTATCCCATTTTGCCAGATCTGAGGGTTTTGACAGATTATTTCTCAGTCTGTTTATTGAATATGTGTCTTTGAAATCTCTGATTGTGTTTAGAGACGGAGACTACAGGTGTGCTAGTCTGTCTTTCCCATTTGGATGGAAAATGTTGTCGACTTATAACCGTTTCTTACGAGAAAAGAAATTGTCCTCCTCAAAGTGGAGCTTTTTGGCTCTGAAAGCCAAACTGTGCTGCTTTCAAATATCAGGTTTTATTCGGTCTTAGTGGCGACATGTGAACAAGAAAGTGTAATTGTTTAAATTTAAAGGGATACTTCAGGATTTAGCATTAAGCTTTGTATTAGTAGAAAACCTGTAGTATTTTCGAATGACCATGTTTTCCACCCTCATATCTCCCTGAGATGAGAGATTTATGTATTTTTTTGTCTGGAAAAAATCCTCCGATGACGCAAAAATCGTCATTTTGCGTCATCAGAGGATTTTTTGGCCAGAGGTTAAAGACTACAGCCAGTAGGAGGAGCTGTTCCGCATGTTTTCAACCCGCCCATAGGAGGTGGGATCTCACTCACAGAATGTACACAGTGTCAGCCGTCTTTCTTTGGAAGCTAAGCTAGCAGGCTCTTGTTCTGTGGAGAAAGCTGAGTAGTAGGGGTTACCATCCTCTTTTTCCCGGACATGTCCGGCCGTCGAGATCGTCCAAAATGTCCGGGATTCAGCTTTTGCTTTCTCTGCAGTCGCCATTCATTGTTTACATGCACACCTTTTGTTTCAATCTAACTGAATTCATTCCGATTGGTGAATCTGAATGTTGTGTTTACATGAACACTAAACAAGTGATCGGTTGATGTGCGTTTTAACATTGCTAAGAAAATTCCCGCTCCTCCGTGAGAGATACGAGACCGCTACGTCTCAGTAATCACGCCACTGGCCTCGCGCCGTTCTCCCGCGGCCCTCTGCCTCATCCTGCTCGCCACAGTAAACATAACGAATGGCGACTGTAGAACGCAAAAGCCGAATCCCGGACATATTGGGCAATCTCGAAAATCCCGGGCAAACTCGTCACGGAGACTCACTAGCAGCTAGTCTTGTTGTTTTCAACTGCGCTCTCTTACCGGTAGGCGTGACTTGGGAGTGGCCTCCTAGGGCAGCGAAGCAAGTGCATTCTGGGAGTTGTTGTCTTTCATCCACATAAGCCAAAAATACATTTTCTGGCTTTTCTCAGTCTAGAAAGCTCCAAATTCAAAAATAATTTCACATTTCTTCTACATAAATGACCTATTTTAAATACACATTCATCTTTCCAGAGGTGAAGTATCCCTTTTTATTTTAAATCAATTATGGATTAGTAGCCTACTGTAGGTGCAGTTAAAAATATGTGGGCCATACAAATGATATCATACAACATTTGGTTATAAATTGACTGATAAATGAAAAAGTATGAATACTGTTTTTAAGAAAATCAATCAATATGCTATGGTTTCTTTATATTGAGAGTACACACAGGTCTTTATAGTAAACTATAATTACATTTTTTTTGTTGATACCTTCCACTTTAGTGATGTGACATACATCACACCCATTTTGTCCTCCCTACATCAAATTTCGCATTGATTTTAAAATATTAGTTTTAACTTTTAGAGCTTTAAATGGTCAGGCCCCACAATACATTGCTGACTTGTTATGCACATACTCCCCAGGCCGTGCCCTTCGATCCTCAGGGCAGAGTCTTTTAATGGTCCCAAAGACTCGTTATAAAACCCGGGGAGACCTGTCTTTTCAAGCTGTAGTCCCCAGACTGTGGAACGCCCTGCCCTTGTTCCTCCGTGTGGCTGACTCTGTCGATTCTTTTAAAGGCAACTGAAGACACTGTTATTTAAACAAGCTTTTAATTGACTGGGTTTTATTTTATTTTGGGCTTTTTAAATGTCTTAATTTTTATTGATTGTATATTAATGTGGTTGCACCTTGTAAAGCACTTTGTGATTTTATCTGTGAAAAGCGCTCTATAAATAAACTTGACTTACTTACTTATTGATTAATACTGATCAACACAATATGTATGTATTTAAAATAATTAATTAATTAATTACTTTCATTTATTTATTTATGTTCTAAATTGATTTTTAAATAAATATGATCATTATCATACATATTCATAATATTAAAATAGTTAACTTAATAAAAGTAGTCAATAGTTAATAAAATAAATGACTCAAATTACATGCAAATTAAATTTACTTATGAGTAAATAACAAATAAATATATAGGCTATTTTTAACCAATATTCATACTTTTCACTAAATTTGTTATTGTTCCTTAATATTGAGTCTACAGGTCAAATATTGTTCTAAGATTCCTTTTAGAAACATTTCACTTTGTCTTATTTTACCAATATTTGGTTGTCAGCATAATCAATTATTATTTATTTATTGTTTATTTAAATTAATTAATAATATTTATTTATAATTTAATACAAATTTAATATAATTTAAATATATTTATAATTTATAAATATTATCATTATTTTATCGTAAATATCCATAATATTAAAACATTCATAACTCTTATTGTTTCATTGTTGTATATGATTAAACAATGTCTTGGTCCAGTTAATTTCCAAAGCCTCGGTTTCATGCTAATTGCCATTCCAGCCGCTTTTTCTATTTCTCCGGTGTGTCCCGTCACACAGATCCTCTCTGGCTTCAGAGGCAGATGAGCAGACAGCTGTGCAATATCCTTTCTCATACTTCCACTGACCCTAGTCTCTCTTTACACCTCCTCCATCATTCACTCCCTTGAGGATGGCAGGAAAGGATGTAGACGTGACTATCGAGAGGATGGACAGTTTTAATACCATGCTTGTGCCCCCCCAGGGATCAGTTACCCCTGAAGATATTACAAGCTCCAAAATGAATCACATCCATTTCTCACCGTGCGCAAGATGACAGGAGTGAGACTCAGTCTGAGGACCGAGTCTCTTCGCAACCATTCGCAACGTGGAAGCGAAGGATCACAGTGCAACGCTCACTCCTTTGACCCATAGTTAAAGAAAGAGACTTCCTATTGATATGAGAGATAGAAAGCATCTTAAAGGTCAGTCATGAGTCATAACGTTCCATTCTTCTTTGCTTTTCTTTGCTTGTGAGTCTGCCTTAGGCTACGTCTACATTAATCCAGGTACTTTTGAAGACGGCGTTTTCGTTTCAAAATGCTCTCTGTACACACTAGCATTTCAGGTGTTTTCCAAAAGTTTCTCATCCACACTGAAACGTCGGAAAACGCTAAATTCACCTTACTGCGCATGTGTAAAACTTCACAAAAGCTCACTGAGATGATACAGACAGAAAAATGAATAATAAAGTTATTGCAGAATACTGGCAGAATAATTTCTTTTAGCAAAATATCTCACCATTCACTGACGGTCCAGATCGCACTCACTCACCATTATATGTTTGGTCTAAAACGCAACTGCTCTCAGGAATATGAAGAGTGTACAAAGTAACATTTTAGCAACTTTGTGAAAGTGAATAGCACATAACAGGCACAATACTGGTATAAACATGAATCCATTGGTACAATATGCGTCACATGAAAACTGGTAACCGTTTCATCCCTAACCCTCAAACCAGAGTGAGTTTGGCGGCCCCTCATAAATGTTTAGCGGCCCCTAGTGGGGGTCACAACACCCAGGTTGGGAAACACTGACATAACTGATGGCAGTTAATCTGAAGAATGGCAGCAATGAAGATTAGTGGACTCTAGTTCAGTGGTTCTCAACTGGTTTGTGACTCGGTTTTGCGACCCACCAGTTGAGAAACACTGCTCTAGTTGGCCTAGCAGTTGATTTGGCGACAGATAATGTGAATCCATTTAAACATTGTGACCTCACCTGTCACTCATTCTTTGTGTTGTCAATTGTTTGATTGGATCTAGCATAAAATCCAGTTTGGCTCCTAGGCTTTTACAACAATGAGCAAAATAAATCTCAAAGGATACATTTTTACTCCTTTTCAAATATGAAAACGTTTGAAAAAGCAAGCCATTTCCTCAGCCCAAGCGCCATTCATCTCTGTGGTCCTGCTGCATAAAAGTCCATTTTTGATCTATGCCCTGCTATGAGTTATAAAGAGGAAAGTATGAGGTCTGAGTGCTGCACAGGTTTAGTTTACTACAACAGAAAAGCCATATACAGTAGAGGATGGTTATGTGATGCAAATGTCAAAATGTATTGCATCTATATTTGGACAGTGGGAGAGTATCACACAATGCTGAGAAATAATGTCATCATACACACTCAGAGAGGGGCCATATGTATTCTCAAGAATTTGTTTGTTTGTTAAGCCAACCATATAAATTTAATATGGTTATGGTCATATAATATGGTTGAAAAGACAGTATGTCTTTCGCATACTGTCATGCACTATTGCTGGTTAGTAGGACACAATAACTTACATTTATTAAGTTGGCTCAGCAAAACATTACTTGTTTAAACAAACTTGTTTCATTCTTATTGTACCGATCTAAATGAGTGCAGTTTCATTCATCATCATTTCCAATGTATAATGAACAAATGAGACTGCTATCAGATTAGTTATTGTCCAACATACCTGAATATTAAACAATAATGTTATTCCCTTTACTAGAAAACAGGTAAAATAACACTTAGGCTGCATCCGAACTCACAGGCAAATTCACAGTACTCAAAAGAGTAGGCAAAAAGTACCTGGATGATTTACTACTTCCAGTGAGATTCTGAAGTGTGCATACGATGGAAACTTTACTATCCCATGAGGCCGTGGGAGAGGATGTATAAAATGGCAGTGAGGCAATGAAACTGATGCAGGTCACATGATAATGACAACATGGTGAATGTAGTACGTTCGGTTTACAGTTATAATATTTTGAACATACCTTTTTAGCAGTCAAGAAGTAATTAAAATAATTTTGGATGTAGCCATAATCTCTAAATGTACTCTCCAAATGCAGTCCCTTGCCAGGCATGCTGGGAACTGCAGATCCATTGCCAATTTAGCTATGTCAACAAAAATGATTCATGTAGTCCCAACACCAATGGATTAAGTAAACTTCAGTTTTAAATTTATTAAGTGGACTGTAATTAAGTTGTGATTAAGGTGTGATTGCTGAAGTTGCGTTGGCTCATTTTAATTAATTAAACTGAACAAGAGATTTGTTTTGTATTTTTTTTTTAGCTTTGGAACATAATGAGGGTAAGTAAATGATGACAGAATTCTTACTTTGGGGTGAACTATCCCTTTAAATGCAAATATCACATGCTTTTAACTGTGCTGATTTTGAGAGCATATACAGTATCTAAAGGCTGTGCTTACTGTGGAAGTTATCAATTTACATTCATAGTCATTTTCTATCATGTCTTTTTGTTATTTTTTAACGTATTTGTTTTTATACATAAGTGGACTCTTTTTTTGTCCTCTGACTAAATATGCCCAGGGCTCAGGGCTCTTGACTCTGTAAAAAGGCTGAACAATACCTAAATATTATCTAGTAAAAATATAGACATTTTTAACCACCAACTACAGCAGTAAGTTTTTTTTAAAATTATATTTCTTTCAGGCAAAACTAATTACAGAGCAACTCATTAGACTAGAATACTATCCAAAACAATTACTAATTTACTTTTAATGCAGTAATTATGCTGGTCATTTTCAATTTTACTAATTTTACAAGTTTTAATTCTAATGGTTTTGAGGTCTGCAGCTGACCTCTTGCCAGGCCCAGAGTGGGTAATCGGGAGAATCGGGAGAAATCCCGGTGGGCCGCTTCACTTTTGGGCCGGTCGAGGAAATTTTTTTTTTTTTTTTTCACATTTCAATGTCACGTTAGTTAGGCTACATTACACATTCCGCATTCTGACAGCGCAGCCTCTGCATGGGTTGTACCATGTGAGGGAGTTCTCCCCTCCCCTCCTATAGAGTTGGTTGGGTCCATAGCCCGTCTTTTCCAAAACGTTTTCTCAGGTAGGCTACCGCGGCACCGCCGGCGCCTACCGATAAGCTGGGCCGGCCCTACCGTAAACGGTATGCCTCAGGGAGGATGGATGGGAGGAAGAGGCCAGGAGGTATGGAAGCTTGTTTCCGCCACAGAATAAAACATTTTAAAAGATAATTGCGACTTTTTATCTCACAATTGCGAGTTTACATCTCGCAATTCTTTCTCAGAATTGCGAGATATAAAGTCAGAATTGCGTGAAATAAAGTTGCAATTGCGTGTTATAAAGTCAGAATTGCGAGATATAAAGTCAGAATTGCGTGAAATAAAGTCTCAATTGCGTGTTATAAAGTCAGAATTGCGACATATAAAGTCAGAATTGCCTGAAATATAGTTGCAATTGCGTGTTATAAAGTCAGCATTGCGAGATATGGTCAGAATTGAAGACTGAAGACTGTCCGCCATTTTGACAGATTACACTGAGGGTGATCTACTGTAAATTAACTAATTCCCACCTCTGTCCAATTGGTGGTAAGCACGCATATAGGCCTAATTGTCTCTTTCCCTGTCATATTAGAATTTTAGCCTATTGTTAGGCTTATTATTTTACTACATTATCATGTAAATCTACTGCAAAAGCAGTCAGTTTAACTGATAGGTGAGCCATGTCGCCACAGATTTATAAAATAAGGGATGGGCCACAAATCTGTACAGTTGGCAAAACTCTGGGAACAAATTGCGAAAGCGTGGGCAGGCATTATGAATAGATTGAAAACCCAAAGGTACGGTTTACAAATCTGAGCACACGGATAGGAAATTTGTGGGTATGGTTTAATAATCCATGTACATGATTTGTTAAACTTAGGGAACAATTTAAGAATCTGCATGTGAGTACGGTTTATAAACTGAGGGAACAAACTGCAAAACTGTGGAAACAGATTTGGGGTCTTGTTTTTTTTAAAGAAGTGACTTGAAGAAAAGTTTTACTGAAGATAGTTTGCAGTTTCATCAGCAGAAGTCAGCTTCAAGACTCACACAGGAGTTCATAGTTTGCTTACAGTTACAAAGATCACAGCAGTTATACCCTACACCAAGGTCTAAGCTCAGTCCTTGCTTCAGGTTGCAGTTTCTGATTGGCTAAGAAATAGATAAACATAGTAATTGTCCACACATATACAGACAGACTTAAGCATATCTCCATCGATTATGCAGCTGACTCTCGGACCCTGAAGTTAGGCACATCGTGACCTTCCAGGTCTCAGATTCGGGTTGCTGGGCGCCAACATGTCCAGAACAACAACTCAGTCAATCTCCAATAATGCCAGTGGTTCCTTAACCTGTAACCAAGAAGATTAACACACACACCGACACACAGCTTTTCCAAGGTTGGATTTGGCCAGGCTCTAACTATAAACAGGAGAGTCTTCTCAAAACATCAAGATAATGCGTTCTTTCTCTCAAGGAGAGCTACACTTTAGTCTAACTGGAAAGTAAGGCTTTGACAAAGAAATGGTCCCTTAAACTATTATGTTTTATCACGTTGAAGACGTTTCTCAAACACAAAACAAGTCCCTATTTCATTTCTAGAAGCCGGGCTAAATAAGCAAGCACTGTTACTGCATTCAGATATCAAATACAGACATTACATGAAAATAATATTTCAGTAATCACACTGGTAACTTAAAGTAAAATCTCCAGAGAAGTCATTCAACTCATTTGATATTTAGAAGGAAAAATATTGATTAATACCTTGATGATAATCACTCTTTACACATACATTGAAGCAGCAGTGCATTCCAATCCACCCCCTTCAGCATCATCACATACGAGCTTAATATGGAAGCTGAGGCTGTGCAACACTATGTAAATGTACACATTTTTCCAACTCTTTGAAGTTTTTAGACATCTCTCTTTGAACATCATAGACATTAAAGCCCTCTCTCTTTGGAAAAAACTCTTTGGATGTCTTATATGTCTTGGATGTTAAAGTACTATATGATCAACATTTACCATCTCTAACCTTTACCGTCATAGCAAACAGATGGAGATTTTTTTTTTTTTTTTTTAAGTCAAGTCAAGAAGTCAAGACATGCTGTTAAATAACACAGAAAATAACTTTTTCTATGTTTGTTAAAGGCGGCATGAAAACAGTGTTGCGATAGTCTTTTCCTATTGTGATGCATATCCATGTGATCTCATGTGAGTGACAGGTTGTAATTGTGTTAACCGTTATCCAGTTGCATAAGATATTACTTTACACAGATAAGTAAGTGATTTTATCATTTTACATTTAAGCAGACGCTTTTATCCAAAGCGACTTAAATTGCATTTCAAGGTACACATTTTTACATTCTTATCAGTTCCTGCTTTCCCTGGGAATCGAACCCATGACCTTAGCGTTGCAAGCGCCAACACTCTACTGTTTGAGCCACAGGAAAGCATCCCATATTTTGCACGTGGAAGCATGCTATTTTTTGTGAATGCACGAGACTTCCGATTCATTAGCCGCTATAGGTAAATATCTAGAAGAATAACAAAGTGTAGTAAATGGTAAAACTATATGCGCTACAAACCAAGGTATTTACAATTACGAAAATACATTAAAATACTATGATAAGAAACACCAGTCTGCAGTATCAAGCAGCATATCTGTTTTGTACTGCTAAAAATAGCTGGAATCTGGTGGGACCAGAAGCCTTGATACAATCAAGTTACAAATGGCTGCATGCGCTCTTACATTAAAAATAAGGTGGATAAACTGCAAGCGAGCTTATAACAATGTTGTCAGTAAAGCTTGTATTGAATCCAAAACACTGTGAGAGTTCCTATCATTCGGTGCAGGAAGGAGGAACAGTGATTAATCATAGATATGTTTACATAAAGTCACACATCACTCCCTCATTCAAGGTCTAGATGAGGTCTTTTTGTGTCTAGCTGCCCTTTAGTATAATACATGGCAGACTAAAAAAAGACACAAACACATTCTTTCTATTTAGAAGGACATCCTCAATAAACACAACAAAGTTTCTGTATGCAGAATTGAGATAAAGCACATTAAAATAGGCTCCTGTATCATTATTCACTTTTGAAGTTTATCTTCAATATTAGTGTCCAGTACTGCTTGTATCTTTAAACGGGCTTCATTTTTTTTCTTAACGCATACACGCAAAGCAGAGTACAGTGGCACACAATTGGGGCTCTCTTTGTTGTTAGATGAAGTGAATCTCTAGAGACTGCAGCTGAGAGAAAGAGAGAATGTTTCTCAAAGGACACAAAGTGGTTTGGAAGGCTCTCGGATACATTCTCATCTGAAATCCAGGAGATAGTGCTCCCACAAGAACTGCATTGTCCACTTGGAATGAGATGCTGAGTTTGTTCCCATTTCCTCTGTCTGGCTTCAACCTGTTTCGAGTCTTGAAGGGGCGATTCACCCAAAATGAAAATTCTGTCATTTACTCACCCTCATGTTGTTCCAAACCAATATGCCCATATGCATCCTGGCCAAATTTGCCCACTGGCCTCTCTGTCCATCATGGCCTCCTAATAATCCCCATAAATACTGATGGGCTCTATCACTCTGTCTCCTCTCACCAATAAGCCGGTGTGTGGTGGGCGATCTGGCGCAATATGGCTGCGGTCGCATCATCTAGGTGGATGCTGCACACTGGTGGTGGTGCTCAAAGTACCTGAGTACCTAGAAAAACCTATTATTATTATTTCCAGTGAACACAAAAGAAGAATTCCATACAAAATAGTTCAAAATAGTTCACATGAGGAGAGCACTGCAGGTATGATTAGTTTTTTGTAGGCCAACTTGGAAGTTAACATCACCCTTGTTCCATTGACAAAAAGCCAAAAGGATTTTCCATTGACTTTTTGGATTATTGCAGAAAATAAGCTCTGTGTCAAACAAATGTTTATGATTCTTAAATGTTTTGTTCATCAGGATAATCTTAACACATGAACACAACGTTTAGGAATTTTGAAGTCTAAATACAACTGGCAGAAGTAAAAGGCTAAAAGAAAAAGCCTCACATGTCAATGTCACCACCAATAAGTTTCTAACAACTCTTTCAATCTATTTAAAATCTAAAAGTTGGAAAGCTTGGGTTAGAATAGTTTGCAAGAGCGCAAGTATAGACACAACAAGGCTGTCAAAGCGGACTAGATACATTTTGTATCTGTTTGGCGTGATGAAGTTTAATGTCCTCAACAACCTCTGTAGTCCAGGGGCGTTTCCTCCGTGGAGGCAAGGGAGGTTGTGCCTCCTCAAAAAATTGTTAGATAAAATAATCCATATTACAAAAATAAAACAATGCAAATATTACAAAGTGTGACATAAAAAATCACTCGTTTTCCTCCGACACCAGCAGGTGAAGTTACAGCGGGAGGCTTGCCTCCTCTGAGCCCATTGAGTTTTAACAGACACCCTAAAGCATACAGTGGATTTGGTGGGGGGTAATTGAGAACGAATGGGGGAAAGTTGCGTGAGAGGAGGCAATGCCTCCATTGCACTATGATTGATATGATTGGACATGATTGGTTTCTGATAAATCTGCAAATCGATCTGAAAGAACAAAATTATGTCTTTTGGAATACTAATTAGTAATTACTGTAAAAAGTACGTAAAAAAATAGATATCACTGCTTTGTCACGTCAAAATCCTGAAAACGTTTTTAGAATCAGCTTGTTGAAATGAAAGGTACATCTCTGAGTCTGTACAGTGTTTGCCGAGCCACAAATTTACATTTGATTGATAAAAAAACAACATAATAAAACCGTGAGGACTTTGCCTCCTCATTTCAGAACACCACTGCACGCCACTGCTGTAGTCCCATTTAGCCACATTTTTTACAGACATATAAAAGCTTTACTGATGTATTTTATGTCATAGAATAAAACATGAAAATATCTTGAGCTTGTGTTCACCACACCCTTATTTCAGGCATTTAACCAAACCCCCCCCCCCCCCCCCCCCCCCCCCCAAAAAAAAAAGTGCAATAATGCTAACTCGTTTCTGGGTTTTAAGAACTCCTTCCTGCAGCACTCTATTGGTCATTTTATAGAAACTCTCCATAGCTAAGATCAAAAACAGATCAACATTTAAGTATACTTAGCTGAAACTTGTTACATGCTAAACAAAAAGGTTCATCATGCCAAATTCCTCCAGAGATATAATGAGACAAGATTATGGTTAGGCATGATGACTATAAAAAGCAGAAGAGAAAGGAAAACTCTCCATAGATCAAAAACAGATCAACATTTAGGTATACTTATAGTGCTTAGAGCTGAAACTATAAGTGTTGTTACATGCAAAACAAAATGTTCATCATGCCAAATTCCCCCAGGGATATAATGAGACAAGATTGTGGTTAGGCATGATGACTATAAAAAGCAGAAGAGAAAGGAAGAAAGATTCAAATTATCCTGTAAATTGTCATTGACTCCACAGATTTTTCCTTTGTATCGTAATTGCAGGTGGTAAAGTGGTATGAACAAACTGTGTTTTGATCATCTCATATTCAGCGGTGGCGCAGGTGGAAATGTGCATCAAAGACTGATATTCCAGTGAAGAGTAATCCATACAGGAATCATGTTGTGCATGTGACATTAGCCCCTTTAACACATCTACAGTCTTTAATGGTAAGTTCCCGGTAAATAACCGTTAAGAGATCCTGGGCCAGATGTAGGCTACTAAACAGGGCAAATTAGCATGAGAGCGCAATCCCATAAAAGCGCGATGGGAATGAAAATATCTGCACGTGAACCATACGGTACAGACGTCACGGTTCGGTGCATACAGTCGCGAGACGAATACATTTAGTCACAGTCAATCCATACTCCAATCCAGAAGCGGCAATGCAATGCTGTTTTCTACCAGTAAAAGCGCAGAAGAAGAGATGATCACTCGATATGTTTACATCTCTCAACCAGTGTTTCAACTGCGGAATGATAAAAGAGCTTTTACATTACCTAAATTTCTAAATTACATTTACCTCAGGCATTTAGTGTCGACAGCAGATTAGTTCACTAGAGAAAGGAACTCTATGTGAAGCATTTCGTATATGCACTATATTAGCATATTCATTATATTTACTTAACCTGTTAGTAATATCTTGATTATTTAATGTATGTTTAAATAAATTTGTCATGAAAACAAGTTATGACAGCCACTGTGTAAATTAACTTTATAATTAGATTTAGAAGTTCATGCAAAACCTGTCTTATGTGCAATTTACAGTTGATTATTATATCTAAAAATAAATAGCAACTAATAATTTGGGCTCTTTTGTTAATTGTAACCTTTAAAATTATATTAATGTGTAATTAAGGGCTCCTCATATAGTTTACAACATTAGCTAAGATAGATTTTTTTTTTATCCTTAAGAAAATTTGAATTATAATAGAATTTATTTAAACATTTACACATTTGTTAAAAAAAACAACAGTTTAATACTAATAATAAAAAAGCAAAAATAAGCAATTTTGTGTTCTGTCACGGTCACCAGCTCAGACACCATCCAACTCTACATTTCCCATCATCCCTCCTTCTGCTCATCTGCACGGAGTCACCAGGCTCCACCCTCACTCAGTTACACTGATCACCATCACCTGAATATTAATCATCAGCAGCTGTCACCCATCACCTCTTCCACACATACACACACATTGTAGTCTTGTCTTAGACTCTATCCTTTTGGATTATCTCCTTTATACCTACCTTCTTGTTCTTCTCCTCCACACATACATTGTAGTCTTGTCTTAGACTGTATCCATTTGGATTATCTCCTTTCTGAAGTCTACTTACCTTCTTGTTCTTCTCCTCCAGTCTCCATGTGATCGTTCTGCAAGGTAATGAGGGAAGTTAATCAATACTCATCAGTGACTGTTTAGTGTGTGTGTGGCTACTCACCATTCCTCCTTTCACCGTCTTCACTCAGTTGCCCGCTTTGTTGCTCATTTTGTGTTTAATAAAGACTTTGCGTTATTTTGGAACTTACTGGTCTGTCGAATTAGGTCATTGTTTTGGAGCATTTATAGATAACTATACGTCTAACATATTCATATTAAAAGTAAAACAAAATCAATTTTGATTTAATGGGACTTTAACCATAAAAAGCCAGGACGCCATTGCCTGTGTGAACAGTTTATTTGTGTATTTACTGGTAATGTCATTTTGGTAATTTTATGGTAATTCACTGGGATTAAAAGGGGATAATTGAAGAATAGGACAAAAGCGAACTTCATGTTGAACCTCTATGCCTCCACAGGTTTTGTTTCCTGTTCCCTGTTCATTTCTATAATGAGATGGAATATGGGAAAGTAGAACACCTTAATTAATTGTTTTGAACAATGATCTATTACAGATCCAAACACTCAGCAAAATATTTTAATCCTGACCTACCCCAACAAATTAAAATAATGAAAAGCATAATCATTAGCTGACATGGTGTACTTATTAATTAGTGGTGCTAATTTAAGCATCACCATTACTTATTCTTCGCTGTAGTTATTTGATTGAAACCCTAGCCTGAAGTATTAGCACATATATCAAGCCTGTTTATTATACAAACCATCCAGAACTCCATAGCAACCCCCTTGAAACCAGCCAGAGTGAAAAGAATCCAGAACACAATAGCAACCTCTCAGAATGTTTGGAATCCATCAGAATGCCATAGTAACGGCCTAACAACCAGCCAGAATGCACAAGTGTACTTAACGTTTTTAGTGAGGGAAATAACTACAATCCCATGAAGCATTGCAAACAGCATAATTAAATAATAATAATAATAAAAAAACAACAATATATTTTAAGTTTATTGCAAAATATAAGTTTATATACAAACATTTAGAAAGAATGAATCGATTGAGTCATTCGCAGTGCTTCATGGGAGTGGGCGGAGTTAACAAGATTTTTTGGCGTGTGTTGCTTTTTTTGACTTTATGATTGGTGTAATTTTCTGTACAGCATCATGGGTAATGTAGTTTTTCATCAGAAATTCCGTTGTTAAACACGATTATTTAAAAAAATAAACTGAAATAATGCAGGGCTGACGGCTTCAACAGAAGCAAATACAATCGATTAACAACCTCGTAGCTCACAGTAAGGCTGTCTAAAGGTTTATAAGTTAAAAGTCCCTATGTAGAAAATTAAGGAAGTTTTTACTTCTGAAGCTAAAAATAAATTAACTAATTATAATTTAAAGGTGGGGATGGGACTTACAGGGAGCTGGTTGATACAATTCTGGCTTATGGAGAGGACAATAATCTTATTCTTAATATAGACAAAACAAAATAATTAATCATGGATTTTAGGAAGAAATCCTACTTTCTACAGCCATTGACCATCAAGGGGACTGAGGTGGAAAGAGCTGAGAGTCACAAGTTCCTAGGCCTGCATGTGTCATCGAACTTGAGTTGGACCAAAAACACTTGAAGAAGGCCCAACAGCGGCTTTATTTGATCAGGCTGCTAAGGAAGGCAGGACTTAGCCACCGCCCACTAATCCAGGCCTATAGAGGACTTGTGGAAAGCATCCTCACAAACGGCATCACTGTCTGGTTTGGAAGTACCACCCAGGCAGAGAGGAGAGCTCTCCAAAAGGTCATAAAGACTGCGGAGAGGATCATCGGATCTTCCATCTGTAGACACTTTATATACACAACGCTGCAGGAAGAGAGCACAGAACATTCTTAGGGATACACACCACCCAGCTCATTCCATGTTCAGGCCTAAACACTCAACATATAACTTGAGATATGGCAGACCGGACAGTATTATCTCACACAGGGTGCGGTTTTATAACAGTTTTTTTCTAGCCACGGTCAGACTGATGGCTGAGGATATTGCAGAGGGAACAAATATGTCTAATTTTTATAAAATGATAGGTGTTATCTCCTTTTACATAGATACGTTAGAGGTAGTTTATGCCTGTGATGTGTTCATGTGTCTGTCTCTGTTAAACAGAGAATGTTTTATTACAGTACTTTTTAAATATTTATATTATCTCAGGACAGTGCAATACTCCGATATGGAGGTAATAATCTTTATTGTGTTTGTTTGTCGTAGGTTTATACTGTTCTTCGTTTACTGTACCTTCTCAAAGTCTATTTATTGTGTGTAGTTTAGTTCTTCTTTTGTGTTGACTTTTTTAATGTTGACTCAAATAGCCTACTTAATGGCAAATAAAAACTTCTTCTTCTTCTGAAACACAACCGTTGCACTCTATAGCAATATCCACACAGCAGTTTAAACAACCGAACAAAACTCATATTTTTATCAGAAAATGTTGAAATCAAGTTTTCATAGTTGTCCACAATATATAATCGCAAGTGAGTAACTCTTTGCTCTTGACTTACAGGAGAAAAAAAAAAGCCCCTGAACCTCCCGCTCATGCAGAAACACACCGGCTGAGCTGTCAGCAAAGCCAGCGGGGTGAAACGCATCGCTTCTTGACGCGCGTCTACATGTTAATCATAAATTGATTGTTTTCTGTCCCCTTTTATCATCACTACAGTCCTCTTGTCTTTCTGTCAAGGGCGGCCTAATGTTTAAAACAAAACTGATGTCTGTGTGCTCTCCTACCATTCCACTTTTTCATGGATCCTAGACATTTGTACTATGGGGCTGTTGTCAAAAGTGTAAGCCACCTGCAGCTCCGGTTGGAGAGGTGGCTTAGATTTCTTGCTCTGCACCTTTCCACACCTGTCATTTGGCATCCTCCACCCCCTGCTCGTTTTTTAATGGTGTCGTTCTCCAGAGCTATTCCTGGACATCTATGATACACTCCAAGTGTCCACTGTATAGCTGCACTGTCATTCAGCCAGACAAAAAAAAAAAAAACACAAATTTTTTTTTTATTTGAGCTCTGTGCGATGTGTCTGTGCAGAATACCAAACATAGTGGTTGAGTTTTAAGGCACATTTTCAAACAAACTGCCAAATGTAGCTTGTATTTAACCAGGGATTAGCAGGAAATGATGACAACGTTTCTTGTCCATAATTGCACATTGCGTGAGGAAAATGTGTAAAAGAAGTGGCACTATAATTTAAGTCCCCCTGTAGTCAATAATTGTATCCTTTAAAACTCACCTTTGATCACCAAAATGACATATCTAAAAGTTTTTTCCTGTGATGATAATTTCTTCATGCCTTAAATAGCTTGAATGTTACTCCACAACCTTGCTTCATTTAGTATACGCGGATCCATGAATATGCATATTAGTCCCCGCATCACTCCAGCATGGACTTCCTGTTTCACTCGGTCAACTTTACTGTAGTAAACGCTGCACAATGGCAAGCGGAAATACTGGTTTAATTCAGCCATGTTTGAACCAGAAACTGATTCAGAAGAAGAAGTGGAAGAGTGAATAGGGTTGTCTACAAATCGATGTATCAGAATGGTAATGCTCTTTAGCCTAGGTTTTGACTACGTAATCAAACAGCTAATATTGTGTTGCTAATGTTACACACACCATGTTCCCGTTCACCACCTCAGAGTCAGACAGCTGCCGTCTAAAAATTAATATCCTTAGAAACGCTTTGAACAACTTAGAACGTCAATTGAGAAAGGCATATAGTTCATTATAACATTGTAATATTTATCAAATTAACCCGCTATATTGCTAAATGTACCTGATTTTTCATATCAACAGAAAAATATATATCGGGATAACCTGACATCTTTTGAGACTCCCCTGCTTCGCAGCAGTTAATGATATGTTAAAGCCCGCCGGCACATTGACGTGATTGGCATTTGTGATGTAGAGAACACTTGTGATATTTTAAGAAGAAAATACTCAGCAATGGCGTTGACTTATGAATTTGCACATGGTTTGTCTTAAAGCATATTAAAAAACACCACATAGACATATAAACAAAAACTTGATTTTCATGACTGGTGGTCTTTAAAACATTTTTTAGTAGCATCAACCAAATGGCACTGCGTTTCCACAACCTATTGAGTGCAACAGTCGGGGTTCCAGAAGTAAAAACATTTTAATAATTTTTAATGATAAACCTTTAAAGATAGCCTTACTGTGAGCTACGAGATTGTTAATCAATAGTATTTGCTTCTGTTGAAGCCGTCAGCCCTGCATATTTCAACTTAAAAAAAAATTGTGTTAAACAGAGGATAAAAAATACCATATAGATACAAAAAAAAAAAAAGAAATAAAAAAAGATACTAATCCAATGAAATCTGGGTCTGTTCATCACACTGCAAGACTTACTGATACTTACTCATACTGGTTTTAAAAAATGTGTGTCAGTAAATTAAATGTACTTTTTTTTATCTTTTGGTTGAATTATTCCTTTAAACTTTACAAACGAATCTACTCATGAATCCAGAAACAGACAGATCACAAGAACCCATTTAACCCTGATTAATAATTCAAATTGTTCCCACAGCTTGACTCAATAAGACAAATTGGGCTGAATTAGAAACAGCAGTTTTTCATGTTTTCTGCGAGCGGTTATTGGCTTTTGGAGAACTTTTAAACAGTTTACTTAAAGAGAAACGCAAATGAAAAGGATGGCGATCGATAATGGAGAACGCTTTGTAGGGTAGATTGATGAAATGAGCTTCAAGAAGAACACCGCCTGACCATCTCTCTTAATATCCGATTGGCTAGCTGTGACTCTAATTGTGTTCCTGTTCTGAATCTGAAACTCTTTTTTTCTTTCATAAATATTCTGTGGTGAGCAGAGTTCTTCTAGAATGATCTCTTAAGCACAAATTTAGTGTTAAAAACCCCATTAAAAAAAAAAAAAAAAAAAAACTATTTAAACAGGAAGTTGAGGTGGAATACAGTATATCCAAGGGATTGTCGGTTTTCTTAAAAAAAAAATTAGTTTAACGAATTTGTTGTCTGAGACAAGTTTCAAGGTTTGTCTTCTGTTTTCATATCTTATTTTCCAACGCTATCTCACGACCAATTCGTACGAATTCGTACGAGTGATCAAAAAGTGGCTAATTCGTACGGATTCGTACGACCTCACACGTACGAATTTGTACGATTTGTCTTAACCCACGTGATGGGTAGGTTTAGGGGCGGGGTCAGGGGTGCTATTATGCTATTTTAAAGTTTCCTAATGTTGTTTTGGAGTCTCTTACAGCAGGTTTACATGCATCAAAGTTCAAAAAATTTAATTTTTTCATAATATACATTTTGCACATCACCACATTTTCAACAATTCTCAAACGACTCGTGAGATGAATCAATCTCTCTAAATCCCGCCTTTCCGCGAGCTACTCTGCTCTGGTTGGCCAGACAGCTCAGTCTGTTGTGATTGGTCTACCGCGTACAGCGTGTGTATCGAAAACAAAAAATGCCCATTGCCATAACAATGACGTCAGGTCTGCGTGTCCTGAGGCTTCCTATACCGTAAACTAAACACAGTAATGAACAATGACGTTGATTTTACCATATCAATGCGAGTGCGAGTCCGATGATGAAACATTGGAAGAACTAGATATTGAAACCGAACCTCCATCGCACGGACGACTCGAGCAGGACGTTTCTCAGTGACACACTACTCAGTTTGAGGTATGAGATGTTGCAACTGTAATTCCTCACCATCAGCATTAACAAGTGCATGTCCATCAACACACCGATTATTTGACTTGTAATAATTTATACAGAGCATTTTTCTAATATATTGCGGTGAACACGTGGAAACTGTATCAATAACAGTGCATGTATGCAATGTTGTACATTAGCCGAGCTCTAGTGTGAATGACTGATGTAACATAAAAGTTGGTAAAACAAATCTTGCTCAATGCGTAATCTTTCCTCAAAGTAGTGAGAACGACAGACAATCTGCATTTATAGACAGAGTTTTAGGTAATAGTGGCCCACAAATGATTAGCAGAAGAATTTTAGTAAGACAGTAATAATGTGAGTTAGTTAGCAGGAGACCTACACAATATAAAACTCAAAACTAAGTATTTTGAACGCCATCTTTCAAGTGCAAGCGGTTTGCGAATCCTGCATTGAACTCCGAGATTTGAGAAGCAGTCGTCAGTGAAATAAAGGGAACACAGCAAAAGTTTAGGATTACTGCTGTGGTATTGTGGTAAAGATGAATTTTAACCACTGATTCTTCACATGCTCGTTCTTGAGCAGTGAAAAGAAACTGGCTTTACCTTCACATTGTAGAGCACAGCGTCTTCTCGACATGATGCTATCCAGTATCCACAGCAATCAGCTGCAGGTTTAAGGTTCAAGTTTTCCCTGGTGTCTGTGCGCGCAATAAGTGGGCGGGCAATATGCTAATGTTTCGTTTTGACATCACAACGAAACAGCTTATGACTCGTTTGAAAAACGATTAATTTAATTGACTCAGAGTCGACTCTTACTTTTGAAAGACAATATAATTTTATATATACGGTGCACTTTCAAATGTAAAACTTTGCAGGATGTTTTCATTCATATTTTATTTCAGTTAGGTGCCAAGGCAATTTCTAATTTTAGTTAAAGGGTACGTTTACACAACAATGATGTACTAAAAACGGAAAAGTTTTCCTTTGCGTTTTTCACCTCTAGATGACAACGTTGTTAAATCAATCCCCGTTAACACGGATCCACAAAAACTATTAAAAACGCTGTACTCTGCAGGCAGACCAGTAGTTGGCGGTCACTTTATAAAGAAACAGTATGCACCTAGACTGAACACATAACACAATGTCACCTTTTTCACGAATTCATGTTTTTAACATATCGTTTTCAAAATCTTCAAAAGTTTGTTTATTAGGGCCAAAAAACGCTGTTGTCGTGTAAATGAACGGCCAAAACATATACGCTTTCCGTTTTATATATATATATATGTGTGTATATATATATCAATTAACAAAAAAGATTTAGAATAGTTTTAGTTTTAGTTATCTACAACAACACTGGTTTTCTGAAGGCTTCTGAATAACTTGATTTTCCATAGCTCCTTGTTTTTGTCAAAACAGCATCAGAAGGATTTGAAACAAAAAAAGTAGGTCACTCTTTGGACAGACAAAACACAGGAAGTCTTAGCTGTTTCCAGTGGGGTGGAAGTGCTTTAAAAATAAACATAAAAGTTTAATGAAGAATGCATTAACAGTTTCTTGTATCTGCCACAGTGTCAGCCCACAATATGGGTAACATCTCCAAGGTCGCTTAACCTTCATGTCTGATTTAGGAGGTGTGTATATGACTACTGCACGTTTATTTGTTGATTTATTTCCCTTGATATTGTAATTGTGATTATTAACTTAAATCAGTCAAATTGTACATAGAAGATTTACCTAAATTGAATACTGTCATCAATATTTTCAGTTATTTATTTGATTAATTGTGCAGCCCTGCTTGATGATGAACATTTGCATACACGCTTGTCCTGCATTGGGTTTTATGTAACCAGTTTGTTTTCATGGGCTGTTTATAGAGCTCTTCTGTCCTTTCATTTGGTTGTTTAGTGGAACAAATTCATCTTATGTCATAAAAACAACAGTAGATAAAGCACAATTACTGAGGTTGTATTGCTTTTAGTCCCAGTCTGACGCATATACAGCCACCCACAGTGATGGCCCACTTTTTTAGAGGCCTTGGTTCCGGAAGTATTTTTCCTATTCATTTTCTTCTTAGAGAATTTATACATTTCATTAGTAAAGAGTTCTAAACCATGAGCCCAAAACTACCAGCTCCAAGATGAATCACAACATTGCAAGATTTGAAGCAAAAAAGTATATCATAACAAAAGTTTGGGGTTGTTAAAGGGGTCATGAACTGGATTGTTTTATCATTTTATAATGTTGCCTGGGGTGCCCTTATAATGTTAGTATGATTTTTACATAAAAAATTGTTATAATTTATAAATAAAAGCCATTTTTCCAAGCCTGATTTCTGCCTCAGATTTGAACGCTCCGTTTTAAGGGGCGTGTCTGCTGTGAGACTGCAGTGTAAACGCCCACTGCTGTGATTGGCTGACATGCTTGCAATGAAATAGCTAGTATTACAGGAACTCTCTCGAAAACTTTTACTACGTTTTTACTATTACAGCTATCGAGATTAACAAATAGTGAAAAGTATCGTTTAAAGCATTATATTTAAATCTATTCCATCACATGAAAGGTTGCAGCATGGTGAGCACTGAGCAGATGACAGACAGTCTGTTGATCGCGTGAATAAAGATCTTATCATTGCAACGCAATTTTTGCACTCTCACAAATGCTTACACCAAATCACAATGCAAACACGATGTGAGTACACAGTAAGAGCTTCGTTGTGTAGTGTAACAGTGTCATTATTTCATCACGAGTTTGGTAAGTGTCCAGATAAGCTCTCGCGGCTCGCGCTGTGCTGTTTGATTGACAGCTTGGGCGAATGGGAAGGGATCGTTCTTTGATCGCTTTCTGTATATAATTTAATAACAGTTTAAAAAAGATTATTTTCATAATACTACGAGAAATTATGTGAAGTTGATCGTTTAGTCACTGATGCATAAACAGTATTGAACGATTTTAAGAGAAATATCTGAACTTGAATAATTACACCGAAATCACTGATCGCAGATCAGGCATTAGAATACACATGGTTACTTACATGTTGCTGGCAGATCCGTGTCGGGAAATTGTGATTGACTGATTTAATAAAGTTTAACCATGCTGGAATCCGAAGGAAGCTTATGCAGACTGTCTTCTTCCACAAACAGGCACTGCACAATATTTAGTAAACAGCATGTTTATTGCTTGTAAGTAGCTCGATCCGGTAGCAATTATCATGTCGTCCTATGTTATTTAGCATGTTTGGGCGAATCGGTGGGCGGGGCTAAACAGGCCGTGTTGAAGTAGGCGTTGATCTTCTTTTGTGGAGGCGGTGTTTTATCCTCTTTGACGTCATAGTTCCCCACTTTGAAAAACGAGTCGTTTGCTGAGCCTGATGTCTATAAAAGCTTTTATTGGACTAACAAGGTAGTTTTCAGTTCTGAAACTTACAGGATATTATTATAGTATGATGATCTCTTATATGTCAAAAGCTCAAGGAAACTTTGATTTCTCAGTTCATCACCCCTTTAAGACTTTTTTACATTTTTGAAAAAAGTTTCCTGAGCTCAAAAAGGCTGAATTGGTAACACTTTGCAATAAGGTCCATTAGTATGGAATTAATTTTGTTCCAATAATAATGAACGTAACTTTTCAAGAAACTAATTAAAATATAAATTGAAACTGAATAAAATATCTTTGAAACTGAAAAACAATAAATCGCAGGCAAATTTTTTGACTTCGTTTTTAATACACTGCATGTTTTGCTAACTATTTCTCATATTGCGTTCGCTGATCTGAACTTACAAATGCGCTTCCAGAGTTTTCATTTACGCTTCTGAAGTTTTCGTTTACGCTCCCAGAGTTTTCGTTTGCTGTTCTGACACATTTCTCTCGTGGGGGCGGGGCTAGTAGCAGTGTGCTCTTATTGGCTACTGAGTTTTTGATTGACAGCTTCTTCACCTGGAAGTGAAGACGTCAGTGCTGTGTTTATGTGTGGATGTGAGCGTCTGTAAGCGCAGCTTTCTATTTCATTTTAATGATATTAAGTTTATATCTGTATTTCTTTGCTGCTACACTATATTGTTGAGATGATTTCTTATAGAAGGAATAGTACAGACGAATGATATCATTATCATTAGCCATCGCCGCCATCAGGATACTGGATAGCCTACTCGTGGTAAGTCAGATTTATTTATTTTTAATCAATACTATAGCCTACTAATACTATTTATAATACAGTACTGGCTTTTTTCAGGTGAGAGCCCATAACATTATACAGCTGTGTTGTCTTGATTTAACTTAGCCCAATCATTAACGTTACATGACTTGTTTATCTACATTCGGTTACAGTCTTCGATTATATCATATTTCCCCCCAGCCACCCCAAACAACATTGTGCTAGAGTAATGTACAGTATATGTACTGTAGCCTACAGTACAAAAAGTACTGTATCAGTCAATGATGCCATAGGACCAGAGCGCTGTCAGTCACTGCCTGATTCAACTTTGGCAATGTAAAGCCTTTTTTTTTTTACCATGCCAATAAAGCTATTTAAACCTGAATTTCTCAATTGCTGATTAATTTGCGATGCAGAGTTTTTGAAAGAGGAGAGAAACGACTTGACCACAGAACACGTCTCTGTTCATAATAATAAACACTCAATTATTTTGAAGTATCTTGAAAATTATTTAATTATTTGATTATCTGATTACTTTTGTGTGATAAAGATGACTGATAGATAAAGCTATTATATGTAGCTATGAGTAAATGCTTTTTCTGTGTCCATATTTGACTAATAATAATGCCAAAAATTGCACTTCAAATGAATATTTCTGAGAAAAATGTTTAATCTTTAATAGTCTTTAATAATAAATATATGTCCAAATTAAAACCTTAATACATGCAAGTAATTATGACTGAAAACATCCAGCAACTGGGGAATACACAGCCATGGATAAATGTTTATAGGGGTATACAGCCATCTACTGGTTACACAACAGTATTACAGATGATAAATGCTTCATGACTCCCGAGGTAAATATTTAAGATAGTGCTGTAAAATCCCTTAAAACATTTATATAATATGTTTGGAAAAAATATTGTAAATCTGCAACTTGTTACTGTATGTGGGGGTTCAAAGTAGTTTGTATTGTTAGATTATAATACATTTCCTCTCTCATTTTCCAGGGAGTGGAGCAACTTTTCCATAAACAAAATTCTGATGCTGACACAGAGGATGGAGTGATAGTACCAGAGATGTCATCATTTATCAGACAATAATCTTACTTTGTTCAGACACATCACCTTTGAATGACTGGGATCTTGATCTTCAGACACCTGATTTATTTTATTTTAATATAAACTAGCAAACATTTTAATTTCCTCTAGATTAAAAGAAACACAGTTCACAAGAGGTTGCACTTTATTCTTATTAATCTATGCTGATCTTGGATTAGCATACCAACAGCATATGAATGTTGAGGGCATAGTTCACCCAAAAATACAATTCTCACTTATTTTACTCACCCTCATGCTGTCCCAGATGCATTTTACTTTCTTTCTACAGATAAACACGAATTAAGATTATAAGGAAAGTAATCCATCTCTGCGAGTCCTAAAGACGCTTTAAAAACCACACACAGTGACCGTGAAGGTAATCCATGCGACCTCAGTGGATGAATCAATGCCTTCTGAAGTGAAACAATAGGCTAGATAAAAGAAATACTAATAATGTAAACTGTTTTAACTATTAAAAATCACTTCCGACCAACTGTCTTACGTACATGGGTTACAATCCACTTGTATTTTGGACTCACAGAGATGGATTATTTCCTTAAAAATCTTTGTCTATGTTTATGTGAAGAAGAAAGTCATATACATTTGGGTGGACTATCCTTGTACTGCTTGTGTCCAGTCACTGCTTTGTTACTTGTACTGCAACATGAACTGCTCAAAGAATCATTGCATCATTTAAAATGTATATGAATTTTTAAAATGTATTCTGTATTTGTCATTTTTCATTTTGTATAGTAATGTATATGATAATACTGTATGTATATTATGCAGTTAATGTTTTGTGAATTCTGGTCTTTCCTGTCACAACATAATTGCATCCAAGACCTTCACTTCGATACTTGTGTATATGCTTTAGTGACAATAAAGAATGTAAATTTAATTTAATTCATATTTTCAATTACATTAATATAACTGGTTGTATAAGTCACAATTGAAATGGTTGATGATTGTTAAAATATATTTACAATTTTAAATCTTAGAAGGTAGTATTAATTAAATGAAATAACTAAATACAATTATCAGTTAAAAAAAATGGCAACAAGAACATTCTTTGTGTGACATATGTAATGAAATGCCCTTTGAGGTTTGTATCATCTGACAGCAGGCCACGATTGTAATTTTCATATTGTTTAAATTCCTCTTATTTAAGTGATAATTCATTTTGATGGTGTAAATGTATATCATGCTAACAATGAGTAGTGTGATGGCCATGGTTGCCAACCTTGATTACCTGGTTGAGGTTTGACTTTCTTGACGGCTGAATATATCACACACATTTGCTAGTATTCTCTTTAAATTGTAACAGCTCAACCTAATCAGAGCCTAACATGCAAAAGAATCATCAGGAATAAACAAATATTCTCCGAAAACATTGGACACTATACAATATTTTAAGTATTATACAGTACTTTAATGTACAATTACACCTGAATAGACTGAATAGATCTCTTATGCTCCTAAAAGCTTCTGTCGACAAAGTAGTAGCAGCAGGTAGCCTAAATACAGATAAAATTAAAAAACAAACCTAACTTAATATCATTAAATTAAATAGAAAGCTGCGCTTACAGACGCTCAAATCCACACATAAACACAGCACTGACGTCTTCACTTCCTGGTCAAGAAGCTGTCAATAAAAACTCAGTAGCCAATGAGAACACACTGCTACTAGCCCCGCCCCCACGAGAGAAATGTGTCAGAACAGCAAACGAAAACTCTGGGAGCGTAAACGAAAACTTCAGAAGCGTAAATGAAAACTCTGGAAGCGCATTTGTAAGTTCAGATCAGCGAACGCAATATGATAAATAGTTAGCAAAACATGCAGTGTATTAAAAACGAAGTCAAAAAATTTGCCTGCGATTTATTCTTTTTCAGTT
This sequence comes from Squalius cephalus, assembly GCF_949319135.1. Lineage (NCBI taxonomy): Eukaryota > Metazoa > Chordata > Actinopteri > Cypriniformes > Leuciscidae > Squalius > Squalius cephalus. Next base: position 44,493,490 of record NC_137126.1, on the reverse strand, counting down.
TCAAAGATATTTTATTCAGTTTCAATTTATATTTTAATTAGTTTCTTGAAAAGTTACGTTCATTATTATTGGAACAAAATTAATTCCATACATTAGTTAATATTAGCTAACATTAACTAAAAAAAGAGCAATACTTTTGTTCCAGTATTTATTAATCTCTGTTAAAGTTAGCTCATAAAAATAGTACAACTGTTCATTGTTAGTTCATGTTATGTAGTTAACTGATGTTAAGTGTTACTGTTATATGATCAAAAATCAGAAAAAAAAAAGCTTATTTTATATTATTTTATAAATATTATAATATTTCACAATAACTGTTTATTAAATTTATATTGTAATTTGGGAAAAGATGAATTTTCAAATGTTGAAAATGATTGTGCATCTTAATATTTTTTCAGAACAGTGATAATTTATTATTTTTTTCTTCAGAATCCTTTTATTTTAAGAATAGAAAGTTCAATATAATAGCATTTATTTGCAATAAAAAAATCTTTTGTAACATTATTGTCTGTCACTTTTGATCAATTGAATGTGTCCATGCTAAGTAAAACTAATCATTTATTTATGCATAACCCTACTATATAGCATGGCATACTAAAATGGCAAGAGCTTTCATAAGTTGACGTGTCATTGGTTTCACTTTACACAACTCTCAGGAGTCAAGAGTTCAAAGGTTTAGTCAGTTCACTGGAAACTAAATTCATGTTTACATGCTTTCAGGCTACCACAGTGAGCAGCGATAAACTAGTTACTGGATTTTCCCAAGAGTTTAAAGGTCCGTGGCATGAAATTCTGTAAATCCAAATATTCCACTCTTCCTTTTTACACACATGCTAAGAAATGCAAATGAAAATAAACGTGATAAAGTTCAATTCCCTAGTAAGAGAAACGGCATCACCAGCATCAGCACTTGTGTTTCAAAATTTGCATACTGTCAGGAAGAAGGCAGACAACTACATCAGCTCCTGTCTAAACCCAGGCTGAGTGCTTTAAAATGGCTGTCAGGTGAGAGAACTAAAGCGGATGAGTCATCCGGAGCCATCACACGTGTAGGGTTGCCAACTGTTCCGCATAATACGGAACCGTCCCGTATTTAAGGCATCAGTGAAGCTTCCCGTATGAAAGCCCCGTATTTTCAGGCATATGCTCTAAATTGAGAATTAACCATTTCTTTGAGACAAATCTTTGTTTGATTTGCAAACATAGCCATTCGCGGAAGGCTTTAAGATCCAGCAGAATCGTCTACCGGCTGTATAAAAATGCATGAAAATTAACTCTGAAATACATTTTATTATTAAGCAAAGTGCCCCGCACATTAAGCTAACTGCAAATTTAAAATGTATAATTAAAAAAATTCATAAAAACTACATAGAACACTAAAAAAAATTGTTGCATGTCCCCACTCTCTATCTCTAAACTTTATCATGAAATATAATGATTAAAATCCTTCACCAATTTTTTTTTTTTGCATTGTTTTGTGACTTTATATCCAATCTATGCTTTAAAATGTTTGTTTTTTTTCATGAGAAAAAAAATATTTTATCTAATATTTTAGATAAAATACACATTTTAGTCGTGTCCCCGGGTTTTCACTCTATCCTGTTACCCTAACTCATTCCCCCCTCTGAAAAACTTGGAACAGTCCACAAGACACATTTTCAACAGGAAGTTGCATCATCTGGATCTTTTGAAGGCAATGGGAAGACCATAAGTAAGTCCTCTCATTTGAATTTCCGAATATTTGATGAAATTGTAACTATGACTGAGAAGGTCAATCTCAAAATACTGTCCTGTTACCCAAATTATTTCTTAGATGCTATTTGTTTATTTTAAAAATATTAACTTTTGGTAAGTCACTAGAATTTGCTCAGTGTCCTCATATGTCATGTATTTGATAACTTTTTGCTTAAAAACTCAATCCTGTTACTTTCAGTCCTGTTACTCAAATGAAAAAAAAATATTTTAAAAAGTATTTAAAAGTATCCTGTTACCCAATGTTCATTCCTGTTACCAAGTGTTCATTCCTGTTACAAATACAATAAAGGTAAACCACTGTTTTTATCAGTTTTGCTTGGTCCATCATTTATACAATTGTTTAATAAATTAAATTATATAAAAAAATGTAAAAAATATATAAACTTGAGGCTTCAGTCTTCTTTAAAATGAAAAAATGGCTTTGTGTTTTTTATTAAAAGACACCTTGACTTAATATATAGTGATTTTTTTGTTGTTTTTTTGTTTTTTTTTGTCACAAATATCAATTATTTGAACATTTAACCAACAATTTCTTTCAAATAAACACTTTCTTGTGGGGGAAACAAATAAATTAATTGACATGCTTTTAAACATGCTTTTTAAATGCACATGAGTTTCTGTAATAGGACTGAGAAAACATGTCCATCTTCTGCTTATAAACCTTGTAAAAAATTAAATAAAGTTCCCTGAGATTCACCAATACACATTTTGAATAGTTCAATGTGTGTAATATTAGATTCAGTGTCGAAAAAATATAAAAAAAAAAGTTTAAGTTTGAAGAGTTACAACAAGCAAATGTGACCCATTCAGTGGAATGGCTCTAATAGACCTAACAATCTCTGTGTAAAAGTAAAATAATGATGCTGTTCTAAAGTCATTTTAACCCCTGTGTAATCTGACTCCAAATCTCAAGTGGAAATTGTCATTTTGACCCATTTTACAAAACAGTAAATTTCTCTGTAAATATAGGCCTACATCCATCACATGTAATATTTGAGCTTTCTTCTTCATTTATGTTTGTCTTTCTTCAGGATTCTTTCAAAATCAAAAATTTGAGCCGGGAAAGTTTCTTAAATGTAGTTGATTTTAACACGAAAGGACCCAAATGTGGTTGTCTGAGAACCTTTTATACATCTTTTGTACACATATTTAACTGCAGATGCTGAAATGACATGCACTGTGTGGCACATTTGTCCCTTATTCTGTCCCTTATTTTCCTATAAAGAACCACGGTTGTCCCGTATTTTCCTTTCCAGAAGTTGGCAACCCTACGTCAGACTGAGAGCGTTCATTAACATGAATAAATTCCTTTGTGCTCATTTCTCCTGAGAGGTCACAAATGTTGTGTCTGCTTTTGTGTTGAAAGCTTTTCTTTAAGCTAAACCTGTGACAACAAAGACTGTCTGAGCTCTCTATTTGGATCATGTGTTGTCTCCTGATATCAGCAAACACCTGGAAAGTGAGTTAAGGCATTTCAGAATTGTATTGCAAAAGATCAATTTTCCAATATCAGTGACATTAGAGTTATTGACCTCCTTATCAGGTGTTTTGTCATTCTTCTCAGGCTGTTGCATATGAAGTTTATTCAAGCAGCAAAGAGGCATTTGAGTCAGTCTGAAATGGCGTCAAGCCTGAGGCATATAGCTAAATACTTCTATTGAGGTAGATGCTCATAACTCCATCCTTAAAGTAATAGTTCACTCAAAAATGAAAATTCTGCCATCTCATCACCCTCATGTCATTCCCAAACGCCATGACTTTTTTTTTCTTCTTCCGTGCAACACTGAAGGAGAGATTTTGACATTTGCTAAAGGGGGTGTCAAGACTTTCAGTGTAGAACAACATAATATATTGGTCTGTTTGTCACACAAAGCTGTCATTTGAAAACTTGGAATATTGCGCACAAACTAAATGTGTTTTTAATGCACAAAAACTTTGTTAAAACTTTTGGTCCTCAGGACTGCATGGAAATGAGCAACCAGTAGCCTACCATTGAATATCTCTTCTTTCATATGGGTTTGGATGGTGAGTAAACTGTTTTCATTGCCATTTCACCAAATTTTTATTTTTGGGTAAACTAATTCTTTTAAGCAAATCACACACTGCAAGAATATCACCTTTTGATGTTTGCAACAAAAACCAGGTGCATTGGCATGTCTCTGAAGCTCTTCTCGCTTTTGCACGCTTGTGTAAATCATAGTAGTTGATTCATTGCCAGGTATTGAAAGAGGCACAATCGCATTGAGCAACAGCCATTGTGATTGTATTGTATTCTATAGCAATAGAAAATAGAGCGAGACAAGGGAAATAAGTGGAAAAAATCAGGCTTCGGTCTTCGGTAGTTTGTTCTTGGCTTTGTCACAAACTAAAGCAAATTATGATAAACACCGAAGCATTTATTATATAAAATATTTTTTTAATGTGGATATATTTCATACAGAAATAAGTAATTTTAATAAATGCTTGAGCTATTTAAAGAAGGATGGATTCTGATTGGCTCTCATTGTTTTTATCATTCATCAGCTGTAAAAAAAATTATGAGAATGATTTTCAACAATATTGTTTCTCTGTGCAGTTATAGTTATAGTTATCCTCAGTGTGAACGAGCCTTAAAGGCATAGTTCTCCAAAAATGTTTAATTAATTCACTCTCAAGTTGTTCTTTCTTCTGCTGAAAACACAAAAGAAGATATTTTGAAGAATGTTGGAAACCAAACAGTTGATGGACTCCATTGACTTCAAAGTATTTTTTTCCATACTATGGAAAAACATAGTATGGTAACCTGTTTGGTTACCCAATATTCTTCAAAATATCTACTTTTAGAATTTTCATTTTTACAGTAGGTGAACTATGCCTTAAAGACCTTTTGGCATTTCTAGCTATGCACTGTTACAGTAAATGACCAGTTGCATTTTATTATTCACATTTAGCAGTATTTTTCCCTGCGGTCCACGACCCTTTCAGAGCAGATCATCTATTTGGGTGAAAATCTTGATGCTATAGCCTCTGCAGACCTTAAGTTTATTTCATTTCAGTTTATGTCTACAGCACTTTTCACAGTACATAATGTTCTGCAGCTTTACAAAGAATCATCCCTTCAGGACCCCAGTGAGCAGCCAAATGCAACAATGGCACGAAAACCTCCCTGAGAGCACTTGTGAAATTAGTGGAGAAAGACGAAGAGGCAGAGAAACAATACGATTCGAGTTTCTGCAAAATATGTTTGCTGGAATAGAGCATCTTTCTGAGTAGGCGATAGGTCCTTGAGTGCTTACCACAAACACCAGCCAGTGCACCAGATGGAGCTCACAGAGCAAAGCCATGACTGCCTTTGGCCACTTCCAGTACTTGTTCCTCCCATGTGGGGTCCATGGGGCCCAAGCAGACGATGGGCCCATTCTTTAGGGATTTGAAGGGTTTGTTCTCTGCAGTTGTCTCTTGTATATTAAACTGGGATTGAAGCAAATATTTCAACATCCAAAAATGGTATCTTAAGGATTAAAGGTGCAGTAAGGAATTTCTGAGAAACATTGATGATATTCTAAATCAACCCAAACAATTACACCCCTCCATTCATTGCTCCGCCCACAAAATGCACAAACATGCAATGGAAGAGTGGCTGTCTTTTGATCATTGCTGAAGCAAAGCAAAATAATGCTTCGTGAAAATTAAAGTGAAGATGGCAAACGAAAGACAAGGAAGAACAAAAAATAATCATCCAGTACACAAGAGTATACAAGTACGAGTTGGTTCTAGTCGCCAGCAGCTCCAGACAAACAATGATACTTAAAACTGTACTGTTACTACAGCTAACATTACAACAACAGCATATCTTGATTCTATGAAACAGCAAAACCAATGTTACTCATGTATGGAGCAGAAACAATGCAACCTCGGCATCCGTTTCTTCCCGCTTCGGTCTCTCCAGTGCTGGAAAGCTTTTCTAATATTAACGCGGGTCCTAAAGCTCTTGCCTGATCAAAACCCTTTTTTTCCCAGTGATATTCCTCAGGGGCCGTATTCACAAAGCATTTTATTTTACCACTAGGAGTACTCCTAAATCGCACTAAAAGATTTTAGCTAGGAGTTTTCTCTTAAAAGTTATTCACAACGCCTTTCAGACCTACTCTTAGTAAAGAAAAATGACAACTCCTAAACTAAGAGTGAGTCTTCGTTGCTATGAATGACGTCGTTACTCATGCACGAGCTTGACTGAAGTGACCACCTTGATTGGCTGATGATTGTATCACGGGAATGATTCCTAACACCTCCCCTACGATGATGAGTGACAGGTCTGAGAATGCGTGCGCTACACAAGTAGTGCGAAGGACGGAAGATGATGAATAACTGAATAAATAGCCTAAATGAATAAAGAGTAAGGCAAAACAAATAGCCTATAGCCTAATGAAACATATGGATTGATGCAATATCTTTGCAACATTATTGAATTAATCTGTCTCTATATGCCTCTGCCTACATTTGCAAAGAGAAGAACATTTTAATTTGATTCACAATGAAACGTTACAATTAGTTTACATGCAATGAGTAGCCTAGTTTTGGTTGTTGTTGGTGGCGTTATTGCATCCCTAGTTATGCCTACAATGCCAAATTGTTCCCTCGTGATTGGAAGCTCCTGTAGCGCCGCATACGCATTTCAAAACATCGCAACGTGAAATGCCACAAAAAGCGGTTTGTGAAGGTCTTAGTGAGTTAGGAGTCCTCTCGACTTCTTTTAAGCTGTCCCAGACTTAGGTGCTACTTTTAGGGCTAAAATGCTTCGTGAATTACTCTTAGTCAAAAAAATTAGGAGTCCTAAAGTTACGAGTGACACGCCCATTATTTTTAGAAGTTGCTCCTAAATTCGCCAGTTAGGAGCTACTTTTAGCCTTAAAATTTGTGAATACGGCCCCTGAGCTTTTCTCATTTGTAAAACATACTAATTTTGAACAGTGTATTCTTTTAAGAGCTGTGCAAGACAAAAACCTACTTTTTTGACAAACCATGTTCAAAGACACTCAATTGAGACTTAAGATGGTGTAATAGTGCGAGTCACCCAGCTCTCTCAGACATGTATGATCAATAATTCTGAGGTCCATTTTCATGAATTATGAATGTGTCACACCTCCATGTAGATTAAAAACCGGAAGATTTATACACTTTAGATCATGTAATCTCTTTTTTTTATTTTGCCTGGCTAAGTTAAAGCTACAATATGTAATTTTTTTCGGCACTATGGGTCACTAACCTCTTACAATAACAAAGGCGTATGTTGATGACGCATAAGCGGAATTATGGGACTTGCCGTCATGCCGAAGGATCTAATAATGTTTATGGATGAGTGAATACATTGATGTTTTTAACATGACTGTGGTATGAAGCAGGTCACGATTGCTAATGAGAGACAGATATCAGCGCCACACACGAGTCCTGCGGATATAAAGGAATAAGGACATTTCATTCTACTGAACTAATTTATCCGCAAGTGCTGAATAATACTCACACAGGTCAGTTTATTCGACGAATGAAACTTGTGAGGTAACGGAGCGCTGTTTCACTTGGTCTACACTATCACACTAAACTGCATTTGAGTGTGTTGAAAGTTATATGTTATATGTTATTCTATGAGTTAGTTAGGTTATCTGCATGAGACTAGCAGTAAGCTAGATCAACATTAGAATAACATACTGATCATATTCTAACATTTCATCATGTTGAGCTATATAACATTGATTAGTTTTATGTACATTTGCTCACCTCTACATTTGCGCATCTCTGTCAAGTCGAAGTTAGTCACGGACGTGGAGCTCTCGGCATCTCGAAAACGCCACGCTGATATTGATCCTTGTTTTAGTTGTCCTTTTGTCCCAAAGTCTGCTTGCCATGGTCCATAATGTTTGAACGAAACAACAACAGCGTGAGCGTGCCACTAGACGTAACGCAGTTGTCCATGTCTGTCGCCATGGTTACTATGGGAGTACGAGCAGAAACCAGGGATAACGTGGATATTACGTCATTGACAGGCGACAAGTGGGACAGGGCAACAGGGATGAGCCATTATTTAAAATTGGAATTTCTCTGAAATTAAAAATCTTTGGGAACTTTTAGGATATTGTAAGTACACAACTGCAGGAAATATATAACATTGTGCAAGTGATTTTTGGATATTTTATTACAAAAATCTTTCGTATTGTATGAATCGGAGACAAAACAATCAATTATGGCCACATTGTTTGTCCTTCACATTAATTGTGTTTTTTTTACACACTTGCATGTTTCTCTTTGACCTCCACCACTGCACCAAACATAACGATGGTCCGGTGACTTTCAGCATTTAGAAATGTATCCTACTTCTTGTATGTATTTATTGATAGGTGTTTGTCCAATTCCAACTCTCCTCACAAAACTGCACTGGTTGCCAGTTGCCGCTCGCATCAAATTCAAGTCACTGACGTTTGCCTACAGAACAACCACTGGCTCTGCTCCCTTTTACTTAAACTCATTACTTCAGACTCATGTGCCATCCAGAAACTTGCGCTCTGCAAGCGAACGACGTCTTGTGGTGTCATCTCAAAGAGGCACAAAATCTCTTTCTTTCTTTTTTTTTTTTACATTTACTGCATTAGATTTAACTGAGAAGGGTCATAGCACTTCCATATTGTTGTCCTACTGTTAGTTTCACTGCTTCTATTGTTCTCATTTGTAAGTCGCTTTGGATAAAAGCGTCTGCTAAATGAATAAATGTAAATGTAATGTAAATTCCAGGACAAATCAATATGTAAAAGAGGTATATATTGATTTGTATGAAACAACAAATATCTGATTCTCACAAATAAACGTCTGGGTCACCACTAAAATAATAATAATGAAAAGGAAATTCTATTGCATGCAAAGAAAATGAATCCTATGTTGAAACACGGTCTGAATGGTAGGCTGAATTAAAATATCTAACTTCTTAAAGTCAGATAATATTCCATCATTTTAATTTCTTAGAATTAAATGCAGCCATAATCACCAGACAATACTGTTTTAATATTGATTTATATGGTCTCATAATCTATAGATTCTGTATTGTACTGCAGACCTTTAATCTACGCGCTGCCTCGGCAAACGTGAGATCTGAGCCCCTAGATTCTATTGCAATGCAGACCTTTATTTGGGACAATTCTTATGGGACAAACAACACCAAATAGGACAGACAGTTTGACACAGAGCGCTTGCTGAAGAGCAAAAAGCTAACTCTGTTGTGTGCCGGCGTCCCTTTGTAGCTTCAGTGTATGTTAGGTCATGACGCAGCACCAATCAGGATTGGATTAGTTTCATTCACTCTTCAGATGCGTTATGCTAAGGGCATTCTCCAAAGCGTAGTAGTCGACGAAGTTCGAGTTCCCTCGAAAGGGAACAGCAGTTAAGAAAGCATCTGATCATAACAATGTGGATATGTTTGAACCAGCTCTGCAATTCACCGTTATATATACACTGTTAGGATAGTTTGATTGTGAAGTATATTTGAGACTAGTAACTATATAGATCTGATTTTGTTACACTATAGTTTGAATTAATCCGAATGGCTCTTTCGGGGTTATCCTGAACATTATTGTTTCATGTGTCATTGAACGGAAGAGAAGCTCATGTCTCAGATGCAATAAAAAGCAATTAATACATCAACCTTCTTAAAAATACGTCCTTAAAAAAGGATTAAAAAAAAAAAAAACTTTATCTTCAAGACTCACACAAAGAAATTAAATAATATTTTTAGAGTTAAGACTTTCATACGACTAAAAGAAAAGCTGAATTATTATTTTTCATAAGCTTGTGAGGCAGCATTGTGAAATTGCCTGTGCTGTGGGGAGCTCTTCAGTCATGGCCGACTCACACTCACAACAGGCCCCTCTCTGGCCATAGAGAGGAGTAATGTGTGGATGTGTTCATTTGCTTTGAAGGCTGATGGTCAAAGAGAAATTGTAGTGCACTGGGAAAGACGAATGATCTCTTTCCCGAGTTAGATGCCCTCCTATGTGTTCAGTAAGAGCAAAAGGACAAAATGAAAGTTTCTAGTTGGACAGAAAACTGTTTGTGGAGGTTACAGTACTCATCAAACTGTCCAATTACACTGTATTCACAGTCACACTGACTTGGACGATTTGTAACTTTTTTTTATTTTTTTATTTTTATTTACAGTCTTACTAATAATTACAAGTAATGCGAGTAACTATTTTATGAGTAATTAGTATTTAAAGAGTAAAATAATGCATATACAAGAAAATATAGATTCATTACATTGTTTTCCTATTTATTGACTGACACATCTCCCATGTGGAGAGAAAATATAAGTAAAAAACAAACAGCCAAGTCCAGCCCAGGTGAGAAAAAGAAACTCAAAAGTAACCTAACGCATTACTTTCCATAAAAAGTAATGCAATTAGTTACTTTTTTTTTTTTAGGGAGTAAAGCAATATTGTAAAGCATTACTTTTAAAAGTACTGTAACTTTCCCCAACACTGCTGAATTAACAAGTGCTTTGCAAAATGTTACAACATTGTTAAGCACAAAAGCAACAAATGGTTACATTTCCCGTAGAACATGTGCGTGGTATTTCACAGTGGCTCCCTTGTGACAAAATGAATCTTTAGCATTTAAAAAGAGTATTTCTGAAATAATATAATTTCGACGAATATACTTAAGCGCAGAATATAATGTTTTCGGACACTTTGTTGTTTGCGATTAAATGAAAATGTATTATAGTTTAAATTAAATTAAATGAGTTTAACTCAGTGTATTGTCTAATACACTGACAACCATTTATGATGAACTAAAATTGACTTGAAAACTTGAACAACTTTTGCATCCCAACCAGCACAATCTGATTATATACAGTAGTACTGTTGCTGTACAAAATAAAATATATTTATACAGTATTCATTTTTTTAAATTACATTTTTTTTATTTCATTGAAATTAGTTTAATTTTATAAATATGGTTAAAGTGCACTGTCTATTATACTGACAAGCATTTATGATAAACTAAAATTTAATCTAATTTCAATTGAAACTTGTATATTATGCATTTAAATATATTTGTACATAAATATGACAGATTTCTAATGATGAAGTTGCAATTTAGTATATTTAAAATATATTGACTGTAGATGTAGTACTGAATAACACAAAACAGTTAAAGTTAAAATGAAGTACTTGTGCTTTAGTGTTAGTCAGCAGATCAAAATAAGTATACTTTAAAGCATGACAAAATGTACTTTAAAGTGTAAACTTTTAATTTGACATTAATGCACTTTTTAAATGTGTACTGAGTTTACTCTCTATACACTTAAGTTGCATTATTAATAATATCATATTCAAGCAGATATACTTTTTAGATTTGAAATACACTACATTTTATTCATCATTCTCTCTGATGTTGGATATTATGATCTCTAGATTTGGCTCAAGACAATCAGAGAGATTTTTTCGATGCATTTTATAATCTGTCAGGCAAACATTTTAAATTGTAAAAACAACCTGCATAATGATAATGGAAATGTTATATAATGGTGCAAACAAATGTAATACTTATAGGGTTAGAAGTTTAAATATCAACTTTTACCCTCTCTAATAAATTGATAATTCACAAATAATAATAATAATAATAATTCATTACATTTATATAGCGCTTTTCTAGGTACTCAAAGCGCTTTACATGGAAGGGGGAATCTCCTCAACCACCACAAATGTGTTATTGTTTTATATATGAAACAATAGTGCCTAACTAGTGGAATGAATGCCATGAGAGAGTGACTGTATGCATTGTGTATTCTGTCTGTGTCATTAATTATATATGGCTTGTCTTTAAGATGCTTCCCCATGTCTGATTGACCAGATCCACCAGTAATGACAGCTGAGGTCACCATATCGACTTCTGACTCTATCCCGGCGCACACTGATATTCCCAAAAGTCCTCCTGCATTTGAAAGTTATTCTGATTGATTCTCTTCACCATTTTCTGTGTTGTGGTTATTATTCCATAGCAAGATTTTGGAAAGAGAAAGAACAGGAGAATGAGAGAGTATAAAAGGAGGAACCATGTTTTTTTTTTGTCACACTGTTCTTTGAAACTTATGAATTTGTAAAACTTTATGACACTTGAACAACTTTTGCACCCCAACCAGCACAATCTGATTATATATTAGTATTGTTGCTGTAAAAAAACAAAAAACATTACACTATTGATTTAGCAGATGATATTGTCCAAAGCATGAAAATGAATAACATAGAGCAAGAAAAAGAGCGTAAAAAAATGAGAAATACAACTTTCTTAATTTTTTTCTTTTGTATCACTTTTACTGTTGAATAACAAAAACAGCTGTACTTTGTGTTTCAAAAAACCCTTTTAATCATAGAAAAGATCTCTTAAAAAAAAAAAAAAAAAAAAAATATATATATATAAATACACACACACACACACACACACACACACACACACACACACACACACACACACACACACACACACACACACACACACACACACACACACACATATATATATACATAAATATATATATATATATATATATGTGTGTGTGTGTATTTTTATTTAATATATCTATAGGACACACAAGCTTTGTCATATGACAGCTTCATGCAAGGAACAGACTGAAACTATTAATTGATAATAAAATAGGTAGCATCATTTAATATCATTAAATTGTTTCTTACACATAATCAAAAAAAAAAAAAAAAATCATCCTTATGTTGTTCTGAACCAATACTATAGTCTTTTGTTAAACATTTTTTCTTTTTTCTTTTTTATTTTAGACAATGTCTAAAAGTGGATGATGAATTATAAGCTCCACAAAAAATAAAAAAGGACCATAAAAGTAGTGAGTATGACTCTTGCTATATTCCAAGTCTTTAAAAGCTACAGACAGTATATGCAATAGCTTTGTGTGATGAAAAATACATTATTCACTGATAATCTGTACATTCCCCCTCAAATCTCATTTGCACTTGTTTCAACTTTAGATCCATTGCGGAAGATTTGATGTTGTTGACAGCAAATGCCGTCAGTTCTGACATGTGGACGAATGAAAGATGCAGTGGTGATTTGAAAGCTAATGCTTTGGAGAATATCAGTATTTCAAAAGACAGATATGGTGAAAGCATTTGAAAATCAGCCTTTGCAATGGCATAAAAGAGCTGACACAGAGTGTAATTAAGTTATATTGGCAAACAGAAAGCTCAAAAATAATTTAGTTTTCATCTTCTAGACTTAGAAAATGTTCTGTCCAAGTGCTCATCCTCCATCTCTCTTCGTTCATCTTTTTAAAGAGGATCAAATCCCATGGCAAAAAGCCATTTAAAAAAAAAAAGTTAATTCTATCTCATAAGAACAACCATCCCGACAGAAAAGTCTTCGCAGTGCTCTTGGAAACTTATTTATGCACTATGAAAACATGTGGATTTGAGGATGTAATTTGATATTTTCATTTGACCTCTGATCCCGAACAGACCTCAGACTGATAGAGAGTTTGATGTTTCAATTGCGTTTTCTCTTTCGCTTCAAAATAAACAGCTGATGTAATTCTTAAGTAATCCCTAAAAACAGTGTTTTTTATTTAAGCCCAGCGGAGGGTTATCGGTGATTCATAGTCAGGGTGGCGGCGAGGTGCATCTTCAATTTAGTTCCTGTGAATTGGCTAGCCATTGGATATCATTTTCTGGCTAATGTTGTGCTTCCTGGAACTGATGGCTGTAAATTGCTCAGAGGCAGAGATGGTTATCACCCCAGCACCTCCCCAGGGGACAAAAGAGAGACGGGGTTGGTCGTGATGGTTAAATTATACACTGCACTGACTTCGCACTGTGAAAGGACGATTTGGCTGCAGAAATGCCACTTATGCCGAGTCGGGAAGTTGAAGTGCCTCACAGGGGAAAAAGTCACAAACTAGCAGTTGTGGATGAAGTAGGCTACACAAATCAAGTAGGGTACAACGGGGCTAAAGGTGCACATCAGGGTAAAAGGCGCCTTTAATTTTATTTTCCTCTAAACCTCTAGATGGCACACAAACTTGTCGCAGCACTTTCCAAAACATCCGCTTTTCAAGATGCTTTTTAAGATGCACGTGGAAATGTGGCTGATTGTATCAAGAATGTACTTAAGTGTACTTTGTGTATACATACCTTATCCATCTCTGCCTTAGTTTGATTTAACTCACTAGTTCACAGCTTAAATGCATGCAGTAGCTTCTTAATTACATTGTAATTACATAATATTACACAGGGATGAGCTACGTAAAATAAAGTGTATCAAGAATGTACTTAAGTGTACTTTGTGTATACATACCTTATCCATCTCTGCCTTAGTTTGATTTAACTCACTAGTTCACAGCTTAAATGCATGCAGTAGTTTCCTAATTACATTGTAATTACATAATATTACACAGGTATAAGCTACGTAAAATAAAGTGTATCAAGAATGTACTTAAGTGTACTTCATGTGTATCTATAAACCTTATCCAACTCGGCTTGTTACACATGTGTAACAGTAGCTGCCTATTACATGTGTGTAATTACAATCTGTAAGTACAGGCTGTTCCATAACTTAGTTACATGTTAAGTACATTTTGTTACATGTTATTACAAAGTCTATTACTAAGTAATTAATTAAGTAATTACTCTGTATCAAGGGCACCGTAAAATAAAGTGTTACCAACATTTCTTATTATTATCAATGTTGAAAACAGTTGTGCTGCTTAATATTTTTGTGCTAACCGAGATTCATTATCTCAGAATTCTATGATAAATAGAAAGTTCAAAAGAGCAGCAATTTTTTTAAATCAATTTAGTGCATTCTTGCTAAATAAAAGTTTTTTTTTTTTTTTCAAAAACAAAAATTTGATTTATATATTTATATTACATTTATATTACTATGATATCAAATGGCCTGCCAAACAAATCATTATGTTCTCTTTCCAGTGATGTTTCCTGAGGGTTTCTGCCCTTTATATGTGTAACGTTTCTGGGCTGTAGAAAGCGCACGACAAAGGATATGCAGAAAAACAAGGTATTTAATAGTAAACTCGGGAGTAACATACACGTTCACACAAACAATAACCGACAAGGGATAGAACAGAACAGGGAGTATAAATACACAGAGTGAAATCAGCAAACTAACTAGACACAGGTGGAGGAAGATTAACCAATCAGGGATTAACAACAACAGGTGCAGACAAGAGAGAACATGATTGTGACAATGTGAAGCATTATAATATTTTGTTTGTATTTTTATGTACATTTATGGCCACTCAGATACAAACGCCTGCTTCCTCGTGTCACTGGAGATTTTTGGCTCCGACTATAGTTCTTATTGTGCATTATTTAAGTTCTGTCTTACCATTTGCTCTTGTCCCCAGAGAGTTACGAGGCTGTTTCACATTGGACTCTGTTTGAGTGACAGATGATGGCAGGCCAGGCTGAACCACTGCAGCAGGGAATCATGGGAGAGAAGGACATGCAAGATCTGGTCTAGCAAAGAGGGAGCTTCAAACAGCATGAGAGCTGTGTGACTGGGCCTGTGTTTAATGTAAGAATTAATGCATGCTTGGGCTGGTCTCGATCCCGTACGTGACTGGCATATTGTCCCCTGCTGTCTGTCAAAGGCACTGGAGGACCTGCACATCTTAAAAACCTGGAACGATAAGGCACCTTGGAGATCACAGCTGGAATGTTAACTTTGCAGACCAGGTGGTAGTTCTTTGGGTTATAAACCATGCAAATGATGTTGCCTGAGAGAATGCTTTACTTAAGAAACATTCACAATTTTCTATTCGAATGTGATTTTCATGTAAAACAATATTCAATGTTTTTACGACTCCTAATTTATTGGTAAATAATTTGTGGGTGTTTGCAGTGAAGTCATTTATCATAGTTTTATTATTTTTTAATGTTTTAATTTAATATTAGGAAGATGTACAGTATGGAAAAACTTGAGATGAGATGGCAGGAAAAAAAATATTTCAATGCTTTCGTGTTCTCTCGCAAAAGGTATGAGTTCCCCCGCGAAACTTTGCAGTCACTTGCAAAATCTTTGCGTTCCCTCGAGAAACTGTGTTCGCTCGCAAAGAACTCAAAAGGTTTGTGAGCAAATGCAAATGCATTGAAATATAATGCAAATGCTGGGTACAGCCTGGTCATTTTTGGGGTTATTTTAATATTTTTTGCATTTGCAGTTTTTCTGTAACTCAGCTGCTGGTCAATTTTACTTTCAAACCCCTCAGCGCTGGGTCAATGTAACCCAATGTTGGGTAGTCTGTGCCAGTCCAGTTAAAACTGTACCTTTGTCAACGGTCATTTTGTGTTCTGTCCTGAGAGAAAACTTCCTGAGTGGAGTGGAATAAATGTATGTATTACATTGTATTCCAATCAAATTATTACTGTACAAATAGAAAAATGTCTGTAGTCTCACATTTGACCTTTTTTGTTTACATGTATGTCACAGCTAACTTGGAACGTCTACTTAGCCCTCTGCAAACACAGCATACGCTGATCTACACTCAATGCGATTGACGCACCGGCGCCATCATGGAAGTTTAACGAATTCGTGACCAGGACTGAAACACGACACAAAATCGCTGTCATATGTAACAAAGTTTACTGCAATGAATGCTATTTGTTCTATTGCACTAGCATCGTAGCTGTGGTCGCTCTTTGTTTTATACGAGTTGAAACTTATATACTGTATATTAATTATTCGTGGAATAGATTCAACAAGGTCCTGTATTTTGGTTCATATTGACATGATAGCATCCCAGAGTCTGCAGATTTATCAGCTGCACATTCATGATGCAAATCTTCCATTCCTCCACATCCCAGAGGTGCTCTATCAGATTGAGATCTGGTGACTGTGGAGGCCGTTTGAGTTTAGTGAGCTCGTTATCAAGAAATTCAAGAAACCAGTTTGAGATGATTTGAGCTTTGTGACATAGCGCATTATCCTGCTGGAAGTAGTCATCAGAAGATGGTTCACTGCGGTCATAAAGGGATGGAAATGGTCAACAACAATACTCGGGTAGACTGTGGCGTTTAAACGATGCTCAGTTGGTGCTAAAGGACCAAAAGTGTGCCGAGAAAATATCCCACACACCATTACACCACCAGCTGTCTGAATTGTTGATACAAGGCAGACTTTATCCATGCTTTTGAGGATTTTGGTGAGCCTGTGTGAATTGTAGTCTCTGTTTCCTGTTGTTATCTGACAGGAGTGGCACAGGTGTGTCTTCTGCTGCTGCTTCAAGCTTCGATGTATTGTGTGTTCAGAAATTCTTTTCCTCAAATGTAACTTCAGTATATGTTTTGACATTTTTTGTACTCAGTGCTTTGATATTCCTTGTTTGTGTGCTTTTGAGACAAACCTCTGGTATATTCAACAGCCGAGACGTTGTGCCACTTGTTGTGTTTGCTCCCTTGACAAAACTGTCATTATGAATATCATGACAACTATATGCACCAATAAGTTCTATTAGTTCTGCATGTTTACGTTCAAGAAGAAAAGAGCAAATAATTAAGACTGTAAAAAAGAGAGTAAATTGAAACAGCTGGAGGTCGCGGTTCCAGTCACTGTCGCCCATCTCTCAGAGCTATTCCATGAAAAAAATGGCATGAATAAAAAGATCCTTTCCACACGCACGCCACAATTATTTGACTCCCAACACAAGTACTAAGCTAATTTTACCCCAGCAGGCACAGTACGGTGATCCAAGGCGGTACGGCGTTCCTTTGAAGTTTTCTGAAGTGTGCTTATTAGGGGACTCTGCTAAGGTGCTTTGCAGACAAATCTCACAAAACATAGGTCATATTTCAACAAAATATTAAAACAGTATTTTTTTTTTTTAAGAAAATAAAGCTCATTGCTGTTGATTTTTCCAATGTCACATTGTTTTCATAACAATTAAAAACATTCCCCCCAAACTCATAGTTCTTAGTTTAAAATATATATATATATGTTTACATAGTATTTATACATTTGTATTTATTAGTTTTATTTTATTTTGTTTTAATTCTTTTACTTTAAACTAGTAACATTTACATTTTTTTTTGTTTTTGTTTTAGTTAATAATAATGTGTATAATATATTTGCATTATATAATATATAAATGGGAAAGTATTTATATATGGTAGTTTTATTGCGTCTCTTTGTAAGTTATAAATGACAGAATAATTGATATATTTCTAAATTATTTTATATTTATATAAAATTGATATTATTTTAATTTATATATTTTGCTTCAATTAAATAAAATGAAACCACTGAATGTGTAAATATTTTTTGATAATGTTCTGAAAATATTGTGACAATACAAAAAATAAATAAATCTGAATGGTATTTTAGTAATGCTAAATTTAAAATCAGTTTTTCTTTCCTTTTTAGGTAAAATGCGACCTCGTTTTCTTGATATTTAACCTTGCACATGTATGGACACTTAAATGCTTAAGTTAATTTATTGTTACTGTATGTGTGTCATTCCACTTCTTGTAGATGCTCCATACAATTACCCAAACAGAACATTAATGCATCCATCTCTTCACATAGTCAAAAGACTGTCCTGACAGATACAATGCAATAAGAACACTGTTGAAAAATAAAACTAAGAAAGATAATCAATCAAACTGCTCTTGAAAAGCATATTGCATTGGCATTCTAGTTGAAAGATTGTTTCTACTGTGAACTTTCCATCCCTATGCAACCTTTATTTTGCAGATATAGGCTGCTGTGATTTGATCTGTGACCAGTTTTATAAACCCTCTTGTGGTGATAAGAATATGGGTTGGTTTAAAGACACTGCTCTCAAATCAATGAAAAAGGACAGCATTTTCTTGGAGCACCTTTCGGGGGTCTACGGGGGGTGGTGATTGATGCTATCATCTTTAACCATCTCTAAGATATTTGTGACACAGTGTGAGAAATGCTCCTCTCTCTCTCTTTGTGACCATCCAACACCCCGATGGCCCACTACAAAAAGGCCTTTTTTTGTGTGTGTGTGTAGGTCCTGTAGAAAAGGAACTTCTGATCTGCTTTGCACTCAAAGCGTTTGCCTCAAGCACTGGAATAAAGACTTGACACCTCAATCAAATGTTGCTTCAGTCAAGAAAAAGTAAACTTTCACATTGCTTGGAGAATACGACCGTTTAGTAATCTAAGTACAGCCTTGTAATTTGTTTCTTGAGATACTGAAAACCTCTGCATTCTTTTATAAAAATTTTGATTAAATCTTCAGTCTGAAGCATAAGCTG
Source organism: Squalius cephalus (assembly GCF_949319135.1). Lineage (NCBI taxonomy): Eukaryota > Metazoa > Chordata > Actinopteri > Cypriniformes > Leuciscidae > Squalius > Squalius cephalus. Next base: position 44,474,450 of record NC_137126.1, on the reverse strand, counting down.
AGTTCCGGAAGCATTCCTTTTCTCCATACAGTGATAATGTATAAACCTTTCAAAATATGAGCTCTGATATTATATACAGTCTATCAAGAAGATTGAATTAGCAGAGCAATAGCACAGCTGTACATAAAATATTGCAATCCATACAACATAATGAGAGACATATCAGAGTTCAAAAGAGGACAAATTGCTGGTGCATCTGTGACCAGGACAGCAAGTCTTTGTGGTGTATCGAGAGCTGTGGTATCCAGGGTAATGTCGGCATATCTCCACATAGGACGAACCGCATCCAACAGGAGTAACTGTCGACGCATGAGGAAGCTGTCTGAAAGGGATGTCCAGGTACTAACCCAGAGTGTATCTAAAAAAACAAAAAAACACATCTGCCCAGCTCACTGCAGAACTAAATGCGCACCTCGACTCTCCTGTTTCAACCCTCGTCGGGAAGCTCCACAGAGTCCATATTAATGGTCGGGATGCTATTGCCAAACCTTTGGTCACTCGTGCCAATTGTTGCCAACCGTGTAAATTTTGGGGTGTGGACAATGTTAAACATTGTTCTCTGATGTATCCACGTTCACTGTCTTTCCCATTTCCGTGGAAGTTACAGTGTGGAGAATCTCCAAAGAGTCTGAACTCCCGGACTGTTGATACCCAGAGTGAGACACGACGGTGGATCAGTGATGTTTGAGCTGTAATATCATGACATTCTCGACTGTGCTTGATGGACTACCGAAGCATTCTGAAGGACCATGTGCACCTAATGTTTTAAACATTGTACCCTGAAGGTGGTGCCGTGTATCAGCATGATAATGTACCAATACACACAGCAACACTTGTGACAGAATGGTTTGATGAACATTACAAAGTGAAGTTGAACATCTCCCAAGGCCTGCACAGTCACCAGATCTAAAGATTTTTGAGCCACTTTGGGGTATTTTGGAGGAGCAAGTCAGAAAACGTGACTGACCGCTGTTCTGGAAGAGGAATCCCTCTGGCCACTGTGAAGGACTTGTATCGGTCATTCCCAAGACAAACTGAGGCTGTATTGGCTGCAAAAGAGGCCCTATGCCATACTAATAAATTAGTCTAAAACCAAATGTTTCAGTTTCATTGTCCAACCCCCTTTACATTGATATTTTAGACTTTTGTACTATTTTATCAGTGACACATAGTCAATAGTTTTGCATTGAGTCACTTTTGCGCTTTATTCTGAGCCATTCTTTTCTTTTGTGTGTACATGCAATCATCTATACATCTAATCATGCAATACGTTTTGCAACAATAAGTGGCTTTTATTCGTAATAGCTTCTTCATACAGCTCGTATTTCGCATCTTCTTTTGAGAACTGTATTGTAAATGATTGTTCCTGAATGACTACAATTGGCAATCACAAGTATTTACTATTGAGTTGCTCTCGCTGATGTACAGTTGAGAAATAAGGAGTGCTATACGCTTTGATGCTGTCAGAGCTGAATTGCATCATGAAGACGGAGCCTCAAGCGCTCTAGGTGTACCTGATGTATAATCAGACCCCTGATATTTAGTATCTTAATTAGTCTTTAGATTTAAAAACTAAGACCGGAGGGGATGTTTGGGTTACAGACATATCCAAAATCATGTGACTATATGAAACAAGGATAGGAAAGAAAAAAAAAAAACATCACAATGGTAAGACAATACATAAAACAACAGAAACATGTTTGGCAGGAGTTTCACAACAATGATTGCCTAGCTGTTGTCCCTGGTCCAAGAGATTATCTTAGATGAGAAAGAGTTCCAAGCTTGTACAGTCACTGGTCGCGCCTTATTGAGTCGCGCAGTTGTATGCTCAAGGTTGACAATATTGACAAGGCTATGGATCCAGAATGATTTCATACACATATCCAGAAAGAACCAGTTTCTCAAAATTGTTTTCTTTGTAGAGGTAAACCCTGCAAATACCATTTTGAACTGAATTTGCTTTAAATTTATATCAGAATTATCATTAAGGAGACAGAAACCAGGATTGGGAACATAAAAAATGTCAAGTATATCCGCTAAAACTGAATTTACATGCAACCAGAACTTAGAGATAACTGGACACTCCCAAAACATGTGTAAAAACGTTCCAGGTGAAGCAGTGTTACATATATGACAGTTGTGAGTAGGTTGTAATTTCATCTGGAATCTCTTGTAAGGTGTGATCTTTGAGACAACTGATGATATGTCTCTTTAAATGAGAGAGAGAGTGAGGTTTGGAAGCCGACGACCAAGGATTGCAGGCTCAACATGACACAATAGCAGTTCATGAGGTGAATTTCAGCAGGCAGAAACCAATAACATCAGCTTGAGAATGCTTGCTGAGGTCTCTATAAGTGAACCATTTAGCAGCTACAAATGCCAAAAATCCAATTAGCATGAACTAATACAGAATACACAACAGCATTATTAAAGGTTACACGTCGAATGTGTTTAAAATCTATCATAAAATGGGACTCCAACAACCTCAGGTGTGGTAAGTAGAACTATTTTGCTCAAAAGGCCACCAGTGATAATTGGCCCTTTGTCCGAAATAGTTTTTCAGTTCGGTTGTGGTGTGAGAAGGCCTGTCACGACATCTCAATTAAATTATAGTAATTGGTTTCCAATAATGTGCATTTGGGGCCACATTTAAAGTCTGGTGTGCTTTGTGTTTCATAGAGCGGTGCAGGTATGACGTCACTTTGTAGGCCAACCGGCAGTTGGCATACTGGTTCCCTCAACAAAAACCCAATAAGATTTTCCATAGGCTTTTGGATTACCGCAAAAAACAAGCTCTGTGATCAACAAAACTTTCATGTTTTGTCCATCAAGATAATTTTCACAGACGAACACAACTTTAATGAATTTCGAAGCCTAAATGTAGTACTGTGATGTTTCCAAGCACATTTTTGCGCATGTAAAGAGGATGATTTTTCTACTTCGGTATTGGAACATGAGTGAAGTACAAAGCCTATGATAAAGAATAGTTTACCATCCGTCGATACTGGAACACGAGTGAAGTACAAAGCATATAATAGAATAGTTTAACATCCAAATACATCGCAAATGTTGAAACATTTTGATTCTAATGAGAGGGTTACGTGAGCCCAACACTGCTTACATTCGTTTTTATTTTTACATTAAATTTAAAGGATTTGTTGTGGAATATTTTAAGTGTATCATAAAATCAGAATAAGGTAAGACAAGTAATATTTTCTGTCTTTTATATATATATATATATATATATATATATATATATATATATATATATATATATATATATATATTTAGGGCTGGGCAAGTTAACGCGTTATTATCGCGTTAACGCATTTATTAATTAACGTCGACAATTTTTTTTACCGCACGTTAACGCTGTTTTTTTTATTATTATTATTTTGAAAGTCCGTTGCTCACCGGCTTAGTTTAGCGGGGATGCTCTGCCATGTGTAATCCCTCCTGCTGATGTCCTGATAACTATTTAGATTCAGGAAACTCACAAACAGCGAGGATCAGTCTCTCTTCAGCGTCATTTACAAAAAGTTCAAGACAATTAAACTTCGGCAGCGGGCAGGCGTGTGCGCTTGTCCCTGCGCCTTGTGCTCGACCACTTCACCTCACTCTACCAAACGCGAATAGAGCGTCTGGCGCGAGTGATTTCAATGTTAAAGTCAATGCAAAGACGCGTTTATGCGCGTCTAGAGGTCCTGCTATGAGGCGTTTATCGCGCGCGTCCAGTTCGCGTCAAACCTTTGCTTTTTACGCGCGTCAATTTCGCTCTGGACGTGCGAGTGGATTCAAAATCTTCAGCGCGGTAGACGTGAATTTGACGCGCTATTCGCGTTTGGTTTTAACTGTGAACGCAGGAACAGGGAAACTTGCTACTGAACACAGACTGTTTTTGCTGCTCCCTGATGAAAGATACCGTTGACCTGTTCAGAAAAAACAAACAAAAAAAAACAAACAAGAAAACAGGACTCTGATGGTAACTTGTTTAACAAGCTAAAAAGGTAATGCCTTGGCAGTGGCAAATAGCTTTGGTTTAATATTTGATTTGATTACATTAGTGTTTAAGTTGAGATTTACAAGAAATATTTTATTGCTACTGTGTAAAGGGAATAGGCCTACTGCTGGTAAAAAGCACATTAGGCTATTTGTTTAAAGTTTTTGCAAACCACATGTTATTGCACTTTTGTGTATATAGCAGTACATTTAGATCTGCTATACACTATACTTTAGAATTCATTATTAAATTTTGCTCGTAACAATGCGATTAATCGCGATTAATCGCAAGAAAATCATGCGATTAATCGCGATTAAAAATTTTAATCGTTGCCCAGCACTAATATATATCTGTGAGCAGCGATTATGGGCCCAAGCCGGCGATTTGCCAGAAGTAAAAAGCTAAAGTTAGGCTATAAAACGAACTACACCACGGTCCCACGAATTCATCGTCACCATCACTAAGCTTCTGACAAACATTTTCCCAGACAGTTAGAATAGTTTATAAGAGCAAAATTATAAGCATAATGAGGCTGTAAAAGCGGACTGAGTTCAATTGCACTGACATACCTTAAAATATGTTAGTGCCATTGTTTTGTCTCAAGATACACACCAGTAATGTTTTTTTTTTTTTTTTTTTTTTTTAAGGCATATTCATAAAAGCTACTTAAATGCCCTAATTGAACTAAGGCCTACAGTAATCCTGGCTTAATCTAAGTGAAACTGGGCCTTAATGTTTTGACAGAAGTCTCTCATGTTCACCATGGTTGCATTTATTTAATAAAAAATTACAGTAAAAACAGTAACATTTATGACAAATTATTACAATTTAAAATAACTGTTTTCTATTTGAATATGTTTTAAAATGTAATTTATTCCTGTGATGTCAAAGCTGAATTTTCAGCATCAGTATTCCAGTCTGCAGTGTCATATGATCCTTACAAATTCATTATGATATGTTGTTTTCTCATTTTGTGTTCCACAGAATAAATCCATACGGGTTTGGAACGTCATGCAGGTGAATAATAGAGTTTTTGTTGAACAGTTCATTCAGACACACCTATTCAGAACACCTATTTTCACGCTGTTAGCGCTGTAGCTTAATTTTTTTCTTCCAAAATTCGAATGCTTCTTGATTCTCTTCTCTCTTCACCTTTCTGCTCATCCCATGTTTCTTTTTCACTTCTCCTCCAGCTGTCAGTATCACGTTCTGGATCAGTGAGAGAGGCCAGATGGCATCAAACACATGGATCACCCTTTCTCTCTCTCTCGTTCTCTTTCTCTCTGTCTTCTTTCCTTCTCTGTCTCTCTCTGCCCTGAGCTGAACTGTGTTGGAGTGTCAGTTCAACTTTCTGTGCAGGCCAGCTGAGTTCCCCCTTGGTCTCCTTTGGCGATGTGAAGCCCCTTGCCCTCTTATTATTCTGCTAGCTCCTCACACCAGTTCATTTTCAATGCCCCTTCTCTTCTCTCTCTCACAGTGAGCCCTCACAACTCTCACTCGGTCTCTCTCTGCCTCCCACAGAGAGATCCATTGACTTGGTCCTGTAAGAACAGTTGTACTGCAGGCTGCTAGGAGCATCTGCACATGCTGATTGATGAGCTGCCCTGCTTGGAGGCGCTAATGCACTAAAATGGGGGGCAGAATTAAAGTATTGCACTGCTTCTATCAATAATGAATAATGAAATGGCAACATGGATCCGGAAATGTTTACAGCTAGGAAAGGACGGCACCCTGTAACAGGCATTCCCAACCTGGGGGTCGTCAAGCGAACTTGATTTTAGAAAAACTGATTATGATTTTTGCCACAAATGATTTGCAATATACACACAGAGCTGTTTTTCCTAGCTGAGTGAAAAAATGGCTTTAGTTACTTGTTTTATACACATTTTTATGGTTCCTGGAAGAAACTCCAGAACATCCATGGAACCTTTCAAATGCACAAAAGGTGCTTTGCATTGGGAAAAGTTTAAATGTTCTTGAAACTAAGAACTTTTCAATAAAAGGTTAATTCCAAAAATGGATCTACAGTATGACATCGCTGCAAAACCCCCTTTTTGAACCTTTATTTTTAAGAGTGTATATGACAAGTGGCTTGATGATGTCTACCAAAACTAAAAGTAATTTCAGAGGTGGAGCAAGTCTCAAATTCTCAAGTTATAGGCATTTACAATTAGACCAGGAACATGTATTGAGAAAGTAAACAGTGATGTCAGTTTTGATTGTTAATTTAGCATCCTTGGTTTGACTCATCAACTGTACCAAAAACTAAAAAGTGAAATATTTATTTAGATCTTTTGTGGTATTTATGCAAATTAGCCCATACGTAATTAGATTATGCACCGTTTGTCCATGTTAACAAAAAATTTCAAAACACTTGTAATACATTTTTTGTTTGTCTTGATGTAAGTAATCAACTCAGTAATTTTCATGGTGATATCTAAAGGTTAAAATTTTTACCCTATTCACGTAAGAAAAAGAATGAATAGGCGTATGAATAGGCCATATTTCGGTCTTTTTCAAAACTTTCCCCTAATGGGATTCTTCTGGGCTTTTTTTTCCTTACTCAGGACATATTGAGGATACAAAATCAGTTGAGCTTGCTTCTGTTGCAATTTGTTCAAGGTTGACCCCCATTTTGGCTTAAAATGACTGGACTATTAGGAACTAATTTATAATACGAACTTTGCATGGTAAGAACATACGAACAGCTGATGGTGTTTTTAGGAAGTTGTTAATAATAGTGATGTGATTGGCTGGTGCAGATAGTGTAACTTGGATGGATGGATGGATCGATCAATCGATCAATCGATCATCAATCAATCAATCAATCAATCAATCAATCAATCAATCAATCAATCAATCAATCAGTCAATCAATCAATCAATCAATCAATCAATCAATCAATCAATCAATCAATCAATCAGTCAATCAATCAATCAAGACCACCAGAGTTCTCTGCACACGCTTCCAGAACTAGACAAATGAGGTAGATGAAAGATGGTTTATGGAGGAAGGCCAACTTTTAAAGGACCATTGGCAGGAATAACTGGTTGAAAATCTTGATTCTTTATGAGAAATGTCAGATGTCTCTACTAAAGAACATCACTTTTTGATGAACTCTTCAGTGCAGCTGTATATCACAGGGATTCACACCACAGAGGAATGGGACATTCCAAATAGCATGTTCTCCAGCAGCAATTGACTCAAATCCAAGTGAGGATCAGCTTCCACATGCTTGGCCTTGGCCTAGTGATTTTCCAAATTGCGCTTTACACACACACACACACACACACACACACACACACACACACACACACACACACACACACACACACACACACACACACACACACACACACACACACACACACACACATAAACACACATATATATATGCTTTTTGTCTATTTAAAAATAAGAATTATATCAATTCCCATTTGGACTCAACATTTTGTTCACTGTTTTCCAGCTGAGTGGAAACATTCAGTTTCTTTAGACAATTCAGAAAGCAATGTACACGTTTTCAACTCTCATAAAAAAAAAAAAAAGAACAGTGTTGTTATTGTTAACTAAAACTACACATATTACAAATCGTTTTCATCAATTGAAAAAAGGTCAAATATAAAATATAAATATTACATGATTTGAAATTTTAAAACATTTTAATGAGAATAAGTAATGTTGCCAAAGTTTAAGTTGAAGTACTAACATGACTAAATCAAATAAAAATAATTTAAGCTGAATAGAAGTACTATAACAGTCATGCTAAAATGACACTGAAAAAGAATAGAATGAACTCTCTGTGATCTGTATGATTTGTGCTGCGTTAGATCACAGTGAAGCACTTGGGAATGAAAATGTCTATATTCCATTTCAAAACAACTTATTTTCTATCGTTCATATGCATTTTTCTCTGATGTCCTCAGATTCCCCACGGTTTTCATATAGAGGTTCTTGAAGTGTGTCGAATGGACATTGGGGTGATCGCATGAGGAGCCTCTAAAAGAACATTTCTATAGGTCTCTATATATTATTTTTCTTTTTTAACTTGAAACCTTTGTCCGTCTGCAACAGGGATGCTACATACGCAATGAAATGACCTGGTGTAGTTACAGCATCTACTGCACCAGCAGGGGCTAACAGAGGTATTCTAACCAGCCTCTTCACCCCTTTCTTTATAGACCTTTTTCCTTATTGTGACGTATATCTGAGAATGTTGGGATTTGATGGGTACATCGGGAATTGATTGGATGGTTATCTCATGTGAGTGACAGGTTGTCCCGCCCTTATGCCCGTAAACATGTCATCAGAGATGAGAAGAGGTGAGAAATGATGTCACTGCAAGAAGGAGAAGTTATTTTGATCAAAAATTATGAGAGCACATGAATTAAAAGAATAATGATGGACGTGCATGGATAAATCATTTATAATAAATATTTAATTAAATTGTCCATTTTGATTTCATGGTGACTTTAAACATGATGGTTCTTATTATTGTATTACTGGGAAGAATCAGTGTTACTACTTTGCACAGCATATGAAGTAAATTAAAAACTAAACTAACAAACTACATTATTGGATCATCTGATTCCATTTGGGAATCTTCATGGAGAATTATTTCCTTCAGCCCAGTTTGTTTCCATTTGATTTGTTTGCTATGTTAGTTTTATAATCAAATGCTTTTATTCATTAAAATTCATCCCTGATATAGACAATTTTCAATGTGTGTCCCTTAGCTTAGTTTTAATAAGTAAAAAAAAAAAAAAAAACTTCATAACACTGCATTACTATTAAGCATCCTGGCTGTTTCGCTTCAGTTCACACATTGATTGCGATCACGGCATCAGGGAAGCCTACTGTGAATTGTGACGTTTTTGACATTGCTGCGTGTGATGAGGTTAAATGCCATGCGATTTTAAATGAATTTGCGTAATGTCCAAATGCTCAAAATAAATGTCTTTGAGGCACTATACACATTGGCCCTGTAATGAAAAATAGTGTGCTACTTAAGTTGACAGCATTTACCTTAATTCTTTTGACTAAAATAAGGCAAGAGTTGGCAGACAAAGTGTGAGAAAATTTGATTGCAAATATAATTCAATACCATAAACTATAAGAACTTCAATTCAATTCAAGTCAAGTCGCCTTTATTTCTTTAGTGCTATATACAATACAGATATAGTTTCAAAGCAGCTTCATAATAAACAGGAAAATAATGATCAATGCTTCAAACTTCATCAAATATGACAAATTTAAATGTGAATGTCTAAAACAGCTCTACAATAAAAGTGACATGATTCAGCCGAAGTTGCTTTATTTTTGATTCAGTTCAGTTCAGTTCAATAACTGTACATTTCAATTATGAAATGAGTTATATTCAGGGATAAGCAGTTCTACAGAAGAAAATATTGTCGTTATTCAGTTTGAGTCAGTTTAGTGTTGATTCAGTATACTTCTATAAAAGTGTTGATGTTGTGAAATTTGTCAATTATTAAACTAATTCAAATCAGCTATAAAGCAACTCTGCAAAAAACTAATTCAGTTCAAGTTTTGTTCTTATCCAAAATCAGTGTCAGTGCATTGAAATCGAAAAAATCACTGAATATTAAGTGTCTTTCAAATCCCAACTAAGCAAGCCAGATGTGACAGTGGCAAGAAACCCCAACTCAAGTGACAGAATGGAGAAAAAAAGAGCCTTGAGGAGAAACCAGGCTCAGTCAGGTGTTCAGTTCTCTGGCCAAATGAGTGAACATGATGTGATTTATGATTCCAGGCTGCATTCCATGTGACTGTGTAGGCTGTGTGCATTTTTATAGGGTGTCACACTGTTGCATTTTGTGTGAGGAATGCAATTTGTATGGTGCAAAGAGAAGAGCGTTCCAAATCAGTCACTTTTGAGGTTCCACTTCAGTTCAGAAAGGCCTAAGGAAGCTTAAAGAAATTCAATTTGTGTTTTTTTTCAATTGAAACACTGCAGGTACAATCAGCTCGGTAAAGTTAACTGTGCGTAAAACTTTTTTTCCTGCTTCAGCTCAGGTTCTTTCCGATACTTCTAACTGCAGTCATAAGTGTGTTGAGACCCATAAAGTGCTGCGAAGTCGGGCTCAATTCACATTTTATTATAGGCCAAGTTTATATTAGCAACAGGACAGTCAATACGATCACTCTCTTCTCATTTGGCCATATCTCACTCTGCAAACTCAGTCAGACGGCATGAGTCTTTTCATCTTCGGTGTCAGGATTTTTCATTTGCCTTTCTGAAGGGGAATAATTTTCCTGTGTGAGAAGCAATAAAACTGCAACGGCATTAGAAAGGCAGAGCGATCAATATATCATATTGACGGCTGAACCTGAAATCACAGGGCTGCACTATTGTGCACTCCACTGTCACGATATAAGCATTGTTTGTGTGAGGTTTATTTGATTACTCTAAATATTAAACATGCTTTAGAGACCAGACGTTAGTCCTGCAAAACAGGACTTTAGCATGCATAATTTAATACCATAGTTTTATCGTTCATTTGCATCACTCTTTTGCATTATTCAGGTAATATTATAAGAAAGCAAAATAAACATGGAGAAGCACTCTTGATAATTTGCCCAACAGACATTGCACACAGGAGTATGTGTACACTGACTGATAACTTGTATCAGAAGCACTAAACCAAATCATTACACTTCATTTCAGACAATCAATTATACCTTGCAAATAATCAATAAGATGTCTATTAAAACTACAGTATTTATCCTGGAGCTGAACTTTCACAGTTTTACTCAACTAATTTAAATGTAACCAGATTGAAAAAAGAGATAATAAATTATATACACTTATAGAGCATGTGTTGGGCATCAATGTCACAGCAGACACACACACACACACACACACAAAAAGCATTTGAAATCTGCTGAAACACAACACATAAAATTTAAATGCTGATGCATTTAACTTTTATGTGTTGAAATGATTTTCCTGTGCTTATTGATACATTTTTCATTGAGAAATAAATGCTATTATATTTAATTGTGTTAGTTTTATTTGCCATTGCTTAATGCAATACAGAACACAATATTTAGCAGTTGCCTCATTCAGAGATGCATGATTTTTTCCCTCGCTAACACTGAGCGAACCGATTGGACATATTCTTGTGTGTTAGTATATGCAGAGTCCTGCATTTAACCACATTTTGATTGTATATGTGAAGTGGCAAGACAAGCAGATGTATCAGTAAGAGTGGAAAAGAGAGGGGCAAATATAGAGACAGTGAGGAAAAGAGATGATGAATGGAGTGACAAGGTTGTCATTTCAATTCAGTAATTTCAGGCGATAAATTCAATTCATAAAGCATAACTCGGGGAAATCCTGCAATGTTTGCCCTCCTGTCTTGTTTTGCACTGAACTATTCTGCTCCAATGGATCAGGAATGAATCACAGCTCAACGCATTCTTTCATATACGCTTAAAGCTTTCATTTACATTATTTATATATTGTTAATGTGAAATACAACAATGACAACTAGTCAGATACGTAATTCTGTCATGTCAGTGTTTGGCATGGTTATGGATATGACAATGTTTCAGCGTTGATATGTTTGGTGTTGGCGGAATAGAACTGCTACCCTGCTGCTGTTTTGCATTCATATTCAAAATTATTATTCATATTCAAAAATATGCTTTTGTTCTCTTACGAGAGTACTTTCGTGTTGCGTAAGCTATCTTACGCTACGGGAAAATCCCTTTTCTTGAGAATACTGATGGCAACCTGCAGGCAACTGCTGCAACCTATCGAGAGGCTGCTCGTGACGTAGCACCAATGAGGGCGCGGGCGTTCACATCGCTGGATCTCCGGAGAGAAGCCTGCGACGTCGAAAAGGCACTGCAGCGGGACGAGCATCTGCATCGCAGAACAAGTGAATGAGGAAGCCGGCCGTCTTCTCGCCGCCTCCAGCCGCCGCTCCTGCTGCGCCATCTGGCACCTATATCCTTTACACTTGCTCTTTTAGGTGGCGAACACACGTTTATTCGCTAAAAGAGCCGAGGCATTGATTCAAATGTCTCGTTCCAAGTGCGGCTCGTGCAGAGCCCAGCTCAGCGACGGGGACAATGCAGAAGAGGATATGGCCGCCGAGGCCGGACCAACCTCCATTTCTCTCACATTTCTCAGTCCCCTCTTAGTTCAGGCGGCTGGAAATATCAATATTGCAGCAAATGAGCCTGTTATAATACATGCATATCGGCTTACGCTAACTGAAAGCTTATGTTATTTTCCCCTGTGGCTCAGTGGCAAAATTTAAGGCTATCGCACCAGAGACCCGTGTTCGAATCCCGGCCCTGACAGCAGATAAAAATTATGCTGCTCTCCTCTCTGAGCTCGCGGCCAGCTTTCTTACGTACAGAAAGCGAACCCGCCCCTCGCGCCCTCCCGTTCAAATGGCGGGGCTCGCGTATTATGAGCATTTTAAACATATGAGCCCACGCCGGTGCCCTCCGCGTGACTCACATGACGCTCTCTTATCTGCTCTTGCAAACCCGTGTTCGAATCCCGGCTCTGGCGACATATATAAATTATACTGCGCTCTTCTCCGAGCTCGCGGCCAGCTTTCTTACGTACAGAAAGCGATCCCGCCCCTCACGCCCTCCCGTTCAAATGGCGGGGCTCGCGTATTATGAGCGTTTTAAACATATGAGTCCACGCCGGCCCTGCCCTCCGCGTGACTCACATGATGCTCTCTTATCTGCTCACGCTAACTGAAAGCTTATGTAATTTCCTCCTGTGGCGAAATCTAAGGCTTTCGCGCCAGAGACCGGTGTTCAAATCCCAGCTCTGGCGGCAGTTATAAATTATACTGCGCTCTCATCTGAGCTCACAGTACTCTTCATTTCGCTCTCGCAGTTCCCACAGCAGAGGTGACTGGAGGAGTGTATTTTGCAGCCAACGAGCCCGTTATACAACCCGCTCGCCTGTACCCAAACGCCGTTTTCACGGCAACCCAGATAAATCTCATTATGTCTGTTGGTCCGGCTCATGCCGAAAGTGTTATAAATGTACAAATTGTGCCCACTTCCCAGTGCTTACCCCTACACATAAGCAAGGCCCGTTCAGTGAAATTCACTCATTCAGGGCCCACATCAATAAAATCGGCTCAGGCCGCGTGTGTTTCAAATGTAGGAAATGTGCAGTTCAGTACTCACCCCTACTCATAAACACTGCCCGTTCAGTGACACAAACTCACTTAGGGCTCCCATCAACAAACACCAATTGTGTTTTAAGTGTAAGAAGTGTGCCCGCTTCTCAGCGTTCACGCTTACTAGTAAACACTGCACGCCCTGCGTCACATACACGTATAGGGCTCCCTTCAATAAAACACTTCACGGTCCCCGTGACAAGAGTGTTATGTGTGAATCAGCCGGCCGCTATTCTCAGTGCGCCGCCCCACATAAGCACTGTAAGCACAGTGTCAATGTATCAACCCGATCGCGTCTCTGGGTCCCTGACACACAGTGACCAGAGCCTAGATACCATTCTACCCCTAGCCATACGTGCAGAAGCATGGGAAATGATCCCGTGCATGTCAGAATGGGTGTTGGACATTATAAAGCGAGGCTATTCGCTGCAGTTCGCTCGCAGACCTCCACGCTTTCAAGCCAGGGTCGAAACTACGGTGAAAGGCGAAGTAGCCCATCTACTTCGCGCCGAGATAGCGAAACTGCTGAAAAAAGGGGCCATAGAAACCGTCCCTCTGACACAGAGCGAGTCGGGCTTCTACAGCCTGTACTTCCTAGTACCCAAAAAGGATGGCGGTCTCAGACCCATCCTAGATCTCAGGCGTTTGAACAAAGCCCTTATGAAGAGATCGTTCAGAATGCTCACGACCAGACAAATCCTCGCGCAAATTCGCCCGAGGGACTGGTTTATTTCAGTGGATCTGAAGGATGCTTATTATGGCTAATTCTAGCGCAGTCAGAGGCGGAACTGATAAGGCCTTACTACTCAGCCATCTGGAAGGCTTGGGTCACAAAGTCAATTGGACCAAGAGTTCGCTGTCTCCCAGCCAGAAAATCTCTTTTCTGGGAACAGATTTAGACTCAGCATCAATGACAGCGCGGCTTACGTCACAGCACACTCTGCGAATACAACGCCTGGCAGCGTCATTCAAGGTTGGCAATGTCACTCTTCTCAGAACTTTCAGAGGATGCTAGGCCTTATGGCCTCAGCCTCAGCAGTGCTTCGGCTGGGCTTGCTTCACATGCGCCCACTTCAGCACTGGCTGAAGTCGCGCGTCGGGCATGGGCCTCCAGTCATGCACGCCTCAAGGTAACCCAGAACTGTGTTACAGCTCTGGAGCCCTGGAAGGCGACCGACTGGTATCAGTCAGGCGTGGATCTGGGAGCAGTCTCGAAACTGAAAGTAGTCTCGACAGATGCCTGGCTTTTGGCCGGTGGTCAGGCCAAGAGAAGTGCCTACACATAAACTGTCTCGAGATGAAAGTGGTCGAGAACGCTTTGGGGTACTTTCTTCCCCTCTTAAAGGGCCACCACGTCTTAGTCCGCACAGACAACATGTCGGTGGTGTCCTACATAGACCTCCAAGGCGGTCTCAGATCACGAAACCTTCACACACTGGCGGAACGCCTCCTCGTGTGGTCTCAGCACAACCTGCGCTCGCTGAAAGCGTCGCATGTGCCAGGCTGTCTGAACGTGGGTCCAGACATGCTGTCCAGGGACAACATTCCCCCAGGGGAATGGTCCCTTCACCCTCAGGTAGTCCAGTTACTATGGGACACCTTCGGCAGAGCGGAAGTCAACCTCTTCGCGTCGTTAGACAACGCTCATTGCCCAATATTTTTTTACGAAATGCAGGGACGCGCTGGCCCACAACTAGCCCAGCCGCCCGCTCTATGCGTTTCCCCCAATTGTGTTGTTACCACAGGTAATCAAACAAATCAGGGAGAACAAATGCTCTGTGCTCCTCGTAGCGCCGCTTTGGAGGAACCAAGTTTGGTTCCCGGAGCTGATGCAGTTAATGAGCACGGCCCCATGGCCGATTCTGGTGAGGAAGGATCTCCTCTCTCATGCCAAGGGAGCGATTTGGCATCCACACCCTGAGCTTTGGGCCCTGCATGTATGGGCTATCAACGGATACCCGTTGACCTCCCAGTGGGAGTGTTAAACACGATCACGCAGGCTAGAGCACCCTCTACTAGACGACTCTATGCTTCCAAATCGTCAGTGTTCTCCGGCTGGTGCTCGGCCCGAAATTTGGATCCACAATTCTGTGGGGTGACGGAGATTCTCTCCTTCCTACAAGAGATTTTGGACGAGGGCAGGACCCCTCCACGCTCAAAGTGTACGTTTCAGCCATAGCTGCGTTTTTAAAAACAACACATGACCAGTCACTGGGTAGGAACGACCTTATCACCCGCTTCCTTAAAGGGGCAAGGAGGCTGAACCCTCCTCGAACTCCTTTGGTTCCTCTATGGGACCTTTCCACGGTCCTCGAGGCCATGAAAGGTAACCCCTTCGAACCACTACAGTCTGTGGATCTACAGTATCTCTCGCTTAAAACCGTTTTCCTGATGGCTCTCGCCTCGGTCAAGCGGGTGGGTGACTTGCATGCGCTCTCTGTGAGCACCACGTGCCTTGAGATTGGGCCTAATGACTCCAAAGTCATCCTCAAACCGAGACATGGCTGTATCCCCAAGGTGCTTTCCTCCCCTTTCAGAGCACAAGTTATTTCCCTGTCAGCTCTCCCTGGGTCTGACAGCGAAAATGACGTGAATCTCCTTTGCCCGGTCAGGGCGCTGAGAATTTACGTCGAACAGTCTGCTGCCTTCAGACAGTCAGAACAGCTCTTTGTTTCTTTCGGTGGCCACGCTAAAGGGCTAGCGGCCTCGAAACAGAGCCTTTCCAGGTGGATAGTTGATGCTATCGCGTTGGCTTATACGTCCAAAGGCCTTTGTTGCCCTTTGGGCATTAGAGCCCATTCCACCAGAGGCATGGCCTCTTCGTGGGCCTGGTCCAGTTGGGGTATCACTTCATGATATTTATATGGCGGCAGGCTGGGCCTCTCCATCTACAATTGTGAGGTTTTGCAACCTAAAAGTTCCTGCCCTACAGGCTAGGCTGTTATCAGTCTAAACGAAATATTTGCAGCTCTGCCCGGCTCAGCTCCGACCAGACTGCGTGTTATGCTTAGCATTCTTGTACAGAGTGGACTGTGCTCAGTCCAGCTGTCATTCTACAGCACAGGCTGACTAAGGTCTATCCTGTCTGTTATTCTGTGCTAAGCACCTATTTCATTCTACAGTTCAGGCTGACTGAGGTCCATCCTGACTGTTACACTGTGTTAAACACCTATTTTATTCTACAGCTCAGGCTGACTATCGTCTATCCTGACTGTTATATTGTGTTAAGCACCATTTTATTCTACAGCTCAGGCTGACTGAGGTCTATCCTGACTGTTATACTGTCTTAAGCACCCAATTTATTCTACAGTTCAGGCTGACTGAGGTCCATCCTGACTGTTATACTGTGTCAAGCACCTATTCGTTCATAAGGCAACGATATTGCCTTCTGTTATTCTCATTAGGCCCATTCCTCGTTAGGCACATGCCCTTGGGACAATGTTGTGGACGATTCTTAGCACGCACGGCGTTTTACATTGTGTTCCCGTAGCGTAAGATAGCTTACGCAACACGAGAGTACTCTCGTAAGAGAACGTCTCGGTTACTAACGTAACCTCGGTTCTCTCTAGATGAGGGAACAAGTGTTGCGTAACCCTGCCGTGCTTGTGCTAAGATCTGGTTTCGCTTCAGTTGATGAAAAACCAAAGAGCATCCTATCGGGACCTGGCTTATAAAGGCATTCTGGCGCCCACGCACTCATTGGTGCTACGTCACGAGCAGCCTCTCGATAGATTGCAGCAGTTGCCGCAGAGCGACCAATAGGCGCGCGAGCTGCCTCGCCTAGGTCTGCTCTCTGCAGCAAATGCGTTTTAAAGTAATACAAAATTAAGGATAATTTTTGGCTTCAGTTTTCTCGAGAAAAGGGATTTTCCCGTAG
Source organism: Squalius cephalus (assembly GCF_949319135.1). NCBI lineage: Eukaryota > Metazoa > Chordata > Actinopteri > Cypriniformes > Leuciscidae > Squalius > Squalius cephalus. The sequence continues at coordinate 44,457,391 of NC_137126.1, read as the reverse complement.
CGTAAACTATCTTACGCAACACTCGTTCCCTCATCTAGAGAGAACCGAGGTTACGTTAGTAACCGAGACATTTTTAGTCAATGCTCACTGGTTTTACTGTGAAAGTTTCAGTGCACTGGAATGCGTTTGTCAATGGGACACTTGGGTTTAGCTTTATAACTGGCTAAAGTAGAAAAGTTAATGGTGATTCATTGGATACAGTGAATGTGAGAACAAAAGTAGAGGAAAAGAAAAATGATGTCTCGTTTCATTTGGCATCAACTTTAATCAAAAAGTATTTACAAAAAAATATTTTATATGCAATTCAAATGCATAAATCCTAAATTTAGTTTTGATTAAATTGGAGCTAAATAATAGAGTTGGGGAGCTTGAAGTTCTCCAATTAGTAGTACTAACAAAACTAACTAACCAACTTTTAAGGGAGTAAAATCATGAATATTGGCATGATTCTGACATCTGTGATTATTATTACAGCTGCTGGTTACAATTAAATTATTGAAATTTCTTTCAGATTGGGATTTGATGAGGTTTAAGGTTCACTCTGTAATAGGACCCATGGTATTTATTGAATAAATCTACGGCATTTCAACACAGCTTCCCATAAGCAAGCTGAGGGGGTTTCAATCCCCAGTACAAGCCTTGGGGGGTCTTAAACGGGGAACACAAACAAAGACACACACACAGAGAGACACCTCTCTGAACAGTAACCTCAATATGGCAGCGAGCGGTTTGTTCCCCGCTCAAGCCCTCCAGGACATGAAGATATCATGTGGATCAGATCAGCACCTGATCGTTTGAATTTCAGAAGCTTTCCTTGATATGCCCCCATATTTGACATTGCGACCAATGGTGCGAATAAACCATTCCATCTGTGAAATTTGAATCTTTTCAGATATGCGGATCTGTCAAGGTGGTTTTATATGGATGAATTCATTCCTGTTGAAACTCAAAACCAACAGATTAGATCTATAGTTGATAAGTATGCTTTATATATGCATATATAATTGCATGCCTCAGAATTTAGCCTGTTATTGAATTTAATGTTATTCCAGACCTATTGGACTTTTTTCTTCTGTGGAACATGAAAGATGCGTAACACTTTATTTTGAGGATCCACTTTAGACATTCTGTTGACTATAAGTCATGCTGCACCTTCATGTCAACTATAGAAGTCATTAAAGTATTAGTAGACTGTCTGCTTCAGGGATGGGCAAAACTTCAGTCCTGGAGGGCCACTGTCCTGCAGGGTTTAGCTCCAACCCTGATAAAACTCACCTGCCTGTAGCATTCTAATAATCCTAAGACATTGATTAGCTTGTTCAGGTGTGTTTGAGTAGGGTTGGAGCTAAACTCTGCAGGACAATGGCCCTCCAGGACCAAAGTTGCCCATCCCTAGTCTGCTTAATATCTGCTAACACTTTGTTTTGATGCTCCCCAACAGACATTCTACTGACCATAAGTAATTTTGCAAGTACGTCAACTTATTCAACTAACCCTAACCCTACCAGTCAATACTCTACTAATACTCTAATGAGAGTTGGTTGATATGCAATGAAAGTTAGTTGACATGGACTATAGGTGCAACCTTACTTATAGTCAACAGCATATTTAAAGGGGACCATCAAAATAAAGTGTAACCGAAAGATGTTTGGAGGAATGTTAAAGACCCGTTCACACCAAGAACGATAACTATAAAGATAAAGATAACAATAAAGATATAGTTCTAAAAATCATTTGGAATATAAAAGAATAGCAGAGTCCACACCACAACTATAATGATAACGGCACAGAGGAATGATATCATTGGAATCACTTTTAGAACGATTTATTTTCCAGCTGATGAACGATAAAAACATCGACAGCCAATCAGAATCCATCCTGCTTTAAAGAGCGTGAGCATTTAAAGCGACAGACGACAAAACTGTAGCAGCACTTATAATAAACAGAACAATATCGTCCGCTGGTGTGGACACTAATATAGTTATTGTTATAGTTTTATTTATAGTTATCATTCTTGGTGTGAATGGGCCTTAACTCTTCTCTTTTCCCTATAAAGCCATAGAAGCAGTGGCGAAGCTACTGGGCCCACCCACTCAAAAGTTGGTCATTTTCCAGAAAGGTGTTTCAAATAATTTAATTGTGAAAAAGAAGAAAGTAAGAGAAAGTCACATAAACCACACAAAATCCAATCAGAGCAATCAGACTGAAAACAGATTTCCAGAAATTCAAATCACATGAATGCAGTGCAAAACATATGTATAAAAATCGCATTCCATGTGATTCTTTTGCCGTTCACACATGCTAAGGCCCCGTTTACACGAAGGGAAGACGCAGATATTTCCCTGCGGTTTGGCCTCTCATTTACAAGAAAACCCCATTTTTATCACAGAAAACGATTATTTCTAAAAACTGATTTCTGATTTCTGATAACGCCGGTTATGTGTTGCCGTGTCAACTGGGAGAAACGGGGTTTTTTAGGTTCTCAAACGTCACATTATGCGATTCTGATTGGCCTGCATGGCGCTCAACGGTATTTATGAGGGTTGATGTAAATGACAACTTTTTTGAAAACGATGTTGTGTGCACGATGCTATTATTGAAAACTGGGGGGGGGGGGGGGGGGGGGGGTATTTGTTTCTCTAAATACCCGGCTATGTGTAAATGTGGCCTAAAATTGATCGTATGGTGCGTTCAAGTCATCTCGTATAGATCGTATTTACGAGTTGAACGCACATGAACGCCACCACAATGTCGTAAATACCAGTAGGGAGCTCGGGATTTTCTTTAAGCCCCGATCTGTACGAGTTGGGGGCGTGTCAGTGATTAACATGGCGGAATACACAATACGTAAAGGTATTTAGCTGTGATATTGTCAGGCTTTTCTATTTACAGAGCAGTTAGCTAATCGCCAACACAGAATATGATAGTATTATAATATAACAATGCAACATATAACGATGAGCTGGCAGTGGCTTAATAAATTAATTAAAAACATAAGAATACAAAAGTACACCTGATGCACATTTCTTTGTTCTTCATTTTCTAGAACAAGAGTTTAAGAATCTTACTGTATTTTTGTGTAATTAATTAAGAGAAAGTACTCCGCCATCTTGCTCCGACGAAAGTGACTTGAACGCACATGCCGTTATAAGCACGACTTCCCACATCGTACGTACGAACTTCCCAGGAGGACTTGAACGCACCAGTAGTCATAGCTTCTTTGTTGTTTAGTTAATTGATTGTGTTCAGGTGTTTCTTGTTTCCTTATTATCCCTTGTATAAATAGCCCTTTTTTCCCCTTTGTGCTTTGTTAAGTCTTGGTTGTCTTCTCATGTGATTTGTTGGGTGTTCTTTCTTCTGGTTTTTGTTTGCTTTGTGTTTTTACTTTCTTCTGGTGCTCCTGTTGTTTTGTATCCCTTTATTTATTGTTATTAAACCATTTATCTGCATTTGGATCCAGTCCCCCCTCGTCTTTGAGTTCACCTTCATTACAGTCGTAAGTCAATATATATATATATAACATTAGAGAGCTACTGTACTGAAGGGAAAGATTTTCAGCCAATAGCTACTAAAATTTCATTGTGTTCCTCACACAATGCTTATATGATGTAGGAAGGCTTGAAATATATCACATACCAGCCTGTAGACATATTTTAACCTTGCACCTCCGAATGCATTTTGTGTCTTTTGACACAAATTTTTCTATATCAAATCTTTCATGAACATCATTTTTCATAGTCAAAGGCTTATGTATTATAGCACCACATAAAAGCCCTGAGCACTGGCTGTGAATCCTTCTGGTGCACATGGCCTTTCGCCTTCAAGAGGACAAACTCTCTAGAGAAATAGATGTCCAATATATAAGTTCTAAGACTTATTAATATAGTATCTGTACAATGGGACCATAGATTAAAGTAGAAATATTTTCCCAATATTTATGGAAAAAGATGATTTTTTTTATTTTTTTTTTATTTTTATTTTTTATTATATATATATATTAAATATCTGATAAAACATTTAATTAGAGAACACATCTATTTAAAATATAATGTAATCTTATTTCTACTGTATTCATTTATCATTTGGAGCAATATGCCAAAATAATGCTTGACATTTTTTATAGTGTTTAATAAATCAAATTAAAATGCATTAGAATTTTATCTATTCTACTTTACAGTTTTTATTTAGACATATTGTAACTATGATAGGGCCTGTTAATGGCTGTGTCTATGTTGCTTACAAAGTTTCACTGGTTTACAAAGTTTTGATATAGCAAGTGGTGATGAAGCCCTACAGAAGACAATGTCTCTCTCTCCCTCTGCCTCTCCTTCTCTCTGTTTCTCCTCAACCAACTTGGCTCCAATACTACTCCACTGCTCATGGGAGATACTGACATTTAACAGCACAAGTCAATCTGTTTCCATATGTTCTGTGACAGCTTCCAATAGTACAGATATTAACAGAGCAGAAACTAATTGGGTCATATCATAAGGAATGAAAAATTATACTGTGACTTTAATAACACAAAATTTCCTTAAGTGTTATTCTTTTCTCATTTTCTTATTCATTTCTCTTTTTCTTTCACAATGTATTGCAGACTTTGCAGAGAAGCTGTTATTGAAGGATGGTGCAGCTGAATTGGACCCCGTGACAAACCCAGTGAGTAAGCCTTGTTACCTGCAAAAAAACGCAAATTTACACAAAACACAGCAGCAATAAACATCCTGTTTAATGTTGTGTTTGGGTCATTTTGACCCAGAGAGGATTTTCTTTGTAATTATGTATTTGCAAAAATGGAAACTGCTGCCTGCGTCTGTGTAGATGAGAGAAGCTAAGTGTATGCGCGTTGTGCACACGCTACATTATGGCCAAGCATGCACCCTTAAAATAGCATCTGAATAACGTACCACTGACTTTAGACTAGGCTTTTTTCTGGTCGGTGGTAGAATTGTTTTCTGGAACTGCAAAATAGCACCAGGGAACGTTTGCGCCAGAACACACCTCCTCTTTTTGCTGAACCGCCCCCGGGAGCGCAAGTTCATTCCCTAATTTAAAGAAATGCGCCTGTGGAGGGAAAAGTCCGCTGTGCGTCAGGTGCAACATTGGAATGATACATGCGTCGGTGTATAAAGTCAATTGCGCTGGGTGCAAGATAGGGCCCGTGTTGTTCCTGGTCAAAAAAGTCTGGCCTACAAAAAAATTGCTTATAAATCTCTCATTACTCTATTTTACCACCAAATATTAGATTCAATCTTTTTGTCAACTTGTTTTCTTTCGAATAACGCATGTTTTGTATTTCTTTTTTGAATTATTAATCGCAGGCCTCATTGATCTGAGCTTATGCTCCTCAGTTTTTGAGTAAAAAAAAAACAGTATTCATGGATAAGTTTGTCGATATTCAATACAATTATGGAAAAAAAATTGCACTGTTTATCACACTAGTGTGCTTTTAATGTTTAACCATGAAGTTTGTTTTGATATGTTTTTATTTTGTACAAAATGGAACTCGCAAAGTCTCACTCGTGGTCAAAAACCGGCCTAAAAAAAAAAAGAATATATATATATATATATATATATATATATATATATATATATTATTAAAAATACAGTTCAAACAGTAATATTGTGGAATAGTATGACCATTTAAAGTAACTGTGTTCTATTTGAATATTTATTCCTGTGATGCGAAGCTGAATTTTCAGCATCATTACTCCAGTCTTCAGTGTCACATGATCCTTCAGAAATCATTCTAATATGATGATTTGTTGCTCAATAAACATTTCTTATTATTATAAATGTTGAAAACAGCTGTGCTGCTTCATATTTTTGTGAAAACTGTGATCTTTTTTTTTCCAGCATTTATTTGAAATATTTAACATCATGAATGTCTTTACTGTTACTTTTGATCAATTTAAATTGTCGTTGCTGCTTGAATAAAAGTATTAATTTCCGTTCAAACGCTGAATACAGCCAAAGGTCCGTCTCTTGTTTGCGAATATTGCCTCTAGTCAGGGCCGTCGGTTGTGGGGTGAAAGGTGGTGAGAATTACAGGGGTCCCACTAAATGTAGTAGTTATATATTCCCTACTCTCCTACTCTTAAGGATCATTATAGTAGGCTATATTACAACGTCAGCTTGAATGTCTGAGAGTTTAATGAAAACCACAAAAACATACAATTTAGTTAAATAAGTGGTAAAATTTTATTTCAATAGTCCTCTTTAGACATTCTACTTACTATAAGTAACTTTGCAGCTACATGTCAACTAACTGTCATTAGAGTATACAGTAGTAGACTGTCTGCTTAATATTTGCTAACACTTTATTTTGTTGGTCCCCCAACATATATTCTACTGGCTATAAGTAACTTGGCAACTACAAGTCAACTTATTCTCCTAACCCGAACCCTAACACCTAACCATAACCTACTGACAGTCTACTAATACTATAATGAGAGTTAGTTGACATGTAGTTGCAAAGTTACTTATAGTTAGTAGAATGTCTAAAGTGGACTATCAAAATAAAGTGGAACCAAATAGGTTTTCCAAATATCTCCTCTCTCTTTTTACTCCATTTGTTATTCATTATTTCAGATCAATTAGCGACAAACAGCAGAGGGACCCAATAAAATCTCAAGTCCCGCCCCAGCTAGTGAACAGAACTAATCAGAGTTGAGGCTGATCTGAGAACAGTTGAAGTAAGAAGTTACTGGGGAAGTATACTTGGAATGACACGAGGGTGAGTAAATGACAAAATAATATACATTTTAGGGTGAATTATTATTATTTCAGAATATTTAACACAATGCAATAAGTATAAACAAACAATGATAAAAAACTAACTTTATACAATGATTTGCACAATATGCACAGTTCACATAAAGTGTCTTATCTCCTCTTTGCTAATGTTTTGAAGATTTGCTCAAAAGAGAAACAAAGCATATGACGGCAAGAGAGTAATCTCTCCCTAAAATGCATTGCCCGGAACTATCTACTCTAACAATGACACAGCATCTATTGACTTTTTTTTTTATCTCAAGGCCAGAGAGTTCTGACATATGTCTGCAATTTTGTTTTCGTAAGTAATTTTCCAACCATTGTTGCCCAGAGGTCTGCAAGGTGACCTCGTTTTCTGAAGAGAAAAATTCTCCACATCTGAGGCAACACGCTTTGCCTTTCCTCCACTCGATGTGGTATGTAGTCCTGGAACATGGCTGTTGCAAGTAACAATATTTTCTTATGATGTACCCTTCGTGGCTATTTGTTGCTGGCCTTCTGCAGATGTCCACCAAAAAAAAAAAGCCCTTGACCAAAGCTTTCCCTTTTTGTAAAACTATGCAATCAAGGTCTGTCTCTATTCATACCGCAATAAAAACATCTCGATGAAGTGCATCCGGCGAACAGGAATGAATGGATTACATGCGCTGCGGTTCAGAATAAAATGCTTTCGATAAATTCCCAGATGTTGTAGTTTTCCGGTGTCAGTGGGTCCGATTATTCAAATTGTTGAAATGAATGTGAATGAAGACCTGGGGTCGTGCTTCATTTCCATTGCATAAAACAAGAGAAATATAATAATCAATTAAATAAATGAAATCCCAAAGCACGTTGCGATGGAATTGGCAGCGGTTTAGTGCTGTGGGAGACCGTTATGAGCTTGAAGAAAGGGACCAGGGCGAAGGTTCCCCGCAGACAAGCTCTAGGGGAGGAGGTGGGATACAACTTATAATAATAGCCAATAATAACAAAAAACAGTGGGGGTTCTGAATATCACAGCATCTACCAATCTCTAATACAGACAGTGAGATGAAGCAAACTGTATCCAAGGATTAGGATAATGTTTTTTTGTTTTTTTTCTACTTCCAAGAAATGGATTTCTGGTATGCTGGGAAATGTATTATCTTCTTTTGTTAATTTTTTTTAAAGCCCTGGGATGAGCTCTCTCAGCACTTTTGTACATGGAACTTGTCTTTCAAATGGTGAAGCACGTTTCATTCAGAAGTGATCCTCTGCCACTGAAAGGTCTGAGATCGTATAGCTGGGTCAAAATGGGGTGTAAAGTTGGCTGGTTAGCATGGGTAGTTATCCTGCTGGTAAATGTTGTAATTGTGTTGCAGCCGAAAGATGACTTGCAGATGTTGTTTCATTAACAACTCTGGGGTGCATTTCCCGTTCAACGACATAACTCACTGCTTAACCGCCATAGTGCATTGTTGTAACATCTTACCATCATCTGTAGAAGAGCAGCAATTTATTTCAATATCTGATTTATATAGAAGGAAACTCATTAGTTGGGTAAAACAGTCATTTGTTTGTGGTTCAGATCACACTCTTCCCGCTGTATTTTTTTTTTAATTCACTTAAAAGAACCCAGTCATTTTTGTGATTCGGACCACACTGGTCATGCTGTAAGTTTTTGATTCTCTAAAAAGAACCGGCTCATACGAGTCATTTGTTTTTGATTCGGATGCAACTTGCATGTTGTTGTTTCAACAGATTCAACAGAAAGAAGTTTCTTGCTGTTATTTGATGAATATGAGATGGGATATATGAGATGGGATGTTGTTACATGATCTCGCGATGTAGATGAATATCTTTGTAAATAAACTTTTTAACTTTTTAAATAAACTTGTAATTATGTTTATTTACGCAAACAAAGCACTTGCGCCACTTCATAGGTTAAACCACTGGAGTCACATGGATTAATTTAATGATGTCTTTACTACCTTTCTGGGGCTTGAAAGTGGTAGTTGCGTAGCTGTCAATGGAGGGACAGAAAGCTCTCAGAAAAAGATCTTCGTTTGTGTTCTTAAGATAAACGAATGTCTTATGGGTTTGGAACGACATGAGGATGAGTAACTAATGACAGAATTGTAATATTTGGGTGAATAAATAAATAAATAAATAAATAAATAAACAAATAAATAAATAAATAAATAAATAAATAAATAAATAAATAAATAAATAAATAAGCATAATAATGTTTCAATAAAATATTTTCATTTTAAAAGAAGTGTCACTGCTTGCTTTTTAAATACATTGGTATCCCCTTTCAACTTCATTACTATAATAGCAGGTCAAACAAATTGATGGTACAGTAATGACAGAAATTACCAAACACTATAATATATGATATTTTATGCATTAGATCTGTAAGAACATTCTGACTGCTTCTTTTAGATGACATTTCCCCCCCTTGAAATTGGCAACGTGTTCATTTATTCTATTCTTTTGGCTTTGGGGTATTTCGTTAATTGAGAAAACGAGTCTGTTGCTTCGTGCTTCATTAAGAGAACTTCTTATTCTAATTCGTCTTATCTCAGTGCCTAGATCCAGCTCCTAATCAGTGCTATAGGACTCGTATACTGGTTAAATCCCCTCCAGATGATCAAGTTAATTAGAGAGGCCAGTTCTAATCACCAACTCATTACTGATATTAATTTCCACTGTATAGACCAGGACAAGTAAATTATGGGTGCTTAATTATCGATGGCCTGAAACTTGAAACTGAGACAAACTGAGACAAAAACTGTACAGAATTAGCTTATTTGGTAGAAACATCTTTTAAGGGTCATGACAGCCTTAACTGAGATTTTAACAGAGTTACGTGTTGAACATCATAGAAGACAATAGCTGTGTTTAAAATCACCCCTTATAGACCTTATTCGGAGCAGTGCCAAGACATTTATGAAAGTGAGGCTTTGAGGGATTGACTTACCGTGTTTTCAATGGCATCTGCTGTTAATAGCTGTATTAAGTTCCTAGATCACTTATAATTTTCCACAGCTTATATTGTCAGGAGCTTTTCATATACTGAAACACATTACCCCCCCCCCCCCCCCCCCCAAAAAAAAACAACAACACATTAAACCATTAAAGAGATGTATATTCCTCACAGCCTCACTTTCATTCCCATTAAAAATCAAAGATGGCCTCTGTGAATAAGGTCTATACCCTCATTCACAAGTCCCTACATCACTCCACTAATAAAGTCCACTTGAAGGAGTGAATGAAAATGCGCTGGAAGGGCTACCGCTTTTGCATAGTTTGTGCTTGCTGTTTAATAATCATTTGAGACTTTGCAAACTGACATCTCCAATAGTAATGAAAATATTTATCTTGAACTCTATCATGGAAACTAGCAGGTGTATGCTATTACGCTGTAGCCACATTGGCAGTTGCACTAGCAGTTTGGAAAATGGATGGATGGATGATTCAGCAGTGGGCGCCATCTTATGGCAAGATGCGGGAATTCATTTGGCACGACCCTCACAGTTCATTATGGGTATTCTCTACCCATTGAGTGTACATCAGTTGCACACTCATTATTGCAGCGCATTGTGCCCGGTTCGAATCCCAAGTGGGTAGAGTGCCGAATCCTGCACGAAGCTCAGTCGCTAGACCCCCTAAACCTCACTCCCATCCGGGTCACGGCACCAAATGTAACCAGTCCAACTTGACCCGCTTTGAGCAGGATTCTAACTGGGGTCTCTGGCTTGGCATCCAAGACCAAGTCCTATCTATTTGAATGGGGGAATCCTGAAATCTCAAAAACTGCTTGCAGAACTAACAAGTAAATCTCACAAAAAAATCATCTGACATCTTAACTGTCCCATAAATGTTGTTCCTTATGCTCAAATAGCTTTAAAAACGGTATTTTTCAGCCTAGAATGCAGTCCTAGTGCACATCTCGGAACTGTTTCTATAGCATCCGGAGCTTCTAATGGCAGCTGCAGTGACGCAATGACTTTACCAACTGACGGTCATCGTCTCAGTCATGGTCTGATATGTCACTCCGCATCTGGGATTTAGTAACAAATTGGTTTTCCATGCAGACATGTTTCATCATGTTGGCAGGAGTGCTCATTGTTGCAGTTGTTGTGTTCACAGCCACCTGTTGCTTTCATGAGTCAGGAGCTGGACCAGTAATATAAGGGCCTAATTAGAAATAAGCATGATGCACTTTCTTCGATGTTTGAGCTAATTTTTCAAAAAATAAATAAAATATAGTTGCGCTAAAGTAGTGCCAAATCTGCTTTGCCTTTATTTGTACCTAGTGTCTCATGCTTCTTTAAGCATAATTTTCATCTGTACTTTAACTCTCATCTCTTCATAATGCACATGCATAATGCAGCCAGAGTCTGGGCAGCCCATTTGTGTTTTCATTTGCTCCGTCGCTGTTTGCCCATTCTTTTCAGTATTATTTTCTCATGCCTTGTTTGTTGTCATTGCCTTTTTATTTGTATGTAAATTGGGGCTGTATATTTCTTTCACAGTTCCCTCCCAGTCACCCCTGATGTAAAAATAAAAAAGGGAAACATTGATGAAAAATTGATGATGATGCTGCCCAACTGTTGAGAGGACATCATATCTGCTTTCTAATGTGACTTGATCACTGGAATGACATGACCTGAGCGTATTTCAGAATGAGCTTTTCATAATAGAAGTAACTTATATATGTCAACTGTATCTTTATATTAATTGGAACATTTTTAGAAAAATGAGACAAACACAATCTAGTACATGAATTTTTAAGAGTTAGTTCACCCAAAAATGAAAGTCCTGTCATTAATTACAAACCCTCATTTCATTCCAAAATTATAAGACTTCCGCTCATCTTCGAAACACAAATTAAGATCTTTTTAATGGAATTTGAGAGCTTTCCCTCTATAAACAGCTATGCAACTGACACTTTGATGCTTCAAAAAGTTCATAAAGAGATTGTAAAACTATTTGAATTGAGAAGTTTTAGTCCAAATTTTCTGAAGAGACTCAATTGTTTTAAATAATGAACAAATCTAATTTAGGCTTTTATTCACATATAAACACTGATCAGCGAACATAAACCGAAGCTCAACCGAACCTGTTCAATGTGCCTAAACAAAGCTAATTGGTTCTTGCAGAAGCTCAAACGTGCCGTGTAACACGAGAATGAACCTCACTGGTTCTTAAGGAAGCTCAAACGTGCCGCGTAACACGAGAATGAACCTCATTGGTTCTTGAGGAAGCTCAAACGTGCCGTTTAACACGAGAATGAACCTCATTGGTTCTTGAGGAAGCTCAAACGTGCCGTTTAACATGAGAATGAACCTCATTGGTTCTTGAGGAGGCTCAAACGTGCTGCGTAACACGAGAATGAACCTCATTGGTTCTTGCGGAAGCTCAAACGTGCTGCGTAACACGAGAATGAACCTCATTGGTTCTTGAGGAGGCTCAAACGTGCTGCGTTACACGAGAATGAACCTCATTGGTTCTTGCGGAAGCTCAAACGTGCTGCGTAACACAAGAATGAACCTCATTGGTTCTTGCAGAAGCTCAAACGTGCTGCGTTACACGAGAATGATCTCATTGGTTCTTGCGGAAGCTCAAACGTGCTGCGTAACACGAGAATGAACCTCATTGGTTCTTGCGGAAGCTCAAACGTGCCGCGTAACACGAGAATGAACCTCATTGGTTCTTGAGGAAGCTCAAACGTGCCGTTTAACATGAGAATGAACCTCATTGGTTCTTGAGGAAGCTCAAACGTGCTGCGTTACACGAGAATGAACCTCATTGGTTCTTGAGGAAGCTAAAACGTGCTGCGTTACACGAGAATGAACCTCATTGGTTCTTGCGGAAGCTCAAACGTGCCGCGTAACACGAGAATGAACCTCATTGGTTCTTGAGGAAGCTCAAACGTGCCGTTTAACACGAGAATGAACCTCATTGGTTCTTGAGGAAGCTCAAACGTGCCGTTTAACACGAGAATGAACCTCATTGGTTCTTGAGGAAGCTCAAACGTGCTGCGTAACACGAGAATGAACCTCATTGGTTCTTGAGGAAGCTCAAACGTGCTGCGTTACACGAGAATGAACCTCATTGGTTCTTGCGGAAGCTAAAACGTGCTGCGTTACACGAGAATGAACCTCATTGGTTCTTGCGGAAGCTCAAACGTGCCGCGTAACACGAGAATGAACCTCATTGGTTCTTGAGGAAGCTCAAACGTGCCGTTTAACATGAGAATGAACCTCATTGGTTCTTGAGGAAGCTCAAACGTGCTGCGTTACACGAGAATGAACCTCATTGGTTCTTGAGGAAGCTCAAATGTGCTGAGTAACACGAGAATGAACCTCATTGGTTCTTGCGGAAGCTCAAACGTGCCGCGTAACACGAGAATGAACCTCATTGGTTCTTGCTGAAGCTCAAACGTGCTGCGTAACACGAGAATGAACCTCATTGGTTCTTGAGGAAGCTTAAACGTGCTGCGTTACACGAGAATGAACCTCATTGGTTCTTGAGGAAGCTCAACGTGCTGCGTAACACGAGAATGAACCTCATTGGTTCTTGAGGAAGCTCAAACGTGCTGCGTAACACGAGAATGAACCTCATTGGTTCTTGAGGAAGCTCAAACGTGCTGCGTTACACGAGAATGAACCTCATTGGTTCTTGAGGAAGCTCAAACGTGCTGCGTAACACGAGAATGAACCTCATTGGTTCTTGCAGAAGCTCAAACGTGCTGCATAACACGAGAATGAACCTCATTGGTTCTTGAGGAAGCTCAAACGTGCTGCGTAACACGAGAATGAAGCTCATTGGTTCTTGCTGAAGCTCAAACGTGCCTCATAACACAAGAATGAACCTCATTGGTTCTTGCAGAAGCTCAAACATGCTGCGTAATTTATTAATCTTTGTTAATGTTAGTAAAATATAAATGTCTTGTTCATGTTCACAATGCACTAAATAATGTCAACAAATACAACTTTAAAATGTTGAAATGTACTGATTAATGCTGCAAAATTGCTGCATGTTAACTAATGTTAACAAATTAAATCTTTTGTAAAGTTTTATGTTAATAAATGTCTGTGTTTGATTTTAATGATATATGTAAGTAATGTGTAATGTCAGTAATGTCCAATGTAAAATCTGGGTTTTTATTTTGAGTTTATCACAATGCATTCTGGGATTAACTGGAGTGCAATCTACACTATGATGCATTGATATGATGTCTGCATACTGCACGCTGTTAGGAACTGAGCCATCATCTCACTGCCTTTCTCACTCTTTTTCATTAACCTAATATATTCAAAGTGAATGGCAAAAAAGAGAGTTGACTGAGACAGACTGCGGCCTTGATGTGCCTAAATTCAGTCAGTGTGACCTGGATCTCCATTCAGCCCAGATTCTCATCATTTATATTCCTGTGTGAGCACCGCTGCGCTGCTTTAAGCATCAGGGGTCTAACACTGACTACTGGAGTTTTAATACAGCACGGAACAGAGGGCGCTGGAACCGTTAATGAAGGGTCCTTTATCAAAGACGTGGTACCACTGGTTATCTTGTAATTGGGAGACGAACAGTGACCTGATTCATGAAGCATGTCACTTGAATATAAATGTACTGTGCCATGTTAGCTTAAACTGTGGACATTTAATTATTTTGGTAGCCTTTTTCCATTTTATTAGAGAAAAACTTACTCTAAGAAGTTGGAGAAATTTCCTAACCTAACCTCACATCACCTTTGCCCTTGTTTTGTTTTTATCCAGCCTGTTCTTTACCAATTATTCTCAACCTTTTAACTGTGCCATTAAATGGATGTATTTGTTCCGTTTTTCCCACCTTTTAGCCTCTCTGGTGTTTGAAAACAGGACGGACTGCAGACAACGAGAAGGAATGCGGAGGAACATGAGCCTGCAAAGAAAGCACAAGAGTCAACAATTGCATTACTGCACATCAGGGGTTTTTACTTATGCAACACTGCTCTTTTGTAGGACACTGAAGAAATGCATTATGCAAGCTGATGTTCTTCATCTCAGACTGTTTGTTTGTCTGGTAAGTGGTCAAATTGGAGAGAACATTTTTAGGGGCCAGACTGACTATTGCAGTATGTTTTATGAATGCATGTGCAAAATGTGCATGGACATTGTGTTTAAGGTAAGATGGACAATATTCATTAAGTATAAATGGGAAACTTGGAGTCATTTGTGAATAAAATCATCTCTGTCCAATGGTACAGCGATCAAGCATATCTCTTGGAAATATGGAAACATTCTCCACTGCCCACACTGAATTCATGATAGTACAATATAGAAGAGGAAGCAATTCAAAAGATATGTATAGGAAGACTGCATACAGCAGCACAGCATGTCTTCACTTTCTGATATGAATTGTATGACCTGTACTTGTGTTTATGGTATAGCGTATTCATATGAAATATCCTGGTGGTCTGTTGGTTAGGCTTTAGTTCTCTCACTGGCATGGTCTGGATTTGATTCCTGGTGAGGGAATTTATTATATTAAATTTCCCCTCTGGGGGCATTAACATATCTGTCTATCAAACAATAACCTACTGGATTTCCTCATATCACTTTTGAAAATTAAGCTTCACTGATCTAATGTACACTGAGGCTACAAGTGGTTAATTATCTTTCATCATCACGTTTCATATAAGCTTATTAAATAAGTGAGAATGATTCATGCCATGACGAGTCAATATAATGATATCTCAGGGGTATCTTTAGGTGAATTTCATTAAAACCTGTTGTCATTCCAAAAAAGTAAGTAAATAAATACAATCTAATATAGACTATACAATAAATAATTAACAAATATAATTAATATATTTATATAATAATAAATATATTTATGTAAATAAAACAATTATAAAAAATCAATGCACACATATAAGTATATCTAAATTTAGGTAAATGTGCAAAAAAACAATTTTTTTGTTGTAATACAGCAAAAAAGAGACAATTACAGTAACAAGAAGCACTGTTGAATGACAACAGAACTCAAAAGGAAAGGAATGTTTCTAGAGGTGTATCATAAAAATAGAAATGAAATAATGCTCTTAATGAAATAAGGAATGTCAGAAATGTGACCTGCACATGTTCTTGCCAGACTTTGTGAGATTCAGCATTATTGTGGAATCAGGTATAGCTGCTGATTTTCTATAATCTCATAGGCAATAATCTTTTTTATTTTTATCCTTTAGGATGAGGAGAGATAAACTGCCATGGCAATGATTTAAGAAGTATGAAGAGTTAATTGGCTAGTGGTTTGCTCCCTATGGAAGTGTGGCAATTCTAAGCAGTCCTGCGGGAGATTACACATCACATGTTCAACGTCTTATAATATTAGAAGCATGTGATTAAGTGGACGGAAAATATGTCAGCCAACACATAACACTTTTTGATTTGGAACATTGATTTGGTGCAGAAAATGCAGCTCTGCTATGAAGACGTAATTGCTTCTCAATAGACCCTAATTTTAAACCCTGACTTGATCTTTGAATGTCTTTCAGCTTCTGCAGTACTTCAAAGTGATCATAAATTGGGTCATATTTGTCAGGGAGAGAATCCTTCCACTCCCAGGAAATGTATTCAAAGTAGGAATACACACAAAATCATTACAAAAATTGAACCGTACGCCCTTCAGGAATAGCAAGTAATTTTGTTTACAAAATCCTCGCCTGGATCTCAGGTCGCCAGCACAACTAAATCTTTGCCTGCTTTATTGTTCATTTTAAACTTGCAGGCAGACGGCTGATACCGAGCATAGATCAAACCATGGGAGAGATTATAAACGAAAATCCACCAGCTGTTGGTTGCAATATCCTTTGGGACTACTTTCAGTCAGATGATATTATATCGGGAGGAAGGCTTTGCATAGGTTGCGTATGTATAGCCTGTCAACCCATGCAGTACATTGTGAAGTCACAAACAGGTTATTTTCCCCTTAAATATTAAGCACATGATCCAAACCCTGCAATGTAAAATGCCACCTCCCATAGGAAAGAAAAATCCAGAATGAGATTTCAACTAAACAGCATTGAGATTAAATGGACAGCCAATGGAGACTTCCTCTTGCTTCACAGATTTTCCCCCTGAGTTTCAAATTAAATCTCAACAATTTCCTAATCTGTTCTCAAAAGTCTGCAATCAAGTCAGAGGATCTTAGTATGAATATTTCACATCACATTTATCCAAGATTCATTTTATAGCTTTCTGTTTGCATCATTGAATCATTATTCTCCTGTTTATCAATGTAAAGTGCCTTTGTAACAATCTGTATTGAATAAAGAGCTATAGAAATACATGTGACTTAACTTGACTTTTACTGTATGTCAGCAATAATAAAAAAAATAACATTCAGTCAGTGTTGATATAAACTAAAATGATAAATAAAACAATTAGAAATATTCTATTAATTGAAGTGAAATTTATTGAAATAAAGCTGAAATGAATTAAAATATAAATATTAGATGACAAAATTAAAGGGGCTTTAGAATTCAGAAACCCTTGTTATTGGTGACACCGGTGGCCGTTAAGTGAACTGCCGCCAGCAACTTTTTGCTCGTGCTCACACTTAATCACACAAAATGTAGGCCTACACAAGTATTGTCAAGTTTACCACAGTCTTTATTTTACAGATAAATTGAAAACCTCCAATATATATACAGTACAGAGTTTTGACATTATCCTCAAAAGTATATAAGCAACAATGTCATGTGTCAGAATGGATGAGAGGCTCTCGGGAGCATGCATAAACATCACATCTTTTTGATTTTCCTGTCAAAAACGGGAAACAAATCCATCACATAAAAATCAGTCTACAGGCGTTCATTGGCAACCTATTGGCAACAAAATGTGATTAATACAAGAAATTTCCAACATATAGCCTCTTTACACTTAAAAAAAAAAAAAAAAAAAAAAAAAACATAAGAGGAAATAAGACATTTTGCCTAGTAAACTAACTGGAATAAAATTAATTAATGATAAATAAAAATAAATTAAGGCTTAATTTAAACATTTTTAAAAGCAAAAGCTACTAAAATTGTCAAAAGCACATAAATGACTATAATTAAAATGAAAATACAAAATTCAAAATATTATTATATATAAAATAATATAAAATAAATTTAAACTCCATTAAGTCTAGAAAGAGCAACCTTAGAAAAAAAAAAAAAAAAATCACAACGATTGAAAAATAACCCAGCAAACATGCATTTATTTCCGTACATAACATCCAGAATAGATTACTGATTGTCTTAGATTTCTTATTCGACAGTTCATTTAACTTTTGCCAAAAAACTTTTAGGAAATCCATAACAAACAAACAAGCAGATGAAAAGTGTTCTTCGAATAGAAGCACTGCATGAGGCCTTTCTCTTGTGGTTCAATATTTATATTGTATTCAAAGCCCAGGAACATTACAGAAACAGCTCAGAACTTTCTTTAACCTCCCAGGAGTGAGCAGCGCAATGCGATCTGCAAATGTATATAAGCAGAGCTCAGATGTAAAGGGTACCTGTGTTCAGATGGCTGTGAATGTAGTGTTGCTGGAGTCGGTTCAGGCAGGAGGTTTTTGTGCCCCTGTCTTCCAGCGACTGTAGTCTCTTTCCCTAGGCGCTGCAAAAGTCAGCAAAGTAAATAATTCATCTTTCACGGCCCCTGTTCCTATTGCAAAAGATGAGACATCTTGTATTCTGCTGCACAGGAAGTGTTTGAGGTGGAGACAAATAGATGCTTGTGCAGTGGCATGCTTAAAGTTTTCTCAAGCTAAGTGACAGTTGCATAGGACAGCGCTCCCTAATAGACTGCGGAGCTGACAATAACAGAATGGGCCAGAATACTAAACGGGTATGCATTGTCACAAATGAAGAAGAAAGCAGTGGGAATGTCTCTCGTGATGCACTGGTGCACATTGCTAATTGATGCAATTGTGTCGATGACAAAAGTTGCATGACAGTTGCTTGAACAACAGAGCTAGCAATTCATTCCATTTAACCTCAAGCTATAGCCTTTTTCCCATTTGACACATGTCTGAAATAGAGGAATTTTCTAGACTTTCCAGTCTGGACCTTCACAGCAGAGCCAGAACCAGGTTACCCGGCAACCTTTGAGGAACGTCAGTGACATGATTAAGAAGTCCAGTGTGTCTCAGTAGAGTCCTGACCAGACCAAAAGAATAACCTGTAGTGTCAAAAGTAGAGGCGAAAAGAATAATGTGAAAATGTATTGTAATGTCAAGCGGCTTCTCTAGGGTGGGTGCATTTGACGCAAGGTATTAAAATGTACCTGACAGAGATTTTCCATTGGGGAAGGTTTTTTTTTTTTTGTAGAAGTGTTCCATTACCAAAAAGACAGGGTGCAAACACGTCCGCACGCACCCATGGTTTGGCGAGCCGCTTTCTATTTTAAGACTTTATGCAACTGTGGGGTAACCTTTTCGGGATTACCATGCAATTATGAGTCATGTACTTGTGAATGGCCTCGGTCCACAGTGACCCCTCACAAATGATGAAAAATGCACACGAGGGAATCGGCTGTTCAGATTATGCTGTAATAATAGCTTGCGAGATGTATAATGTAACAATACATAGCTGTTAATGTGGATTTCCAGGTGACTAGGCTGGGCAATTTGTTATATCCTTTCGGATTCTCATAGCTGAACTTCACATAAAAGGCTGCACAAAATGATTTTGGCTGCTTGTTCAAATTGCTTAATTAAAATGAGCTTGAGCAACACAATTGCTGTTTTGTCCAAACTTAATTTGATTGTGTTCAATCTGCTTAAATATATATAAAATTTAAGTTTACTTAATCCGTTTGTGTTGGATTAACTGAAACTGGGCGGTGCTTGTTAGTTCCCAGCATGCTTTGCATATAGCTGAATTAAGAGAAAATAAATGTTGAAATTAAGTATTATTTTAAGTGTTTTTGAGAAAATGAGAAAAGGGGATTGTGTTTAATGTTCAATTACATTGGAATTATTAGAACTATTTAAATTACAGTGGGTTACCATTGTGGAGAAGAGTGGAGCATCTGGTTAGGCTGTGGACTGATTCAACTAAGTTTAATTCTTTTGGCTGAAGGAGCATATAAATCTTAGCATTTAAGATGCTAATAATTGCTATTATTAGTTATTAACTGGCTATAATCTAAAAATTCAATTGAGTGACCTACAATAAAGGAAATTTCATTGGATGAATGAATATATGAATTTGAATGCCTAAATCATGACAGGGAGCCTTTTAAAATTCAGTTTGCGACTACTAAATAAACTAAAGCATGTTCACTAAACTTAACCGAATTAAGTTACAGGGAAGCAATTCTATTGATTTGGTTGGACATTTCTATTTCACATAGATTCTTTCTCATTCAGTTGTGTTGTCACAACCAACACAGTCTCACCCCCAAACGTCACATACTGACGCGTCTTGACCAAACGGCAACATACGACGAAAAGGGTACCCCTAAAACGTCCATATGAGACGATTCGGGTTATGGGTAGGTTTAGGTATGCGTTAGGGTACCGCTAAGAGGCGCAGCTGGTGCGCTTATGTCTTCGTCTCATATGGACGTTTTAGGGGTACCCTTTTCGTCGTATGTTGCCGTATGGTCAAGACGCGTCAGTATGTGACGTTTTGGGGTGAGACCGGGCTGTCACAACACAAGGAGCTTACATAGATTAAAAAAAAATCATTAATGTTAATAAAAAATAATTTGCTTGTGTGGAACCACTGTCCATAATTGATTAAGTTAGTTTAAAGAATAATATTTTTGAGTGTGGGTGCACTTATAATTTTAGTATAAAAATAAATAATGCAAACTAGTGTGTACAAAAACAAAGTTCTGTCATAAAAGTCTAGATGGCGCAGGTTGATCCTTAGGTCCTTAACTCAATCTGCTTGCAATCACATCATTCTCTATAGGGCACAGCTGATTGGTTCCTGCTGTATCAGTAGCTAATGAGCTCGCTGCTCAACTTTCAAATACTGGTCAGCATTTTCTGTAGTAGTCGCAGCACACTTTCAGAAACCCTCCACCTTCCCCAGCTCCACCTGTATAGATATGCTACAGGTAATTCATGTATGCTATATTGTACAGAAGCAGTACTGTATATCTTACTTGCTCGCAGCAGCAATAGCAGAGCCATTATGCCAAGATCAAACATATCAACATTGTCACATCCATCATCATGCCAAACACTCAGAGAGTTGTCGTGACAGAAATAATAATGCAAAGAGATGTTCTTGGAGCATTTTGAAGATTGAAGGGGCATTTGATATTTTTTTTTATTTTGGTAAAGTTGTTAGTAAAGTTTTTTTGTATATTAAAATCAGCCATGATTTACCGTTTAATTACTTTTTTTCTATCTTATGGCCTATACCAACCTAAAACTTTAATATTTTTGTGGAAACTGTGATACATTTTTTTATTTTATTCAGAAGAACAGCATTTATTTGAAGTAGATTATTTGAACACACACACACACACACACACACACACACACACACACACACACACACACACACACACACACACACACACACACACACACACACACACACACACACACAAGTTTCTCTTTACATTTCAGTTAAAAATTTATTTTTTTTAAAGTCAATTTAAAAGGCATTCTCAATTCAATTCCCTGTAACATTCTGCTGCATTGCTCTGTGACAGATTTGCAAACAATTAATGCTGAAACGTGTCACTCAAACCATTAAAATAAAAGTTGAAACGATCCTAGACACTGCTAAAAAATATAAGTCAGCTCCTTGTTTCTTTTTGAAGGATCTGCAGAGTGCCATGTGCTACACAGCCAGAAACAGCACAAAGTTTGGCACATTTTTCCCACACATTTTACTCATGTCATTAGTTCTTAAAATACATACCCTGCTTTCTCAGTATTACCTCACTGTGACTGGCTGGGCCAATTTTCTGAATACACAATAAGCATCATTAACATGTAAACATGTTTCAGAAGTTCAGAACAAGTTGTTTTTGCAAATTTCAATCAATACTCTTATTTTGACTGCATGGGAACAATGTGTTGATTTTCAAGAAAAAATGCAATCCTCATATGACCCCATTGAATACTTTCTTTAGGTCCTTCAGCAAACATTTCCATCTTCTATCCAACAATTATCTATCATCCTGCAAACTGGCTCTGAAGCTTATGCCTTTACACATAGGCTAGCTGTTATTTTTAGTGAGGTGTTTTTTTGAACATACCTTGAAACCGCTCCAAGGATGAATAGCCATCTGGATCACTGAATAATAGACACATCCCGTCTGCACTGGCTTTAAACACCCCGTCTTGCTGTTTGGAAACGAACCTTCAGGGTTATGACTAAAATAAGAGCTGATACCTTTTATTCTTCAGTTCGGTTTTGGAGTGAGAGATCATTGTGTTCAGAGAAGCTGTTATGGTTTGGTGTAATGAGAAAGAAACTACTTTGTCCTAGACAATTTGGAACACAATGTTTTAACAGATAACGGTCCGTAGCAATTTGTTCTAGGTTGTTGGGAATGAAACATGTCTCAGGAAAATATGTTGTTAAACAAACTGCAGTTCACACCATTTCCTTTTACCTAATATGAATTATTGATCAGGCAAAAAGAAGCACAAAGGGAATTGCAAGTCAATATTTAATCAAGAACGCCTGCTGGATCTAGATGGGTGTGAGGAGAAGGGCATCATTATAACACACAGGCAGTCCACCATCTATGATGGGATTTCATCATACTGTTTCTTTGGTCAAACAACTCAGGGGGATTTTCAATGTTGTACACAGGCAGCATTACAAATGGATGCCCCCAACAACATGTCCTCATTCCTCTCGCTGCCTTTTCATAATGAAGAAGGGGTGAAAATGGAAAAACATGAAATGAGAGGACAAGGTCTTCCAGGATGAAAGCTGTTGACCTTGTGTTGGATATGATTGTCTTCAGATGGCATCATTTGGTCCAATGTAGTCGCAATATTTTCTGCATCAAGCTAGAAAACAGGCAAATAAAAATGATGTTGGGGTGTAACTAGTATCATGTAACAGCATTACATAATTGAATTATGGGTAACACTTTATTTTACAGTGTCACATAGTAATAACGACAAATTAGGCATTATTACAACTAACCCTAAAACAAACCAAACCCTAATCCTAACCCTATATTAAGTACATGTAGTTACTTAATATAACTACAGTGTAACAATGACACCTTAAAATAAAGTGTAAACACATGTAATCCGTTACAGCTCCTGAGAAATATACTGTATGTGTAATTAAATTACGGTTACTTATGAAAATGTTAACGATTACAAAGGGGTTATCTGAATATTTTCTGTAAAAAGCTAGGATATGTTGAATAACATTTGTTTTTGGTTTTGCCTGTTTTTGATGTGCACGATACCTCCTGCCATTTAAAGGCCGTTTAATGCTTTTGATTGGTTCTCTTGCTGAATTTGCAGTACACCACGTCTGACAATTACATCAATCCACATTTCACAGCTTTAGGCTACAACCTGTTTGAGAGCTGCCACCATAACGAGTGCAATACCTATTAAACTATTTCTTGTTATGATTTTAAATCTGTATTTAACCTCAGAACGATCTCAAAGTAAAAAGAGGTGCTAAAGTCTGATTTTGTGGTGGCTGTGCTTTAACATAAAATTATTATAATCTTAATTCAAGTGATGAAGGATTTTGAAAGTTTGACAGTAATCAGTGCTGAGTACTACAGTAAGGTAATTCTGCCTGGTTTCAATGTTTGAAAATGATTAACAGTTGAAAACATTTGGTAGCAATTTAGAAATGTAATCAAAATATAATCAATATATATATATATATATATATATATATATATATATATATATATATATATATATATATATATATATATATATAATTATTATTATTGTTATTATTATTATTTTAATTAGAATATATTTTTTTTTATAATAAATACTTTTATTTATTAAGGATACATTAAATTTACCAATAGTGACCAACAGATTTTTGCATTGTTATTTCTATTTGAAATAAATGCTATTCTTTTGAACTATATTCATCAAAGAATCCTGACAAAATATATGACAGTTTCCTCAAAAAATTAAACAGCAAAACTGTTTCAAACATGGATTATAATAAGAATTATTTCTTGAGCAGCAAATCTGTCATGATCCCCAGTCACTTCACCATCGCACTACATTTCCCATAATCCCTCGATGTTCTCACCTGCACTCTTTCAGCTATCACCCGCACCTGTTCCTCATCACCCTCTTCAGCAGCACCACATAAAAACACACCTCGTCTCCCTTGATTTTCCAGACTTGTTCATATGAAGGAAACTAATGATCCACCGTATTGCCCCTTCCTACCTATCTCAAGTCTCTTCTGTCCTGTTTACCTGTGGAAAAGGATTACCCTTGGAAAAGGATTACCTTATACTCATCACGAGGTGTGTGTGCACGCTCATCCCCTCATCTGCTCCTCCATCCATGATCTCCTACATCTACAATCAAAGGAAAGTCAAGTTTCAAATTTTTACTCTCCTCAAAGGATATATTGAAATGAATACTTGCCTTTTTTGACTGCTCTGAGCTGTAAACTGTCCATTAACCCCATTTATCTGTCTTCGCCTATATTCCATAACAAAATCAGCATATTAGAATTATTTCTGAAGAATCATGTGACAGTGGCTACATTAACATGCAACCAAGTAATCGTATTGACGTCTCAATCAGACAGTTCTGAGGAAGCTTAAACGTGCTGCATAATACGAGAATGAACCTCACTGGTTCCTGCTGAAGCTCAAACGTGCTGCGTAACACGAGAATGAACCTCATTGGTTCTTGCAGAAGCTCAAACGTGCTGAGTAACACGAGAATGAACCTCATTGGTTCTTGCAGAAGCTCAAACATGCTGAGTAACACGAGAATGAACCTCACTGGTTCCTGCTGAAGCTCAAACGTGCTGCGTAACACGAGAATGAACCTCATTGGTTCTTGCAGAAGCTCAAACGTGCTGAGTAACACGAGAATGAACCTCACTGGTTCCTGCTGAAGCTCAAACGTGCTGCATAACACGAGAATGAACCTCATTGGTTCTTGCTGAAGCTCAAACGTGCTGAGTAACACGAGAATGAACCTCATTGGTTCTTGCAGAAGTTCAAACGTGCTGAGTAACACGAGAATGAACCTCATTGGTTCCTGCTGAAGCTCAAACGTGCTGTGTAACACGAGAATGAACCTCATTGGTTCTTGCTGAAGCTCAAACGTGCTACGTAACACAAGAATGAACCTCATTGGTTCTTGCTGAAGCTCAAACGTGCTGAGTAACACGAGAATGAACCTCATTGGTTCCTGCTGAAGCTCAAACGTGCTGTGTAACACAAGAATGAACCTCATTGGTTCTTGCTGAAGCTCAAACGTGCTACGTAACACAAGAATGAACCTCATTGGTTCTTGCTGAAGCTCAAACGTGCGTGCTGAGTAACATGAGAATGAACCTCATTGGTTCCTGCTGAAGCTCAAACGTGCTGTGTAACACGAGAATGAACCTCATTGGTTCTTGCAGAAGCTCAAACGTGCTGCGTAACACGAGAATGAACCTCATTGGTTCTTGCAGAAGCTCAAACGTGCTGAGTAACACGAGAATGAACCTCATTGGTTCTTGCTGAAGCTCAAATGTGCTGCGTAACACGAGAATGAACCTCACTGGTTCCTGCTGAAGCTCAAACGTGCTGTGTAACACAAGAATGAACCTCATTGGTTCTTGACGAAGCTCAAACGTGCTGTGTAACACGAGAATGAACCTCATTGGTTCTTGCTGAAGCTCAAACGTGCTGAGTAACACGAGAATGAACCTCATTGGTTCTTGCAGAAGCTCAAACGTGCTGAGTAACACGAGAATGAACCTCATTGGTTCCTGCTGAAGCTCAAACGTGCTGAGTAACACAAGAATGAACCTCATTGGTTCCTGCTGAAGCTCAAACGTGCTGTGTAACACAAGAATGAACCTCATTGGTTCCTGCTGAAGCTCAAACGTGCTGAGTAACACAAGAATGAACCTCATTGGTTCTTGCAGAAGCTCAAACGTGCTGAGTAACACGAGAATGAACCTCATTGGTTCCTGCTGAAGCTCAAACGTGCTGAGTAACACAAGAATGAACCTCATTGGTTCCTGCAGAAGCTCAAACGTGCTGAGTAACACGAGAATGAACCTCATTGGTTCCTGCTGAAGCTCAAACGTGCTGAGTAACACGAGAATGAACCTCATTGGTTCTTGCAGAAGCTCAAACGTGCTGAGTAACACGAGAATGAACCTCATTGGTTCCTGCTGAAGC
The DNA here is from genome assembly GCF_949319135.1 of Squalius cephalus. NCBI lineage: Eukaryota > Metazoa > Chordata > Actinopteri > Cypriniformes > Leuciscidae > Squalius > Squalius cephalus. The sequence continues at coordinate 44,431,280 of NC_137126.1, read as the reverse complement.
TCAAACGTGCTGAGTAACACAAGAATGAACCTCATTGGTTCCTGCTGAAGCTCAAACGTGCTACGTAACACAAGAATGAACCTCATTGGTTCTTGCTGAAGCTCAAACGTGCTGAGTAACATGAGAATGAACCTCATTGGTTCTTGCTGAAGCTCAAACGTGCTGCGTAACACAAGAATGAATCTCATTGGTTCCTGCTGAACTTCAAACGTGCTGCGTAACACATTGGCTCTCGCACGTCAAGTGAACATGCTTGAGCTTCCGTTTACCATTTCTAATGTGTGCTTTGATGAATATTTATATGTGAATAAAATCTGTTCATCATATAAAGCGATTGACTCTCTTTAGAAAATTTGGACTAAACCGCTCCATTACAATCACTTTTTGAAGCACTTCTATGAATGGAAGTCTTACAGGTTTGGAAAGATACAAGGGTGAGAAATTGAATTTTCAGTTTTGGATGAACTAAGCCTTTAAGTTTATTTTGAGCTGTGGCTATCGTGCTGCAGTCATGAATCAACTATATAATTGCTTAACATTTTAGTGGACACTTACAGCTTGCTTTCATGAATTGAATTGCTTTGATAGAGAAAGCAGATTTCCACTTAATGATTTTGTTTTCTACTTAAATAATGCCTTTCTAATGTTCAACATATTGATTCTGGTAGTAAGTGTCAGCCTAACAATTTCAGTGCTCGGCAAATGAAATGTGCCCGTCATCATGCTGGCTTTATGGAAAATAGCAATTGGATTATCAGCCTCAATCTTGACATCATTACACAAGTAATCAGGTGGTCAGGCACTTCAGAGAGCTTACAAAATCATATTCTTGCAGATGACTGGAGTGAATGCTGTCCAGGTGTTGAGCTAGAAAGAAATCGATACCTTTTGTGCTTCATTAATTTAGAGTATATTTTCAAAGCTGTAGCGTAAATTATTATTGATAAATTATGTTTGCAGCACACAATGGTCAATAAACGTTGAATGCACAGTTTGCTCAATTCTGATTTTTGTGAATGAACAATACATGGTGGCCCTAAAAAAATTGGCTTAATCACACTTTAAAATGACTATCATTGCATTTAAAAAAATAAAACTAAAAAAAACCCCACTTCTTTTTATGATATTTTTTAAGTGTACTTCTGTTGTATTATTTATGCTATATTATTTAACATAAATGCTACTTTGTTTGATATTTTACGCAACGCAATTACATACACTGTAAAAAATATTGTTTATAGTGCATTTCCAGCATGTTTATTGCAAAGTTTAGCATGGCAAAACTGACTTAGCGCAGCCCTTACAAGTACATTCATTTGCATGCAATGTATCTGGTTGCTGACAACTTCACGTGCTTGCTTCTCTCTCTCTCTCTCTCTCTCTCTCTCTCTCTCTCTCTCTCTCTCTCTCTCTCTCTCTCTCTCTCTCTCTCTCTCTCTCTCTCTCTCTCTCTCTCTCTCTCTCTCTCTCTCTCTCTCTCTCTCTCTCTCTCTCTCTCTCTCTCTCTCTCTCTCTCTCTCTCTCTCTCATGTATGAGTTACTGTACATGGAGTGAATAAGGTTTAATATAGACCTTGCCCCGTCACTTTTCAGTGCTGCGCTCGTTGTGTTCAGTCTTCCGGTTTGTATTTCCACAGCATGACGATAAGATCTTGCGTATTTATCAACTAATTACTTGTTACTGTAACTTTACTAGCAATATAACACCAAATATAGAACATTTACTCACAAGACCAACGCGCTAATAATCCACAAGAAACTGATTAAAGTAAACTAACTCACTGTCATAACACTTGAAATGACGTCACTGCCATTACACGATAGGCTGAGGTGCCTCACCTGATGCAAGTTAGCCGTTACGCTTTCTCCAATGGTAAGAGATATAGACCCTCTCATCTATATCTCTATTATAAGACAATCTCAGGAGAGGCTTTCCTCATGTTGTTTTAGCCCTGTTGACCCTGTTTGAGGAACTCGTTAGTTCTAGAGCTCATTCATAGGTAATTATAAGTGATACTTTTGCTTTGTTAATAATGAGTGTTTGTAGCACATGGTTATGGTTTGCTTAGTCAAATGTTTTCAGTGTCTACAGAGGGTTTGGGTTCTGTGTATATGTGGACTACTTAGTGGCTTAAACTATTGAGACGACTGGAACAATGAGAGAGTTGATTTCCATATAGACTACTGCTTAGCTGTTACAGCTGGATAAACAGTGATGTATACATCAGACACTGATGCCAAATTACTCTTCATGTTGGATTTTTCTGTGGAATCATGGGCACTCAAGTGTTTTGTTTTCTTCTTCTTTTTTTAAATTGCGCTATTCAACAAACAAAGGGAGCAAAGGGAACAGTTATAAATGACTTTAAACCAAAGATTGTGCATTGCGATGGTGGACCATTTTTGGAGCCTCTGTTGAATTGACAATTGATTGGCAATTGATTATTGGTGACATATTGAATGTATATATTTGTATTGGTCCCTTATTTTGTGTGACATTAAAGGTCTAATGGATGGGTGTTACATACACCTAACTTTCGTTAACTCTACAATAAGTAAATCCACTTCTCCAGCTAATTACTCTTTAACAGCGATGCCATATACAGAGCTACCGCAAAAACAGATGTTCATACACAGAATTCTAAAGATGGCTGCGCGCTTGATTCTCTGGCGCAAGATCTATAGAAAAGCTAAAATGTGATTAAAATGGTGACTGTCCAAAGCGACTGGCTCCGTCTGGTCCTTTCTTTCTTTTTAACGGAGTGTACATTTTTAAATGTCCAATGCCCCTTTTTGGGGCCACTGTGTTACATCAATGAACAAAACTGTGTCTATACAAACGCCACTAGACTGAAAAAAGCACATCAACGGCATACAGACACAGCCAACAACATCATAGAGATACAACAAAAGAAAATGTGGCCTTTAACCAGAGTCCTACTGAGAAAAACAACTGCAATTTTTGGAGGCAGCCTCTCACTGGGGTGGGATCACGAAGGACAGACAAAAGCAGAGGGGACGTCAGGATGAAAGAATGCCGCAGGTGATGGGCCAAAAGGTTGAGCAGAGATGAGGAATAGGGAAGTAAGGATAAGAGGTACGGAGGCAAACAGGAAGTGCTGCAGGTGCAACAGCAGCCAACACTTCTGGGATAAAGTAGAGAGAGAGAGAGAGAGAGAGAGAGAGAGAGAGAGAGAGATCAGGGCAGATGAGGATGGGAAAAGCAGGATTGGGAAGGGTAGGGTCTTTTTTTTTTTTTTTTTTTTTTTCTGTTGTGAAGAAATATAATGCTGAACAAAATCTATTACATATGTGATCTCACATTACCACACCTGTACAACTATGGTGGCAAATGCCAGACACTAGACTAGAAAAGAGCAGATTCTTTTTGGCCCATCAGCTTTGGTGGAAATGAACAATGTGACACCTCGGAAATATGAAATGAAATGTCAGGAAAGGACGAGGTTATGCTATGAACTGGAAAAGTTATTTACCTTATCAAGATATATGTACCTTGTTGTAAATGCCAGATTTGCATTGACAGATGATTAATATTACATTTTGATTCATACCGGAAATTGACATTAAAGATATTTATAATGTTTTCCTAGATCCTAAAAAAAAAAAAAAAAAAAAAAAAAAAAACACTATACCAGTTTAAGCAAGTTTTTAAGCTGCTTTATTAAGAAGTAAAGTACATCATTAAAGGTGCATAAGCATTTTTTTTTCTAAGAAATGTTGTTGAAATTGGATCAGTCCCTGCACCATAACAGTAGGGGGCGTGTCCACTCATGATGGAGGAGGAGAGCTAGTGAGGAAGAGGGAGATTTGAAGAACGACTGTAGAAAGAGATGGCTGAGAGACATTAAAAAAGAGAAAAGATCACCAAAGATCACTGGAAAATTAAGAGTTATGATCAGACGAGCTTTAGGACCCGCGTTAATATTAGAAAAGCTTTCCAGCGCTAGAGAGACCGAAGCGGGAAGACCTGAAAACGGACGCTGAGGTTGCATTGTTTCTGGACAGTGATATGAAGAGTGTGCAAAGTAACATATTTTAGCAACAGTGTGAAAGTGACATAACGGGCACAATACCGGTATAAACGAATATCGATTGGAACAATATGCATTAGGCTACATGACTAAACTTATGTCATCGGTTTTAAATACCTCAGTTTTGACAGTCCACACTACAACGTGAAAAAGGCGTTTTCAAATTTATCCACTTTGGAGAGCGTTTTCGGAGAGAAAATGGTGCGTTTTCATACGAACACGTATTAGTGTGTGGACATAGCCTAACAACCAACTCTTGCTTGTACATACTCTTGTGTAGCCTACTGGATGATAATATTTTTGTTCTTCCTTGTCATTCGTTCGCTGTCTTCACTTTAATTTTCGCCAAGCATTATTTTGCTTCTCTTCAGCTATGATAAACAGACATCCACTCTTGCATTGCCTGTTTGTAGGCTACATTTTGTTTTGTGTTTATTCTTTGAACTTGAAATATACTGTATGCACCTTATTGTAGGTGCAAATGCAGGTAACTATTAGCTATACATTTTAATACAATAATTTGTGATAAATACAGCAGGAAAGATTTAATATTTTCTTAATTGAACAGTATGCAAACACTACATTTGCACTAAATCTAATCATGTAGACATTTAAACAGTAAACAGGTTGTTGTTTTTTGTTGTTATTGTTGCTGTTTTTGGTTTTGCAGTGAGTTCCCAAGGATCAGTCCCAAAGTAGACACAGCTCTTAATATTTATTGGCATATTTCAGTAAACCAGATTACTTGTTTACCATATTAAATTGGACTCACTTGCTCTAAATCAATATGCATTTGGTAGACATTTCACATTGCTGTCATTTTTTTCATTTATATGTTTGCCCTCATGGAAATAATGGGGAACAATGTCCAGGAAACATACATATATATATGATATGATATATATATATATATATATATATATATATATATATATATATATATATATATATATATATATATATATATATATATATATATATATATATATATATATATATATATATATATATATATATATATATATATATATATATATATATATATACTTTTTTATAACATATTATATAATTGTATTTAAAACAGAAAAAGTATGTGTCTTAAAACAGAGTTGAACAAACAACACAAATGTCACCAGCTCCACAAACTGAGGGGAAACCAGCTGTGTGTTCTTGACTTCAGTGCTTTGCATTTGTTCAACAGAACAAATAAAATAACACACTTTGCAGTTTTGAAAATTAAAAAATGATATATTGCTGTAATTTCCCATTTATTTCATTTGAAATGATTCATTTGTTATGTAAAGCAGTTGTGTTTGGCACATAACCGGCTCATTTAACCAACGAGAAAAGGTTTGTTTATAGTTTATTGTAGCATAAATCATATTCTAACATCCGTTATAATTGCAGTCAGACATTTGCTGTGATGTCAAAGGCAAGAGTAAAAGTCCACTTCACACTTTAAAGAGCTCTCCAAATATTTATAATACATATAAATGGTGTGTATTTCTTTAATAATGAATGATGTCCAGTGGCAGAAAATGACCAGTGCCATTTAAGTTTTCTTCAGATTTGATTTCTAACAGTAAACTATTCCTGCCTTGTCTGGCAGAGAGCCGGCTCAAGTTTTCTGAGTGACATGCAGGCCGCAGTCGGCTTCATATGTGCCAGGACTGTCACACAGACAGGTGTGATTCTCAGGGCATCTATCTCAGTGAAACCTGTCAGATAGCAGAGACATTTTATACATGATAAAAAAAAAAAAATCATCTCTTATAACAGCTTTAAATAAGCATTCTCTCTGTTTAATGCTGCTATAGCACTAATATATAAGTGCTGCTGCTGTGAATATCACACAAGAGCAGAACAATTTCAGCTGCTACAGACATGATGATTTAAACCACGAGTTTGTACAGGCTGTATCTTTTCGCTGTGGTCACATTAAACATGGCTCAGCATGAATATGTTAATATCACATACAGGCCCTAGAGAAAATCAAACATCTGTGCCATACTATATTTAAACACGCCACTGCTTCACTTTACCACCACCAGACAAGGAAGAAAAAAAAAACTGAACAAGTGAGAATGAAAGTAGGGCATTCACAACCCTACAGCATTCCTATTACAAAAAGAAAAACAGAGTGAGAAGAGATTGTTCTGGTGTTCGTGTAAGATGCTGTCTCAACAGAACGTGCTGCTACAGTAATATCACCGAGCGCAGTGACCTTTTTATGCTCACGATAGTCGCAAGCCACGTTCAGATGATGCTAACCCAGCTAACAAAAATATGTTCCAAGAACGTTGTGGGAACGTTGATTTGAAATGTTCTAAAAATGTTGAAATGTCCAGTTTGCTAAACGTTGCTGGAATGGTATTTTAATGTTAGAAAAACGTTGCTGGAACGTTAGCATAGTGTTGCTGGAACGTTATCTTAAGGTTAGCATAACGTTGCTGGAACGTTAGCATGACGTTGCTGGAACGTTAGCATAACGTTGCTGGAACATTGTCTTAAGGTTAGCATAATATTGCTGGAACGTTATCTTAAGGTTAGCATAACGTTGCTGGAACGTTATCTTAAGGTTAGCATAACGTTGCTGGAACGTTAGCATGACGTTGCTGGAACATTGTCTTAAGGTTAGCATAATGTTGCTGGAACGTTATCTTAAGGTTAGCATAACGTTGCTGGAACGTTAGCATGACGTTGCTGGAACATTGTCTTAAGGTTTGCATAATGTTGCTGGAACGTTATCTTAAGGTTAGCATAACGTTGCTGGAACATTATGTTCTAAAAATGTTGAAATGTCCAGTTTGCTAAACGTTGCTGGAATGGTATTTTAATGTTAGAAAAACATTGCTGGAACGTTAGCATAATGTTGCTGGAACGTTATCTTAAAGTTAGCATTACGTTGCTGGAACGTTAGCATAACGTTGCTGGAACATTGTCTTAAGGTTTGCATAACGTTGCTGGAACGTTATCTTAAGGTTAGCATAACGTTGCTGGAACATTATGTTCTAAAAATGTTGAAATGTCCAGTTTGCTAAACGTTGCTGGAATGGTATTTTAATGTTAGAAAAACATTGCTGGAACGTTAGCATAATGTTGCTGGAACGTTATCTTAAGGTTAGCATAACGTTGCTGGAACATTATCTTAAGGTTAGCATAACGTTGCTGGAACGTTAGCGCAACATTGCTGGAACATTCTTAAGGTTAGCATTACGTTCATGGAATGTTATCTTAAGGTTAGCATAATATTAATGGAACGTTATCTTAAGGTTTGCATAACGTTGCTGAAATGTTAGCACAACATTGCTGGAACATTATCTTAAGGTTAGCATAACGTTGCTGGAACATTATCTTAAGGTTAGCATAACGTTGCTGGAACGTTAGCACAACATTGCTGAAACATTCTTTAAGTTAGCATAACGCTCATGGAATGTTATCTTAAGGTTAGCATAATGTTTATGGAACGTTATCTTAAGGTTAGCATAACGTTGCTGGAACATTCTTAAGGTTAGCATAACGTTCATGGAATGTTATCTTTAGGATAGCATAATGTTTATGGAACGTTATCTTAAGGTTTGCATAACGTTGCTGGAACGTTATCTTAAGGTTAACATAACGTTCATGGAATGTTATCTTAAGGTTAGCATAATGTTAATGGAACATTATCTTAAGGTTTGCATAACGTTGCTGGAACGTTATCTTAAGGTTAGCATAACATTGTCGGAACGTTAGCACAACATTGCTGGAACATTCATAAAGGTTAGCATAACGTTCATGGAATGTTATCTTAAGGTTAGCATAACATTGCCATAACGTTGCTGGAACATTAGCATAACGTTGCCAGAACATTAGCACAACATTGCTGGAACATTCTTAAGGTTAGCATAACGTTCATGGAATGTTATCTTAAGGTTAGCATAACGTTAATGCAACATTATCTTAAGGTTAGCATAACATTGCTGGAACATTAGCATAACGTTGCCGGAACATCATCTTAAGGTAAGCATAACGTTCCTGCAACGTTCTTTCCCCCAAAATGTTATTAACAATACAACATTCAAAGAACATTAAAATGTCCACTTTCTTTCAAGTTAAAATGTTATTCTAAGGTTAGAAAAAAAAATCTGCACCAACTTTATTTTTTTATTAACACAACCATGTGAATTATAAGCGCACACTTTTACAGCACATCAAAAAGTAGAAAGTTTCATATGATTATCATACATTTTAAACGCTACATTATAGCTTAAAAAACAACAACAAATATTTTCATATAAACATTTAGGCCTAAATGAAATGAAAATGGTGTTTAAGGGTTAGTTCACCAAAAAAAATTGTCAGTAATCACTCTCCCTCATGTTATTCTAACCCCGTAAGACTCCTGTTCATTTTCAGAACACAAATGAAGATATTTTTGATGAAATCTGAGAGCTGGCTCACTCCTCTACTAAAAGCGACCTGAGATTGAATGCATTGAAAAGCCCTCGCGCTACTCATATACTGGGAGAGAGATAAGACAATAGAGCTGCACGATTCATCTTTAAAAAAATGTGATCTCGATTCAAATGCCCACACGATCTGCTACCATTTCGTCTGTCTATTAAACCTTTGACAAAATCATAGTTTCAACCTCATAGTATCATAATTTCTGTGATACAATAGTTCAAATTATCATAGAAGTACTTGGATAAAAGTTCATTGTGGTAGTTACGATTCATGAAGTTGTTAAGCTCCTGGTAACCCGCGAGAGCACGACAAGTTTATCCTCCATCATCACACTCTCTGGCGTTCACTACAACGGAAGACCCGCCTCTCCATTCATTCGATTCGAGTTGATTTTTTTTTCAACTCCAAAAACATGAGGCGCAGCCGGCGGTTAAACGCGAGGCGCCTGGGGCGCATAAACAGCGCACAGAACGTGCACTGCCATAGGAAATCAATTGAAAAAAGGCGCCTCTCACTTCCAAAAATGCGTTAGGTGTGATTGGCCCCTTAAAATAAAGCATTTATCGATTATATTGTTTCGCCACAAGATGGGGACAAGTGACTGTTACAAAATGTTGTATTTATGTATTAAATGTATTTGTTATTGAATCATTTATTAAAGAGAATGTGTAGTACTAACTGTATGATGCTTCTGAAATAAGTCAGAAAGATGTGGTGAATTGTTTTTGTAAATATGCCTCATCTTATACATCATTTAGCCTATACAGTCTGTATTTAAGTGTATGATTTAACATTTTCTGATGGTCTAGGGGTAAAAAATTAAATAAAAATAGCAATATCAAATCGCAATTCTTAAAAAAAAATCGTAATACCAGCAGTATCAGCACCCAAGTATCGTGATAGTATCGAATCGGGAGATAGTTGTATCGTCCCGGCCCTAGAGTTCACTAGAGCAGCGAGAAGATGACGCATATGGGTCTCGATGTAGTGCGGCACTTTTGTGAACTCACTCAGAGGCCCACACATAAGAAAATTAATACATTTTTGCACACAAAAATTATTGTCATCGCTTGATGAACTTAAGGTTGAGCCAGTCACTTGGACTATTTTAACAATGTCTTTACTAACTTTCTGGCAAGAAAAGGCAGAATGAAATTGCCTGGAAGACTATGGAGGAGTGAGCCAGCTCTCATATTTCATCAAAAATATCTTAATTTGTGTTCTGAAGATTAACGGAAGTCTTAAAGGATAATTCCGGTATTTAGCACTTGGAGTCTCTTTTCTGGTTTGTTTTGGATGAACTAGAGCAGTGGACGATGGGTCCCGTCTCGACTCTTGACTCGTTTAGAGTCGCCTTTGACCGCTTCAGAGTGGCTGGCTACCGGCATGCACAATCATGTCCTTAAAACAACCCTTAACGTTCGTTTTCAAAACTGTGCAACTCACCGAGTGGTTAGTGGTGTTCATTGATGTTCCAAAACAAGTAGCGTAGCGAAATACAGTTTCTGTCGTGTTTTATTTGGCATTTTGTAAAATCCCATTGATTTCTGTTGGGAGGACTCATTGCTTGTTGATATTACTGCGCTTCAGACTCAAATATCGAGCGGAAGTTTATACGCGGTTGTGAGGTATCTGAAAAAATAGTTCCACTATAGCAAATAACACGGATTGAAATCATACATTGTGCCAATATATTTGTTTTTAATCATCAACGAACACCACTAACCACTCGGTGAGTTGCACAGTTTTGAAAACGAACGTTAACCCTCTGATGGTCTTTATTTATGTCTACACTCGAGTTCTTTGGGGTCTCTAGAGACCCCAGACAATAACATTTAATTTTGTAACAAGATAATAGTTTTTTTTTTTTACAAATGTAATTTTATTCTGTTTGTTAATGTTTTTACTCAACATTTGTGCAGTTTTTGGAGAATTTATGATATTTTTTAAATTTCTATAAATAAATAATTATTTAAATAGCCTTTTTACAAAAAAACAGCATTTGATGTAAAATTCACTTTATAAAAGACCCAGATTTCTAACTTTCATTCATGGGGATAACATGGATGATTTTAAATGGTTTAATGTAACATTTATGCCCATTTTTTGGAAAATGCAGTTTTAAAATAAAAAATAATAATTTTAACCACTAGATGGCTATAGAGCTCCAGTATATGCTATTTGCTATTAGACTACCTGAAAGATATCTTTTCACAAGTTGGATTTAGTTGGATTCATATCTAAATATTATAAAATCACAATTATAACAAAAATAAAATATTTTTGTCAAAGTTTAGCATTTTTTGTACCAATTTTTGTACGTTTTGTGGTACTGCATTTTGGATGATTTTATTTGACAAATTATAGCCTTACAAATGTTCCTGTGTGTGTGTGTGTGTGTGTGTGTGTGTGTGTGTGTGTGTCTGAGTGTGTGTGTCTGAGTGTGTGTGTGTGTGTGTGTGTGCACATTTTTCAATGTGTCAGTGTCACCAATTTAGTTTTGCGGTGGTACTGCATTTTGGATGATTTTATTTGACAAATTATAGCCTTACAAATGTTCCTGTGTGTGTGTGTGTGTGTGTGTGTGTGTGTGTGCACATTTTTCAATGTGTCAGTGTCACCAATTTATTTTTGTGGTGGTACTGCATTTTGGATGATTTTATTTGACACATTATAGCCTTACAAATGTTCCTATGTGTGTGTGCGTGTGCGTGTGTGTGTTTACATTTTCAATGTGTCAGTATCACCAATTTATTTTTGTGGTGGTACTGCATTTTGGATGATTTTATTTGACAAATTATAGCCTTACAAATGTTCCTGTGTGTGTGTGTGTGTGTGTGTGTGTGTGTGTGCACATTTTTCAATGTGTTAGTGTCACCAGTTTATTTTTGTGGTGGTACTGCATTTTGGATGATTTTATTTTACAAATGATAAGAGAACAGTTTTTATAGTCTCAAAAATGTATTCCTCTATATGTGTGTGTGTGTGTGTGTGTGTGCGCTTGTTGTGAGCAAAATAATTCAGCATTGTGGATGCTTTTTGAATTGGTGGAAGTGTGCCACTTTATTTCTGTCATTTCTGTCGATGTGTTCTGCGTTGTTTCTGATTTTGATGATGAATTTTGTCTATTTTGATTGCGGGGTCTCCAGAGACCCCGAGGACCTCGAGTGTCACAAATTTTGTCACGCTAACATAAAAACAGATATCATTCCACTTTATTTTTTTTTTTGTAGATCTAGAAAGTGTTAAGAGCCGTAGAAGGTTTCATACCATTTGGACAAAGGGAACATTTTTTTTAATTTGAGCAAAAGTCATTTGCGGGTCAAAAAGACCCCGCGGACCATCAGAGGGTTAAGGGTTGTTTTAAGGACATGTTAGTGTATGCCTGTAGCCAGCCACTCTGAAGCCGTCAAAGGCGACTCTAAACGAGTCAAGAGTCGAGACGGGACCCATCGTCCACTGCTCTAGTTCATCCAAAACAAACCAGAAAATAGACTCAAAGTGCTAAATACCGGAATTATCCTTTAAAGAATTAGTTCACCCTAAAATGAAAATTTCCTACTACTTTACTCACCCCAATGCCATCCAAGATATCCATGTTTTTCTTTCCTCAGTGGGTGAGAAATTATGTTTTTTGAGGAAAACATTTCTGGATTTTTCTTCTAACAATGGACTTCATTGGTCACCATCGTATTAAAGTCCAAATCAATGCAGTTTCAAAAGTCTTTGAAGTGTTTAAACGGGCTGTACGCGACCACAGCTGAAGAAGAGATTGTTATCTAGCGAAAAGATAGGTTTTCGGATTGAGCTGATCAACAAATGGACAGGGAACTACGCCATCACGTTGAAAGGTCACAACAGCGCCGGCAGAAGTACCGCCCCACTGTTTACAATGCGACCGTACGTAGGAGGATAGTTCAAATAGTATTGTTTGCTATTATATATATAGTAATAGTATTCAGTGAATATGAATAGTATATGAATTAGGGCTGCACAATATTGGAAAAAAAATTACATTGCGATATTTTTTTCCCAACGATATATATTGCGATATTGCGAGCCATCAATCCAGTCTAAAGTCAATAATTACCATTCCATGTTATTAATAATTTCACTAATAAGCAAGCTTCATTACAAGTAACAAAAAGGCCACTTAATATTTTATTCCAGAAACATATTTCTCTCAGAATTCGGTGAACGTTCTACACAGGACCTAACGTTCTTCAGGTTCTAGGACCCGAAAAATTATGTTTTCTGTGCTGATTCAGTGACGTGTTCATGTAAACGGCACCTAGAACCAGCAAAAGTAATGATTAATAATATGTAAAATATTACAATGAGACATTTTAATTGTTTAGTAATAAACAAGTGTTTTCTGTAAAGATGAAGTTGACAATACTGACTCGCGATCTTCGCAGCAGTGATCGGGAGAAATGCACTTTTCATACAGATTTTTTTTTTTTTATGGTTCTGTTTAAAAGTAGAGATCTCTGTAGATAATAGTTATATTTAAATTTTTTAATTATTATTATTATTATTTTTAGGTGTGTGAGGCGAGTAGGCTACCTTTTATGCTGAGTTTCGGTTCATGGATGATAGCTTAATCTCCAGTTCAGGCGCTGGCTGCTATATTTAATTTTTAGGCTATTTATTAAATCCAGGAAATTGGATAATGAAATACTGATTAAAATTAAGATACAATTAATACAAAACGAAATTCGTTTTAAAGAAAGGCTTTGTTCTTTCTGTTTGAGATCTCTGTGAAAGTTTCTAATGATGATTGACATACTTTTAGCAGTCTTTTAGTGCTGCTTTCATAACGGTCGCGTCCATAATGTCACGTAACATTGTTTTTTCCTCATAAATGCGAACACGAAAAATAAACGACTTTAAAAAAAAAAGACAACCATCCACAACTTTATAACACTCCAGCAAAGTAGCCTACCTCTTTTTGTAGACGAAATAGGCTAGTCCCAAATAGCTGATTTTGACTTTTTTGCGACGGATCCTCTTCGTAGCGCATTTTTAGCTATAGGATTGCCAGTGAATGTTGGCTGTGAGCGGTGAGCGCGGCACAGCGAACCAATCACTGTGCAGGCACGCGGAACGCGTATGTCACCCCAGCAAAAAGCCATACAACAATCTCGTGTTTACTGTGTGCTACTAACGTTACCCTTCACATCGCATGTTCCAGCGATGTGACTATCGCTCATTCGCACATCGCGATGTCGATGTTAAAACAGAATATCGTTCAGCCCTAATATGAATAACATTCTGATGAATATGAATAGTAGTTCAAATAGTATTGCCGGCGTGACCTTTCAACGTGATGACATAGTTCCCTGTCCGTTTGTTGATCAGCTCAATCCGAACTATTGAAGGTAAAAAGTCTATAAATTATAATTTTTTTTTGAAAATGACTGATCGTTTCGCTAGATAACAACCTCTTCTTCAGCTGTCATCGCGTACAGCCCGTTTAAACACTTCAAAGACTTTTGAAACGGCATTGATTTTTTTTACTTAACAATGGTCACCAATGAAGTCCGTTGTTAGAAGAAAAATCCAGAAATGTTTTCCTCAAAAAACATCATTTCTCTCCCACTGAGGAAAGAAAGACATGGATATCTTGGATGGCATTGGGGTGAGAAAATTATTCGGAAATTTTCATTTTGGGTTGAACTAATCCTTTAAGGGGTTGGAACAACATTAGGGTGTATAATTACTGACAGAATATACATTTTTGGGTGAACTAACCCTTAAATATAAGTAGTGTGGGGGTGCCAAACTAGCACTGTGGTCCAGTCTGTGGTCCAGTCTCTTCGTGCTGTGGTCCAGTCTCTTCATGCCCCATCTGGAAAGTGAACAGATTGACTGATGTTACTAATGGTGATTTATTATTTCATAAACATTTAATAATAACAGTGTGACTACTCCATAAATGTTAACCCTCAAGTTATTTAGGCTGTGCTTTAAGTACTATAAATATTAAACCACACAAGATTAAAATGTAGTTTACAAATGTTATACAATGGAAAGGTTCAATAACACATTGTAAAGGATTAGCTACACCTGCAAATGAAAACTTCTATCATTGAGGGGAAAATAAGATAACGTGCATCAAAATTCTTTACCTGCTAAACTTTTCTAATTTGTACTAATTTGCCATACTATGGAAGTAGGAATATAATACTTTCAATTGTATGACAATAGCAGCATTGAGAAAGGTCTTCTGAAGCTATTATAATACAATTATAAAAATCTATAAACCAGGGCTTGGCATTAACCCTGGTCTTGTAAGTTACTTGTCCTTTGGACAAATAAATCGTTCATTCACTTGTAAAAAAGAAAAAGAAAAAAAAAAGCAGCCTGTCCATGAATATATAATTTTTTTTAAGTAACTTAAGGTTATTAATCTGTGTGTAACGTATATGTGTGTGTGTGTGTGTGCGCGTGCGGCTGGATGCTTAAATTAAAAGAGCACATGGTATAAAACGGTGATTCAACTTACTTGAAACTTAATGTTAACAGTTAAGTTAACGTTACGTTACCTGCGAATTAAGCGGTTGCGTGACATTCATGTTAATACTAGGCATAAATGGCATTATAAAACCCCAATTTGCCCTCCAGGTGGGCATTCCGTCACGTGAAAACTATGAATTAACCGTCCAGTGAATACTTTTAAGTTAATTACTTTTAAGATCATTTAGTTTACTTCCATTCACATTGAAACATTGCCAGCAAAACCTTTACAAAACCTCCAATCAACACATAAGATTAAAAGCCTAAAGCCTAAACTTTACAGCTAAAGTCTAACGTTAATCAACCTAACCTTACCTCAAAGTTAGTTAACGTTAGCCTAAAAGTTTAGATGCTAACTGACTTTTCCCGAAGACACTAAACCATTTCTATAAAGTAAATATTCAACGGAAGCGTGTCATTTACATGAAAGAATGTGCCAGAAACATTTGTATGTACTATTTGTGTAATTTTGGTGACTAAACTTACCTGAAATTAGCGAAGACAACAGTGAGAGACGGAGCTGCTGCTTGTCGTCAGTTGAGCTCCCCGCCCGTTTCTATAGTAACTCCAGTTCAAATCTGGTTCAAATGCAACTCGAGTGCGCGCGCCAATTAAAAGACGTAGAAGTCACGCATCATTTACATAAAAGAAGAATTGATGGAGGGAATTATTTGATAATCAGATAAAATATCCAGAAATGTGAGGTTAACATTATTAAGTGTATAGGCTAGTGGCCATCACCAAACTGTAAACGGAATGAGTATATGAAGCATGAGTGTAAAACAATGTTTACAAAATCATTTATATAATAGGTTATAATAGGCAATAATATAATGTAATATATAATAGCCTATAATATTATATAGCTTTATAAATGGTTAACGTGGTGTTGAAATAAAATTGCAAACACATTTACTAAAAACTAAACATGATATAAGGCATGAATATATTTTGTGAAATATACACAATATGTACACATATTTACAGATGTAACATGAGGAACAATTTAAAAGATTTATGTTCAATGTATTTTGAAATAATATATTTTCAAAATGTATTTCAATATATTTAACAGTGCTTCACATATGTGAATAGCATATCTGTCTATCTATACATCTATCTATAAATTATGGGAAGGTCTGTCTGGCTGTCTGTCTGTTAACAACATTTTCAAACTCGACAGGTGTCTTGCCACGGGCACAAGTAAGTGCAGTGTAAAGTTTGACATTGTTTGGATTAGAAATGTAAAATATATTGTTAAATATATCGGTAAAAGAAGGTAATTGTTTAAAAATAAACATTCTGGCATAAACACTCTGTCAGCTACACTGTTTACTTCTGAATATTGTTTTTTATTCACAGCTTTTCTCAGAGTTCAGTGTGTAGCCTGCCTGAATCGTGTAGTTAAATTTTCCTTGGTGCTTTCTTCCATGCATAAATAAAAATGTCACTGAACTTTTGCTGTGTAATTGTAACAATGAGCACTCAAACACACCAAAACAACAATTATTAAAAACACACACAAAAACTGATTTTGCACGGGCACTTTGTCATCATTTGTAGTAGCCTATTCATACACTGTTTGCTCAAGCGTAGCGTTTTCTCTGAGTTCACTGTGTAGCCTGCTCCCTGAATCGTCACACTAACTCATTTGTGGATGTTCTGAATCTGTAAGTCAGCTATGCTCTACTTATAAATATTATATTTCATTCTGGTGTGCTTAACGTTATCACTACTGTGTAATAGTAGCTTATGCTATTCACCAACTAAACATATACTATTCAATGCATTCACAATTCTCTTTCACGGGCATCATAGCCTATTCACAAACTGTTTTTACTCAAGCGTAGCGTTTTCTCTGAGTTCACTGTGTAGTCTGCTCCCTGCATCGTGTAGTTAAATTTTCCACATTTATTTTATGTCATTATTTCAGGATCAGTATTTGCTTTCTACCATACACAAATAAAAATGTCACTGAACTTTTGCTGTGTAATTGTAACAAGGAGCACTCAAATACACCAAAACAACAATTACTAAAAACACTAAAAAAAAACTGATTTTGCACAGGCATTTTGCACTAGTTAATATTAATTTATTAATAGGCTATATAGAGCTATAGAACATTGGGGTGATGTTATAAACTACTGTGATGTTTAAAATGATTATATGGATATATATAGTCATTATACAAATCTAGTGATTGTAAACTAATGTTAAGAAGCGCACATTTGTTAACGAGTGTACTTAACATTGAGAATGTACAGCAAACAACATGTTCCCAGAACGTTTTATGATAGCCTAAATATAACATTCAGAAAATACTAATAACATAAAGATGTTCCAAGAACCTTGTTCTAAGAACGTTTTCTATCAACGTTATGAGAACTTTCATCAATCACAAATAACATCATAAAGACGTTCCAAGAACCTTGTTCTAAGAACG
Organism: Squalius cephalus; assembly: GCF_949319135.1. Taxonomy (NCBI): domain Eukaryota; kingdom Metazoa; phylum Chordata; class Actinopteri; order Cypriniformes; family Leuciscidae; genus Squalius; species Squalius cephalus. The sequence continues at coordinate 44,413,817 of NC_137126.1, read as the reverse complement.
TTTTCTATCAACGTTATGAGAACGTTCATCAATCACAAATAACGTCATAAAGACGTTCCAAGAACCTTGTTCTAAGAACGTTTTCTATCAACGTTATGAGAACTTTCATCCAGCACAACATAACATCATAAAGACGTTCCAAGAATCTTGTTCTAAGAACGTTTTCTATCAACGTTATGAGAACGTTCATCAATCACAACATAACATCATAAAGACGTTCCAAGAACCTTGTTCTAAGAACGTTTTCTATCAACGTTATGAGAACGTTCATCAATCACAACATAACGTCATAAAGACGTTCCAAGAATCTTGTTCTAAGAACGTTTTCTATCAACGTTATGAGAACTTTCATCCATCACAACATAACATCATAAAGACGTTCCAAGAACCTTGTTCTAAGAACGTTTTCTATCAACGTTATGAGAACGTTCATCCAGCACAACATAACATCATAAAGACGTTCCAAGAATCTTGTTCTAAGAACGTTTTCTATCAACGTTATGAGAACTTTCATCCAGCACAACATAACATCATAAAGACGTTCCAAGAACCTTGTTCTAAGAACGTTTTCTATCAACGTTATGAGAACGTTCATCAATCACAACATAACATCATAAAGACGTTCCAAGAACCTTGTTCTAAGAACGTTTTCTATCAACGTTATGAGAACGTTCATCCAGCACAACATAACATCATAAAGACGTTCCAAGAATCTTGTTCTAAGAACGTTTTCTATCAACGTTATGAGAACGTTCATCAATCACAACATAACATCATAAAGACGTTCCAAGAACCTTGTTCTAAGAATGTTTTCTATCAACGTTATGAGAACGTTCATCAATCACAAATAACGTCATAAAGACGTTCCAAGAACCTTGTTCTAAGAACGTTTTCTATCAACGTTATGAGAACTTTCATCCAGCACAACATAACATCATAAAGACGTTCCAAGAATCTTGTTCTAAGAACGTTTTCTATCAACGTTATGAGAACGTTCATCAATCACAACATAACATCATAAAGACGTTCCAAGAACCTTGTTCTAAGAACGTTTTCTATCAACGTTATGAGAACGTTCATCCAGCACAACATAACATCATAAAGACGTTCCAAGAATCTTGTTCTAAGAACGTTTTCTATCAACGTTATGAGAACGTTCATCAATCACAACATAACATCATAAAGACGTTCCAAGAACCTTGTTCTAAGAACGTTTTCTATCAACGTTATGAGAACGTTCATCAATCACAAATAACGTCATAAAGACGTTCCAAGAACCTTGTTCTAAGAACGTTTTCTATCAACGTTATGAGAACTTTCATCCAGCACAACATAACATCATAAAGACGTTCCAAGAATCTTGTTCTAAGAACGTTTTCTATCAACGTTATGAGAACGTTCATCAATCACAACATAACATCATAAAGACGTTCCAAGAACCTTGTTCTAAGAACGTTTTCTATCAACGTTATGAGAACGTTCATCAATCACAACATAACGTCATAAAGACGTTCCAAGAATCTTGTTCTAAGAACGTTTTCTATCAACGTTATGAGAACTTTCATCCATCACAACATAACAACATAAAGACGTTCCAAGAACCTTGTTCTAAGAACGTTTTCTATAAACGTTATGAGAACTTTCATCCATCACAACATAACATCATAAAGACGTTCCAAGAACCTTGTTCTAAGAACGTTTTCTATCAACGTTATGAGAACTTTCATCCAGCACAACATAACATCATAAAGACGTTCCAAGAACCTTGTTCTAAGAACGTTTTCTATCAACGTTATGAGAACTTTCATCAATCACAAATAACGCCATAAAGACGTTCCAAGAACCTTGTTCTAAGAACGTTTTCTATAAACGTTATGAGAACTTTCATCCAGCACAACATAACATCATAAAGACGTTCCAAGAATCTTGTTCTAAGAACGTTTTCTATCAACGTTATGAGAAATTTCATCCATCACAACATAACGTCATAAAGATGTTCCAAGAACCTTGTTCTAAGAACGTTTTCTATCAATGTTATGAGAACGTTCATCCATCACAACATAACGTCATCAAGACGTGCCAAGAACCTTGTTCTAAGAACGTTTTCTATCAACGTTATGAGAACGTTCATCAATCACAACATAACGTCATAAAGATGTTCCAAGAACCTTGTTCTAAGAACGTTTTCTATCAACGTTATGAGAACGTTCATCAATCACAAACAACATTATAAAGACGTTCCAAGAACCTTGTTCTAAGAATGTTTTCTATCAACATTATGAGAACGTTCATCCATCACAACATAACGTCATAAAGACGTTCCAAGAATCTTGTTCTAAGAATGTTTTCTATCAATGTTATGAGAACGTTCATCCATCACAACATAACGTCATCAAGACGTGCCAAGAACCTTGTTCTAAGAACGTTTTCTATCAACGTTATGAGAACCGTTCATTAATCACAAATAACGTCAAAAAACGTTCCAAGAACCTTGTTCTAAGAACGTTTTCTATCAACGTTATGAGAACGTTCATCCATCACAACATAACGTCATAAAGACGTTCCAAGAACCTTGTTCTAAGAACGTTTTCTATCAACGTTATGAGAACGTTCATCAATCACAACATAACATCATAAAGACGTTCCAAGAACCTTGTTCTAAGAACGTTTTCTATCAACGTTATGAGAACGTTCATCAATCACAAATAACATCATAAAGACGTTCCAAGAACCTTGTTCTAAGAACGTTTTCTATCAACGTTATGAGAACTTTCATCAATCACAACATAACATCATAAAGACGTTCCAAGAACCTTGTTCTAAGAACGTTTTCTATCAACGTTATGAGAACGTTCATCAATCACAAATAACATCATAAAGACGTTCCAAGAACCTTGTTCTAAGAACGTTTTCTATCAACGTTATGAGAACGTTCATCAATCACAAATAACATCATAAAGACGTTCCAAGAACCTTGTTCTAAGAACGTTTTCTATCAACGTTATGAGAACTTTCATCAATCACAAATAACGCCATAAAGACGTTCCAAGAACCTTGTTCTAAGAACGTTTTCTATCAACGTTATGAGAACGTTCATCAATCACAAATAACGTCATAAAGATGTTCCAAGAACCTTGTACTAAGAACGTTTTCTATCAACATTATGAGAACGTTCATCAATCACAAATAACGTCATAAAGACGTTCCAAGAACCTTGTTCTAAGAACGTTTTCTATCAACGTTATGAGAACTTTCATCAATCACAAATAACGTCATAAAGACGTTCCAAGAACCTTGTTCTAAGAACGTTTTCTATCAACGTTATGAGAACTTTCATCAATCACAAATAACGTCAAAAAGACGTTCCAAGAACCTTGTTCTAAGAACGTTTTCTATCAACGTTATGAGAACTTTCATTAATCACAAATAACGTCATAAAGACGTTCCAAGAACCTTGTTCTAAGAACGTTTTCTATCAACGTTATGAGAACTTTCATCAATCACAAATAACGTCATAAAGACGTTCCAAGAACCTTGTTCTAAGAACGTTTTCTATCAACGTTATGAGAACGTTCATCAATCACAACATAACGTCATAAAGACGTTCCAAGAACCTTGTTCTAAGAACGTTTTCTATCAACGTTATGAGAACGTTCATCAATCACAAATAACGTCATAAAGACGTTCCAAGAACCTTGTTCTAAGAACGTTTTCTATCAACGTTATGAGAACGTTCATCAATCACAAATAACGTCATAAAGACGTTCCAAGAACCTTGTTCTAAGAACGTTTTCTATCAACGTTATGAGAACGTTCATCAATCACAAATAACGTCATAAAGACGTTCCAAGAACGTTGTTCTAAGAACGTTTTTTTCTCAACGTTACAAGAACGTTAATAACGTTGTATGAACGTTCCGAAAACATTATTTTAATAACGTTGTGTACTAACATTTACACAACTTTTAAAGAACGTTAGTGAAAGTTCTGGGAACGTTCCCTGTTAGCTGGGAAGGCTAATGATGCCGAATGCACATGTATAAAATAAGCAAGGAACCGTTCATGCAGAATTAATGTCTCAAGTCTCAAGACGCATTGGTTCAATTTTTAAGTACTTTCAAGTTGTTTGTTTATATAGACCAACAGTTAAAAATATTGCTCAATTATTTTGTTCAATGATTGTGGAAATGTACTGACATCTAAAGCCACTTTTGGCCTGATTTGCTCATTTGAGACAATGACTTTAAATGATCTTCATGAGGGCTTTTCTCAACAAATGCTAACCAATGTGAATCATTATCTTCATTTAATGTAATTCATATTAAAAACTTTAAGTAAGTAATTGATTGAAAGACATTTAAAATTTAAACTTGTGTCAGTGTTGTTATTGTTAACTAAAAATAAAACCATTAGCAGAAATAAAATTAAACAGATGAAAAAGTTAAATAAGAAATGTTGCCTTGGCAACTGACTTAAGTTTTAGCCTATAGGCCTTATTCGCAAACACCGGAAGTAGCTAACCGCGGCCATATTGTTGACATGACATGTCCTGCCCTTAGCCGCACGCAGATTTCAGTTGAGCGGAGCAGTAGCCTAATGGCTTCATCTCGTCGGTATCAAGAAAAAATAAGCTTGATTGGTGTGGACCCATATCAAATAGACCCAATAGTCTTAAGTAAAGATCTGTCTTTATTGCCAGCCGTAACTTATCCGGATATTTATCAGAGCTGCCAACTCTCATGCATTCACCGTGAGACACAGGCAATTGACCCTTTTCACATGCTCTCACGCCACACATCCATTTTCTCATGCACAGAAAAATCGCGAAGCAAAGAGGACACGGAGACCGACAGACTAGACAGTTACTTATATAAAAAAATATCTCTGCTCTCAGGTTCTGTCACTTTTATTACAAAATTCAAACAATACCGTTTTGGCGCTTGTAAATGTGATGCGACAGATCCCTAGCGGCACGTGAATCGATCATATCTAACGTTAGCTACAGTATAAACACGAATGAGCAATGTTGAAAGATACAGTATAACTTACCGAAATCGAAATGTATATTCCTCATACATAATATAGACCAATCAATCGAACAAAGGCGTCAATAAAACAGCTGGAGAACAATTATGTCACATAACATTTGGTTTAATGACCATAATATATAGGCTATAGCAAGTTAGTTGGCTAGAAAAAAAAAGAGGTAACAGTTATAGAGAGTATTTTGCTAAATATGTGTACTATATTACATATTTATTATATTTTTACTTATATCATTAAATAAAGTTATTATAATAATAATAAAAAACGCATTATCTCTCTCTCTGTATTTTTATCATTAGGTGAGTTGTTACTCATTACTGCCTATCTTGTGTAGCCCACCTAATATTTATCCACATGATGGGAACAGACTTTGCTGTGGGGAAAGTCTCTCCTGCGCTGGCTCAACTCCTCTGTCTCCTTCCCTTCACGTTTTCTGACAGTCGGTATATCATAAAAACTAACTCCGGGGTACTTATTGCTGTTGTTAGAACAGCGGGTATTACACAACACACCATCGCGCTGTAAAAAAAAAAAAAAAAAAAGCGATAATGCCATGGATAATACGACGCTGACTCGCTGGTCAATTGACAGGCTGACAGTAGCCGTGGTTTCTATGTCAACAACATGGCCGCCGCGAACATTGATGACGTAGATCGAATAAGAACTATACAATTCTGTCATTTACATTTTATTTCTAATGACTTCATTTCTTCTGTGGGAAAAAAACAAGTTTTAAATCTTATCTTGTCCATTCAATGAAAGCATTTTTTGGTTTATTTTTGTCCTCTTCCACGTATAAAGCTATGGTATGCCTTCAGAATATTGTGCATGAGTAATGTTGACTACTATATTTTTGATGAAATGACATAAACTGCAGCTACCAAGAAAAAAAATGCCTAAATTTTGTATACTTAAATCACTGAGTCTAAAACTGAAATAAAAATAAAATAAATGCTTTTATTGAATGCAAGGGTAGTTTTTTTTTTTTTTTTTTTTTTTTCATGAGGGTAAGTCAACAATAACACAATGCTAATTTGTGGGTAAGCTAACCCTTTAAAGGTCACATTTTAGGAATAATGTACCATGAAAATGCTGTAATAATGATAAAGTGTGGCTTTACTACACTCTCTCCCTCTCTCTCTCCTCATACAATTATTAAGGATCATAGACTTTACTTAAGTGGGCCTAAAGTGCTTATATTTAGCTTTATTACTCTTGGGCCGCTGGACTGTATTATGCTATATAACCTGCTTGTCAAACCGATCCACTGTCTCAATGGTATCCTTCACAGTTGCCATGACTTTGGCTGTGATTGATTTCTCAGTGTCTTTTCTGACAGCTTCACTCCTGCACACTGAAATGGCAGAAATGCTTGGACCTTCACCCTCTTTATGAGACGGCCTATTCTTCTTCAGAGTTAAAGATGCTCTTCCGCTTGTTTATGCAGTGAGGCTTTAACTACCTTTGGATTTGTGTTTTTGTGCTAAATCAATGCCTGAAAGCCTTGAGCATGCAACATCTGAGCTGGCAAACCTTGCTTTCACAGTTCTCTCAGATCAGAGATAAATTAAATTTCTTTATTCAATTTAGTCACTTTAAAGAATCTATTACCCAAAAATGAAAATTTGGTCATCATTTAAATACTTTTGACTCTTTATTCTCAATAAGAAACACATTTTGGCCATTTTTTTTCTGGCTTTGTACATCATACATTTCGTTTCACAGAAGAAAGTCATACAGGTTTTGGAATTACATGAAGTTAATTCTTGGGTGAATCTCTTTAATATGATGAGTCGTACCCATTAACATATTTCAGCATGTTGTCACTCTTAAAAATTAACGTTCTTTACTGGCATCTTTGACATCCATGGAACATTTCCATTCAACAAAACATTCTTCATAATGAAGAAAAAAAAAAAAGAGTCTTCTTTAGATTCTTAAAATGCTCTTCACACACTCTTCAAAGTAAAGGTTCTTTATTGGCATTGATGGTTCCATGAAGAAGCTTTAAACATCCATGGAAACTTTTAAGTTTTTTTTTTTTTTTATAGTGGAAAAGGTTCTTTTTGCATTAATAAAATAAATCTTTTAAGAACATGTTCACTGAAAGGTTCTTTGAGGAACCAAAGATGGTTCTTTTATGGCATCACTGTGAAAACCCAATTTTGGAACCTTTATTTTAATGGGTGCACAAGAAAATATGTTTTTCTATTTGGAATCTTTACTTTTAAGAGCATGGTGCGCTTCCACTCCTGAGCAGTAGGGGGCAGTGTAGGCAAGGCTCGCCTGCGTTATCCCTTCTAGCACATTGATTCTGTGGAGACTCTTGGGATTCTTGGAGCTCAGACATGGCTGAGAATGGCTCAGCGCCCGCATTGTTTCTTCTTTTATCCTAGTCATTCCTTTCTCCCATCACTTTGCATATTTCTACCTTGACTAAACAAGGAGCAGGGGAAGTTTTTAGGGAAGCTCTGGAGAGGAAGAGCTCATTTTAATTGCTCAGAGCTGTTCACATGCATAAATACATGTCTAAAATGGGAGGACAAGTCCCAGATGCCTGTTTCCTTTGTATTACCCCTTCATAAGCCCCCTGTGCACCAATATTCTGTGATTCGCTGTACATCCCATATGAATAATGTTCATGATGAGAGGTTGTAAATCTGCCCAGCTCGGCATCCCACATCAAGGCTCTTTTTGCGACTACGGGCAGCTTACTGATTCAATGGGACGTGTTTATGCAATGATGCATTGTCATTTGTGTGACGGTGGGTCAGATCTCATCAACCATCACCAGCCTGACCACTGATGATCTAAAATCTTCCAAAATTTACTGGGAAAGCCTGGAGATGATTGGAGATGCTAGTCTCTAATGCAGGGTTAATGCCAATGGTTTTGAAATATGTGGTGTCCACATACTGATATGCAAATATACACTTATAATCTGAGAAGATTATGACAGAACTTTGTATTTTTATTAACATACATTTACGAAACAGCAGATCAATAATCATATTGTTGATCTGGCCTCAGCCCATTCACCCAAAATTTAATACAATAATTAATACATTCTCAAAGTTTCAATCTTTCTTTTTACTTTCTTTTATATGCAGAACATGCGACCCAAAACTGTCAAGCTTCAAAAAGAACAGAAGTTTATTCCTTAATTATTATTATACCATGGGCTGTTTAAATACTCGATTCTGATTGGCTGGAAGGTGTGCAGTAAAACCGTTTAATGCACAGGTAGTTCCAGTCAGTTTGATTACAGTTCGAAATTAATCCGCTACATTGGTAACCATAGTAACACAGATACACTTGCAAGCAGAGTGAGAGACGCATATGAAAACGTTTAGGTAGGCTTAAGCAACGAGGGGACTGTAGCTGCTAGACTTTAAAGAAGAGATCGACGCACACAGGTAACGTTAACTCGTGCACGCATCTCTCTCTCTCTCTCTCTCTCTTTGTTCCTTCTCCTTCAGTTCTCTGTCTCTCTCTTTTAATAATGAATTTAAATAAATGTGAATTCATTCAAATAAAAGCAATCCGATGGCTCTACTTTATTTAAAGCGGACGGAGTGCAAGAACTGACGAGCCTAAACTTAAGAAATAACCGTCATTTTTACACGTCTGTTAAAAAATTACACTGTAAACATCAGTTACAGCTTTAACTTATTTTTAACTTGGCAAATAGCCAAGGTATAAGCGGGATAATCCACGGCTAGCCATGCATTAAAGAATTTTAATGCACTTCGTAGAGGCAACCACCCTCCGCTTCGCGTCGGGTGGTTCTTCGCCTCTACGTCGTGCATTAAAATTCTTTAATGCATGGCTAGCCGTGGATTATCCCTTACTTATTTATTATTATAGTTAATATAATTATACAATAATTATTTCCAAATATTGTAATTTAATTATTATGATTACAGAAAACAACATTGGAAAGAAACATCACAAAAGCAAAACAAACCAGAGAAAACAAGCACAAAAAAAAGCCGATTGCACCTTTGAAACTAATATACTTTTGCTAATAAGACCAGCGTTTAAATCAGGTCTGCGAAGAAAAAAATACTTCAAAATAAATATAAAAAACAAGCAGCATTAGTAAAAAAGTAGCGTGAAATTAGTATATGAATGTTATGTCTTTTAAAGTGACACAATCTCTTAGGCTGGCTATCACCAGACCAAGCTCAATCTTTTAAGAGTGAACATTAGTCTGGGGAGTCTGCTCTGTATTTTCTACTGCACAAGAGGTGTGATCAACGGGCATAGTTCAAATGACTCTGTACGCAATTGGATAATCCTTCAACCAATCAGACCAATGATCTGGGTAACGTACTTTGCAGAGGAATGTGAAAACTCCAGGCAGGAAATGTGTAACCAAACGTGTTGATCAGCGTTTGCAGAAGCAGCGATCGAGGGATTTTTGCAGGTTATGCAAAAAAAAGTTTGTGGTATTTACACCCACTCGAGCGATTTATTTTCTGAAAAGAAACCATTGAGCATCCTCAAGAGGTTAAAAGGTATTGGACAGAGCCGTAACGGCTCTGGAATTGGATACACTAAAGACAGAGCAGAGTAATCCCTACTGAGACCATACCTGCAGTGTTTGTCCAGAGGTTTAATCGTTTGGCTAGCATTGTGATGTCATCATGTGTGTTGTATCCAATGCTGGAGTCAATTTAAACGGGATATACTCTCTCAGGAAACCGACTAATCACGAGCCCAAGATAACGTTTCTATTCTCTCCGATTATAAAGCTGTTTCTTGTCCTTCTTGTACTTTTAGAATTCTGGCTAGCAAGCATAGCCGCTTGTTCGTTGGGGGCACAGTGCCCACCTTCGGCCTTGGCAAAGGACGTGGCAGTAACCTGAGGGCACTTGGCACGTCCACACAGTGGCTGCTATCTACCCTAACGCCCTCCTGCCGTTCCTCGCTTCTTCGCTCTGCTTCCCAGCATTAATTAAACTTGGATGCAGCTGAAGTGCTGCGGTTAATACCCGCTGAAACCTCGGCACCTGCTAGCTTCCAGAGACATCCCCACTGTGAAGTCATGAATAAAATTCATGTTGGTGTTTAGGATTAGTCAACTTCTCATTTTTCCTGACCCTTAAAACGTCCCGGACTTTATTAGACATTTGTTGACATGACAAACATAGTGAGATTTCTACCAGTTTTAATGATTTAACTGTCCTTGGATCTCAAAGGATAGAATAGTATTTTTTGTTTGTTTGTTTGTTTGAGCTATGATTTCAGAATGAGTTTTACAAGTGCACTCAGTAATGAGTTCCTATAGTTAAATTTTTTCCTGTTTGTGAAACATCTCTTATGCTTGCCCAGATTGCAATTATTTTATTAAAAATACAGTAAGAACAGTAATTTTGTGAATTATTAGCCTATTACAATTTAAAATAACTTGTATATTTTAAATTATTATTTATTCCTGTGATGCAAAGCTACATTTTCAGCCTTCAGTATACCATGATCCTTCAGAAATCCTTCATGCTAATTTGCTGCTCAATAAATATTTCTGACTATTATAAATATTGAAAACAGTTGTGCCGCTTAATATTTTTGTGGATGTGACGAATAGAAAGTTCAAACTATTTATTTGAAGCACATTTTTGTAACAACGTACGAGTCACTTACAATGTCATGCTGATCAATTTCTTTACTGAATAAAAGTAATGTGAATGATAAATATTATAAATAATTTATAATAGTATTATAATAAGTATTATAATAAGGCACACACCAGCACCAAAAATGAATGAAAGAGAGCGGGGTTCAAATCTGACCTGCAAAGCAAAATAGTTTAAAATGCATATTAAAATAAGATATTTCAAGCACTTACTGTAAATCTAATAAAAATGTATGTATACACAAACAATAAGTGAATTCCTTTCTGGCTTTCCTAAACTGATTAAATCAGAGCAATAGCTGTGAAGTTACCGTGTTCTCATCTGGTGTAAAGGAACTGGGCCAAGTGATGTACCAGAAGCCAAATGCCTGGAGGATTCTTCCTCCTGTAAGGGTTTACACCCTTCCTAATTTAGCACCACTGATCCACACCCCATCCCTCCGGTTTGGCGGAACTCAACAAAAATGAGTTTTACTTCAGCAGCAGAAGATGGAGATAGAAAGTCAGAAATGCATGTATTCTTGCACAGATGAATTCATGTGCTTATTCTCTCCTTTTCTGTATTAAAGATGGCAGTTCAGAATGTAATACTTGAATGCTGCATATGTTTACTGTATAAAGTATGTAAATCAAACTTATTATGCAATGAGAAATATTTTTAAACAGTTGGGCAGTGGTGATACACCTACAATATGGTTCAAATAAATGAATTGAATAATTTATATTTGGTCAGAATATACAGCTAGTGTTTAAATGATTTAAAAAAAATAAAAAAAAATCTTTAATGAAATATTTACCATATTTTGAAAATAATTTTTAAATCATGCAAACATGATTTCTGCCCTCAAATGGTGTATTTACTATGGAAGATTGTTTCCGCCACAAAATAATAAAAAAAGGTAATTGCAACTTTTTTTTCTTGCAATCTTGCAATTGTGAGGGGGAAAAAAGTCAGAATTGTGAGATGAAGTCACAATTATCTTTTAAATAGTTTTATACCATAAATTACATCATCTACCAGCAGGGTTTGATATTAATTCCAGTTCACACAAGGAATAGATGGTAAAGTCAAGCTCATTGCGTTCTGGGATAGCTGTTGTGTGCTGTGTGCTCTGTCATAACCCTGCAAATTATGGAAAATGTAGTCAGTCATCAAGGTATTCAATGCTTACAGAAAAGCTGCCTACTCAGTATTAACCGTATACATACATGTGTACTATATATTACAGAAAAGTATCTGAAGTATAGTTGTATGACATACTGAAAATAGTCAAAGGTGTATAGTTTCTGGCTCATATTGATGTGTTTGATTAGAGTTATTCTGAAACTAAAGCCCTGGGAATAATTAATTAATGCAGTTATAGATTCACAGCAAAGACACTGGAATTAAACACACTGTTATGTCCCAGAATGAGCAATTACACATTAACCAAACCTAAGCTTATTTGAATTTATTCACCAGATGTTCACATTATAATGGTAGTCTAACAATCTGATCTGAGCTTGTTAGCAAAGTAATTCATCCATTACAATGTACTAGAGCCTACAGACACCGCATCCACTTTCACGGCTTTGAATAGTCTATTCATTACAAGTTGTGCAGCACTGTTGAACTGCATTGTGTACCTGCTGCAGTCGATGCAAACACACAAAAACTTTAAAATGCAGCAGTCAAGAATTGAAGTACAAGCTCATCATACAAGACCAAAATCATGTGTCTGTATGGCAAGCCGTTGTAACATTTAATCCTTAAAACCTACTAGTCTCTATTTTCATGCTACTAGATACTAGTATCTATTCCATTCTTTAGGTCCTAGTGCCTATTCTTTAGATACTAGTACCTTTTTAAAAGATACTAGTACTTATTCATTTATATTCTAGTGCATATTAAATTGGTACTAGTATGTATTTATTATATACTGGTACTTATTCATTAGTTACTAGTACTTATTCAATAGATAGTAGTACTTATTCATTACTAGTACTTATTTCAATAGTGACTAACTATTCCTTTGTTTCTAGTAATACTTTTTTATTTTGTTCTTTTTTTGCCATTGACTTCTTTGGGGATCTGTCATTCAGATATCAACTATTCAGTTCTGACTAGTGTGTATTCCAATTGTGACTAGCACATATATAAGATACTAGTAGTTATTCATTAGATACTAATACTTATTTTTTTAGATACTAGTAGATACCGTACTAGTATTTATTGAATAAATAATAGTACAAAGTCATTAGATACTACCTATTAAATAGATACTAGTACTTATTCATTAGCTACTAGTACTTATTCAATAGATACTAGTACTTATCTATTAGATACTAGTATTTATTCCAAATGTTACTTGTGAGATTTTTTATTTTACTAGTAAGATTTTTAATTGAACTCTGCAGTGGCTGTACTTATTTTTAATAATGGCCGTACGTTCTGACTAGTCATAATATAAGACAAGTAAAAAAGCAGTTGTGACTAGTAAAATAAGAATAGTTACTAGTAACAATTACAAAAGATACTAGTGTCTATTGAATAAGTACTGTCTATTTAATAGGTACTAGTATCTAATAGGTACTAGTATCTAATGAATAAGTACTATTAGCTAATGAATAAATACTAGTATCTATTTAATAGGTTCTAGTATCTAATGACTAAGTACTAGTATCTATTGAACAAGTACTAGTATCTAGGTACTATCTAAACAAATAAGTACTAGTACCTAATGAATGACTATTACGATCTAATAAATGCGTACTAGTCACAATTGGAATACATACTAGTCAGAACTGAATAGTTGATAGATCCCCATAGAAGTCAGTGGCAAAAATTTTAAATGTGTTACTAGTAACAAAAGAATAGTTACTAGTCACTATCGAAATAAGTACTAGTGTCATGACTCTTGTGGAAGCAAAGACGGTAATCGTATCTAAATGCAGCAGTAAACTTTAATTAACTCAGGACAGGGTAAACTCAGAACGGGAAACAGGTACACGCACACGGAACGTACATACAATAACTGACCAGGAACAAGAGAGCACACAGGGTTTAAATACACAGAGGGGATCAGGGAACGAGACACAGCTGGGGCAAATGAGAACAACGAGAGGGACCATACAAACTAACAAGACAACACACCTGAAACAAGGGAACTAATGATTAAGCAAGCTAGGAATAACTGAATACAATAAGCACCGGCAGAATCAAAGAAACTGAACAAAATAAAACAAAGTCCAAACACAAACAGAAACATGACAAAAACAGACCCTGGTTGTCACAACTAGTATGAATAAGAACTAGTATATTTTTAATAGGAACTAGTATTTAATGAATAAGCATTATCTAATAATGAGGACTAGTAACTAACGAATAAGTACTAGCATCTAATAAATAAGTACTAGTACCAATTCAGTAGGCACTAGAATCTAATACTGTCTATTAATAGGTACTATGAGTACCAGTCTCTAAAAGAAAAAAAAGAACTAGTATCTAATGAATAACTACTAGTATCTTTTAAAAATGTACTAGTATCTAAAGAATAGGCACTAGTATCTACATAATAAGTTCTAGTAGCATGAAAATAGATACTAGTAGGTTTTAAGGATTAAATGTTAAAATGGCTTGCCATGGTGTTTGTGAGAAGATGAGCTTACGGTGACTCACCTTTGACCCATAAACAAGAAAAGCATAGTCGCCTGATGCTTTTAGCATATGCACTTAACAAATCCTCAGATACCACTCAGTTTAAAAGGTTCTTGTTATTTTCAAAGCCTTCCTCTTGTGCATGTTCGACAGGTCAGATGTTATCCTACTGTCTTATTCTGTAGTACTTTTTTCTATTTATTATTTATATTGAGCACTTGTATTGACACTGCAGACATCAGGGCTGCTTTCAGGAATTAATTCGTTAGATACAATTTTTAGATAAATTGCTGAAATGTATTTCTATTTGATCTATTAGCTGATAAGATGCTGGACAAAATCCTCAGCCACATTAAAATCAACATGAAATTGCATTTGTAAGATAACTCACTTTACTTCTATTCTGAAAAGAAAAAACTGATCACAGTTTCCACAAAAATTACTTAGAAGCACAACTGTTTTTCACATTGGTAATAAGAAATGTTTCTTGAGCAGCAAATCGGCATATTAGAATGATTTCTGAAGGATCATGTGACTGAAGAATAATGATGCTGAAAATAAGCTGAGCACTAATGTGAATGACTGATGTAACATTAAAGTTTGTAAGACAAATCTTGCTCCATCCTTTCTCATTACTCAAAGTAGGAAGAACAACAATCAGCATTAATATACACAGTTTTAGGTAATAGTGGCCCACAGCTGATTAGCAGAAGAATTTCAGTAAGACCGTAATAACCTGAGTTAGCTGGTTAGCAGGAGACCTACACAATATAAAACCCCAAACTGTATTTTGAACACTCAAAATGCATATATAACATATATAGATACAATAAATATATACATCAATAATTATTCATACTTACAGGTTGTGATTTTGAGGAGCAAGCTGGTCCAAATAAACCAACACATTCTCATACCCAAGACGTCACTTTTTGTCACTTTCAACCATGCTTCAATATCTGACGCTCAAAGCACCCTTTAGCGTCCATATGTGACGCTTCGGTTATGGGTAGGTTTAGGCGTCATGTAACTGACGCTTTCGAAAGCGTCAATATCCGACGCACAAAGCACCCTTAGCGTCAATATGAGACGCTTCGGTTGGGTAGGTTTAGGTCTGTGGTAGGGTTATGCGTCTCATATGGACGCTAAAGGGTGCTTTGAGCGTCAGATATTGAAGCATGGTTGAAAGTGACGTCTTGGGTATGAGAACGGGCTGAATAAACTGAGTACTGACCCATCTTTCAAGAGCAAGCGCTTTGGGAATCCCGTGTTGAACTCCGAGATTTGAGAAGCAGTCACAAACACAAAATGATGTGTTTGGGCGGGTCAAGTTGTCTGTGGACAGACAACATACAACATAGGCGGGTATTATGCAAATATATTTTCTAGTGACATAGAACCGTCACAGGGTGAGATTCGAATTGCAGACAACACGTTTAGGCAGTTCAGAGTCGATTCTTTCTTTTAGGAGACAATAACTTTATCTATCGCATTCTCTCGGTATGTATTTGCTTCACTGCTATTCACAAATCCTCTCCTGTGTCCCCATGACATAATAAAGTGTCCACTGGATGTGCACTTCAGAATCTCACTAGAATTAGTAAGTAGTTCCGGTGTGTGGCAAGCAGGGCGGAGCAGAGAGCCATGGGAATGGAGCGAGGCCAGTAGTGCGAGTGTTTATGACCGTCACCTGCGCACCACACCGGTCTCGAGTCCCTCAGAGGAGCTCCAGAAAGAAAAAAGGAGGAGTGACAACATTGGGAGAGGAGAGAGGACCAGGCCTGTACTTTGTTTTATTATGTTTTTATGTGGTAGTCGTCTGTGAGGGGCTGCCACTTTACTTTCGTTTTGTTGTTTGTTTATTTTGGGGATTAAATGGGGTTCTATTATGCTTTTTCACTTTTTCAACTTTAGTTAGTGTGTAATATTGCTGTGTGAGCATAAAAATGATCTGCAAGGTTACAAAGCTCAAAGTCCACTCCAAAGTCCACTCTGTTATTTAACAGAATCCACTTTTTCAAGAACAACAACGAATGGCTCGTTTGGATTATAACACATTTTTTTTTCCTGATCTTATGAAGTCATAATATTCCTCATTTAAATAATCCGCGCCCACGGAATACGCAAAAAAGTTGGAGAGGCCTGTTTTTTTCCACCCCGTAAAAAGTTTGTCCTAAGGCTGACGAACTTGGAGAGGTTAGAATTTATTTTTACCACTGTTCCTGAACATTATAACCTCAACATTGTCTGTGTTGCACATTTTACGGAGAACAGCAGACTACCGGTATATGCTTTGTGCAGGCTATACGCACAAAAGCTTCTCCTGAAAGACGTAGCCATTCCCATTTTGTCGGGACAATCTGTTGTTTATGGATCACAACTTGTAAGTATGTCTTATTATTTGTAGTTGTTTTTTCTATTTACAGTTCCAATTATACGTTTTATGTAGTTGCTATGATGTAAAAGAAGGGCAAATCTTTACCTCCACTAGCCTGCTAACTTACATTACAGTATTGATGTAGTGTTTACTGTAGCTTTTATAAGCTCTTGCTTTTGTAAGACTGTTCAACGCCACTAGGAAAATTATCCGTGATTTTGTGATCGATTACTGTTTGCATTACCATAGTTTTCCGACAAATATGATTAAATGGTGGATAACATGATATCTTTAAGAAAAAAAAAAAAAAAAAAAAAAAAACATACCACTCTGAAACGTCCTGTGAAATCAGTGCTTGTAAAGTCTGTTCTGCCCAATCCTCTTGTAAGTTAACATTGTCAGGGTCTGAATTGGGCTTGAATTGGTTTAAAATTAACGCCATCGTTAATATTTACTTCTGAGTAAAGCTTGTGGTTATGAAGGGCTGTGACATTTCCCGAACATGCGCTAAGCGCTGCCAATCACAACACACTGGGCTAGCTAGCCAATCACAGCACATTTCGTATTTCGGAAGGAGGGGCTTCATCAAAAATGACGCGTTCAACCAGACTGGGGTGAGAGGTGCTGTAATAATGTAAAATATGTGAAACATAATGTGTTTTTTGAACAATCATGTTCTAGTACACCCCAAATACAAAAAAAATCAAGACTTTGTAAAAGGGGCATAATAAGACCCCTTTAAAGTTTGTTTAAAGTTTGCCGGTTCCCACATCCTTCTTCCCTGAACACAAACCTTGCCACAGGGTATTTGCATCTGTTTTATGAATACTGAGAATTTAGACATACTACTCTTTTCACATACTGTTTTTTTTTTTTTGCCTACTATATTGTAGGGAAGTTTGCAATTTCAGATGCAGTCAAAGTTTTTGGCTCCAAATAATCTTTAACATAAATACTAGAATGCTCCCTCATTCCAAAACTAAATAAATATGAATGATCTGACCCCAAACTCACGTCGATGATTTGGCCAATGTTGCCAGAACCATATTCACCTACTTAGAGTGATGCTAATACAGTTATGTTAAGCTAGGAATGGAGAGCAAATGTTAACATCTATTAAAAAAACACTTCAGTTTTAAGAAGCAATCTTTTTTGTTAACAGCATAAATCTGAAAATAATTTCAAAAGCAAGGGTAACGTCCTTCACTTTCAGAGCTGCTGCCATCCGCCGCCACATGCTGTGAAGCCCTCAACGGACCACGAGAAATGTTTTGAACAATAGTGTCAAAAAGAATTCTGTTTCCCTCTACCATTGGAACGAACATGAATTATGTGGGAAAAATAAATAACGTCTGCACAATGCCAACCCAGGGCAACATGAGAGAATGATTGTGCTTCAAAGCCGTTGGAATATACAGTATTAACAACACTTCCATTACAGGCCATGTTACATGAAGCATTACCACCGTTGACTTTTGAGATTCGATAACATCCATCACGGAAGATTCAGAGAATAAAAACGCATTGCATGAACATTCATAGAAGCGCATAGTCAGGGGGCCGGCGCATTACCCCTGAGTGTGCCTGTCGCTCCTTTAATCAAAGCTGACTTTTTTACGCCGCCTAGGGGATCCAGGGGAATCAAAATGTCATTATTCTGCAGGGATATGCTCAACGAACCTTGCTGACCTGTTGTGCTGTTAAAGTAGACAGTATTCAGACAAGGCTTTAAAAGAGAAGTTCTCAGACAGTAGATGACTTTGAGTTTGTGAATGCACTCAATAGGTATTTTGAGACATATCTGTTTCCGAGACAAGGCGACGGCATTTAAACCATTGACTCTATACGTTCATCATACCTTGTGGGTATCAGTCTGGATTCCTTTGCATCAGACCATTTCATATAATCGCACAAATGTCTCCTCAATACAAAAGGCTGAGAGAGAAATTAAGCTTATAACTCAATAAAGGAGTTACGAAACAGAAGAATCCGAGGTCAGATCTCTACCTTCAGACGTCTGCTAAGGTTCTGCTGAATAGATTCAGAGGTCTTTGAAGTGACTTCAGGCTGTTCAGGCCACTTGTCTCCGCTAAGGGCTTCTGAGCACAGGCTGTCTGTGGCAGAAAAGGCTGTCTGGAAAAGTGAAAGAATGACACTGGCCTCGGCTTTGCATCTCAGAGTCTGTCTGTGCTGTTTAGAAACATCTGATAACAAGCATGAAGTCTGCTGAAATGTGTGTCTGGAAAGGAAAAGATTGAGGGAATGTGAGCAGAAGGAAACATGTGAGGTTTTATAGTATCATTCTTAATAAAAAAAGTTTGAGGGTGCCAAACCTCTGCCAGCGAGTCTATTTTCAGGGTAATTAAATGTCATAAACATTTGACACGCTTTATTGCACCCAGTAGATCTAAAGAGTACAGCAATGTGAAAGTTCCTATGAGGCCTACGATGGAGAAGAATTAATGATTTTTTTTTTTACTTTAAAATAAACAATCGGTAAGCATGGATCTGATTTAATGTGTAAAGATTGTAAGTCTTTCACCAACACCGCTATCCATTTTCACCTGGACTTGTTTTTGAATACAGTAGATAGTTTCTACATTGTGTGGTCTAACTAAAAACTGGTAACTGGTTTGTTGAGGGATTGAGATGCTAAAAAGCAGCTTGGATGTTCCAAAACAGTTTAAAACCAAACTCAACTTACAGTATGTCTAATTTTCCAGCAATTATAAAGCATGTAGTTGCATTTTGTTTCTACATTGTGTGGTCTAACTAAAAACTGGTAACTGGTTTGTTGAGGGATTGAGATGCTAAAAAGCAGCTTGGATGTTCCAAAACAGTTTAAAACCAAACTCAACTTACTGTATGTCTAATTTTCCAGCAATTATAAAGCATGTAGTTGCATTTTTTTTCTGCACTACATTACAAGTAAGTGTTACACTAGCTGCTTATGGGGGTAGTAAAGGTATTGACCAGACAGTACAATAGAATGTATAACTAGCAGCTAACGCTCAGCCTAAGATAACACCGCACCTCGTCTGGGAAGTCAAAAAATCTTTTGGATAAAATTTTAATATTCTGTTGAAATCTTTTCTTGCACTTATTGTCAATCTTTTTTATTGACAGGACAGTGGAGAAAGGGCAGGAAATAAAAAGAGGTGAACAGGATCAGGAAATGACAAGCCATACTTGCGTGAACTTGCGTCACCCACATAAGCACCACAGCTCATGTCAGACCACTATTGCTGGCCACAAGAGCATTCTTATTCCATGTCGTTGAATAACATGCCATGAAAAAAAGACCTCATGAAATCAAAATGATGCTTGTGTTGTGTATTTGAAGTTTGTATGTTAGCTGTTCTCAGCCATTATTGTGTATTTATTTATTTATTTATTTAAATGACTTATTATGGAAATAATATACTGTAAAATAATATACTTAAATGCAAACTGAATGTAATGTTTACACATGCTTAAGAATGTTTATGAAGCAGGACTTAAGTACATCATTATATGTAATTAATTACTTAACACATCTATTGGAGTGAACTGCCGAATACTGACAAGCATATTGACAAAAAATTTAAGGTTAAGTAAAATATACTTTAATGTAATTTTATTAACTTGCATGTAATGTATTTAAATATGTAATTTCACATATGTAACAATGAAGTTGCTTATAATTTGAACTGTAGTGTGTAGTATAACACATGTGCTTTAGTATGTCTTTAAAACAAGTGTATTAACACACAATGATTTAAAATGTACTTTAAATAAACTTTTAATTTGACATTATTACAAAGAGTGTTAAAAACATCTGGTGTGTCTAAATTCGCTTACTTGTGTACTATTCTATGGCTTTTTTTTTTTTTTTTTTGGTATAAATAGTGTGAGTAGTGTGTTCACACAGAAAGTTTCACATAGAAAAAGCAGACTTTAAATACCCGGATGATGCACTTAATTAATAAAAACCGAAAGTGTGGAATGTTGGACACTTCATGCACTCAAATGTCTCAGTTTTAATTACGTAGTGGAGAGGGAGGGCCATCAGACTCCAACAATGAATAACAAAATAACCTTACAAAATTCACACACTATACGCATGAGTATAGTACATAAGTACATAGTGTATAAGTGCATAGTGTTTAATTTGGGACACAACTATAGTCATGAAAGTGTACTCTCTTTATGTACACTTACTGTAAATTTGTATGTGGCCCATTAGTGGCCCATAATTTCATTAACATAATTTTATATATTATCTGCAAATACAGTTTAAAATGCACGCACACACACACACACACACACACTGTATACACTACAAGTACACAAGTTAAGCACACTTCTTTTTCACAAGGTATGCTAGTGCACTCCCCACAGAATGACAAATCAAACAATGGACAGAAAATTGACTTAAAGGGGTGGTATAATGCTCTTTTCACAAGATGTAATATAAGTCTCTGATGTCCCCAGAGTGTGTATGTGAAGTTTTAGCTCAAAATACCCATGAAATATTGATAAAATAAACATGTTAAAATTGTCACTTTTTAGGGGTGAGCAAAAATGCACAGGTTTTGTGTCTGTCCCTTTAAATGCAAATGAGCAGCTGCTCCCGGCTCGGGGGGTGGAGCTACAACAGCTTGTGTCCTGAAAATTTCAAAAACTTTTGTGTTTGTTTTAATTTATGCAGCTAATGTGGAGTTAAATATCTTCTAATCATCGATTAGCATATTCTGTCATGATAATCTATAAATCGTGTTCCCGGGGGCGGGGTTTATGTAAATTTTAGGGTTAGTGATGTCACTAACCCGGGAGGAATGTCGTGTAGTTCCTACCAGCCGTTTGTTGTAGTCCTTAAAAAGCAATTTCTTTAAAAGAAAATATCTCCCTTTACTTTGAACTTTGAGCATTGTAATTTGTGACTTGGCATATATTGTTTATGTTCAAACAGCAACATTACACACTAACTGAAGTTAAAAAAGTGAAATTATAATCAACCACACCTTTAAATATTGCTAATATGCACTACAGTGCAACAGTACTGTACACAGTGCTGCACACAATATGCACTGTGCAGCATAATCAGTGTGTCAGTGTTACGATCCCGGTTTTACGTTTCCCTGTTTTGTCTTAGGATTCTTATTTTGATATGTAGTTCCTGTGTTTTACTTCCAGTGTTTGCCTCATTTCCTTAGTCCAGCCCTTGCTATCTTGCGTATTTAAACCCCAGTGTTTGTCTGGTGTAATCATTTTTGGATGTTACGTGTGTTTGTTTCAGTTCTGGCCGTGTCTGGAATATTCCGTTACTGCCTGGATTTACTCCAGTTGTGTTTGTTTAAATAAATGTTTCTGCTGCACTTGGATACAATGCTTCCTCGTTTCTGAAACAGCCGTTAGATAGTCAGTAAATAATCATGCATTTGATTAACGATTCAATATGCTGCCTAGGAGCAGAAGTGGTCGCTAAATCTTTTGGGCCAAGTTCTGATGCTGTTTAACCTTCAGCAAGATTGCAGTGAATGGATTCCTGAATGATTGGCACAAGGCTATATTATAGCAGTTGCCGCGGTAGTTGCCTTCAATAGAAAATATCTGACCCAGTTATCTTTCCTGCAGTCACGATAACTGGCTTTTGTGTGGCCGCATTGCCAACCGTTCCCAGTCAGGACACAGCACAACGGTGGCACGTAAAGGCACTTATGCAACGTTATCACTCCTATATCATTATAGCCTCCTGCTTTTCTAGGAATATGAAACACAGGCTAAAATTGCTGTCCGAAACCTAAAAGAGGTGTAGGTCAGCACGGCTGTGATTTTGTGTGTACAGCAGTCTGAATCTAACAGTGTTTATTTTATATCATACAACTCCCAGAGGAGATTAAAAGTCGACTCCGCAAGACGAATGTCTTGACATTGCTTTATGGTTCTTGATAAAGTAAGAATCTCACAGTATTTGGAGGCTAAAATTCCACTCAAGGGGAACTGGACTGTGGTTCAATACAAATGTTTGTGGAAGCAAACAGGGCCGTTGAAATCCTGCGGGTCAAATGGAATTCAAAAGTGAGGACAACAGGCAATTCAAAGCAGTGTACAGTACAGTCACAGGCACCTAATTGCACCAAACAGAAAAAGTTTTTTGTGTTTGCTCTGGAAAGAGCTTATTCAGCAGCTGTCTACAAAAATATAGAGACTGTAAACGATTATTTTTCATCATTTGGACATACATTTACTGAGCCTTTCCTCCCAAAAGCGTTGTGAAACATACACTAAATTATTAATCATAATTGGTCATTCTGTTCTGCAGTGGGCATTAAACTAAATATTTTAGAAAATTAGCAATTTATGGTGACAGATTCTGGTGGGCCTGACCAAATCTCCGCTAGGAGTAGAAAACTGGCATGTCTGATATTTAAAGGCTCAATGATAGTGATACTGTATGTGCATAGAATTTTCTATAGTATGTATATCAATGTGACCTAATAAGACACAACGCGACGCCACAACATGCGATAAAATGTCTCTCTTCCATGTCAGTCAGAGTTTTTGTCCTAAACATGTTGGAACAACATACAAAGTATGACAATGATAATCTTAGGTACTTATTGTGGCTTTATTCATTGTTAAATGTGTTTTTTTTTTTTATTGTTATTTATTGTTAAAAGTGTCAAGTGTAAGTGTGAATTTCTGAAAGCAGCAATGGATAAATCACCTCAGATCTTGAAAATAAATTATAGGAAACATGAATGTTCAAACTGTCAACTCAATGTGAAAAACAAGTGTATTCAATGAGACGGACTGTTTCAGTCACTTGTGTATTTTTAATAATGTTAAAATGGTGTAAAATTTATGAATTTGACTTCTTTTGTTGCGAGAGTCATACCCAAACACTCTTCTGATTGGCTGTGATATATGATTGATTTTGTCGCGTCGCGTCTGGTGTGGACTGAAAAATTGCTTAATGAAGATAGGCGAAGTATAGTTGCATGGTTTATTAAAACAAAGTGAACTCAGGTAATCCAGTTAGACAAAACACAAGTGAAACGGCATGCTATGCACAAACAATACCGGACCCTGAACTGAAGAAACCTAGGGACTTAAATACACAAGGGGACAAACTAACAGGTGTGCTCTAATTAGTAACATAATGAATAACAACGGCAACTAATGAAAAGCGGGAACATGGGAACAAAGGAAACATGAAACAAAGATAAACATAAAGACTTTGAAAACTAAATCAAAACAGACTAATTGTGACAGAGACTTTAACACATTAAGTTAATGCTTAATTTTAAGGTTTAAATAATAAATTAAACTGTTTATTTATTTATTTAAAATGCATGTCTTTTTAATTTTTCCTGATCACTTTTCTTTTCTTTTCTTTCTTTCTTTCTTTCTTTCTTTCTTTCTTTCTTTCTTTCTTTCTTTCTTTCTTTCTTTCTTTCTTTCTTTCTTTCTTTCTTTCTTTCTTTCTTTCTTTCTTTCCAATATTTTTACTTTACGTTTAAGTCTTCCCTAATTCATTTGAATTGGTCCTGGAATGAATTTGAATTGCAAATATTCCATGTTGTTTTTAAAATAAAACTGAATGGATAATAATTAGAAAAGAATTAGAAAATGCTACCCATAAATTTTGTTCAAGAGTGGCCAAAAGTATGAGCAATAGAAAGTGTTGCTTATTTTATTAATTGGCAACACTTTAGTTTAGGGTCCAATTCTCACTGTGAACTAGTTAGTTATGAGCATGCATATTACTAGGATATTTGCTGTTCATTAGTACTTATAAAGCACATATCAATGCCTTATTCCATATACATGAGCATATTCTACATCCCTTAATCCTAATAATACCAAAACATAACAACTACCTTACTAACTATTAGTAAGCAATAATTAGGAGTTTGATGCAAAAGTTATAGTTAATACTTGGTTAATAGTGAGAATTGGACCCTAATCTATTTTTTTATTTTTCTAAGAAATTAGTCTCACTTGCTAAGCTCCAAAAAGCACAATATTAGCACAAAAGCATCATAAAGGTTTCACTTTTTTGTTATAATTTATTTCACCTTTTGGTAACACTTTTGATGGTAATGATGATTACCATAAAAGCATCATATAATTTTTTTTTTTTTTTGTACATAATCGTTTCACCTTTTGGTAACACTTTCGATGGTCCACGATTTTTGTTGGTCCACTTCAGAAATTCTACTAACTGTGTTAGTAGCATTGCAACCTTATGTCAATTACCAGTCTTTAGAGTACTCGCATACTGTTAGGTTAAGTGGACCAGCGAAATAAAGTGTTTACCAAAAGGGGAAACAATTATGTTTACACTTTATTTTAAGGTGACGTAGTTACATTGTACATACTCGAATAAGTACTGAGTAATATTAATTACCTACATGTTCTTAACATAGAGTTAGGGTTTGGTTTAGGGTTAGTTACTTTTAATTATGCATAATTTACTGTTATAACTATATTGCACATGTAGTAATGTGTAACTTCATCACCTTAAAATAAAGTGTCACTTTTGATTTTGCTATTCCTCTAAGAAAAGTAAAAACAATTAGAAAAAATCCCTTGTTTGACTTAATTAGCACTTGTGAATAAAGTTGGGTTATTTAAGCTTCAACAGTTCTTATAGAATCAATTAGTGTGTGATTGATTCTAACATTAGAGTGATGTGACACTGTTACCTGAGGAGGTCTTACACACCACAGCCCAATTCTACTGTAATTGCACTCAGATACTCCTAAATAATCTTGATTAGACAGTGATGGGGGGATGTAAGGGCCCCCCTATTGAATTAATTACGAGTGGATCGACAGGTAAGAGGAAAACGCTTTTTAGGACTAAAGCTAATCAAGCAAATGCACAATTAAAACATAATTAAGATTTAGAAAAGAGAGAAATACTATTAAAATGAATCAAGTATGAAAATTGCTCTGTGCTCCATTGTGAAAAATTGTTTAATGACAGATGAATGGAAAGCATGAAGTTAAAATAGCATGCTGGGAAATGACTCAAAGGATGTAATAGTGATGATTTTGCGTATATGCGCTAAGAGTTGATGTTTCCCAGTATCAACATGGATCACTTTACAATTACAAATTCTAAACATGACCGAAATGTCTAATAGAGAGATCCCAAAAATTTAACTATAGTTTAAATAGATAGCAGAGCAATTCATTTGATTTGTTCACATCCTCAATGTGAAATCCAAGTTCTGTCATGTCTAGATGGCGCAGGCGGATTGGTCCTTAACTCAGTATACTTGCAATCACATCATTCTCCATAGGTCACAGCTGATTGGTTAGTGCTGTATCAGTAGCCAATGCGCTTGAGCTTTTCTGTAGCTGTTGAAATGCGCTTTCAGAAACCCTCCACCTTCCCCAGCTCCACCTGTATAGATCTGCAACAGGTAATTTATGCATGCTATATTGTACAGCAGCAGCATGTTGTGGTGGCAAACAAAATGATATCACTGAATAAGAGACAAACATACCAACTGTCTTTGAGGTTTATTTTCTTGCAAGAAAGGGTGAGCAGTCGTACAGTCACACAGAGTGGCTGACAGTGAGGGGAGGGCATCCTTCCTCTTTTATATTCTTAACTCTCAGAATGTTATCTTTCTAGGCCAATAATGGTATTTTCAACCATATGTGTAACATTCTTCGACTTGTTCATCATAGTTCATCCTTGAGTGGAGGCCCTCCTTTCACGTACCAACACTCTTTACCATTTCAATACAATTCCATATTAGGATAAGGTTTGTGTGTGCTCTTTTACTGTCATATGATGGTCACACACATCTTAAAGATACAGTTTCTTCCACAATGTCTTTATAATAATACAATATTCATTTGTTACATTTTATATAGTGCTTTTCTCTGCACTCAACGGCAGCCATATTGCACCAGAACGGCCACCACACACCGGCTTATTGGTGGAGAGGAGACAGAGTGATAGAGCCAATCAGTATTTATGGGGATTATTAGGAGGCCATGATGATGGACAGAGGTCAATGGGCAAATGTGGCCAGGATGCCGTGAATAAACCCCTACTTTTTTATTGAAGGACATCCTGGGATTTTGAATGACCACAGAGAGTCAGGACCTCGGTTTAACATCTCACCCGAAAGACGGTGCTTTAAAAAAAAAAAAAGTGTGTCCCCATCCCCATCACTATACTGGGGCGTTAAGACCCACAGACCACAGGGTGAGCGCCCCTGCTGGCTTCACTAACACCTCTTCCAGCAGCAACCTAGTTTTCCCAGGAGGTTTCCCATCCAGGTACTAACCAGGCTCAACCCTGCTTAGCTTCAGTGGGCAAGCAGTCTTAGGCTACAGGATGATATGGCTGATGTCTTACTTGCTCACAGCAGCGCGTCATGTATGCATTGGCAGTAGAAAGTGCTATTTGATCTAGCGCAGCAGATCTATTCCACCAAGACCAAACATATCAACATATCATATTCATTACCATGCCAAAATCTTAGTGAGTCGTCATGACAGAAATATATTTTAACAGTGTAGTTCTAGCACATATACAGTACGGGTCACTTTGGGCATGATCTTAAAAACCTTTTGCTAAAAGTCTTTGCTTAATATTTGAAATACCTGTATTAAAAAAACAAATATAAACTGTTCCCACATATGATTTTCATTGTACATTCTTAGAAAAAAAGTTCTATATACTATATATACTTCTATATAAAACAATAGCACTGTAAATTTTGCTTTAGCTCGAAGATTTTTCAGACATGTACATTCAAGCGTAAAAAAAAGAAAAAAAAAAGTTATTGGCTCTTTTAACTAAGCAAGACTTTCATTCTTGCAGTCGACATTTTAATCATTTTCATTTCTTCCTTTAGTCAATACGGGCCCAAAGCATTGACTAGTCAACTATTTAAAAGCAGTTTTAATAAGTTTGATAGACGTTTTGCTTACCAAGGCTGCATTTATTTGATAAATGATAATATCTTATAATAATTTAGGAAAGCAGCAAATCAGCATATTAGAATGATTTCTGAAGGATAATTTGACACTGAAGACTGGAGTAATGATGCTGAAAATTCAACTTTGCCGTCACCGGAATAAATGACATTTTAAAATATATTTAAATAGAAAACGGGTATTTTAACTTGTAATAATATTTCAAAATATTACGGTTTTTACAAAGTTTTTAAATTTGGTTGCTCTCTCTTTAATTCTGTGAGAAATACATTTGAAAGGCAAATGCAAACATTACCCAGCCAACCTTTGTTACTGATCTATGCAGTGCCTTGGGACCAAACACAGAACGGAGAGCATTTGTCTTCTGTTAAAGGGCTGTTACTGAGTAACTGTGAGGGTTCCAACTGTTGTCTTGGCAGGGTGGTATTGCATCCCCTCTTAAAGATGCATCATATTGATTGATGGCAGGTTATTTGCAACAACAAAGGACAGACCGCAAAGGAGAGAGAAACTAGTTTACTCTACACGACCCTCAGATCATTCTAGAAGATCTGCCAAGAATACACGCCCTCCATCATTAGCTCAGGTCGTATGAGAAGCGCAGATGGTAAAGCCGTGCCACCATATGTCCTTCCAGGGTACCCACCTGTCTGAACATACAATGATGCCGGGGCTTTAGATTACACTTAGATTAGCCATTGAGAACATTTTCCGTTTCATACAGGTCTATTGTGCAGCAGTAATTGCACTCTGTTGCTTTATAAAGTGAATTGAATTCATAATCCATGCTTTTGAATATGTAATCCAAGCTGTTATGTACTGAACTGTTTGTACAGCAATAAAAATGTGATTACATTTGAATTTGAAATGGCAGACATTTTGTTGCAAAGATGGAACGACGACAAAGAGCACAGCAAAATGTCTGATGGAACTTTTCACATTATCACATAGATAGTTTGGACTCTTCCAGCATTAATAATACATTTGCTTTTTCAGCACATTACAGGAATATAAAGTGAAAGCTATTAGCTCAAACAAAAGAGAAGGGGCTATTTTTCTTTGCCTATTGAGCAGTTAGGTTGCCAAAAATTGGTATCATGCACAAGAAATTGATTGTGTCACTGAGGATGTGAAGCAAAAGACATCTGTAATGATACTGTCACCAATATATGTTCAATAAGCAGTAATCCTGCGGCAATCGATCGCACTGTTGCTTAATGGTAGACTCAAACTGACTGCACTTTAAGTTCAGTCTTTTCGGCCTCAAACTAACTGCACATGATAAAGTATTCAGTATTTTGCTCATGAAATTGCTGTTATCATGCTGAATACTGTAATTATTGTCAATGCAAC
Organism: Squalius cephalus; assembly: GCF_949319135.1. Lineage (NCBI taxonomy): Eukaryota > Metazoa > Chordata > Actinopteri > Cypriniformes > Leuciscidae > Squalius > Squalius cephalus. The sequence continues at coordinate 44,384,815 of NC_137126.1, read as the reverse complement.
TATTGTGTGTGAGATATTACAGCGACTTCCTCTACTGTGGAGACAAAAGGCAAAACTGTCCTCCATCAGATTTTTCTTTTGCAACCTCATACCAATGCTCAGACATACTTACAAACGTTTTAAAGAATGTCATTTATGTCATTTAAAAAAAAATATATATATATTTGAAAGTCTCTTATGCTCACCCAGACTGCATTTATTTGATCTAAAATGGTAAAAACATTCATATTTCGAAATATTACTACAATTTAACATTTTCTATTTTAATATATTTAAAATTGCATTTATTCATGGGATGGCAAAGGTGAATTTTCATCATCATTAATCCATTTTTCGGTGTCACATGATCCTTCATTTTTTTATTATCAATGTTGAAAACTGTTTCATATTTTTGTGGAAACCGTGATACATTTTTTTCAGGATTCCCAAAGATTAAGGAGCATTAATTTGAAATAAAAATGTTTTGTAAAAATGTCTTTACAGCCAATCAATTTGATGCATCCTTGCTAAATACAAGTGTATATATATATCTTACTGACCCCAAACTATTGAACACTAGTGTATATGTACCAGATATTAGCACATAAAAAAAAAAAAAAACATTTTGTTTCTTCAACTACTTCTGTAGACGAAAACGAAACCTCTACTTTACACACCCTTGTGTGTTCCAAACCTATATGACTTTCTTTCTTCTGTGGATCACAAAAGAAGATATTTTGAAAACTCTCAGAGTTGTTGTTGTTGTTTTTGATCAATCAGAGTCAATCACAGAATTCATATCTTTTAAAACCCAAGTTATGAACAAAGTAGCATTGTCACGAAATGTTCTGCTTGTTTTGTAGATGTGCACTCAAACTTTAAACCGCATCAGTTTCAAAAGTAAACTTTTGGGCATCCATCCAAACACTTTTTGTTTTTCTGAATTGTTCAACATCACTGCAGCTTCCCGTATTCCTCCAAACATCATTTCTAAAGTGATCGGGAGCGGTTTGGAGCTGTTTAGAGATTTGTTTGTCATGTTTGTTTCTTTCTATTGTCAAGTACACTTGAATTACTCCCTTTAAGCTTATGTGCTACCCCTGGGTCTTTCTCGCTCGGATGCAAGCTTAGCACCAAACTCCACCACTTACTCTGGATCTCCAAAGAAGACTAAAATGTCCCCTTAAAAAGGACGTTGGCCCACGCCACGATACACTCATCCCCTCCGACAGATTCCGCTGCTGAAATGGAGTGACTTGTCTCCAAATTGACTGTCACTCTGAGGTTCAGTTGAATGGAGGTAATTGTTTCATTTGCTGTAGTTTCTAAGCTACTAAATCTGCAAAACCTGTCTTCGCCTTTTTCACGACTGCTCTTCTTCCGAGTTTGACAGGTGGAGCTTTGCAGTGCCTTCTATAGCGGCTCACTTGAATCTTTGAAATACACTTTTAAACCATGAAATTGTTGTGCAATTTTCACAAAAGATAGGCTCTGTTCTCAAACAGCTGCCTTACATAGGCACTGGAACATCCTAACTGAAATGAAATCTCTTAATGCGGACGATTTGGAACGCTCTATACGTCGACTCTGTCTGACTACGAGTTGTTCAAGTAAAGCACTTTTTAAAATTAGCAGATATTTAGAGACCCATTTTAGTTACTGGCTATACACAGTCAATTTAAAAATAGATATTGTTTAAATGGCTGGTTTATAGCAGTCACTTAAATGTTCTAGTTAAATTTGTAATTCTATCAAAACCATTTGTGGCATAATGACAGTTATCATGGAAAACATCATCAACCACCGCTCAGTTTAATTTGGAGCATATATTTTTGATATATATTATATATTGATTAAGAACCGCATTAATTTGAAATAGAAATGTTTTGTAAAGTCTTTACAGCCACTTTTGATCAATTTGATTAATACAAGTATTTTTTTTTAATTTGTTTTAACTGTGGTTAATGTAACAGTGCAAAAACTGATTTACTGTTTTGTTTTCCAGCACAAATATCTAAACATTCATAAATCAAGATACACTTACTTGTGAAGCAAAGCAACATAAGTCAAGTCTTGTTTCCAGATAAATGTATCAAACTTAAGTGAGTTTCTATGCTTAAAAGTAGAAAAAAAGAAATCTGTAAATAGATTTTTGTAAATAAACAAAAAATAAGAAAAATAAACTTAATATTGCTTTTCAATTAGGTTTAAGTTTTTTTTACGCCCCTGGCAGATATTTTTTTCTTGTTTTAAGCACAAACATGCTGTAAAAGAAGTCTTGTTTTCTGAAAACTTTATCTTATGTCATTTTGCTTTTCAAGTGTATGTCTTGATGTAAGAATGTTAAAAATACTGAGTTGCTGAAATGGCCACATGTCAATCCTATATAATAACTTTATTGCTGGCTGTTTGGCAGCAGAAGAAATTATTGAAAAGTTTCTGTGCTGGGGGTTAAAAAGGTACAAGCAACACCGTACTGTACCAGGCAAACACACGTCTATATCGGTAATACCAGACCAGCACTATTCACAAGCATATGTTAAGCTGTATTAATGGTCACAGTGGAGGGGATTGGATTTCTTAAAAACCCTGTAACATCAATATCTCACTACCAGGGATATTTCTTTGCTTTATCCACTTATCCTTCCTTCCATCCACAGATCCATGAAATTTTAATACTATTCCCATGACATGCATACATCTAAATGATCCAACGGACATAAGGCCCGTGTATTAGCAGCCCATCTCGTAGCAGAGTAGGCGCCATTCTCTCTTGAGCCCCTCTCCATGAAGCATTTTGCAAACATTTTTGATCACTCATCCATCTTGCAGGTGCAATGAGGACTAGTGATTTCACCGTTGATTACCTCTGGGGTTAGGTTTGATTGCTTAATGTTGAGTAAATAGCATGTGCCGTCTGACAAGATTATAACTAACGGCTTTTCAGGACAATGTAAATAGAAGAATAATTACTACAGGGAGACGATATGAGCCACAGCTACTGGAGCCAAAATAAACCTCTTAACTGCAAAAAAAAAGAAAAAAAAAAAGAAAATGCCTCTAGAGATGCTGAAGGTCACACTAAATCGAAAAGAGCAAAGGTGAGGGCATACGTCAATGCAGATTTTGACATTTACAAAGTCGTCTGAGAGTATAAAATCAAATTTATCAATAAAGGTCCTAATCATTATGCGGTTCTCAACTGGTTTTGCTTCTGGATACAGGTTTTCCATAAAGTGACAACCTAATACAGCAATTTTTACTATCACGTCTTCTTTTTTTATGGATGTGCATTGATGTCATCATTAGCAAAAGAACATTATTCATCACAGCACTATACATTTATCTTAATGTATCTGGAAAGACACAAAAAAGACTGAGTTTAACAAAGAAATAAAGCTGAAAAAGAAATATATAGACTGAGTTAGAAAATCATCAATCATCATTTAGATTTCACATAAACCTCATTTATATACCACATGACAACTTGACAATGCTTGATGTAACTTTAAAGAACACATGGAGGGCACAATTATTAGCATTACATAGGCAGAACAGGAAAATGGACTATTATATTTTCAGGTCTTTTGAATTTTCTTGGCAGCCAGTAATTCACTGCATGAAACGCATTTAAATATGGGATATGGGATATGGGATATTTATATTTATATATAATTTTGAAATATAATTTTGTAAGTTTGAAATCCGATAGCTCTAAAAGCACAGACTAAAAACAACAACAACAAAGTCTAGTATGCATTTAGTAAAGAAACATACAATACTGTATATAGTTTTTTATTTTTTTTATTTTTTTATTTTATATTTTAAAATATGCACAGTTACTTTATATGGTTAGTTGAATTTAGAATAGTTTTTTTTCCCTATCAGATCTGTAACCCATTTTTGGGTTGCGAGCCACCAGTTGAGAACACACTGATCCAACTCATCTTGTACATCCCACAGCGGCAAAATAATCTGATTCGGCAGAAGTAATTTTTTTTTTTCTGCCAATAAAACGCCACATCTTATAATGACTCACCATTACACATTGACAAACTCTCCCAACATCTCATTTCTCCCAGTGGGTGTCCAAGGCCCATGCTAAAAGCTGCTCCCCTTTCAAGGTTTCAACTGGCAGGTAAAAGCCCGCTGGGCACTGGACCTACCCTAATGCGTATCGCATCAGATTCCACACCAACACAATACAAACAAGTTGTCAATGGGAGATATTTACACTTTTGCTCAAACATACAGTAATTCATATTCCAGAGTGTCCTTGAAGGCAAGATATTGTATCTTCAGAGGGGAAGGGAGTAGAGAGGGCGAGTAACTAAATTTGCCAGAGAAGAAGATAAAAGAAATTGTCAACACTTTTAGTATTTCAGTCCACACGGAGAGAAGTGCATGAAAAGTCGATTGGGTCAGTCACTATATGCATACACTATATATATATATATATATAAAAAAGTGTGTGTGTATATATATATATATATATATATATATATATATATATATATATATATATATATATATATATATATATATATATATATATATATATATATATATATACATACAGAAGTTGTAAAGAAAACAAAGACAAAAAAAGCCAATTCACAACAAGGAAGAAAACTATAAAGATAAATATATAGTTCTAAAAATCGTTCTAAATATAAAAGCAGATATGTGAATTTTGTGCTTTTAAAGCACTGAAAATGAGTTAATTTTGTAAAATAATATTTGTTATTATAGCTGTAAAGTTGTCTATTTGTCCTGAGGAATGTCCGATTTTGATTTACCGATGTAATCTCCAGTGGTGGAGCATAAACTCTGCTTTATTACATCAGAGAACCTTTCTCAGGGGAGACAAATCTCTAGTCAAAACCGTGTAACACGATGGGATCTCAACAGGGAGACTGGAGGCTGTTCTGTCTGATTAGAAGTCACTGAAGGAAATACCTTATTACCTTGAGTAAACTGCTTTTGTGTGCAGACAGTTTATCACATAATAAATTGATTGCCTTGCTGCTAATCTACAGCATATTTGCCAAGACATGCTCGTTTTGGAGTGAGCTATTAAATGTCTGGTATAAAAGAAGCTGTTTTGTAAGATAAGTTAGTTGGTCATGATGCAAAGGCTAAAGATTGAATAAAAACTTTGCATTTGCGGGGTAAATCTATTTTAATCACTAACATGCTAACACAGATTATTACAGCATTCTTTTTTTTTTTTTTTTTTTTTTTTTTAAAAAGTAACATCATACTTCTCATCAACACAGATGATCTGAGGTCAAATTACTAATCCTAACAATCCGTAATAGATGTGATTGCTTTCCTTATTAAGTACAAATAATTAATGTAATTTTTTATTTATTTATTTTTTTGCATTAGTCAGTTTTTAATAGAGGTGCACCATATTATATACAGTTTATACATACATATATATATATATATATATATATATATATATATATATATATATATATACACAGAAAATGAAGAAAAACATGACACAAAGTGTTTTATTCTCTTTTCTAAAGAATGGTTAAAATATTTTAATGTCGATTTAATCACAGATTAATCATGATTTTTTTATTTACTTAATTGTCAGCCCATTATATGTCCAAATTAAAGTTAATACATAGTACTCTAATAGTGGGTAGAAAAAAAAGGTACACTTCCTAGTAAATAGCATATTTTAATATTATCTTGTGGCTTTAGTCCAATGACAGTAAAAATATTATAATATTGCAAGCAACAATTCATAATTTAATGCTCACTATTTGTAAGTTTTAAATCCGATAGCTCTAAAAACACAGACTAAAAACAACAACAACAACAACAAAGTCTAGTATGCATTTAGTAAAGAAACATACAAGATGTTTCATTAAAACTCCACATCCATAGACCAGCTGGTTCTCACTTCTCAGTATTAAATGCAAATGGCTGCCCTTTCCAAATGGCCAAAACGACCAGCAGTTTAGCATATTCAGTCTACCATATCCAGATAATTTTCTGTCATATAAACATGTACCTTTGATAGCCCTTTTCACTTTTTATGTCCACATTGTGATACTGGAGGTATAACGCTTGTTGTTAAGCTGACATTATCGCCAAGTGTCAAAGGAAGCGGTGAACTCTGGGTCTTGCCAGTCATAACAGCCGTAGTGTGTGAGATACCCCCCCAACTCTTTCTGTTCACCTGTTTGTAATTCGGAGCTGTCACTTATGACAGCAGTCAGCTTGTGTGTTAAGCTTCATTAACCCAACCACACAAAAGCTCAGTTTCAGGCATTATATTCCCTCTGTTAATGGGTGGTAAAAAAAAAAACCTGTGGCCACATGGACAAGGACATGACAACAACAACAACAACAACAACAACAACAACTGAAAAAGTGAAACTATACAGTTGTTAACTTAAGGTGCTAATTCCAATTGATCTGAGAGTTCTGGGTTCGGGCTAATTTCGAGCTCAGAGCCCTCCCCTCGGACAGCACGCCAAAAACGCATAACCTTTACTCGATCTGATTATGTAAGTGTGAATATGGTGTCGAGCGTGCTCAGTATCTGTATCACAGTAAACACAAACTATCCACCATTGATTAAAAAAGTACTCCATTTTGATCAAATAACAGCTTAAATGACGGTATATTTTTCACATATCAAGTCAAGTCACCTTTATTTATACTGTATAGCGCTTTTTACAATAAAGATTGTGTCAAAGCAGCTTCACAGTGCATGAACATAATACAACAAAGTTTGTTTCTAGAAGAAAATTGTGCCATTGTCCACCTTAAGGCAGATCAATAATATTGTTGAATATTAAATGTCCCCAACTAAGCAAGCCAAAAGCCAAGGCAACAGAGTGATCAAATGACTTCTGAAGACTTCTGGAATAATGCACACGAATCATATGGAACACTTCTATGGTACTTTTATTAGAGCCCTGAAATCCTATTATATACTTTCCCAAATTCCTTTTTTTCCGTTTGACTTTTTCTGGATTCCGTTTTCTTTTTCCTTTACAATTTTTTTGGACTCCATTTTATTGGTTGAATTAAATTTTAGTAATCAAAAAGAATGTTTAATTAATTAAAATCGTTAAACATATACAATTTAACAACAATTTATTAAAAATCTAACTAAAATTACATGTTTAGGGCCAGATTAAATAATAAGCAGTTCTTCCCTCCACCACATAAAATCCAATTTATCCATCAATCATACTATACATTTGCAAATGTGTTTGACTTTGACATCTAGCTACCACTTGTCATGAAGCATATTTTTAATGCACCTACTCAATTCTGTTGCATAACCTCATTTATGTTTAATTTCATAAATGTTAAATCAATTGAGCAAAATAAAATTGAAGCTTTCGTCAATTCGAGTTGATTGGACAAGGTTATACGAGTTAATATTGACCTTTTAATTTCTCGTAAATTAACATTTGACGTCCTTTAAAATGTTTCTAGACGGTTCAGTGTGAAGTCATTGTTGACATGTCAGAACACCTCCAGGGCCCAGAAAACACCTCAGACCCCAGAGGGTTAATCAGTACCAATGCAAGTCTTCACATCAATCCTACCAGGTCCACAGAGAACACATTATACACCACTGAGCCACTCTAAGCACTCCTCTTCTTTATTTGCTCCTCATTTGTCGGCTCTTGAAGGCGCTACCTGAGGTAGGAGTGGTCAGGCCTGGCAGACTAGCCTCGGGCCAAAACAAGGCCTGCTGGGGTGAGCGACTCACTCAGAATAGAATATGCTGCACACTCAGCTTAATGCCTGCTTGCACCAGGACTTCTGAGCATTCCTGAACACAAGAGGAGTGCCATACAGATTCCGTATGGAATAGCAAGTCTAAATTTAGGCTGAGGTTTTCTACTGGGAAAATTCATCATTTTGTTCATGTGGTGAAAAGGTGAATTCACTTTGTAGACTGTGGATATGCGTTAAAATGCAGCCAAAGGCCTTTTACACAGGGCACGAGGTATTGAAGAGAATCAAGATCACGGCTGTCACTTTTGAGAAAAATCAAATTCGAACGGGTATCAAATATCAAGCAATGTATTCGAATATATTCGAATATCTACGAGACTGTCAACAGTCTGACAGTCATAAACAGGACTCAAGCCATAGCCTGTCTGAAAAATTCTTTTTGACTTAACGTTTGAAACAGCAGGTTATCAACTTAATCTATATGAAGTGCCACTATGCACTATGCATAGCCAATCACAAAATTAGGCTAACGTTACATGGAAGGAAAGTATGCAGTCATGCGATGTTGGACACCTGTCCATCTGCTGTGTCTCTGACTCCACTGCCTCATTTGGATGGTAACTTGACAGGTGAGCGCGAAGATTGGATGTCGAGGAAGTAAACCGTTTTTTGCAAATTTGGCAAATCTTTAACGGTTACTTTACCATCTACGGTGTAGAACCCAAAATATTTCCAGACACTACTTTTTAGATGAGTTGGGGTCGTAATTATCCGCTCAGGCTGGCCGTTCTGTGCGTTATCTTCCATTTTCAAAACAGGGTGACTATTGGCTATTATTCGCTTGATTTGGTCATGGGCCTACGCTATACAATATGTTTAGAGCGCCCACTACTGGATGAGATGGCAAACAATAAAATAAAAAACAAACGATCTAATCATAGACTGTAAAAAATGCACTACACATGGCACTTTAAAAAAAAAATGAATAGTTTATTTATAGTTTGATTACGGATATTTCACGTCATGTTCAAATACATATTCGAATATCGAATAAAAAGTGACAGCCCTAATCAAGATTATTCTGTAACACTTCATGGTAACACTTTTTTACAGTGTCCTTATACTGTATGTTACATGTACTTACCATAGCAATAACAGTAAATTATGCTTAATTATATGCAAATAACCCTCAAACAAATCCTAATCCTAGCCTATCCCTATAGTAAGTACATGTAGTTGCTTAATATTACTCAGTACTTATAATTACAAAAATAACGTCTCTTACCGATACGAATTGAATGCCACGTAGAATTTCACGGGTTTGGCCCGATTATCTGAACGTGCTCCTCCAGAACTTTGTTAATAAAATATAATTTGCAGAAGTTTGTGCATATTAGTTAAAAAACACACATTTTGTGATCATTTTGAAATGGAGAATGAGCCTTAATAATCAGCGTAATACTTAATTAGCTATGCAAATTGATGGCATGATTGTATGAATAAAACTTAATTATCCACTGCAACAAAGAAAGCTCTCATTCCTCCCATGTGAAGATAGAATAAAGCTTCTCTGAATGCAATCAGTGAATAAATGGTTTAAACATAATTCTCTGAGACGCCCATTATGTGTTTTTGAATTTCAAAGTCAGTAATGCCTTTCCAGTAAATGAAATGATATATATATATGCAATTATATATTTATATATTATATACAAAGAGACAGAGAGAAAGAAATAGTATAATGGTATTACACCGATATGTGCCAATTAGAAGAACAGAATTCAATTAATTTGGAATTGTTAATAGACAATTTCAAAGCTAATTAGTGTAAATTATACACACTGAGTTAATCAAACAAATGAACTGTTGATTGGAAAGTGTCTGAATTATGTTCTATCTAGCTCTAGTTTTGTGTTGAATAAAAGTCACATACGAAGTCTGAGGTGTCAGGAAAAGACGTACAGACTTCTAATAAAAATTGTTCTGCTTTTATTTCATAGTGATTACTATTCTATTGAACAGAGACTAAATGATCTTTATGATTGGTGGTAATTGCTAATGCACTTGTATTTAAGCAAGCTCCTGACCCAGTATAGAATATCATAGATGTAGATTATTTTGTAGATTACTTATTGCCAATAAGTAACCAACCGGAACAGTAAATCACAGCAGTCTAGTAAATATTTAATACTGGTCTGCATCCTTGTTATTGTGCAGATCTGCTATTGTTTACTGTTTGCAACCCACACATTCTCATTCATGCGCTTACACACATGCTAGTCAGTTCACAGTTGTGTGTTCTGTGCTTGTGCTTCCTGTAGCCCTGTGGCACGATCGCTTCACTACTCTGAGCTGCTGTTTCAGGGCTAGAGGAAGAGTTATTTATTTATTAGCACACACCTCCTGTCATAGTTCATCTGAAGATAACTCAGCCCAGAGGCCTGCACATTTCTGAACACCCCCCTCTCTCTCTCACACACACACACACACACAAACATAACATTCATGACCATTGTTTGCAGTATGTATTATTAGTGAAAATAAAAGTGAAATGTACGGTTAATTTGCTTCTCACAGCTATTTTTCTAATGTGAGTGATATTGAGAGAGTTTGGCTACTACTGTCTTAACAAAACGGGCTTTCGCAGTCCTAGGAACTTAGGAACTAGCCACCAGGGTCGTTCCCCGAGAACTAATGGTTCCCTTAGGAACATTTTCCTGGTTGTCTCTGAACTCTGAAGTGATGTAAGACGCACTTGTTGTTGTGACCTTTATTTTGACGGCGCTGTGAACGCCAGCCAGACCCTGAGCACACAGTGCTCGCATTCTCCGTGTTTATTAGTTTACGATCTGTCTAACAGTCCTGTCTAATACGTTATTATATAGAACTGTTACACAAAGAAAGTAGACAGCATATGAAAAGGTATTAGCGTTTGCCGTGTGGTTGGTGTTGCTAGCTGAGCAGAAATACGTAATCAAGTTTCTCTTGGTCCACTCAAAGTTGCGTTGGATTTTCTCCTCAGTTTAAGAGGCCCATCTATCCCTGTTTTCCATGTTCGTAGAGTTAGTTACTGGAGTAAAAATAAAGGCTATAATCTGTGTGTTTAGCTTTTTTAAAAATGGCGGGTGCTGGTGTTTCGCGTGCGTTCGGGCCAACCAGCGTCCACTTATGTCACGGATTGTTCCTTTAGACCCTACTCTGAAGTAGAAGCTAAATTAGTTCCTCCGAAAGGAGTTCCTATAGAACTAAAATCGTTCCTAGTTCCTGCTGAGCGAACACGCCAAAATCCGGGTACTTCCGCCAATAGTAATAGGAACAATGAAAAGGTTCATCCAGGGACATATTAGTAACTAAATGGTACATATTAGTACCTTTTGAAATCGTACCGCCCCAGTGACAGATTGGTACCTTTATTTCTGAGAGTGTAGAAGCAAAAATCACATGAAGCTTTTGATAGTAAAAAAAAAGTTACTTGTTCATTTTCAGAATATTTCTGAATTGTTGTAACTAAGAAATATCTTATAGAATTCACAACCATTGAAGGATAAGTTCCTCACACAGTACAACACAATTTCTTTCTCTTCATGGCCATGTTCTGATTGTAATTCATAATTTAACAATTCTCTTTGTTTGAAACCTTGTCAAGGAAATAGCTATAAGTGGCAAATCAAAGTCAAATGTAGCAGTACAAGGACATTTCTGACGTTTTATCATGGCAGAACACCATGATTAAATAAATAAAAAAAGAAAAAGACTGCAAGGAGAAAAAGAGCAAACGTACCCTCAAAATGTACATTTGAGGACATTTAGGACAGGATCATTTTGAATGCTTTCCTCAACACAGTAAAATCTCAACATGAAATAAAAATGGAGACCATTTACGTTAATACACGTTCCTAATTAATACCATTATGCGATTTAACTTTAAGTCTGATGAAATAATGAGTCCAGATGTAGAAACCCACTGCTTATATTACATCCGGTTGTCCATTACACAGAAAATCGGCCTGCTGCACATTCATACACTCTTAAAAATAAAGGTTCCAAAGGCTTATTAAAAAATATGCCATAGAGGAATCATTTTGGTTCCCCAAAGAATGTTTCAGTAAACCGTAAAATAACTTTTTTTTTTTTTTTTTGGGTGCGAAAAACTGTAAAAAAAAAACTAAAGAAACATTTGTCGACTATACAGAACCTTTTGTGCAAAGGAAAATGTCCATGGATGTAAAATGTTCTTCATGGAACCATAAATGTTAATTAAGAACCTTTATTTTTTAAAGCACTGTAAAAAATATTGTTGGTTCAAATTAAAGTAACCCGATTGCCTTAAAATTGAGTTAATTGAAACAAACAAAAAATGAGTTACTGCAAAGAAAGAGATTGGTTTAATTAGAAACTCAAAATATTATGTTTTCTGATCCACATTATTTATCCAAGTTGATTTGACAAAAGAAAAAAAAAAAGTAGTAATAACAAATCATGAAAAAATATATATTTATTTATTTATTTATTTATTTGAATTTTTACAGTGAGTGTACTACTACAGAAATAGTTTGAACATAACTCCTCATTGACTGACATTATTCAGTTCTCCAAATAATATTCTTCCCCAGGTTGCAAGGAGTCAATTAACGTCTGAATGCTATTCATTCAGATTAATCAGAGATGCAACAGCATAGAGATAGCGAGTCTTGTCTGTTTTTATGCAAAATATATTACAAATTAGTTGAAGCATAAAAGATAATAAGAACTGCTATGCATCATTGCATTATGTCTGTTCATTAAAATAAAACAGTAAACTATATTTGATTACATCTGATGTTTGCACAGGTAAAATATGTCTCTTCAGTCCTTTTAGATCTTAATTCCATGTAATATAAACCTAAAGTGTGTAATTTTTAAATATTTATTACAATGACAATTACAATGACAATCATTTTCTGATTATTGTAATGTTCCTGTTTACACTGCCATATTCAGCAAGGATGCATTAAATTGACCAAAAGTGAATGCAACAACATTTATAATGTTACAAATGATTCCTATTACAATTAAATGCTGTTCTTTTAAACATTTTATTGATCAATTTGATCAGATTTATAAAAAAAAAAAAAAAAAAGATTTTCAACATTAATAACAGTAAGAAATGTTTCTTGAGAAGCAAATCAGCATATAAGAATGATTAGTAATGATTCTGAAAATTCAGCTTTATATAAAATAACAATATAAATAATAATAATATTTCACAATATGGCAGTTTTTACTATATTTTCAACGTTATCTCACTAGAATACGTGTGTATTTTTACGTAAAGTGTTGTTCTACCACACGTACATTTACTTATGTTTTCATACACACTGAAACGTATACAGGATGGCGTATTACTATTGACAGCACTAAAATTTTAAATATTTGCATGTGAACAACTTTACCAATGTACAAATGTGTACATGTTCCTATTTATGCATATTAAAATCGTGGCATTTATGTTTTGACTCTATTGTATTCAATTGTCATATCAATGATGTTTTCAGTCGCATTTATTAAATGCAGTTTACTAATTTAGGCTAAGAAATAATAACATGTTCGCTCTGTTCGTGGCTTCTGCTACAAACTCGTTTTGGAGGATTACATGATGGTAAACAAGAGTAAAACCTTAAAATGAATAACATTTCTTTAATCGTTTAACCATTTTGTAATATTTTGTTTGTTTGCCATGAGACACAAATGGCGTTTTGTGTCTTTGAAAGTTACCTACGTATTAACAATGAGACCAGGCTGGTATTTTTGATCAAATAAATGCAGCTTTGGCGAGAATAAGAGACTTCTTTCAAAAACATTAAACACTCTTACCAAACTTTTGAACAGTAATGAATATGTAATCAGCATAATTTGAACTGCATGCTTTTTTTGCAACGGCTATTTTTGTGAGATTTCATAAATTGTGTTAGAAAACTATTAATAAACTGCTTGACTTCTCTAACTTCCATCAAATTACGGAAGAAAATGTTAGTATTAATGTCTAATTTTCCTAACTGGCAGGTACCCCCAGAGAACACATCTGTTCCATTAGAGAAACTAGACGTCATCCATCAAAAGTGTCATATTCATCTCGCCACCACATTCCACATACACATGCTGCACATTACACTCAACAAGATTGGCAATTTGCTTCAACTACATTTTAGTTCAGTCTCATAATAGAGGAGGGTTGAAATTGATAGAGTTATTCCAGCCATCTGGTATGCGCTGTGAAGTTACTGATAATCATAAATGGCATCTTCCCTCATTAATGTTATTGTTTTAATTTATTTCTGTACAGATCAAATGAGATGTATACGTTTATGAATTGACGTTTTGCTAAGCTCTGCACTCCGCAAATCAGACAAGTTTTACAGAAAGTCCCACAAGAATGAAACGAAAGTTCTGTGAGCACTGTGTTTTTCAGTAAAACGTGCTCATGAAGTGGATAAAAACTGAATGGATATTATTCTTATGAGCGGTGGAATGAAGCGCTGGAGCGCTGTCTTATCTGGCAGTTTTCATTAAAGATTTTATTTAATTATGCTGTAACATTATTAAAAAAAGCTCATGAAGGCAAACACTTCTCACAGTTGACTGAAAAGTCTGGTAACATTAGTGCAAGTGAACAGAACTTATTAAAATGTTTCTACAATGTATTCACAATGCTACTCTGAACTCTTTAGTTATTGACTTTTGCTTTATGCTTGAGTTAATGTAGGTGTTCTTACTGATGTTCTACATGTTCATTTGGAAAAGACACATTAAATACACAGCATGTTAACGTTTCAAGATTTATTTAAAGATTTGGAAAAGGAAGCATTTGTATCCACTGTTATACCGTAAGTGGCCTGGCATCAAGTATTTCTGAACACGATGGAACTGGTTCCATCATGTAAAAGACTTATGTTTGCCTGATGTTGTTGCTGTAGTGTTGTAGCTTTGTTTGTACAGTATCATACATAAATCTGCAAACACTAGAGCACCCAGTATGATTTCCGTGAGTCTGTTATTTGCTATGAAAATACCTTAACCTGTGATTCACATTCAACTTTTATGTTGAACTTTTATGTTTATTCACATTCAACTGCAATACATTTTTCTTAAGCTTGTTGTAATACAGACCTTTCTCTAGAATTACAGTCCACAATTCCTTATTAGCATGTTGCTATCTGCCATGCAATCAATTGGCTCTTCAATTTTGGTAGATTATAGAAAAGGCTATGCCTTGTTTTAATAGTATTGCTCTAATAGATGACCCAAATGCTTATATTAGTTCTGATTGTCTTGATGTAATTTCATTCTTTATAATAAACTCCTTGAGATGCATCATCTTGTTTTCAAGTAGATCCTAATACATTAATTCTTCCTTTCACACTTAATTCACTGATGTGGATAAACTGAACATATGGACAATGTTTACCAAATTGAAAAAGCATCCCCCCTGATCCAGAACAGTTGCAAGCACTGGGTGTTTGAGATATTTAGGCATAGGGTTGTCAAAAGTACTGGTGCTTCGAAGACGGTATACTGAAATGTTAAAATTGTGACTGTGGCAAGCAGTGTCTCACGGAGGAGCTCCGGACTGATAAAAGGAGTGACGACAGTGAAGGACAAGAGAGGACCAGACCTGAGACATTTACGTTTTTTATGTGTGTGCGGCAGTTGTCCGTGAAGCGTTCATCATTGTAGACAATCACAGACATATCTGTTGAGCGTGTGAACGCAGTGGCCAATCAGAGCTGTTTAAGGGTACGTTTACAAGACAACAATGTAAAAACAGAAACGTTTTTCCTTTGCGTTTTTTTTTCCGCGTACAGACGGAAACTTTGTCAAAATGTTCCACGTTCATGTTTCGCCGAAAGCGACTAAAAGCACTGTATTATGCATGTCAGGCCAGTAGTTGGCAATGCCCCTTGCGTTACAGTTTTCACAATTTCACATTTTTGTACTTTACTTGGAGACGACAATGGTATCGTTTTCAAAAACTTGCACTTTGAATCCCATTTTCAAAAGTTTGCTTTTTCAGACCCCAAAAATGCTGTAGTCGTGTAAATAAATGGCCAAAACGCATTGGGTTCGTGCTGCATGAAGCGGTTTTACACAGTGGCTTCAAATCCTATTTGCACTCTTTAGTCACACTTAAAAATATATGAATGTCATTGTGGTTAGATAAAATGTATATGTATATGTATATGTATATGTATATGTATATGTATATGTATATGTATATGTATCTCAAACCACCTGCCACTTTTTTAAAGAAAGCAATGCATTTCATGAAAGTATTACAGTCTAAACAGCTCTTTTCTATACAATAAAGGTGACCATGGCTGTCAAGCAAGGTTTAAGGCAAATAACTAAAAAATATTTGTTTGACGTTCCTTACACAAAACTATGTTCAGACGACTTAGATTTGTGATTTTTCTGTCCTTAATGGACCAAGACAGTCCCTGATTCCCCACTTTTATTTTAAAGGAGAAAGTAGCTTGGACATTCTGCTAAACTTCTTTTTGTGAATCATCTGGGGTTTTCCATATTATTTTTTTACATTCTACCAAATCCTGTTGCTCGGGCAAGTTAAAAAGTTTTATCTTGAGGGATTTTTTTTTTTTTTTTGCCTAATTTTCCATCAAGTGCCGAGGCAGCAAGCAACACTACGTTATGATAAATTAGGATCTAAAATTAAAAAGCATTTCTGTCTTTGTGAATGCAAATAGCTAAAAAATACAAAATATGATCCAGAGAAATATAATTTCTTCACATGAAAGGCTCTGCATTCTGCGCTCGACTTGGATGTATTAATCTTTTGCTAGTTTGAATTAATAGACTAAGTTTTGTCCTCCATTAGTAGACCACAATAGAACAAGTCCTCTCTAATTCCACACTACTAATGGTAATCCATTAGCATGCATCATGCGTATTCATTTCACACATTTACGGAAATCTAAATCCCCAGCAAGACAAATCGTGACGACTTCGATAAAGCGTTCAGGCCTGGGCTTTATAGTTCTGAGAAAGCGTCTGATGGGATCAGTATTGGTCTGGAGTCAGCTGTCTGAAGACTACTTTCACACAGACAACCTTGAGATCAGCTGAGATGGATTATTTGCTTTCAACTTTGAGTGCCATTATGGAAAAAGCTGGTCTTACCGTATCTCATTCTCTTCCCAGAGGTTCATCTGCCCTGTTATTTTCCATTTCTTTACAGGAAGACTTCTACTAAATAAAATGGTAAACCACATAAGATTGAGTTTCACAGCATCCTCCTCAGACTGACCTGTATTATGGAATCAGAATGGCTTATTTTGGGAAAGCTCTTGGTGTTTTTTGTTTCTTCATGAGTTGGTTCTTTTTGGGATCATTAATAATATCTGCCACATCCGAGTTGGATACATGTTTGAGGGATGCTGATGTCACTCTGTATAGACACAAATATATTTTCAGATTTCTAACATTTCAGTGACCTCTATAATAGATACATTCTTCAGGGCACAGAGAAACCTAAACACAAATACTTTATTTCCAGTGATGAATGTGCATAATACGCATTATCTTTGATTTATTGCCATTTAGATGTTCCACACTCTTGCCACAGTGCAGTGTGCCAACGAATTATTGGCGCTGCTGCATTAAAAAAGGTAGTAGCAGCAACCCCATTGGTGGAAAATACTCACAGGGGTGTACTTGGCACACAATAGCCTTCTTAGATATGCTGAAAAGAACTGATCACCAGCATATGTTGTGTTTTGGATTCTGGTCCCCAGCATGTGATGTTGGTGTACTGGTGTGTCCCCAACAGACTAAAAAAAAAAAAAAAAAAAATCCCGTTTACAAGGTGCAGCAGCTGTGTTGTGCCATTAAGAAATGGCATTTTTATGAATATTTCATTGTATGGATGCATGTATGTATTGTATCTACTTATTTATTTGTTTGTTTATTCAATGTTAATTATGCTTTTTTGTATTTTAAAATATACCGATTGCCCGGCCCAGATGGAATCTGCATACTTTCTTTTAAAAGTTTTGAAAATAAAATCAGTGTAATTTACATGTGAACTGGAACAAAAGGAGCTGCATTCCTATTGCCAGCTGGAAGTATTATCAAATTAGCCAAAATATTTAATAAATGAACAGGCAAGGCACAGATGACATGTAGAAAATTGTGACTGACTGGCGTCCAAAGATTTTAGCAGCATTCTGTGGCTGCAAAGTCTTTGTGGGCCTGGTGATGGTATACTATTATTTAGTATACTATCATACTGCTTATTAATCTTTTGAATTGGCTTTTCATTTTAATTTTTTCAGTTTTCATTTTAACTTCAGTTTAACTTAAAGTAATTTTCTTATGTGCTTTTTGTCATTATAATTTTTATTAATTACTAACAGCAGTGTTCATAGACCTTTGAAATGAGAGCATAATTCAACAAAAAATTATTAGCAAAACATTGCAAAGATGAAATTGTACAGTTTATTTGATCAAAAAAAGGCCCAATGCAGGAAACCTTGGGACTTCACATTGGGCTTGTACTCTCTCTAAGCATCCAAAAAGATCAAGGCTTTAAAAGTATTAATGACTCCAAAACACTTTCAACTTAAGGTGTTGGAACTGCGATGGCTCAACCCTCTGTGTATTCTGTCAGGCTTGGGCAACAGTGCAACATAGTTAAGTATTACACCATAGTTCCTTTCCATCCCTAAACTATTAGTAGCCCTTTCTCAACTACAGCACACGTTTAGAACATAATGATTCACTTGAGTGGCTGGCAGATTTTTTTTTAAACACCGCTTTCTTCTCTTTCTCTCTCTTTCACACAGGCACAAACACTCATACACTGGAGGCCTTTTAGGTCTTGATCTTTAAAGCTTGTCCAGAGGAATGGAACGACACGGCCCATTGGTGGAAAGACATGGCCTGTTTTATTGACTGCTTATCAACTGCTTTAGTGCGAGTTCTTGACTCTGAGCTTCTGTATCTTGATGGCACTCCTCTTGATGTTCAAGGCATTTCCAGTAAGTCCATAAGCAACACTTTCCCTGCTGGGTGACGATCAGAGCATAGTAGTCAGTGTATCTCTAACAAATAGAGATGGGAATCGTAAGGAATGTGCTGGTTCCGACTCTTGGTGTTTGATGACGCATGAAGCCTCAAAAACCCTAATTACTCATGATGTCGTACAGTTGGACACAGAAAAAGTATCATGGTGGTCAGTGTGATTCAGTAAGTGAGCCAATAATCAATTCAGTGAGTCATTTAATGGGATAACTGATGAGAGTCTTTTTTTCGACTGATTAATTAAAAAAAGAATCAGCTCATAGAAGTCAAGTTAGATTTACTAGTATAGTGTATAGTATAGTTTTTTTCCCAATAAACACTATTTTAAAGCAGCTTTACAGAACATAATGTTAATGTTTACAATATCCTAATATCTTCATGCCTCACGCATTTAACGAATTAAAGCTGGGAGATAATATAGATAATAACGGGTTTATATAACAATGAAAGGATGTGTGACATCTTTTATGTTAACTGAGCCAAAACACCTTTTTTGGGGGGAACATTTGGATGATTGGGTCACAACCTGGGAAAGCCCATCTTATCATTGATTTAGACTAGTGTACACATATTTATTACACAAGTTAGTTCATACTTTGATATATATATTATACAATATGCAAGATTTCCTTTTTCTGTGCATCATTATTTAGAGTCCATGTTTACTTCTGTTCAGCTTTTTTCTCAATGTTTATAAATTCGTCCGCAATTCAGTACAACACATGAAGTCCAAAAGTCATTGAAAAGTGTAAACTAGTAAGAAAAAATAACTGACCAACCGGTACCAATTTTTTATTTAATTTTTTTTTTTGGTAACATTTGTATAAAAGGTTGGGTGGCCACATACCCAATAAACTGTTTGACAAACACATTTAGCCTGCGCAAACCTTGTTTTATTTGACCATAATCCAGCTAGTTCTTGAACATGTTTGTGGTTGATTAGGGGTTGCACAAATGAAAAGGTTGGGAAACACCACTTTAGAGCATATGCAATGATTATATGCTATTACAAGGTTAATCATTTTCTTAATTAGCCAAGTCTTCAAGCACTGTCCCAATCACCCAACATCATGCTGAGACAAAATAAAAACAACATTCTGAAGCTAGAAACATGAAATTAACACATTTTTACTGATTTTGTTGCAGTAGTGCATCATATTCGTGTTTCCATCAAAGGTTTATGTGGTTACAGTATGACAATTTGAATATGAAAGCAAGCAAAACCGTATGTAATTTTCCTCACTTCATGCATTTCTGGGTTAACTTCCTGTTTGATGCATGTCTCGCCCATCTACATTGTTACAGACCAATGAGGGCATCCAATTTTGATTATGTGGTCTCACAGCTTGGGCTCAGCAAAATAGTTTTTATTTTCACTCTGTAGTCATACAATCCCATTTGACCTTGTCCCAATCACCCTTAATTCACCCTACTATATGTCCATAGGATAATCAAACAGCTGAGTTTTGCTATATAGTATCGCCTTACATAAGTATACTGTATGTATGCAGATTAAATTGGACATACTTATAAATACAACTTTATATAAAGAGCTGGGAGATAATATTAGAAGTCATTTGTTTATGAGTCATTACTCAAATTTGTGTTTGCTTGCCATTAATAATGTAATGAAAAGTGTTAATTATTTTTATAGTTTTTTTTGTTATTCTTCCTCTCATCACTTTCAGTTCACACACACACACACACACACACACACACACACACACACACACACACACAACACAAAATGACTTGTCTTCTCAGTAACAAGATAAACCATCCATACGCTGTTATTTTCCATTATAATCTAAGCCAATTGAAAAAAAAATTAAATGATTTTCATCTGCACACTAAATGGCAAAAAGACAAAAATATCACTTAAGCAAGATTTCTCATGTCTTAATAAGGAAGCACGACTTCTCACGCTTTCAAAAATTTAGCATCAGATATTGATCCAGAGTAGTAGATGCTTGCTTTAGCACAGCAAGGTGTCCTCTCCTTCTCACAGCATTGTTTTAACAAGGATCCAGGCGAACGCAGCAGTCAGGCTTCAGGGACTAGAGAGACAGATAATATGCAGCGTGAATTCAAGATGAATTCGAATAAGAAAGAGAGCAGAAACCTGCAATGCGGTAGAATTCAAATCTCTCCTCCCTCAGCCTATCCTTCGCTCTTGTCCGTCTCATACATGCAATAGGGAGTCCATTCAATAATTTACAGCATTAGTATAATGAGTATACACACATTCACTCCCCTTACGAGGATGTGGATACTCGGAGGTATTCCTGTCAGGTGGGATTATGGATGGGGCTTCATGTTATGCCAGATACAAAGGTAATTAGGCCCGGCTTGCTGATGTGAAGTGATGCAATGAATATAGACATCAGATCAGATCAAAAAGGAAATGGAAAATTCTGATGAAATGGGTTCAAAGGTTTGCATTGTTGCCCAAGATGTATCACTACAATGGGGCAATTACATAAAGAGCCAACGGAGACTGAATTTCAATTAAAAACACGGCACGACCGAGATAAGCTAAGTGCACAACTCCTTTCTAATGGACAGTTGCAAGATAAAGGTTTATTTAGAAAAGAAGCGCATGAATCATAATTGAGCTTTGTGCTTGTTCCGACAAGGGTATAAGGATGACATTCATCCACCCACTGCAGGTTGTTTTTCTGTAATTTCCACCAATGCTGAATCTAGTGTTCTGAGTGCCATGATAATCCGCTTAATTCATGAATATGGAACACCTTAGTCATGACATTTTTGAAGTTGTTTGGGTTTTATGTCCTATCATGGCAAAGCTAATTTACATGTTATTTCGTGGGGAAATAGATTTAAATCAGGATTTGATGTGCTCTAATAATAATGTTGACATGTACTGCGCCTGATGAAAAAGCAACTACGATTTTTATCCCCATAAGCCATGCGGCATCTGACTGGAGATTGGTTTTACTCTAATTTGTTTAAAGGCAATATCAGTGGATCAAAAATAATCAAACCTCCAAAGAGAGAACCAAACCATTATTTTTGGTCATTCCTAATATGCAGTGCATTGTCATGCCATGTCTTAATATATTGGATACAGTACTGTACTCACATTTTAAGTTAAATATGATCACAATATCACATTTTAGTGAACATCAGGGTGATTTAAAAAAAAAAAATATTTCATTGTTTTTTCCCCCTGAGTTTGACTTGCCATATGTGTAATGTCATTGGATGCTCAATTTATACTTTTTTGTTTTATTAAAATGTTTAAAAGAAAACATGGTAACACTTTATAATGTTTCATTAGTTAACATCCGTTAATGTATTAACTAACATGAACTAACAATTTATTAATCTGTGTTAGTTAATAAAACTGTTTGTTCATGTTAGTTCACATGTGCATTAACTAATGTTAACAAATACAACCTTGTATTTTAATAACGTATTAGTAAATGTTGAAATTGATATGAATTAAGATTAATACATGTTGGAGAATTATTGTTCATTCTTAGTTCATGTGAACTAAGGTAGTTAACAAAGGTTAACCAATGAACCTCTTTGTAAAGTGTTACCGACAACATGTTTTAGTTGGTAATTCTTTTCTCTTTTCTTCCTTTTAGGTTTTTCTCTACAGGTCAAAAGGTTGAAGAAATCTGTTGGCATTCATCTCAGTGGCACTTGGTCGGCCAATGCATATAGCCCTGTAAGTACGCAATTTAAAATCTGCTATCTCTTGGAGGAAAATTATGTAATGACAATATTGATGACAGTATGAATGGCACCCCAAATGTAAAAGGCTGCAGACATGGGAAAATGTCCAAAACAGATATTGTCACTAGTAAAACAACTACTATATAAAAATATTAATATTTAAAATGTAAATGTTGCTTGCAAAAATACATACAGTGTTTCCCACATGATTTTGTGAGACTATGGAGGGTGGATCCCGGACCATCTAGGGAAAATGTTGTAAATTTTAAAGTTTTATAATATATATAAAATTTTTTTTTTTTTTTTTTTTTTTTTTTGTGGTATTAATTGGTTTGTTGTAATGCTAAATTAATCCACCATCCAAACAAACCATTCAGGGTCAGGCTTTTTTCATAGCACCAGGCCTAATTTTGATAAATAAGTCAGAAATTCACTTGCGTGTGATGGCCATTCCGCTGTGTTCAGGAGGATTTCTTGCCTCTGTGCCAAAAAGAGAGGTAGATTGCTTACAAAATATGATAGAGAGAAAAATGATCTAAAGCCCTCAATATTGTGTCACATATCAATGTGAGTGTCATGGACAATGTTCAATTCATACATCAATTCGTTGTTTATGGCTTTGATTTCGAAGAATCCCTCCGCCAGCAGGCGTTCGAAAACGAAACATTGTTTTTTTTTTCCCCCTGGCCAGATAAACAAGGCACATCGCTTCTGCAATCATTCAAAAAGGAGGGAATCACATTGAACACATAAACTTAAAAGACTCGCCGGCTCTTTGGATACAATCACCACCTGTTACCAGCGCTGCCGCTAAAAGCTATTCAGGGTAACAACAAAGCACATCAATGTGTCATGGCCACTGCTCAGGCTCAGAGCTGCCGTCTCCACCTGTAAAATGCTAATTTGACCCGGGTGAGTGTCCACACAGCGGGCATGCAGATGAGCTTGCTGAATGACTGTCTGGCAAACAAAACCCGTGTCTGAAAGGAAAGATCATTTTATTCATGTGGCAATCTCTGTGGTCGGTGTGGACATCGGATTATGAAGCACTTTGAGGCTTTATTAGTGACATAATACTGTTTGTAAGCACAGAATATAGAAAATAGTTGTTTAGTTGATGTTTTTTATTTTATCGGTATCATTCAATATAGGATGTTAAAGAGAACCTATTATGCTTTTTTACATTTTCAACTTACTTCACTGTGTAATGTTGCTGTTTGGGACTGAAAACTGTGTAAAGTTACAAAGCACAAAGTCACTCCAAAGGGTGTGTTCTCTAACAGTAAGCACTGTGTCTAAACTGTGTCTAAAACTAAATGCAAAAAAAAAAAAAGAAAGGGCCTGGTTGATTTGCGTTATTATTGTGTTGAAACTCGAGCGCTGCATCCGAAATTGAAATATACTGTATACAGTATGCGAAAAACTGTTTGCCAACAGGGTAGTATATGTCCGAATGCATAGTATTCGAAAAACAGTTGGCTAAAAGTTCACGGATGACCTACTACTACTGGCGAGATTCTGAAGTGTGCATTCGCTGGACACTTTACTACCCCATTAGGCCATGGGAGAGGATTTATGCAGTCGCAAAGTTCAAATTCAAATGCAGTATCTACTCAGACAGTATGCAATTTTGGACGCAGCAGTGGAGGGCGTGACATTTCGGAAACACTCCAAGCAGTTGACCAATCACAACACACTGGTCCAACTGACCAATCAGAGCACATTGTGCTTTTCAAAAGGAGGTGCTTTATAGAGGCAGGGAAATAAACATTGTTACTGGCAGACTATGGACGAGAAGAGGTGCAACAACATTTTTATAATATGTGTTTTTTGAACATTCAAGTATGAAAACCTTTTCTAGTAGAAATCCCCCCCCCCCCAAAAAAAATCTAGACATCGTAAAAAGGGCTCATTTCTATATTTTAGCATTTAGATTACCGTTGATGTTTTAAAAACCCTAAACATTTAAATGTAATACAATTATAATGCACAATGTTGTGACACCAAAATTCATGTGTAGCATATAAAACAATTAATTTATTTATTATTTGCCATAATTTTATTATTGGTTTGTTTTAATGCTTTAAAAAAAATTCACAGACGTATTTGAAAGAGTTTGCAGAAATTCTTGTAATTCCTGTAAGACCTTAATGTCCTTCTTTGTTAGTAAACAGCATAAAATGTTCATTTTCATCATCTTTTTACATATTATGTCTCCTTCAATGAAGTTAAAGAAAGAAAGAGACAAACACATTCTTCTTAGATAAATACTTTTTACAGTATATGTCATTCAAACTATATAAGAGGTAACTTTTGTTAACATGTTCGTTCATAAACTATAATATAATTTTGTTTATAACAGCATAGTCCAGGAGAGTTTCCTAATCAAGATTCAGCCATTAAGCTTTTAATTCTACACTAATTGTGCTCCAAGTGACCTCGATTAGCAACGATTTAACAAAAGGCTTGATCACAGTCACGTATTTGACTGCAGTAAACAGCAAGGTGAGTATGTGCATTAGCATCAGCAGACACACCAGGCTTGTTGAAATACCTGTTGTCTGAATCAGGTTGTCAAATGTGTGTTAAAAGGCTTGGTGAATAAAGTGACAGCTACCCTATTAGTACCTTGTTTTAAATGCATTTTATGTTTTAATAAAAGGCTGACTTATAAATCAACTTTTTTCTTCATAGACTCTGTTTTGAGAAAAGTAAAGACAAGGCAGGATATTCTTATGTAGAAAACTGCTCTGCCATACATTTAGGTTTATTTAAAACCCTAGAGCTACTGAATCAGCCCACATACCTTGCCATGAAAGTCAAAGCCAAGTGTGGGAATATCCCCTGAAAATTAATTTCACTGTTGAGGCATTTATTACCTTTTAATTTCATCTTTTTGTATTGCAACAGAACAAGCCCGAAGGCTTTAACACTTCAGCTGCAAAATGTTCTTTGCAACCTGGAGAAGTAGGAGCACGCAGTTTGCACTCACGTAACAAATTTACCCCTTTCTTTTTATAAATATGATGCTACTCTTCCCACAAAAGCCTTTGTTATCCATTAATATGCATTGGAATATGCATCAGATAGAACAGAATTTGTATTTTACAATGCAACAATAAATTAACTTATGCTGTTATCCCTTCTATTTACTGTTTGTACTGTGTGTTTACTGTAACATGCTGTTTGTCAAGGTTTCTTACACTAAAAGGAATTTATTTTGCACAGGACCAGATGTCCAGATGTCCTGCTTTGTTGGGGGGTATAGTCAAAATATTTGGATGTCGTAATGCTTAAAATACTCACAGTGAAAATAGCTAGATTTTACTGTTATTATATACACCCAGCAGCCACTTTTTTAGGTACTCTTGTTCAACTGCTTGTTAATGCAAACATCTAATCAGCCAATCACATGGCACAACTCATCTATATCTATATCTATATCTATATCTATATCTATATCTATATCTATATCTATATCTCAGGTAACATTTTACATATGCTGGGTAAGATTAATGGTATAAGTTATCATCATCTCATACATCTATTTTGTAACTATTTTAAGTGTAACCATAACCATATTTTGTCATTAAACCTTTTCAATTACAAGTAATATGCTAACTAGTTTTGATTTGGTATTGACTTTGAAGTGCTACATATTGCAATACAATATTGTCACTCTCTATAGCAACGCTCTCCCACATATTAAGCTATTGTAACTGTGCTTATTTCCGTCGTTGGTATAAGTAGCAGTGGGTGGAACAGACAAGAAATGTACAGTTTTCTACCATCTTGCTAATAACGCTTCTTTAGTCATTCGGCAGTCTTGCAGACTGAACCCCTGCAAGAAATCCACCCTTACAAATGTTTCTGAATTTATGCCATGAAGAATTAGGCAGTTATGATGGCAAAAGTGGTCCACCCCGGTACTAGCAATCATACCTACTAAAGAGATTTTCCCACTGGCCGACAGCAGCAGAAAAAAAGGTAGGGTACACTGTAAAAAATTTGCTGTAGTTATGCAGCTATTTGCCAGTAACTTACTGTAGATTTAAATGTATGTTATTTACTGGCAACAGTTTGTTCAAAGTTAAATGAACATTAAACATTAACAAGTCTTTGTCTTTACAGAATAAAACTATAAAATAACAATCTAATGCAAAGCATTCTGGGAACCAGAAATCTTCATCAACCTTTTTCTGTTTTTTTTCCTTCAGATTTTGGTTCCCAGAATGCTTTGCATGAGGCTGTTATTTTAGTTTTGTTCTGTAAAGATAAAGACTTGTTAATGTTTAATGTTCATTTAATTTTGAACAAATTGTTGCCAGTAAATAAAATCAATTTAAATCTACAGTAAGTTACTGGCAAGTAGCTGCCAGTAATACTGTAATTTCTACAGATTTTTCTAACAGTGTAGGGTACTATTATTTTTCAATGAGCAGGTGCAATCCTTCAAAACTGCCACAAACCAACACTTAATAGTACTGTTAAACTTAATAATATTAAGTTAATTAATGTTAAAGGAGTGGTTCAGGATTTTGGACATCGGACCTCATTTCCAAGTTAGCCTGGGTGTTATTTATCAGTGGAGACAGTTTTCAAAAATTTTCACCCAGTCCTCCCAGTTGCATAGTTCGCCGGTGCTAGGCTAGCGCGAGTCAACGGTAACTGCTAGCCTGCCATTAAAAACAGTTTTACCCACTCCACAGTACACCAAAAGCAAATAAATTATAACGCCAGACTATCGATGTATGTCTGTTGAGAGAATAATGTTAGATGAAAGGGTAGTTTGATTTCTAACATTATTCTCTCAACAGACATTTACATCGATAGTCTGGCGTTATAATTTATTTGCTTTTGGTGTACTGTGGAGTGGGTAAAACTGTTTTTAATGGCAGGCTAGCAGTTACCGTTGACTCGCGCTAGCCTAGCACCGGCGAACTATGCACCTGGGAGGACTGGGTGACATTTTTTGAAAACTGTCTCCACTGATAAATAACACCTAGGCTAACTTGGAAATGAGGTCCGATGTCCAAAATCCTGAACCACCCCTTTAATGTGCTCATGGATGTGATCATTTCCCATGACCCAAAGTTTATTCTCAATATAACTCTTTCACTTCAAATATGCAAGTACAATCCACTTTTTTTAATGTTAAAACCTCTTTAAAAGACACATGTAATTGATTTGACATCTGTTAACGCTAGTGTCTACATGGTGATCTGGGTTCTTCTCTGTCCCTGTGATTAGCCCATCCAATCAGATGAACTACAAGGACCAATGGCACAGCTCTTTCTTAAAGCTCCCTTAAGAATCAGTGGGTCTTATCAGCACTGTTATTCTGTGCAATTAGCATGCAGATCTGCCCTCCACTGTGATTAGGAGGTTGGAGTTAAATGAATTAATTTAAAAGTGCAGGCTGGAAATTAAATTCACTGGTAGGATTACACTCCATGACCTTATTCAGCACTAAGCACACATGCATCATCCTCAGCTAAACCAACGAGCAGCATCATAAAGGGAACATGCACAGAGCTGTGGATTTTTGCTAATTGACTTGATTTTCACTATATCCCTTGTAGGGTTGAGAATGAGGGGCAGGATCCTGTAGCAACATGGTGCATAAGCAATCTCTTTGAAGTGTACAGATGGGTTTAAATGTGAGACCACAGCAGCATACTGCACATCAGGCGTAAGTACTCTTATACGCATACTAAAGATTGTATAAATGCTTTATCATTGGAAACATGTCAGCACTGGATCGATCTGCTCAAGTCCTTACTCTTTGATCATTTTTAAATGAATCATCTACATTTTAATCAAATTACTTCGACGGAATACGTTTCTAATGCTCACCATGCAGGCTGCATTTATTTGATAAAAAAAAAAAAAGAAGTAAAAATAGTAATGTTGAAAAATATAATTAAAAAATAATAATTACTGTATGTTTTAGAATGTAATTTATTCCTGTGATGCAAAGCTGAATTTCCAGCATCATTACTCGTATTACATCATTACATATCATTCTAATATGCTGATTTTCTGCTGAAGAAACACTTCTAACTATCAGTGTTGAAAACAGTTGGGCTGCTTAATATTTTTGTGGAAACTGTGATACATTTTATTTCAGGATTCCTTGATGAAGTTCAAAACAACAGCTTTTTTTTTTTTTTTGGTAACATTATAATTGTCTTTACAGTCAGTTTTGATCAATTTAATACATCATTGCTGAATAAATGTAGGCCTATCAGTTTCTTTTAAAAAAATAATTCAACGGTGTACTACATGCCTATTTAATTTAGTTGCAAGTATTAGCTTTTGCACAAAGGTAATTCAAAGACATTGCTATTGTGGCAGAGCAGTAAAGCATTGAATAGATTTTGTTTCAGTTCATGAGCTGAATTTTCATTGGTCACACACTTCAAAGTAAGCTGAACTTACTGAATAACAATTTAAAAGAAATGTCATTCTGGGAAATGGAAGCATTCTTAAATCTGGTCCATGAAATAAAAACTAATTAAAATGTGTCAGGAGAAACCTGATTCATGCTGAATCAACTGAAGGACCCCCTTGTCGACTAGACCTATATAGCTAACTACTATCATGATATTTTATTTTAGATGCCAGTGTACCGGCTTCTCCACCAGGTTTCTTAACGGTAGGCAATTTTTTTTAATAAACACTTTTTTTGTTGTTGTATTGGTTGAACTCTTCACATCCTGATAGCAATCAGTAATAAAAGTGGTCTAAATAATTAAAACAAGTACATGTATCTTCTGTGGAAGTCTCAGGGCCAACGTTTGTCCAATCGTTGCATTCGGTTTGTCTTCAGCACGTTCCTTAAGGCTATGCAGAGTTGTAGAGGACAGTTGCCGACAACTGCAAACAAACAGCAGCCGCCTTTTACAGTTCGTCCTGAACCAAAATAACATGCTTTTGCTCTGTTCTCGCCATGTCATAACCGTTATTACAACATGGCAACCTGTGACATTCTACCCGGAACTATTCACATCTTCAGACTCGGATTTATGCGTTTCTATGTCAACACTATCAACACCGAAATGAATCTGCAGCAGTCAGGTGGTACAAGTAAGAGCTATGTAAGTTGTTTGCATTATTCATTACAGCGAGATGGTCTTTCTGCTGGGCCTTAGGCCTGTCACACCTCCAACGGTGCCTGTGGTGGACTATGCATGGAAGGGGCGTCCTCTTCCCTGAGGCAGGCCTAAACCTGACCGTATACCGCGTGTTTTGCTGCAGGGTCTTCAGCTGGGGATCACTGCTCATTGACGTTTCGCCCCTTAACCCAGAACGTCTCCTGGTTGCGGGGCAGTGAACAGGGACGTCTCCCTTACACCCCCTGCAGCAAAACCTAATTAGATGTTACTCCCCAAGCCTTGTCTCGTCGTTTCAGCCAGAGCCAGTGGCTTGCTTTCTCAGCTTCCTCAGAGAGCTCTTTGGTGGATCACAAAGCTCCCACCTCCACCGGTTACAGCCTCACACTCCATCCACTTTCTCTGCACTCCGAGACCAGGTCTGCATATTTCGCCTTCTTTCTATCGTAGGCAACTTCCAGTCCCTCCTCCCATGGCACTGTCCGCTCGATCAGTATTGCTGACTTCACAGCTGCAGACCACAGCACCACGTCTGGTCTTAAGGTGGTGCTGCATATCTCCTGTGGGAACTGGAGCTGCCTTCCCAGGTCTACTTCCATCTTCCACACCGCCCCTGATGTTAATAGCTTGGCGGGTGGTCTCTTGTTGGTATGCATTGCGGGTTCCCCCCTGCCTGATGAAGTTGATCCTGCATCGGCTCTCTGATGGACTCTGGTTGTTTGCGTCCTGCCGACTTTTCTCCAGCACCTCTGCCAGCTTCCTGAGCACTTGGTCTTGCCTCCATCATTCATTATTATTGTAATATTATGTGCTTTGAGACATTTATTGCATGTCTGGCCATTTACATTTAATAAATTACATTTATTAATTTAATGCCTTCTCTCGTGACTCTTTGCAGACTCTGCTGTGTGCGTTCATGTGTTTTGAAGGAGGTCTGGTTTTGGAGACGGTCTGATGGGAGGATGGGATCTCATGTTTTCAAAGCTAGCCTGCTATTGCTAGCCTCTCTGAAATTGCTAACTAGCTTAAAGACATCCTTGGTCAAGTATTTTCAGTAAAACATCCATGCTAGTCAATTAGCTGCAACTGACTTGCCCACCTGTTGGTCCAAAGATGTATGCTGTTATTCGCTCTGTGTGTTTGTTCTCTATGATTTCAGAAGATTTGAAATACAATGTACAAGTTGCATTGTTACTTGTATGGTGCATTTATGTTTTTATATATATATATATTTTTTTTTTCTTTTTTGTTTGTTTGTGTCCTTGTAGAGCTTGATAGATGCAGTCACTTGTTGTATGAAAAGACAGAGACTTTAAAAACGTCTCCTTGTAAGTCATGGAAGAAAGAAGGTCATACAGGTTTGGAACAACATGAGGGTGTGTAAATAATGACAGAAATTATTTATTTGGTGAATAGTTCCCTTAAGGTTTGTTGGTGAACAGCGTGGTTTTGTCGGGCCAAATTCATCTAAATTAATTTCTTTTTAAGTAGAGTTGGGAAGACAGATAGACTCCAAATGCGGGGACAAAGGTTGAATTACCGAAATCCCGTCTTCACTCATATCATTGCCTCACTTTCATTATGCAAAGTGAGTTTCTGCCATGTGTTCAGTTGTTGAAATGAGATTTTTACAGAGGTTCCACTACCGTTCATTACGATTTTATGATGTTTTTGAAAGAAGTATCTTATGCTCACCAAGTATCTTATGCTCATTTATTTATTTATTTTTCCAACTTTTTTTATTGAGTAGATTTTACTTTTTTTTCCAACACCAGGTAACAGATGTATAGTTAACAATAAACGTTACAAAATGGGATCGAAGTGACACCTGGACCTGATCCCCTCCCCACCCAACCCAACCCAACCCAACCCAACCCAACCCGGCATATGCGTATGATTGGCAGGGGACTGGTTACACCTGTTACAGGCATCTCGGACATTAGGGTATATTTTAGACAATTTTGCATTTGTGTAATGAACTCTATGAAGGATCTTACACTGGATTAGACCATGACGGGCGCATATGGAAGAAGAATGAACCATAACCTGAGCATGACCCCACTGTACGTCCGTAATAGCCATGTTCAAGTCGCCCTCCCACGCGGCTTTTGAAAGGGCACCAGTGTTTGCAGAGGTCGATCCCAGTGACTCGTACAATACAGAAATGCATTTTCTACTATTGGGGTCTGTCGCCAAGATGGAGTCAGTCAGGGTTTCGGGGGGGTGGTTTGGAAAGTGGGGAAATGTTTTCTTAACAAAATCTCTAATCTGAAAAAAGCGGAAGAGGTGTGATTTTGGCAAGTTGTGAAGAGATGAGAGCTCTGTGAAGGATGCAAATATGCCATCCTTGTATAGGTCCTTAACACTAGCGATACCATTACTATGCCAGGCCCTGAATGCCAAATCTGATCTTGAGGGGGTAAAGACATGATTTTAGAGCAGCGGTGTCAGGATGGAGGGACCCTGTAAACCTAGGCACTTCCTAATCTGACTCCAGATCTTGAGTGAGAGGGATACAATCGGGCACGAGCCTGCAGGTCCTGAAGGCAAAGGGAGTTGGGAGCATAGGACCGACCGCAACGGGAAGCGTGCGCTTGATCGCTCCAAATGTACCCAGGCAGGAGGTGAGGAAAGATTTGGAGATGAGTACAGGGATGTGCTGGAACAGATAAAGGAATTTGGGGAGGATAACCATCTTGATCAAATTTGCCCGGCCTACGAGGGAGAGTGGTAGGACCGCCCATCGGTCGAAATCACTTACAGTTTTTGCGAACAGAGGTACGAAATTTTTGCGGAACAAGTCAGACACGGTCATTGTAATATGAACCCCCAAGTAGATAAATCCGTCGTTACTCCACTTAAATGCCGATAACGAGCGTGGGAGCTGCTTAGCCAGAGAATGTATCGCCAAAAGCTCACTTTTCTGGTAGTTGAGCTTATATCCGGAGTACGTACCGAACCGTTCCAAAACATTCAAAATGACAGGGAGTGAGGTGACAGGGTTAGAGATATACAGGAGCAAGTCATCGGCATATAGTGAAACTTTATGAGTTACGCCAAATCGTGTGATGCCCTTGATGCCTTCCTCCGCACGGAGCCAGATGGCCAGAGGTTCTATTGCTATGGCGAATAGAAGTGGAGACAGGGGACAACCCTGTCTGGTGCCTCTCCGAAGTGGGAAAGGTGGGGATAACACGTCATTAGTTTGAACAGATGCCGTCAGGGATGAGTATAATAATCTGACCCATAAGATAAAATTCTCACCCAGACCGAACCTATCCATTGCCTCGTACAGATATCCCCACTCGACCCTGTCGAGTGCCTTTTCGGCATCGAGGGACACCACAATTTCTGGGATACCATTCTTTGATGAGTGAATGATGTCGAGTAGCCGTCTAGTGTTATGGAAAGACTGTCGGCCCGGCATAAACCCTGTCTGATCTGGCGAGATAATGGAGGGCATTAACCGTTGAAGACGGAGTGCAAGAACCTTTGCGAGAATTTTGAGATCTACGTTGAGAAGCGAGATTGGCCTGTAGCTGCCGCAGAGCAGGGGGTCTTTCCCTTTCTTAAGAATTAGGGAGATGGTGGCTTTAGATAGGGTATCCGGAAGGCGACGCTGATGAAAAGCCTCGTTGTACATATCTTTTAGGGCTGGTGCGAGAAAAGCGGTTTTGTAATACTCTACAGTGAAGCCATCCTGCCCTGGGGATTTACCGCTCTGTAGGGAATTAATGGCTCCCTGAACCTCGGCAGTGGTTATAAGGGCACCTAGGTTTTTCACTGATTCTGCGTCCACTTGGGGGAAAATCATATCGATAGGCGTCTCGTCCACAATAGGGGGGCAACCAGAGGTATATAGGTCAGCGTAAAATTCAGCAAATATTTTATTAATGATAACAGGATCAGTGTGCAACTCACCTGAGCTGGCTCTAATGGCAGGAATAAGCCGTGAGGTTGCTTCAGCTCTAGCCTGATGAGCCAGAAGCTTCCCCGCTTTATCCCCCGACTCAAAAAAACGCTGTCTAGATTTGAGCAAACGGAGCCTGGCCTTGTTATCAGATAGGAGATCAAAGTCTGTCTGGAGTCTAAGACGCTCTCTGTAAAGGATAGGGTCCGGGTTAACCACATATTCGTCATCAATGCTCTTAATTTTCTGTAACAGGTCTAACGTTTGTGACGCTTCAACTCGTTTTGAGTTAGACACAAAGGAGATAAGCTGTCCTCGAATATAAGCCTTCGAAGCCTCCCAAATTACACCTCTGTTTGTGTCTGGCAAGTCATTCAGCTCAAAAAAAAGAGTGATCTGTGAGCGTATAAATTGCTTGTAGGAATCTTCCGCTAATAAAGAAGAGTTAAACCTCCACTGTCTGAAGGGGCTGAAGTGAGCACGTAAGTGTAAGTCAAGGGAGGTAGGTGCATGATCCGATATTGCGATACTGTGGTAGTCACTGGATTTAATCATGGATAGCAGTCTGTCGTCTAGAAGGAAGAAATCTATGCGTGTGTAGGTGTGGTGCACATGAGAAAAGAAAGAGAATGTCTTGGTCGTGGGAGAAGTGTGCCTCCATGGGTCGGAGAGGCCCAGTCGTTTAGCGAAGTCGTGTAAAGTTTTGGCAGATTTGCTTACAGAGTGCGGTTTGTTTGATGATCTGTCTATGGGGTCTTGAACCAGATTAAAATCCCCGCCTATAATTATATGATGATTATCAATGTTTGGTAGCGACGTGAATAGTTTGGATATGAATGAACAGTCATCCCAGTTAGGACCATAGACGCTGGCCAAGATGACGGGTGTATTTTGTAATTTGCCAGTGACGATAACAAAGCGACCGTTGAGGTCTGATACCACTTTACCTGGTTCAAACATGACGTTTTTACGAATCATAATGGCGGTGCCTCTGGCCCTTTCGTTAAATCTGGAATGAAAAACATGGTCAACCCAACCCCTTTTTAGTCGTGTCACCTCCCTGTTGCGCAGGTGGGTCTCCTGAATAAAAAACACATCACCTTTGAGTTGTTGTAAGTGGGTCATTATCTTATCACTCTTAGTGGGGCCACCCATCCCCCGCACATTCCATGAGATAAATCTAATTATATTGTTCATGCTTGACATACCTTATTGATACTCCTTGAGTAGGCGAAGCAGGGATTGGGGGTGAAGAAGGAGAGATAGAAAAAAAAAAAAAAAAAGGGAGGGGGGGGGTGGGGGTGCACACCGGATGACAACCACACACACACACACAAACACACACAAACCCCTGGCCTGGAAAACCCCAATAACAAGCAATATTTTCAGTGTCCATTGCACAGCGGTGTGTCTCATACACTTCCGCGTGAATTCCTAGTGTCCCCAACTCCCGTGAACAGCAAAATAGTCCAGTGTCAGAACATTACCAAAACAAACCGAAACAACTCGTCATTCAGACAGTATCCAACACAGCTTAACAAGAATGCTAACGTCAACCAAAAAATCGAACTCAAACATTGACCGTGAAAGAAAATAAATAGGTAAATAAAAGTAAATAAAATAGGCTGCAAAAGGATGTGGCGCGTGCATACTCATCACCACGTACACACGGCTTATGCTCATTTATTTGATCAAAAATACAGTAAATATTGTG
This sequence comes from Squalius cephalus, assembly GCF_949319135.1. Lineage (NCBI taxonomy): Eukaryota > Metazoa > Chordata > Actinopteri > Cypriniformes > Leuciscidae > Squalius > Squalius cephalus. Next base: position 44,349,591 of record NC_137126.1, on the reverse strand, counting down.
ACAAAACAGTAATATTGTGAAATACTAAAAATAAAAATAACTGTTTTCTATGTGAATGTATTTTAAAATGTATTTTATTCCTGTGATCAAAGCTGAGTCTTCAGCTTCATTACTCCAGTCTTCAGAGTCACATGATCTTTCAGAAATCATTCTAATATGCTGATTTTGCCTTTTTTCAACATCATCCCCGGAGGACTCCAGCTCACTCTGCGATGCAGCGATTGTCATCTGATAGTCGATGCGCGATGCACATCTCACATGCCAATGTGCATTGGCTCATTTAGTTCACACTCGAAGGTGATTTGGCTTTCAGCCGAGATCCCCAATTGGTCAGATCACGTCTGACGTAACGTCGAACGTGACTGATTGATAATGAACAATGGTTACATGAGTAACCTGCGACATTTTACTTTATTTTTTAATTAATCAAAAACATAAAAAAATCTTACTGACATCAATCTTTTGAACAGTAGTGTATCTAATTCAAAAGACGCTAGCCCTACCTGGGTAAACAAAACCGTTTTTGGCATTAGAAACGTCTTGGGTTACGACTGTAACCCTTGTTCCCTGAGAAAGGAACGAGATACTGCGTCAATACAAAATCCCTTCTCAGGGAACAAGGGTTACAGTCGTAACTCCAGACATTCCCTTTCGAGAGAACTCGCACTGCGTCGATATGACACTTTGGGGAACGAGTACCCACTATGCCACAACAGTGGTATCATTTTAAATGTCTCAGTGCGATTGATAAAATGGTCTTAATTTCATTGCAGTCATTGGTATTATGAGAAAGATTGAAAACTTAGGAGAATTTTGTCCTCCTCTTTGGGTGATGTTTCTTCAAGATATCTGATAATTCTCCCCTCTCCCCCGAAACCAGGTGTTACCCCCTGGGGTACATGTATTGACCCAAAACAACTCATATTTGTTCAAGCCTTTTGTTCTTGTCTGGGTATTTAAGGGTAGGTGACAGAGCAGTCTTTGGGAACCTGTAACCAGGAAAACCCCCATGCAGTGCTATGTCAGTTTCTTCCCGGGGCTTACACTCGGAACACACTCACACACCACTGCGTTTCTCTGTCAGGAATGCATTTCTTACTCTTGGAGTAATATTTGAGCAAGTGATGTCATATATTTATTATTTCTGAATTGGTTTGTAATCATTTACTTGTGTAATTGGCATGATACAATTTTTACCTGACAAATAAAATGTTATATTTGATTTAGTCTGGACTCTCCTGATATAATTAAGCCATAATCAATATTTCTGATTATTTTCTAATAAGAAACACAATCTAAATTTGATTATCATTTGAATTTGGAGTCAGATTAAGCGTAGAGCTAAAGTAATATTGAAACTAAATTCTAATAAATAAAGTGAACTTCACTGGAGCGCTGAAAAGACATAAACGCATTATACCTTCGCCCACACCGTTTGAATTCCATCGTTGGGCCAATGGGTGGTCTTTACATGTGCTTATGGTAACGATTCAAGTTCCCACAGGACAAACAACACTAAATAGGACAGACAGTTGTACACAGAGCGCTTGCTGAAAAGCAAAAAACTAACTCTGTTGTGTGCCAGCTTTGTAGCTTCCATGTATGCCGTCACATGTGACGTCATGACGCAACGCCAATCAGGACTGGAATAGTTTCATTCATGCTTCAGACGCGCTATGTTGGGGGCATTCCCCAAAGTGTCGTATCGATGCAGTGCGAGTTCTGTGCGAAAGGGAACTGATTGTCAGACTGTTCTCTTGGATGATAGGGTGAAATTCACCAATGTTTAATATAAACATTACATGGCTCTGTTTTCATAAATTCTTCCACATTTGGAATATATTCAACCATTGTCCCTAGCAGCACAGCTTAGAGCACAGCGTCTAGACACCATTGTACAATTTGAGAATGAATCCAGGATTTGCCTTGCAGAAGGTAATGAAAAATATGGGGTGTCTTGACATTGTTATTTTGCAGCTCTAAGAATATTTATTCAGTTAGGAAGAAGGAAGAAAGTGATATGTTGTTGGTGTTGGCTTTTTTTTAATTGTTATTTTTTTTTATGGCAGTTCTATGGTTCACTGCACATAAACCAAGCACCTATTTTATTCAGGCACTCTGAAGTTGGTGGTAATCCACACATCCAAAAGCAAAATTTCATGACATTTCACTATCCCAGGGGAGAATTTTTATAGGAAAACAACCCAAGATTCTTTGCATTCCTCGATCAAAGGCCTCGCTCTGATTCTCTTGTGTGGTTCTCGATGTGTCGCATTCTTCTCAAGGGTGGACCCATTTCCTGTTTTCTTGAGTGCCTTGCTTTCAAAGCAGTTGTTACCTGCCATCTATTAGCCTGTTCTCCTTGAACCAGAATGTCAATCTTCAAAAGGATTATTCTGTATATGACCAAGTACATTTTTAAAATTTATTTCACCTCACATCCAGATTTCAATCAATCCATTCACCAAGGTCACATTATTTTTCATTAAATATGGTATAAATCTTAATGGGTGGCAGCGAGGTGTCCTTGATATCTGTTGATTGGGGTTTAAATTTATTTAATCATTTGAAATGTGAAATTGTAAACAAACATTGTTGTTTAAGTCATGTGGAAGCCTGAAAGGTCATTGACAGCTTTTCATTTTCATTCAGTTTTTGGAAGTGTGGATACAGATGGTGTGTTTAGTAAATACAGCAAGAGGAATATTGTCAGTGCCGCCGCCCACGTAAATATTAATCAGATCATATTAAAAAATGAGAGCTTAGTTAATTACCCAATCAAAACAGAAAAAGACCTCTATCAATATGTGCCTGGTTGAAATGGGAGCAGTTCATATGAAGTGAGCTGGATAAACATATGAAACTTGGTGACTAAGGAAGAAAGAACAGAGAGAGACATTGAGTAAAATCCAATGGAAGGCACATGCTGAATTATTCAGGTTTCAATCAGTTAACCTTCAAATAGAGACACTGTCTATCGGGGAGAGTAAAACATAGCTCAGAAACATACAGAATTGAATCAAATATGCCTTTTAAATTCCAGTTTCATTTTTCTGTGTGAATTACACAAATGCGTTACCTTACAACATACTGTAGAAAGCTGATTTTTGCTGCCCAATTTTTTTATTTTTTATTATCAGTGTTGAAAACAGTCGTGCGGCAGACTGTTAGGTTAGGGTTAGTAGAATAACTTGGCATGTATAGTTGCAAAGTTACTTATAGTTAATAGAATTTCTGTTGGAGGACCATCAAAATAAACTGCTAGCAGATATTAACGATAAAGTTTACTCTCAAGTTGTTGAACACAAAAGAATACATTTTGAAGAAAATGGGTAATCAAATAGTTGATGGGCCCCACTGATTTCCATAGTATGTTTGGTTACCGACATTCTTCAAAATATAATCTTTTATGTTGAGCAGAAGAAATAAACTCATACAGGTTTGGAACAACTTGAGGTTGAGTAAATGATGACAGAATTTTTTATTTTTGGGTGAACTATCCCTTTAAGCAGACAGTCTACTAATACTCTAATGAGAGTTAGTTTATATGCAGATGCAAAGTTAGTAAAGTGTCTGAAGTGGACTATCGAAATAAAGTGTTACCAAAAGATTTTACTGTCATGATGAATGTAATGCTTCCTCTCTGTCTTGGCAGTATATATTAATTATCAATGTTTTAAACACATAGAAATTAGTCTTTAATTAATTTATATTATAAAAAATGAACCTTAATTTTATTAGCCATGGTAGGAAAACACTTCAACTTCAACAATTCATGGTAGGAAAACGTCTTGGTTACATATGTTAACCCTTGTTCCCCGAGGAGGGAACGGATACGGATACTGCCGCAGGGATGACGGAGGAGCTCAACAGGGTTAGCCATTTCTGGGGAACACTACTGGAGCAAATAAACACATGTATCTGGCCCAGCGGGACGGGAGTGGTGTTGCAAGCCGACACAAAGAAGGGGTCCTTCGCACTACTGGCCACTGGGGGCGAGTACACGGGAAGATACCGGCTCCACATGGAGGCAATAGAATCTAGCGAACGTGTTGGTTGTTGCCCAGCCCGCAGCTTTACATATATCTGTCAGCGAAGGCACCTTGAGCCAGCGCCCAGGAGGAGGCAACACTTCTATTTGAGTGTGCTCGCAACCCAAATGGGCAAGGCATGTCTTGGGACTGATACGCCAAGACAACATCCACTATCCAGTGGGCTAACCTCTGCTTGGAGACAGCTTTTCCCTTCTGCTGGCCTCCGTAACAGACGAAGAGCTGATCTGAGGTCCTAAAGCTTGCGTTCTGTCCACGTAAAACCGCAAGGAGCGGACGGGACAGAGAAAAGCCAGGGCTGGGTCTACCTCCTCCGAAGGAAGCGTTTGCAGGTTCACTACCTGATCCCTGAAGGGAGTGGAAGGAACCTTGGGCATGTATCCAGGCCGGGGTCTCAGGACAACGTGAGAGTTGGCAGGCCCGAATTCTAGGCACGATTCTAGGCAAGGCGGATCTCCACGCTCCCCTCAGAAACCTGACGATCAGGTCGTGCTTATCAAATTACTTACCTTCAACTGCATTGTGATGTGCGGCAATAGTGGCAACATACACTTTGAGGGTGGAGGGAGACAGCCTTCGCTCCAACCCATTTTGCAGGAAGGAAAGCATGACTCTGATCGGACGTCTTCCTGGTGGGAAGAATACCACTCAATGAACAGGTTACACTTCAGTGCATTGAGGCGTCTCGTTGAGGGGGCTCTAGCAGAAGTGATGTTGTCTACCACCGCCTGGGGTAGATCACCTGAAACCTCGGCATCCTGTCTAGGGACCAGACAAGGAGTTTCCAGAGGTTTGGACGCGGGTGCCATAGAGTACCCCGTCTCTGAGAAAGCAGCTCCTTCCTCAGAGGAATGGGCCAAGGAGGGGCTGTTGCAAGGAGCATGAGTTCTGGGAACCAGGTCTGGTTGGGCCAATACGGCGCAACTAACAAGACCTGCTCCTCGTCCTCCCTGACTTTGCACAGTGTCTGTGCGAGAAGGCTCACTGGGGGAAACGCATATTTGCGTAGGCCCCAGGGCCAGCTGTGTGCCAGTGCATCCGTGTCGAGGGTCTCCTCGGTCAGGGAGTAAAACATCTGGCAGTGGGTCGAGTCCGGAGAGGCAAACAGATCTACCTGTGCGGCTCCGAAGAAGTCCCATATCACCTGGACCACCTGGGGATGGAGTCGCCACTCTCCCGGAAGCGTAGGCTGTCGTGAGAGCTCGTCGGCTGCATGACTGAGCACGCCAGGGATGTGAATGGCACGAAGCGACCTCAGATGCTTCTGACTCGTATGCAATGGTCGTAGTGCTGTCTGTAAGGTGGCCCAGTGCAAGGCGTACTGTGAGCAACTCGGGGCAATTGATATGTCAATGCAGTTGAGGCCCCGTCCACAGACCTGAGACTGCATGCCCGTTGTACATGGCCCCCCAGCCGGTGGCAGAGGCATCCGTGAAGACCACAGCATGCCTTGACACTTGTTCTAGGGGAACACCTGCCCGTAGAAACGAAGGGTCCGACAACGGGCTGAAGGTTTGGTGGCAGTGCGGGGTGATGGGCACCCGGTACGTGCCGCTCTGCCACGCCCATCTCTGGACTCGGTCGTGAAGCCAGTGCTGAAGCTGTCTCAAATGAAGCAATCCGAGCAACGTTACTGAGGCTCTGAAAAAGTTTCAGTGGGACCGCTGTCCTGCTCTTGATTGTATTCAAGCAGTTCAGCGTCTCTAAAGCGGAAATGCATCTCTGCGTTAGCATCTTGAACGGGAGCTTGTGCAGGTGTAGAAACATGTCTTCATATAGGCTGGAGGGACACCAGTAGGACATCGATCTCTGTCCGCAAGACAGGGGCATCGCAACACAGCACAGAGTTGGATGCCTCTGAACTTGGGTGGGTGCTGGGCGAACTGAATCACATAGCCGAGTCTGATGGTACGGATGAGCCGGCGAGACGAGCTGGGAGACACTAGCCAGGCTCCCAGACACCGTGCAAGCGGGACCAATGGGACCACAGACGTACCCGGGGTGGGGCAGCGAGGTGGAACACAGGGGCTTGGCTGAGTCTGAGTGTGCCATGCAACACTTACCTGGTTCCAGGGTGGGGCAGAGTGTGGGTGGGAAGGTTTAATGGCGTCCCCGAGCCGCACACTGCTGCCCACTGGCGATGAAATAGGGGGATGGGATTGGCAAGGCATGAAAGCGTCGATCACTGCAATCCACACACTCTTGTGACCCAGAGATAGAGGAAATTGCTCTTTTATTGAAAATGTGGGTACCGCTGAACTCCGAAGAGCCAGCGGCGGAACAGAAACAAACTGAAACAAAAGATTCTCCACCCGGCCCTCCTCCGAGGGAGGGAGTACCCCGTCACCATCTCCCGGAGAGCAACTTCGTCCATTGTTGGGTCGCTCTTGCCCTTACACTTGCCGCCTGATTTAGTGGGGTCTGGAGGGGTTGGGTGCTCCTCTTGCGGCCGATCGCCCTCGGCGACGAGCAGACGGAGGCGCTGCAGCCGATGACTGGTTGGAGGCAGCAGCTGGTCGTTGGGACAGGATGTGCTTTATCACCTCCGGCTGCTTCTATGCTGCGGAAAACTGCTGGGAAAAGTTTGTGGACGGGCCAGCGCGCTCTCTTGGAAGCTCCGCGGTTTGCGCCGTTACAGAGGAGTGAGGGGCCCGAGGAGGTTGACTCGGCGGGTTACCTCTCTTTTTCATCCTCAGTTCACCAAGGCTATTAACTGAAAGGCTTCTTCTGCTGGGCAGAAGGAGCGCTAGATCGGGGAATAAGCGAAGGCGCTCCACCTCCATTGGAGTCTCGACTTTAACGCCAAATGGTCATGTTCTCGCAATTGGAACATGAGTCATCCATGAACGCCGTTTAAGCGTGCCTATAGCCCAAGCATGTGATACAGCGATAATGACCGTCAGCCGGGGTCAGACATTGACCGTATCCAGAAACACACAATCTGAATGACATCTTCTAAAAGATACAGGGTCAGATGTGTGCAATTATCACTTGGCAATGTGCATTGGCTCGTTTAGTTACACTCAAAGTAGATTGGCTCTCGAGCGAGATCCCCATTCGTCAGTCATGACGTACGTATAGTGACTGATGAAGGGGAACTGTGTTGTGTGTTATGTTGTGTGTGTTGAAATGGCTCACTTTGCACAAAGTTTGGCTTGAAGAGCTGGTCTCTTTTGTCTTTTTATGTAAGAGCCTGTAGTTTAAATAACAGCCATAAACTATGGTTTGCTAGTTCCTGTTGCTAGTCAGAGGCAGAGTTTTATATATACAATATATACTGTTTAAAAGTGCTCTGGACAATAAGGAATCTGGCTCACTACCAGTGTTGGGGGTAACGAGTTACAAAGTAACGGATTACAGTAACGATATTACTTTTTTGGGTAACGAAGTAAAGTAACGCATTACACTAAAAATATCGGTAGCTACACTACTTTACTAGACTATAGGAACGCGCTTTCCTGCGTTACCCAAGCCGTGTTTGCCTGCGTGTAAAGCTCTGATCTGTTTAAGTGGTGCGTGCATGCCTGTGTGTGTGTGTGCTTCCCTGGGCACCGTTGTCATAGAGATCGATTTGAGTGACGTAGCTGCTGGTGCGAAGGGGAGCGGAAAATGGAGACGGAGACAGGGGGTTTCGGCCAGTGGCGATATTCACATTACTTTCAGTTTATTGCTCGAAAGGACAAAAATATTCGCGTGAAATGCACTCTATGCCCAGGCAGCAAGTACTGGCCATCGGGACTACCGGGAGATTCCCAGTGGGCTGACGTGCCTTTTGGGCCGACATCTCATTCTTTTTTTCTTTTTCTGTTTTTTGTCTTAACGGACCATAAAACTCGTACATCGCCGGCCCATTCGTTTTGCTTAATTGGTGGCGCTGGGTTAAGTGCGTGCCGGTGTAATGTATTAGTTAAAAAAAGTCTGCGTCAGTTTTTTTTTCCTGATGAGTTAGCTGACCGGCCCATGAAACACCTTGGCCCATTGGATCTTTTCTTGATTGACACTGGGCTGGTCCAATCACATCTTTAAACACCTCCCCCTTTGGGCTTTGAGCGAGCGTGCAGTGTGTCAGTGTGTATCTGTCAAAATAGTCTGAGAGATGGAGAAGAAACGCAAGGAATGTGCAGAGAAATAGCGTGACAAATAGACACAGGCCCTTCAAGCAGACGCTGTAAAATGTGTCTAAACGTTTTCTGCAGCAGCAGGACCTTCATCAGCTCCAGTGGCTGATGATGAGGATAGTGAGGAGGATCAGGACAGAGATGAGAAAGTGTAGAGCCTGCGGTAAGCAGAACTAACAGTTACTTTCAAAACACTTAGCTAGGCTATGTCATGAGTGTAGGAACCCATAGTTGACGATTACCGTAATTTACTATAAATTTAATGAGACGCGTTTGTAAACCATGTTTTCCGCCAAAATAAAAGCTCGATGCAGTTTCCGTCAAAATAAAAGATCATGTGCTTATATCTCTTTCAAGTATAGAAATTAGTACAAAACTAATTATAAAAGTTTCCTTTATTTTTCAGTGCATTTGTTTTACAATACATGTCTATTAATGTGCTATTATTATTATGGGCAAAATGCCAGGGCCGATTTTTTTTTTTGCCCCAGTCCAGCCCTGATTATGTGTCTACCACTGCGGACATTTGTCCTTTCTCCAGTTGTTTGTGGATTTTACAGTGAGGCATATTTCTTTGTGCAGACATGGATATTGTTCTTTCATATGGTTTTACATGCCATTTTGTATAGGCTACATTTATAAACGCTATGCAGACAGGCTAAGTGATGATAAGGCTATGATGTTTGTCCATGTATCTACACGGTAAATTAAGAAACGGGAAAGTAAAGTAATAAGTAGTGAAGTTACTTTTCAAATGCAGTAACTAGTAAAGTAATCTCATTACAATTTACTGAAGTAACTAGTAACTAATTACTTTTTTTGAGTAACTACCCCAACACTGCTCACTACACATTGGGACACTGATGACTCTATTTACGGCAACATGACAACGTCCTCATTGTAACACATCACTATGATATTTATGAACAACAGCTGAACTAATATCTTGCTGACATTATTTTTTAATGGTATTTAAAGTACATTATGATAAATACTTAAGCATGTTACATATACTGTACGTGCAACATTTCAGCCGTAAATAAATTATAAATGTCAGCTAGATTATGCTCATTACCTGTCTAGCAATGTATGTTTATGCTGAAATATAATTAAGTAATGGTTTGCATTTGAAAAAAAAAAAAAAAAAAAAAATTCATTATATGTATTGAGTTGGCTCAAGTGATTTATGTTTCATGCTTCAGAACTTCCGTTAGGGGAACACAGTGAACAACGATGGCTTTCACAGTGCCCTGGCAACTGAACTAAGGAGCTGATTGAGACTTTACTAAGTCTTTACTGTCATTTATAATCTTTTTTTTTTTTTCTTGCTGAATAATTTCTTTAATAAAAAATCTTGCTGACCCAAGCTTTTTAATGATAGTATAATGCCCACCTGCAAGATGTTTTTTTTTTTTTGTGTGTGTGTGTGTGTGTGTGTCATTTTTCTATTCAAATGTTTAAATATGTGCAATATATCTGTAAAAATTACTTGTAGTACCTTCTAGGAGTACACTAGCATATACAGTAGATGACCTCAAAGCTAACAGACACAAAATTCAATTATTTTTTTTTTACAAAAAGTTAGCTTCAGAAAACTTTGAATTTAGCACACAAATAAATGTACAGGTTTTTTTGTTGTTGAGTGATCTATTCTTCCAGTTGATATTTTAAAGCAAAAACAGTTGTGCAAGACGTACAGTACGTGTCTGTTTCTCACTAGTCTCAAACTACATTAACGGTGAGCTGTGGTACCAATTATCTCACACATAACTATGTTGTGTTTATAACATAATGATGTGCGAGACGAGTAATAATGCAGTGAGTTTCATGATGAAGCCTGTAAAAAGAATCAGGTGGAGTTGTAATTTAATTGGGTGTCCGGTGATACGGGCTCATGATAAAAAGTAGTTTCTTCCACCAGTTTTTTCATTATTCCTCACAGAACTACACTATGGGTACTTCTCAAATGGAAGGTTGCATATGTGAGGCTTGTAGGCTTAGGGTACGATTACACGACAACAATGTACTAAAAACGGAAACGTTTTTCCCTTGCATTTTTTGTGTACAGGCAACAACGTTGTCAAAACGATCCCCGCTCATATGGATGTGAAACGAAGGCTAACTTCAAAGGATCCTTTAAATTGAGATGTCCTTTGACGGAGCTTGATGACGTGGCAGCGAGATATGCAGCCTTACTTGGATTGCCTGCTGACTGAGAAGCACCCTATACAAAGTTGTAACTTTAACCCTCTGATGCCCTTTGCATGATGGTGGTCAAAAATTACAGATTTTTTTTCTTCCCCCAATTAAATGAATGTACTATATTTTAGTTTGATTAAAAAAAAATGATTTAATATTTTGTATTTTTTAGTGGTTTCATGACACTAATTAATATTTATGCAGTAGTTATAATCCATTTATTCACTTTTTGAGCATGGACCTGAACATGACATTTCCAACTTAAACGGTCATGAATCTCTAATGCTTTGGAGCACAGACTTAAGTTTGGTCTCTTTTTGAAGACGACAATTGACAGATTATTGCTGTGAAAAAGTAAAAAAACGGAACTTAAAAAGAGCTACAGATATTTTCATATGAACTATTTTTTTTCCAAAACACGTAACTCTAAAACTGTGAGAATCAAAGCCAAAAAAAAAGTTGTGTTCCAAATTTGAGCGTGATATCTCAAACAATGAGCTTTCAGTAAGATTTTATTTGGGCACAGCACCAAAAGTTTCCACTAGATGAAATTCATTTCACATTAATTTCCAATGCGGTAAATTATTATTATATTTTTTTTTTGACCACAGGGAGTACAAGTGTTAAATGTTTTTTTCCTAGGACCATTTACCCTTTTTGAGTCATGCACATGATTTGTGTGTGTGTGTGTGTGTGTGTGTGTGTGTGTGTGTGTGTGTAAACAATAGGACAAAAATATGCAAGTGCTATGACCCTTCCCAGTTTAATCTAATGCAGTACATGTACTTTTTTTTTAAGATAATAGATATAGAATAGAAGATAACGTGTTAGTGTTAATGGATCAGGTGTTGCCGAAAAAGATGCATCTTCAGCCGTTTCTTGAAAATGGCCACGGACTCAGCAGCTCTGGTTGAGTTGGGCAGATCATTCCACCAGCAGGGAACAGACCAGGAAAAGGTTTGAGACAGAGATTTTGTGCCTCTTTGAGATGGATAGAACAAGTGCTTGGACAAGGAGTTGTGTAGCATGCTCTGATAGGAAGGGCCTGATCCTCCTAATGTTGTACAAGGCAAATCTGCAGGACCGGGCAGTTCTAGCAATGTGGTCTGTAAAGTCCAATTGATCATCAATCACAACTCCAAGGTTCCTGGCTGACCCTGATGGAGTTATGGATGACGAACCTAGCTGAATGGAGAAGTTGTGGTGTAGTGTTGGCCGGGACCACAAGCAGCTCTGTCTTCACAAGGTTTAGTTGAAGGTGGTGGTCCTTCATCCAACCAGAAATGTCTGTCAGGCAGCCTGAGATACGATCAGCTACCGTCGGATCGTCAGGCTGGAATGAGAGGTAGAGTTGTGTGTAGAGGTAGAGAGGTAGAGCCATGTTTCTGAATCACAGATCCTAGTGATGTCATGTAGATGGAGAAGAGTAGTGGTCCAAGCACTGAGCCCTGAGGCACTCCAGTAACTAGATGTTGGGTCTTAGACACCTCACCTCACCTCTCCACGACACCCTAAAGGACCTACCTGAAGTAAGACTTGAACCATTGGAGTGCGGTTCCCGAGATGCCCTTCGTCTTTAGGATTGACAGAAGGATCTGGTGGTTAACTGTGTCAAAGGCAGCAGACAGATCCAGCAGGATGAGAACTGAGGATTTGGAAGCTGCTCTTGCCAGTCTCAGAGCTTCAAATACAGAGAGCAGGGCAGTCTCAGATGAGTGTCCACTTTTGAAACCAGACTGGTTGTTTTCGAGGAGGTTGTTCTGTGTAAGGAAGGAAGAGATCTGGTTGAAAACAACTCGTTCAATTGTTTTCATGATGAATGGATGAAGGGGTCCCGGTCTGAAATTTTAGAGTGGGTTTCTTAAGCAGTGGGGTTACCCGAGCCTGCTTAAATGCTGTGGGAAAGGTACCAGTGTGAAGAGAGGTGTTTATGATGTGCGTGAGTGCGGGTACAACTGAGGAAGAAATGGCTTGAAGTAGATTAGTGGGAATAGGATCAAGTGGACAGGTTGTAGGTTTATACAAGTGATATAAATCAAACATGCCACACGAGTCCTGAAAAGTGAAGCCAAAGCATCTTGATTGCCCCCTGGTGGCTGGATGCAGTATAGGTCCTTATCCCCGCCCTATCCATGTGATGTAATCACAGACTAAACAATTAAATAACACTTCAAATATTTTTTTACCAAAGATGGTTTCTGTCATTTTAGGCAGTTTTTTTTAGTTCAAGAGTTCGTTTGTGAAATAAGTTTGGTTTTACTTAGCTATTTGATGCTATGTAAACGGGGAGGTGACATCATGATTGACAGCGGAGATCGACAGCTTCTCTGAGTGAAGTAGTCACTGAGGCGCCAACTGACTTTTTTCGGGATCTTCGGGAGGAGATACATTCCATAACTGTTTATTTCACACCTACATAGTGAGTTGTAACCGATTCTGCGTTAGTTTGGGCGGGACCTTGATATTCCATCTCCACCTCGCGCTCACTACTGCGCAGACTCGAGACTCAAGATGTCAGCGTCATATTGGAACACTGGCGGCTTCACTTACTACAATGGAAGAGAGTGAAGATACGTCGTCCATCTTTTTTTACATTTAGTGGTATAAATTAATGTATATAGATTGGTTCAGTGATGTTAAATAATATTTACAGTATGTCTTACATAAAACCTGACAACCAATAACATCTGAATTTAGATGTTACCTTTTTTTCCAGTGTACTGCTCACCCTATCTACTCACTGCAAATAATGATTTTCTTGTTTTCTAGTACAAATATCTAAAAATGTAAAATCAAGATAATTTACATGACATAATAATTCAAGATAATTTACAAACATTACTTAAGATTAAGCAAAATTAAGTAAATTTAGAAACCAAAAATCTGCCAATGGGGTAAGAAAAATAAACTTGATTTAAAGTGAAAGCTTATTTTTCTTACCCCATTTTGACTGATATTTTAAACTTAATTTTAATACATTTTTCAGAAAAATATATCTTATGTCATTTAGCTTCTCAATATGTACTGTATCTTGATTTAAGAATGTTTAGATATTTTACTGGAAATCAAGACAAAAAATGGAGGGAAGGAAGTTTTTTATTATTATTATTTATTTAATTTTTTTTTTTTTTTTTTTTTGAGTATTTGTTGATGTATTTGTTGACTTTATTTTTGTAGGGTTACACCTAATGTTAAAAATGTCTATTAGCCCCAGGCTATTCTTTACTGAATTCAAGTCCTGTTATTTACGTTTCTCAAACCCTAGCTGTACAATAATACCCCACCGGCAAGCATGCGGTTACTTTACACCTCCTATGAGTGACGGCCCTTTTGGGAGAGACGAAAACTCTGGTTTGTGCCATCTGCATTCTCACTACAAGGAAGATCTCTTTTACAGAAGCAGCCATTACCGTGGTGAGCATGTTGGTCAGAGGGAACTCCAGGTGCCCTCCATGATAAAAGGAAGGTAGGCCACAGACTCAGGGATGGAATAATACCAGTGTAGTTCTAGAGGTGTTTTGGGGTCAGAGAAAAACGAAGAGGAAACATTTCTATAAAATGCACTGTTTGAATGGATAAGAGTCCTGCGGTGGTGGAAAACGTCCTTGATGCACTCTGAATGTGTTAAAACTTTTAAACTGATGTATAAACTGACGGCTGAAGATGAATGTAATTCATTTTTGTATCAGCTGTGAATAAGCCTGAGGAAAAAATAAATAATTATGTAAAGGGAAGTTATAATAGCTCACATAAATGTAACAAATAATTTGCAGGTAAAATCTATTGAACAGTTTAGACAACCCTTAAACTGTTTCAATCAGAGATGGCACATAAAGGTAAAGTGTGCCATTTGTAATGCAGAATGCTCTCAGAGATGAGTGAAGGCAGGATCCATGCTTAAGAGTCTATGAATGGATCATTATTGCAGTGATTATTATCTTTCTAGCATTTTTTATGTTTGCTACTGTGATGGACTGGCCGTCTTTCCAGGGCGCTTTCCCCTGCGTCTGGCCTTAGAAATGTCTGGCAACAGTTCTTCTAACCCTAATTGATAGAGTTTGAAGCTTTTCGTTTCTTAAACAATCAAAAATTGATACACCTCTTGGAGGAAATAAATGTTGTAATGTGATTATAAGAGGTACATACATTTTTGGTCAAGATCTTGTATTGAAAATGCAAGAGTCCAGCACTCTGTAAAGTCTCCTCCAGCACATCCCAAACACTCTCAATGAATTTAAGGTCTGGACTAAGAGGTGCCAATTCATGTGTGAAAATGATTCTTCATGCTCCCTTCCAAACATTCTTTCACAATTTGAGCCTGATGAATCTTGACATTGTCATCCTGGAATATGGCCATGATGTGTCTTTATACATGGTGGTTTAAGAAATGAAAAGCTACACACTCCATCAATTAGTGTTAGAACTGTTACCAAACATATCACATGCTATGAACATAATAAGCACTGCAATGATGATCCAATCACAGACTCTTAAGAATTTGCCTATTTAAATCCAAACAGCAAGTTTTTTTTTTTTTTTTTTTGTCTGTCTGGGCAGTGTATTTATATTTTATGAATGATAATAATTTATAATTTGAGTAATATAGCATATCCATATAGTTATTATATGAATCTACAATTAATATTAAACTTAATAATAACCTAATAAAAAGCTGATTGCAAAAACAAATGTCAAACTTTCCCATGTACCATTGGTCAGCCAAACTGTAAGTCCTGCCCCAAACACGGGACTGGTCAAACAATTTGTAACATCTGAAAAATTATCCTTAAAGTCACAATGCAAACAAAATTGACAGTCTTTATTTTTCATGGAATATATCAGTATTAAATGATTTAGCCATGCATTATTCGTACATTTTTCTCTCTCTTGAAAAGCTGTTTCGCTCAAATATACATCATAACAGGAAAAAAAAAATTATCACAATTTCTGTTTAAGCATTGTCAGGCCTCAGAAAACAGATTCACTACAGAATGAAAGCAAGCAAGGACGGAGAATACCGTATGGCAGTAAGTTGGCAGAAAGTCGTTAATGTATAATAATTTGAAGAGTAGATGATGAAACATTGACTGTTTAAATTATTTTTCATAGCAGTGATTCACGTCTGGTGGTGGGAAGAATGTGGCCAAAACACAAATTCATGGGAAATTCCCCCAGAAGGATGTGAAATTAGTGAAAGATGTGTAGTGAGAAGTGTATGTCAGTGAAGCTGGCAGTGCATGTGTTTGTGGCCGATGGCAGGTGATGCTGGCGCTGTGCCCGGTCATGGCATACAGGTGTGCTGGAGTGAGAACAGTGGAAAACACAGGGCAGGAGGCAGGATAGTCATGGGATTGTGGGCGGCTTAGTTCATTTGCCCTCTATGCAAGCAGGGGGGAAAAATTGGCTTCCACTGTTCTCCTCTGGTTACTTTCCCGATTGAGATACCCACATGCATATTAAACTAGCATAGTGATAACTGAGACACTTGACCTCGTCAGATTAAATCCAGACTTTAAAAATAGCTTAACTTTAGGTATTAAGCACACTTGGAAAATATCAAATATATTGAATATTGCTTTCTCCAGGTATTATAGAACTCCCTGTCTTGTATACTGCTCATTTTGGCAAACATATAAATAAATAATAATCATAAAAAAAAAAAAATCTAGACTTAAATGTAAGATTTATGTAACTGAGTTGCATATAGAATTTCCATCCATTTGGATGGCACAGTTTTAACATAAACTGATTAAATAAAGACAAGAAAGGGATAATATGCTGATTCTAAGCAATTTGAAAAAATACATAAAAAAATATTTAAAATCAAATAGATGGAAATAATGGTAACACTTGACAATAAGGTCTCATTTGTTAACATAAGTTAATGTATATTAAGTTTATTATATTAAAGCTTTGTAATCCAAATGGAAGATCATTTTATATGCAATTCGAATGCATACACTCTATAGAAATTCTTTAGAAATAATACATAGGATGCTATTCAGAACACTGTCACATTGAACGTTTTCTTCAAAACTGTTGCTCAAGTAAGCATAAAAATCTGCAATATCTCACATTTACATTTCAATCAAAGCATAATTAATATTGTTAGCAAAGCAAAGGTTACCTGTGTAAACTTAGTGGTGCAATGAAATACAGAAGCACTGGGGTGATCAATTCTATTATTCTGCACTTACAAACTCGGTGAATTTCTCTGGATGTCATCTTACTGATGATAGGGGGATGGGATGGGGTTGTGACTCTACTTTAAAGCTACTTACAAAGCTGTTAACATCCGTACCCCAACGGGTTCACCCTAATTCACATTCACACAGCATTTTTGAGATTCACAGCATCAGAGAGGTGACTCCTTCAATGAATGCAATTCACCAGGAGACACAGGGCAAAGTGGCACTTAACCTCTACAAGGCTTTCTAATGCTACCAACTCATTTGAATACCATATATGAACAAATAACAGCTTGGTCAAATGTCCATCTGTCTGTCTTTCCTCCTTACTTTCAGAACCCCCTGGCTCAACTGTGGATGAACCAGACACCATAAGACAATTGCCCTCCATATTTATGCCCTCCATTTTGTCTTGGTGATCTAAAAATATTCAGTTTTTTAGTATTATTTAGAAACTATTATTTTTATAAATTCAAATTCCACTTTTTGTGCCTTTGTCATTTTTACAGTGATGGATGAAGTACACAAGTGCTTGAGTAAAAGTACTACTACTAAAATATTTCTCCAGTAAAAAAGACTAAGGATTCATTTTCAATTTTACTTGATTAAAAGTAAAACAAAGTACTTGATTTTTTACTGTAAGTATTAAAATTAAAAAGTACTGATCAATGAACTGTTGCATTTCAGTGGACTTATACAGCTCGCCCTTTTACAGCAGATTTATTTCACAAATAACTGACATTCATGACCTAAGTACAATTTCATGTACACTAATCAATTCTAAAATCCGTCATTAGTAACTGTGCACGCCATTAGTAGTGCGCACGTTCAAGCTCTGATGATATCCCGGTTCTTGACTCATTTTGACCAGATCATTGAATCAGTGAGTAGCTGACTTTAGAAGTTTATTGGAAATAATCAGCTTTTTTTTAATGAAATGTTGTAAACATTACATATTTGGAATGTAGTGAAGTAAAAGTTTCCCAAAATAAAAAATAGTCTGATAAAGTACAGATACTTGAAAAATTTACTTAAGTGTAAAAAAAAAAAAAAAAAGTGTACCGTTCACCACTTAATTTGTATTAGTTTTTTTAAAGACAGTTTTATTTTTATTTCAGTAAGCAATATTTGTACTTAAACTTATTTCAGCCAATGCACCATTTCATCTAATATTAATACTTTATTTTTATTTCAGCTTTATTTTGATTCACATAAATGTTTTTTATGTAGTTAACATGTAGTTAACATGTAACAACATGAAGTTTTTTTAGTATCTTCATGTGTGTCTAAATACAGTTGAATTTAAAATGACATTTTATTTCCTTATTAAGGCAACATTTTAACAAAGGGAGGGGTGTGTTTGTTTGGGTTGATTTCAAATATCAACAGTGCTTCTCAGAAATCACTTACTGCACCTTTAAAATGTAAATGTAAGAAACTCGCCTATAGTGGAGATTTGAAATTTAAGTAGCACACACTCCCTTTGTTTTGATGAGACCTGACAATGATTGCACAACAGGAGCCAGATTCTGATGCGCTACCGGTGTGTTGCTTTAGGATATCGATTGACACTCTGCATAAAGTTTACGACAGCACCTGTTTCTTCCTCAGCATGAAATCGACAGCCGCGGTAAACCAATCCTTTAGAGACTGTTTTCTGCATGCCCCGCGGCTACTCGGAGGTACAAGCGCACACATATACTAGCACGAACACAATCAAACACATAAAGCAATGCTGTTTATTGCAGAGATGTGTACAAAAGGCCAACGATTTAATTTCCCTGTACAATCCTTGCAGGTGTCATGCATGAAGTTAAAAGGGATTTGATTCTTTATCAGATGAAAGAAGGCAAGTACTCAAACTGTTCTGAACTTCTGGAAAAAAAGTTTAAGAACAGGAGATGACAGAATACTACCGCCATGCTCAATTATGGATGATGGTCTTTTATCTTCCCATCACTAATTAGAGGAGCTACTCCGCTTTCAAGTTCATCTTTACATACCAGGCTTCCCTGCTGAAAAATCCAGCACTACTGGTCACCAGCACAAGGTATGTTTTGCATGCTGGGACCAGCATGGGATGCTGGTTTGCTTGTCCCCAGCTTGGGATGCTGGTGTGCATATGTTGCATATATTTTGGGTGTTATGATCCTAGCAAGACCACAAACAAAACTTACGTATGTGTTACATATTGCTTTTATTAGTGTGCGTGTGTTCATAGTTAAATAAAGACCAAGACAGTCTTCCAATAAATTTTATTGGAAATTCGCGGGTAACATGTTTATTGGTACACAATAAAATCGTCAGTGTTAAATGAACACTGCTCAGTTTTCATATGGTCCCAATCTATAGAGAGTAAAAGTAATGCTGAAGCAATGTTGCCATTAGTGATGACAACTGCAGTTAACTAGCAGAATCACTGAAGATAAGAGTAATATCAAGAACAGAAAAAAACGAGAAGAAACAAGCAGACAGCACAACAAGTACAACCGACTCACAGACACACAGCCTTAGGTATAAGCAACAACTGAAGCAATATCAATAACAAAAACAGCATTACCACTTATTATAAACCTGTTTGAATTTATTTCTTTATGGTACATGTACAAAAGTTGTTGAAGTCTGTTTGAAGTCACCATTATGGAGATTAGTATTCCTTTTAGCTGGGCAGTTGGGCATTGACTTTGGTTAAATGAATTATCTTTCAGAAAGATAAGTGCATGTTATCACTATTGTCTACACTATTTCATGCTCCTGACTGCAATGACATATATTTTACTATGTGCACTTTTTGGAATCAGTGACTGACGGGTGGATTTTGACACGTGAGTTCCCAAATTAGTCATAATGTCTTTAAAAAAAATAAACTTTCAATTTCCATTATCAAGTTGTTATTAACTGTACCATAACCGCTGTTACTGAACAAACTTCTTTTTCATTTTTCTTTGTTTTCGTATCTCTAAATGCTTTTGTTTCGCAACATACACAAGCTCTTTTTAACTGATTTGTGGACAGGTCCTTTGAGACAAGAGACAAATCCTTGATCCTTTGAAACGCTTTCCTTGTTACACAAAACCTCAGATGACACTGAATAATAATACAATCATAAAAACAATTAAAATGTTCAATTCTTTCAACAGAGGGAGCAAAATAAATTACAAACTTACAATAAATCCTGCTTCAATCTTACATTGTTTTTCCTTTACATCACTGAAGTATAAGCAAAAAGAAAACTTGTCCCCAAAATGCTACTTGCACACAAACATCTGGCCTGCTCACACTTAACCCTGCAAGACCATGCTGGTGGACCAGCTCCACTAGCTCCATTTTGCTTATGAACACTGGTCGACCAGCTAGACCAGCACCAAAAAGCATAAACCAACCTGGACCAGCATGGAATCCATGCTGGGTTATGCTGGACTTTTAATCAGGGTCTTCATTTAACACTAACACACAAACCAGTAACACATCAATCCGTCCAACAAATAGATGCATATGCTTTATGAAAACTATAGACATAAAGCATATTAAATACAAATCTCATTATGCTTCTGTCTAAATATAAAAATACATATATTACTGAGACGCGTCCTCAATGTTGAATAGCTATTTATTTGTCTTCGATGTTGAGACGTTTTATATGGTGTATAATGGCCGGTGTGAGGATTGTTTGGGAAACCTGCTTGAAAACTGTCATTAGTTTTTTAATTCCAATTCGGTGTTTCTAGTGGTGCAGAAAATTACACACATAAGCTTTAGTTCATGGTGCATGAAGTGCAGTAGCACAGTATATTTAAATAATTTATGGACTTTTCTAACTTTATTCAAAAGGATAGTTGAGATGGACTGGAAAGTTCAGAAGCAAATGATTCAGAGGTTGCCGTTTCATGGCTCATTAAAGTTTGTATGTAATAAATTATTTGATCTAATATATCTTTATGTAATGTTATTTATGTAATCCAAATGTATAAAGAATTATGTAATCTATTTAATATATTATGTTGTGTTACACAAAACATAATATTAAAACAAATAAGCTTTGTTTTAGCAATAAGCAAGTCTATGGCACCATAAGATACATTTCAATGTATGTAATATTTAATAAATAATAATAAATATATAATAAATCATAAATATAAATAAATAAAACATTGTATAAACATTTGTATATGTATAACATGCTATTTAAAGAAAGAAAATCATAATCATTATATTGTTGCACTGCAAGACCTTAAAGCTTTTAATCAGACCAATCAGGCACAGATGTAGCGAGAAGATCTTTGAATGAGTGGGACCAATTAGCGGATCTAATTAAGGATCCCTGACTTGTGAATCAGCAGAGCTGTTGTGATTGGCTGATTGGTGTTACATGATGCTTTCTGTAGTGCTCTGGGAAACTCCGAGACAATACTAGAGAACAGACGAGTCACGACTCCAGCAGATCACCCACCATGTTCTCATTAGAGGAAGCCTCTGCCTCCCACACGCAGGGGTGATTATCCATCTCTCTTCTTCCTCAGAGCTTCCTCTCTTCTTGTACTCTTTTCTAAGAGCTTTCTTTCTATGTTCTATTCCTCCTCCTTCTAGATCCTCAAACTCGCATTTCAATTCAGCTCTTTTTGGGGGTGGGGGTGGGGGGTGGGGGGGTTGAGATTCTCTCTCGTCTCTCTTGCTGTACCCTACAGGGAGCTGTTAGTCGAGAAATATTGCTGTTTGATCATTTTCATCTTACACTCTTCTTATGTACCGATTTTTTTTATATCAGTTCCAAGCATTAAATAGCTGCTATCCAATGAGAAAGATTCAATAGCTTATCAGCAATGAGGAAAAACTGAATTAATTAACAGAAATTATAGTGATCCTCATTTATAGCATGTGTAAGAATAGCATTGGCCCAAATAGAGAGTCCTGTGGGAGCCTCGGGAGAAAGTTGCATGCCTTTTATATAATTTTGCTCAATGTGCTTCTCACATTGTAGTCAAAAGAAGAGAAGACACTCGACAGAAAATTCTCTAGTCACAGAATTGGCGTACATCCAATCAAACTGAGCACGAATTTCTTTGTTAGTTTGTAGGACGCCAAAATAAGCAGGTGTCGACATTCAGGATGAGACCATGAACAAAACAATCCAATGCTAAGGAAAATATTGCCTTAATAATCATATTTCTCCCTAGGCTGACGCAAATGAAGATGTGTGCCCCTCTATTACAGAAAAGCCACAGAAAGAAAACCCGAGCCCTGAGGTAATCAGCCGGTTTCTATTCGAAAGATTTATTATAAAAAGTTTCATCATCTTGATTTATACCAAAGCTTCTTTGGTAACATGTCGATGTCGTGATTTATGTTTGTTTTTTTGTTTGCTTTTTCATGTAAGATGACATTAGATCGATTCACTGAGGTGTTGACATTGTATTCTTGATCTCCAACACGTCTCCCACCTAACAATCCCAATTTCTTTGTTAGGACAGAGCAAGGACAGACTGGATCAAACCAAAAAGATATCCATACATTTTCTAGGGAAATTTTCTTCCCTCCAACTACAGCACTTTAAAACTGTTCATGCGTAAATAAAAGAGGAAGTGAACATTTAGAGAATATCCAGTAACATTTTACAGTAAAGTCTCATTTGTTAATAGTTAATGCAAACATGAACTAACAATGAGCAATATATTTTTACACCATTTGTTAATGTTTGTTTACATTAGTTAGTAAAAATCGAATTGTTCATTGTTTGTTCATGTTAGTTCACAGTGCATTAACAAATGCTAACAAATACAACTAAATGTTAAAATTAACATTGACTATGATTAATAAATACTGTAGAATTATTATTTTTGTAACGTGTTACCAAAAATCTTTTTCAAACACTGATTCTTTATGCAGGCCTCATTTCCAGTAATGAACCCTCTCCATATTGTCTGCATTTGGTTTATCACTTTAGCAGCGAACATGAACATTTTTGTTAGCAGCATTTCATTTAAATTAGTTTAAATGTCATTTATATACATGCATAGCCACCTGGGTCATGCTTCAGTAATTTCCGACAGTCTCAGTTTTGTACATTATTATTGCCCCTTGACCATATGAACACTGATCTCATGTTTTATGAGTGCGAATGTCCACTCCATTGTACGTGGTGTGAATGCCAGTGTCTGGTAGTGTTGTGATTCTAACCAAAGGTAGTCAATGACTTATAATGAATACATTGAACTCTTTGTCTTCTGTTTGTCACATTCTCCTTACACATCTTTCACTGATGTTTGTTTTTCCACCCTACTACAAGTCCGAAGAGAATGAAGATCTTCAAAATCACTTATAAAGAGACGTCTCTCTTTCAAGCACTGGCCCACTCAATTCTCAGAAGAAATACAGCAGAGGGGAAAAATCCCCAGAAGAACAGGTAAAATCTTTTCTTTCTTTTATATGAACACATTCACACTTTCTCAAACGCCATACAAATTGGCCACCAACAAACATATATTTCCCATTTCCTTGTTGTGCCACAAACTGAGTCTTTATAAAGGCGCTTCATTGTCCTGTAACACCTGCGTCCACTAATTAGCCCGACCCACATTTAGCCCATTAGTGTGTTGCACACAAGGAGCCTATAATACCTGGGGAAGTAGGTCTGTTAGTTTTTCCATTTTCCTCAATTAAGAGTTGATTGGCTGGTGTGGGACCCTTGAAGACATGCTATTTAAATCTGCCATATTGCTCATGCATACTCATTTCTGTGTGCTTGTTGTTGTTGTTGTTGTTGTTGTTGTTGTTTTTGTTGTTTTGAACCAGTCATAACCCATTAGCCCTACTGGAAGATGTTGTAACTACACCATTTGGATACAAAAAGTTTATTTGTTTGCTTATTTATTTATTTATTTATTTATTTATTTGTTTATTTGCTTTATTTTTTGATTATGTATTTATTTTGCGTTTGTATTTATTTGCTTTATTTATCTGCTGTATTTTTTTGTATCTATTTTTTGCTTATGTATTTATTTATTTGCTTTATTTGTTTGTTTGTTTATTCATTTGTTTATTTACTTGCAAAAGCTGTAAATATACTTGTTTCCCCTTCCATGTCTGCTTTGACCCCTTTTTCGTACATATCAATTTAATAGAAACAAGCAACCTTCATCCTCTCCTTGAGTCATCTTGAAAAAATAATGTTTTGGGGTAATTTAAAAAAAATAAAAATAAATAAGAGATAAGCTCAAGAACTGACTTTAGGACCCAGCGGAACAGCTCATTTGCTCCATATACAGCTATAAGTCCATCTAGTGGCAAGAGTTATGAAATATGATGTTATATTATTTGTTGTTCCACTAGAGGTCGGCAGAGACACCCAAAATTGACCCAACGTGAGATCTTTTGAGCTGATTTGAGCTAGTTATTGCATGTTTCATGTTTATTGCATGAGTTATTTTGAATTAAAGTTGAAAAATTGTGAAGAATGTGCTATATTATTTATTGATAAAATCTAGAAATTTAAAGGTATAAAAAGATAATTAAAAAAACTACAATAAAGTGCAGTAAAAACTGAAAAAAAATTATAATAATTAAATTATAAGCTTTCTGGACATATATATTAGGGCAATATATAATTTCTGACTCACGAGGTAAGGATTTGTTGCAGGAATGCATTTAACTGAGTATTTTAAACAATTATAGTGGCTAATATGGCAGTTCACATTCACTTTCCCCCCCCTCCATTACCTGCATTCCAGGTTTGTGCTGTGTTGTCAAGGTAAGAACCATTAGCAATAAATGTTTTTTTATTTGTTGTGAAAGGTCTTTGAGAACAAGATAAGATGAAAACTTCACTGATCCCCCAGGGGAAATTGAGACTTTACTCAGACTACAGCAATAAAAGACAAACAGCAGCTTCAGAAAGCATTTGGACTTTAGCAACACTTAAAAACATGTGAATGTCACTGCATTGGATAAAATATCAAAGCAAGTGGAATTTATTTTAAAGATAGCACAAGCTAATTTTTGCTTTGTTAGGTTTAAAATAATAAAACAACCAAGACAAACATGGGATAATTTCATCTGCATAAATCTATACACTGTGAGAAAACCGGTGATGCTGCAATGCATATTATGAGAAAATCAAAGAGTTTTTTTTGTTTTGTTTTTTTTTAACCTTGGAAGTACTGTATGTAAACCTGTTGTAGGAGACCTTCAAAACTAAACGAGGAGCCTTTAAAATTGCATAATAGGGACACTTTAATATCATGAATTTCTGTAAAGCTGCATTGAATCAATAAAAACATTTGACTTGACGTATTTGCCCATAGTTTATGTTGTGAGCTACATGAACTGAACACTGATCAGTAGGATGCTTCTCGACCGATTTGCTTCACTTAAAACACACATCAGTTCTGCTTGTTGATTCAGATTGGTTTAGTCCAGTTTAAGAAGAACGTTTTTTTTTTTTTTGTTGTTTTTTTCCCTAAAAACCCATTACTTGAAGCTTGAATATAAGGCTTATTTTTCCGGCCAGAAGCAAACAAATGGAGGTGGAGGTCCTAAAAACAATGGCATTTAAGTTATTTTTTGCATCTACAGATAATTTATTGAAATTTCAATGTGATGGCTGGAATGGAAAACTCATCTGCTCGCAGCCAAATCTCTCATTACAGAAAACGGATACAATCGAGCATTTGCCATCCCTAAAACTGGCCATAGCAGATTTTATTTGTGCCTCTCGGCATTGTAATTAATGGTTCAGTTTCCCAGGCCTTTGTTAGAGAGTGTAATTACTCTCTTCACGGCAAAGGCGATCCCTTTTGATTGTCCGTCTCTCTGTCTGTCTCACAAGTACTGAAACCTTTTCAGGCACACATTTTGCTGCACTAAACAATCAGCTTTGAATACAGCAGTTTCCAAATTAAAGCTCTAAAAGAAAAAAACAACAAATCCTTCATGGGACGCTCTCGCCTCTGTTTTGCTGATCACATTCAAGGCACGTCTATTTGAAGCGTGAACGGCAGAGAAAACAGTATTTGCAGGCCGTTTCTGAGCTGTATTTGGCTTGCTGGCTGTTTGCATTCGAAGACACTTTCTTGTGCCGCCCGTGGTGCTGTAGCGGGACCCCAGAGAATCTGACGGCGGTCACATGAGCAGCTTCTCTCCTCCCTGGAGGTCCAATTACTGCTGGCTTTAGAGCACTGGTCAGGCTGAGCGCTCCGGGTCTTCTGCGCCTCGGATTAGTCAAACACAGCCTGAGAATTAGAACACGATCTAGAAAACTGCGATCTTTCAGGCCGTCTTTTTAGGTGTCTTCAAGGATGAACATTTAAATAGAAATGTGCATAAATTGTGAATAGTGAATGGAGCGGTCTGACTCATATGAGATGTCACATGAAGTGTGCCTGCGCATGCCTGTTGGAATTATGAAGGATATAATATGTGTGAAAAATATGAGATTTCGAAAATTGAATGTGGCAAGTTCTGCAAACAGCTTGTCTTGCCTCAGAGAATTATGGAATATGGATTTATTTATTTAGTGCTGAAAAAACAGCAGAGCTTGTCACCAGTATGCAATAGCACAAAATTCACATAAAAATGTAAGAATGACATTAACAAAATATCCATCGTACAATCATCTGAAACAAATGATACACAAGCTCAATTTATTTTGTATTTTCACTTTAATTTTAGTTTAATTAGTCATTTTGTTAGCACTTTTGTCATTTGTATTTGTTTTTTATATTACTATTTAGATTTTTTTTTATATTTATATATTTTTTAGTTTTAGTTCAGTTTTATATTTTTTTGTGCATTTCATTGCATCATTTTATTTTATTTCAGCTTTATTGCAATTTAAAAAAAAAAAAAAATAGTTAACAAAAGTTTTAGTTTTTAACAAAAGTAACCCTGATTTCAACTGGTTTCAAGTTTGTTCTGGTTTAATTTTTAGTGGATGTAATTGACAGAAATAGTTCACAACATTAGCTATATTAAAGCTGCAGTCGGCAAGTCTGGCAGATTGGGTCTACTTAGCCAAAATTTTGAATGTTTACAACTCCCATGCCCCTCCCCCACTACCAGCGAGCACCTCCCATCGTGGTCGTGCTCGTGCTCGTCAGTGCGTGTGTACCTGATTTTCTGTGAACGCGTCCGTCTCTTCAGCATCGATCAACACCATGGACTCGGAGGTACAGGTAGGCTGCCCTGGCTAATCTACCCATAGATAGCAATAACAGAGGAATTGGAAGCTTGTTAGTAGATTTTCTCTCCGCCATCACGCTTCGTACAATCTTCAGGCGAACTTCAGGCGTGTGTGTATGTGATATTGATAATGTGCGCGAGCCGCGAGGGAGGGGGGATCTGTGGCTTGTGCACGAACTGTGATTGACAGTCAGATCGCACACCCCCCTGCGCTGATTGGACCCGATGATCCGCGAGCGGTGGATTTTTGCAAAACAAATAACACGCTCCAGGTGGAGTTAGAAGCTCGGGTTTTTTTCTAAAACCACCTTATTTATGTTGTTCTGTCGGATTATAGTGTCGATTTCACTGAATATGATCAAAAAAATAAAAATAACATGCTATAATACCTTCTGTCAAGCACACACCTTACACAACAATTATGACATTTTACACTTCGTCAAAGTGTTCTTGTACTTTCATTAGTTAATGCCACTTGGTTTGTTACTTTTTTATTTAATGTAATGTTTTTGTTGTTGTTAAAGGTTTCAGAGAGGCTAGCAATAAGCAAAAACCTTTTTTTTTTTTTTTTTTTTTGGTCCTGAGACTTTTACAGAATATATGTGCTTTATTTATATTTATTTAGACCAATTATACTATCAGGATGTGGTTTATGCGAAATCTTTCATATTTGAATTTAGTAACATTTTATGAAATTTTCCTTGTTATGATTCTTATTCATCTTTTCTTTATGAATTCTGTATCCTTTTTCTGCCTCGTTACTGTACATGATTTCCCTTTACATGTTATTGATTTCTTTGAGAGTTTTTTTTTTCCTTCAGCCTTGATTGCATGATGTTCAGTTCCTTGTTATCAAAGTGCATCTGTTCTCATCTCTGCAAACACGAGATAATGCAAGGTCTGCTATATTACAAGAACATGGAGACCTAATCAGATCTGCTTGCTCCATCTTGTCTATAGAGTGCATCCTTAAATGGTTGCAAAAGAAGTACCAATCATTGTAATAGGTACTTTCCCTATAATCCCTTCCTGTTATGTAATATTAAATGTTTAGTTTCAGAAGACTCAGGGCTTCTTTCTTGTCTCTCTCTTTTCATTCTTTTCATTCTCTATACTCTGATCTTCACAAACTTTATCTGTTAGATACACTACTTTAGATTTAATTATTATCTATTGACTAAGATTTATTTTTCTATCTTATCTTGAAACTTTTTTTAATATTTACTTGATTAATTTGTTGTCATTATAATTGTTCATTTTATTTAATACAATTCCTTATTCAAAATTTGATCTCTAACCTAATCATTGCTCGTCTGCCTGGATCACACTGAATCAGGATGTGAAGAGAGTTTCAACCAGTATAACAAAAAGTGTTTATTAAAAACTACCCCCACTTTTAAGTGTTGTTTTTAAATGTCCATATAGGTTTTGTCTTGTTGAAAAGCATGATTGTTCTTGTCCACCATCTTGACCAGCACCGAAAGAAGTCCTATCCAACCAAGACAAATATGGAAATTAATTCTGTTCTATGCTGGTTCAGTTCTAATGTGTGAACTGATGCCGCCTTTCATGCTGCACTACATTTGTCTAGTGTCTGAGAGACTCACTGTCAGGTGTAAAGGTCAGTACCTGAAAGCAGTGGATCTCTGAATGCAGTCCATCAGCTTTTCTGTCATTCTGGCATAGCTCATAACATCCATCAAAGAAGCTCCAAAGGCCACCGCACAAGATATCACACACTCCTAATGTCCTCAAGAAGGCCAGGACGAGGCTTTCTGCTCAACATCGCAATGGGAAATACTGAATCGCTCATAGCCTTGCCGATCAAAACCTTTGAATATCATTCAGTCTGATTCACGTTTCAGCTGATTTTGGCTCGGATAGATAAAGATGACGCTTGGATGCCACCCACCGCAGTTCCTTTTTATGTGATGTTACAGGGGGAGTAAATCTGAAATTGATGATCCTACAATAATAGACCGCATACAGCAAAGTGCTACCTCATTCAAATAATGACACAGCAGCCTCTGCAAACAGTTACACAGACAATACTGAAAACAAATGACTGAAAATGATTGCTTAGGTCCGTATTAAATCCAAAACTAGCAAATCTTTGTAGCATACTCTCTAATAATTCAGTGGCTGTGTAAAAACCACAATATGATAACTTAATAAAATTCCTTGAATATCACTTAAGTGATTGCATGAGTTCAGGGGCGTAAATTGGTGGGGGGGGGTTGGGGGGGGAGATAACCCCCCCAATATTTAAATCTATGCATTACAGCCCCCCAATATTTATACCATGATCACATGAAAAGGAGGCATCAGGAGGCATACCTAAACTTCAACCCCCCCAATGTTCAAACCAAATCTACGCCCTTGCATGAGTTTGACATGCCCCCCCCCCCCCAAAAAGCCTAAAAATCCAACAGTTCATTTTGTCTAAAATATACATCTATTATTTACGTTTTTCACAAAAAGAATGAAGTATTTGACTAACAAATTATATTATTAAAATCAAATATTTTTGTGAATACTTGAGAATGATGAAATTATACTGGTCAATTTCAAGGACCACAATTATTACTTATTTCAAATATTTCAAATCAATATTATTCGTCTTTTACAAAAGCTTTGGAAATTGAGTAAGTTGGACACAATCAACAATTGTGCATAGGAGATGTGAGCATCGATGCTCGCTGGTTTTTGCAGTTCATTGTGGGATTTTTTTTTTAGGGAGCAAATGTTCCAGTGGAAGGACTTTGCAATTTAGACATTTTAGATAGACCTGAATACTGAACAAGGGAGCTGATTGAGTTCAGTTCGTTCGGATGATGTGACCGCTGTTTTGCAAACCGTACCCGAGTCTGCAAAAAAAAAAAGGTGGTCTGGGGTAAGGTTCATGTTAACTCCTGTTCAGTTCGGTGCTGACATGAATGCAATTGTACTAAATTGTGAAAGTGAACCGCTATTGATGATGTATGATTCAATAAAAGTGAATTCGTGTGTGTTCCTGACAATTCCTGACTGATGCACTGCGAGCAGAGAGAATGCATATCTCATTTCTGCTGGACTCCTGCGTTCTTTAGAACATTTGCAGTAGGCTACATATGCAGCATATACGCCGTTATGTGATGTCGCTTTGAAAACAAAATCAAAGGTTACATTTTTTTTTTTTTTTTGTGGTGTTAGCACATGCAGTTGCTCTACTGCTATAGCTAGAAGCTGCCATTTTTAGTGGATTCAAATGAAATAAGTTCACATGAGTACATCATAGTTTATGTAGGCCTACCTTATAAACATGCCATGATTTGTAACAATTTATTATAGACATTTCCCTTGCTTCTTGGAGATATCACAGAGCTGGTTGCAGTGCATCCTTATTCATGAAAAATATATACAGTGTATGATATTGCATAACATGTTGGAACATTTCTGTGATGCTTTAAAATGCTTTCTAGGTGGAAAAAAAAGCTTTTATTCTTACCAAAACAAGTTTTACGTCTTTCCTTTATGTTAATGCAACATTTTACAGCCCTAAACCTGGTTACTATTCTATCTGAGTGCAGTCAAAGCAAGATTTGCCCTGTAATTTCAAATGAATATTGGATATTAGTTTCCAGGTCACATCTCATTTTTCTCTTGTACTCTACAGTCTGCAGGTCTTCACTCAAGTTTGTTGTTGTTTTTCTGTTATTTTTGCTTTCAATCCGAAGAAGTGGGATGGCATTAACAGCGTGGCTTTTGAATTATTTAGAGTAAAATGTTTTTTATGCTCAAAGGTACGTTTTATTTTTCCCTCGAGTCATCCATCTTGCTTCCAAATGGCTTTTGCCCCGAACCACCAAGGGTAGCCAGACATACATCCAGCAGGAACCATCTTTCTCTAGGGAAGCTCACAGTCACTTAGTCCTTTCACGTGTGCATGCTCGTAAATATCATTATACAAGCCTGGCATCTGACAAACGCAACAATACATGCATGACCTATCATGCAAGCACTTAAAAACAGTATCAAATATTCATGTATGAAAATGATTGCTACTGCTTTTCAAATTCAAATTTGCAATGAAAGATTGCAGGTGACTCTGTAGTACTTTAGACGTCTGATAGGGGAATTCCTTAAGAATAAATTACACACGCTGTTTTTTTAGCACCTGATTCACTAAAGAAATTATGCAAAAACACAGCAACAAAATCTGAGCTGAACCGGTTTGCACGGCACAATACCCCATGTTGCTAGTTTGAGTACCTGCTTTCCAAAGTCAGGAATAGCAAAATATTGATTGCATCATGCAGATACACTTTTAAAAATAAAGGTTCCAAAAGGTTTTTTTTTTAAGAAGAAGAACCATTTTTGCTTCCCCAAAGAACCTTTCAGCGAACAGTTCTTAAAATAACTTTTTTTTTTTTTCTCTCAGTAAAGAACATTTTAATAATCTGACGAAACTTATGGAGCTCCTAAAGGGACATGGTGATGAAAAAAAAGAGAGATATAAAAATGTTAATTTTGTCTTTGTAAAACATGTCTTTTGCGTTCTCTCGTTTTGCGTTTCCCCGAGAAACTTTGCATTTGCTCGCAATACTGTTGAGCTCTTTGTGAGTGAATGCAAAAGTTTCTCAGGGGAACGCAAAAGTTTTGCTAGGGAACGCAGAGGTTGCGAGCGAATGCAAAGTTTCTCGGGGGAACGCAAAGTATTTGCGAGAGAACGCAAAAGCATTGAAAGCATATATTTTTCCTCCAATCCCATATTTTTTAAACCACCATGTTCCTTTAGCGGCTCCGTATTTTTCCACTATAAAGAACCTTTTGTGCAATAGAAAGGTTTTATGCATGCTAAAGCTTCCTCAACCATAGATGCCAATAAATATCCTTTACGTTTAAGAGTGTAGCACTTGGTTTTTTGAATAATGACATTAAAAATTAAAAGCTTTTCCATTTAGTCCCTATAGTGACACTAAATTGCCAGAGCTATTCAAAAAGCCATTTTCTTGCTCATGCATGGGTTTTGATGGTATAGCTGCACATCAACAACTACAGTGGACACTAGGGCATCATCTTGTACACTGCCACCAAGTGGCAAGCCGTTGAATTTTGATTTATTTTTTTATTTTTTCAAAACTAAGATGGCCGACAGCCAGTCAGAAATGCCAAGTTGGTCCGGAATACATTTCTTGTTGTAACAACAAATACCATCTAAGGATTCATTCCAAGTATTGATTTTAGATTGGGAGGAAATTCAGTTTAATCATCTGTCCATTAAGTTGGAAATCATGCATCACTGGCTATTTTTCAGCAACAATTCATACTATTACTGTTACTCTTGTTCTTGAAAATAATTCATCTGCAGTAACTTTTTTGGATATCAATAAATGTATTTGTGTTACTAAAATGTAATTTGCAGTTAATCTATTTATGTAACGTATGTTACTTGCAATGAGTTACTTGTTACATTAAAGGTAATCTGATTACGCAATGCATGTTACATGTAATGAGTTACTTTACTGGTTACATCAAAAAAGTAATCTGATTACATCATGCATGTTACTTGTAATGAGTTACATTTGCATTTATTCATTTAGCAGATGCTTTTATTCAAAGTGAACAAATGAAGCAGTGAAACTAACAATAGGACAACAATATGCAAGTGCTATGACCCTTCCCAGTTTAATCTAACGCAGTACATGTACTTAAAAAAAAAAAATTATATATATATATATATACAGATAATAGATATAGAATAGAATATAAAGTGTTTGTATTAATTGATCAAGTGTTACCGAAAAATATGCGTCTTCAGCCGTTTCTTGAAAATGGCCACGGACTCAGCAGCTCTGGTTGAGTTGGGCAGATCATTCCACCAGCAGCGAACAGACCAGGAAAAGGTTCGAGACAGAGATTTTGTGCCTCTTTGAGATGGCACCACAAGACGACGTTCACTTGCAGAGCGCAAGTGTCTGGATGGCAGGTAAAAGGGAGCAGAGCCAGTGGTTGTTCTGTAGGCAAACGTCAGTGACTTGAATTTGATGCGAGCGGCAACTGGCAACCAGTGCAGTTTTGTGAGGAGAGGAATGACGTATGCCTTCTTCGGCTTGTTAAATACCACTCTAGCTGTAGCATTTTGGATCAGTTGTAGAGGTTTGACAGTGCAAGCTGGAAGACCTGCTAGAAGAGCATTACAATAATCCAGTCTGGATAGAACAAGTGCTTGGACAAGGAGTTGTGTAGCATGCTCTGATAGGAAGGGCATGATCCTCCTAATGTTGTACAAGGCAAATCTGCAGGACCTGGCAGTTCTAGCAATGTGGTCTGTAAAGTCCAATTGATCATCAATCACAACTCCAAGGTTCCTGGCTGACCTTGATGGAGTTATGGATAACAAGCCTAGCTGAATGGAGAAGTTGTGGTGTAGTGTTGGGTTGGCCGGGACCACAAGCAACGCTCTCTTCGCAAGGTCTAGTTGAAGGTGGTGGTCCTTCATCCAGCCAGAAATGTCTGTCAGGCAGGCTGAGATGCGAGCAGCTACCGTCGGATCATTAACCCCCACTCAACACTGCTCATTTCAGATGAGATTGAAAACATTAGAGTCTTAATTAGAGTGATCAGCCAATAAGGGTAAATCGACATACTCTGGTTTTCTACATGAGTTGGGCTTCCACAGAGTTGTACCTTCACCGGTTGTAGAAATCTTTGATTGAATCATGTCCTCATGTTCTGATATCAAAGACTCACAAAGTTCAACTTGTATGAAGTTCTCCGTCTGCTGGCCAAACAAATATATATTTTTTGTATATACTTTATAGTGTTCATATGATTTGGTTTGTTAAATACACACAGTATTACGTTTTTATTACTGTATTATATTTAAAATCTCTTCATTTAAAATCAAAAGTGCATACTGTCCACTGTCCACAACCTAAAGTCTCTTCAAATTTAGTTTTTCATGCCCTAAGAGCAATAAAAACACACACAAAAAAAATCCTGGCTGAGGCTGTCACAATTCATGCATAAAAGTTGTGCTTTTTAGTGAATTTTCCCTTTTTAAATAGGTTTAAAAAATGCATAAACCGAGATATAAAACTTGTATGTGTCTAGTGCCTACACACAGCGAGATTCTGAAAATATTATACAATATTGATTTAGTTGAATATGAGTGAATATGAGAAGGAAATTTAGACAAAAGAAGAGCTCTCTCTCTCCATCTCCCTCACATCTTAACCAAATTTAGCTGGTAATATACAATAACGTCATCTCGTCAGGCAGTTCTCCTCCTCCGAATGGCAGCCCTTAAATGCTCTGACATAAAATATCTGTCTGCTGCAATTTCATCCTGCCATTTGCAGCAATTATTCCTGAAGAAACAGAAGGAATGTCGTATTACAATGCCAGTAGAAAATCAATTAAACAGATTCAGTCCCTTCCACTTTTCCTTTCTGATACAATGAGCAATTTCATTCATTTTTCAACAGGTGTGTGTCGATTCCATCTGTAGCCAGTTGGATGTTAACGGTTACTCATTAGGGAATCACATTATAATTGGTTCTTGTTGAAGTCAACATGAAACAACATTTGCAGCAGGAGTGGGAAACAATTAGAATTTAAGAGCTGGCTCTTGTTCAAATCGTGAGTTGGAATGACAAGAAGAGCAGTTTTCTGAATTATATTCAAATAAATTCAGCAAAGTCTCAAAGCAGAGGAGTTCATCAGTCCAAAAGTACAAAATGAGCCAAAATCAACTTGATTTCAATAGTGTGCTCTTCCATTCAAAATAATGAGATTATACACACACTACTGTTCAAAGATTTGGTTGGTAAGATTTAATGAGCTACATTTATTTAATAAAAAATACACTAAAAACAGTAATATTGTGAAATATTATAACAATTTAAAATGTGTTGTATTTGAATATATTTTAAATTGTAATTTATTCCTGTGATGCAAAGCAGAATTTTCAGCATCATCTTCAATGTCACATGATCCTTCAGAAATCATTCTAATATGATGATTTTCTGCTCAAGAGACATTTCTGATTATTATCAATGTTAAAAACAGTTGAGCTGCTTAATTTTGTTCATTTGTTAAACTGATCATTTTTTAGGATCCTTTGATGAACAGAAAGTTCAAAAGAATAGTATTTACAAAACATTCATCTTTACTGTCACTATGTAAAAGTATTAATTTCTTTAAAAAAAAAGAAAAAAAAAAAAAAAAAGAAAAATGTACAAAAAAACACCACATTGGCACCATATAGCTGTTTCTTTATACATTGAACTTTTAACCATCATTTTTAGGTGACATAAGTCAAAACATTAATACATTTTGATGAAAGATTATGAAGATAAACTACTTTTTCTTTAGGATAACATGTACTGCTGTTCACGTAAATAAAAGCAATTTCATGTTGATTTAAAAAAGATTCTGAACTTCTCCAGCATTGAGGTTATATATCCTTTCTACACTTTTTTCTTTGTACTGATCTTCAAATAATTGTAACATCCTTTGGCCACCTGGGGGATGAGAAAAAAAAAAAAAAGACTCAGAGGTTTGAGAATAAATTATCTTTTCATAATTAATGCTCATACCTTGAGAAATGTATTGTGTACGCTTGAATGCTTAATGCATTTATCATGTCTTAAAGGAGACATACTATATATAAAACTGTTTTCAAAAAGGTTTCCTCAATATTTCTACTCTCTCAGCAGAAAGCCCTGCCCCCAATGAGTCAAAATTTGGCTTGTTACCATTGCCCGGCTAACCCCTACTGGTAGATGCTGGAATCACACCATCTGGATCCAAAAAACATCTTTCTCCTTTGACAGCCATTTAAACGCAGCTAATTGTGGCAATACCATAGGTATTTCATTCACAATTGTAATAGATTTTACAGACTCTAGTGGACTAACATTTGTAGTAATCAAGTCAATCAGCATCATGATGTCACATTCCAGCAGCTCCAGACTCATTAGTTGCTTAGTCACGAAGTATTTTAACAGAAAAATGACACACATTTTACACATATTACAGTTTAACACATGTAACATTTGTAATGTTTGATCCTGAATCATTATGGCATTATCACTACTCTAATGCCACCCTACCTTGGCATAATATGATAAATTTGCACTCTCTTTGCGACCTACGGTGGACCATCTAAAAAAAATCCTCTGCACCACTCAGATAGATAAAACCTCTCCTCAATCATCTGAAACCTGTCAGAGACTAAAACGGCTCATTAATAGCTAAATGAATCACATAATAAAGCCCCTGGCATACCGCCTCATGCACCGCTATACGTTCACGTCATCTTTATTGATCCAGCTCCTGAGGGTTGATATACAGCACCGATCTAATTGTGTTCAGTGAAGAGTTTATGGCATTTGCAAGGAGAAGCATCTATTAAAGGCTGCTTGGCTAGAAAGCCACGTGACGGCCTGTCAACAAAGCCCTGAGATGAAATGGTGCCTCTGTCATTAAAAATAATAGCAACAGAAGAGTGGAAATGGGGGGGGGGGGGGGGGGGGGAAACAGCCTTTTATTTTCAATGAAAATCTAGCTTGCAAGTAAATAGACAGAGGCTATACGATGATAGACAGAAGACATAACACCAGAAAACACAGCCACAAAGTGCTAATTAGAGAAATCCAACACTTTTTCAGAAGCCACATTTGAATATGAGACTATTAAAAGGGATCCCTCATTCCCACTTTGTCACTTCCACAATGCATTTCTGTTGCGAATGAATGGCAACGCACATCTGGTACGCGTTGAATCCACATGTACCCGATGTGGCCCGTACATGGGCCGACACTGTGTTGCTGTCTGCGGTCAGCCAAGTCTCATGGACCTTAATTGCAACATAACGTCTCAGGTTACGACTGTAACCTATGTTCCCTGAGAACAAGGAACGAGACACTGCGTCAGAACGCTATGGGGAACGCCTCCACGTGAACCGGTGTCTGAAACGCTTATCTAATCACGGCAATCTTAGTGGCCGGCGACAGCCTATGACATCATCACTAGTGCGACCTGGAAGTATATAAGGGGAGCCTGGAGAACATATCAACAACTTATCGTCTGAGGGGACTGTTCAGCAGGCATCCACCAACCCATGGCGGAAAGACGCAGTGTCTTGTTCCCTGTTCTCAGGGAACATAGGTTACAGTCGTAACCTGAGACATTCCCTTTTGAAAGGGAACTCATACTGGGTCAGAACGAAATGGGGAACGGTCTACCCACGCTGCCATGCTGAGGGGAGTGCATACCAAATTATGGCTGTGACAAAAAAAAAAACATCAAAAAATGGTAGTTTCACTGAAATGCCAAAAACAGTCCCCCTTCAGGTCACATACAGGCTGTCAGTGACAGTATTCCCTATGGCCACTGCCCAAGCTATAAGCCTCAAAGAGGCCTCCGATTCAATGAAGGCCTACCAAGGCTGCTCAAAGGCTTTGGAACCAACAACTTCCTTTCCATGGTCCAAAGGAGTCCCGTCCAGTCACTTTCTGAGGGGGACATGAAGTCAACCCCACATGCCACCAGGGAGGCTGACCTGGTCTAATTGAATGACCTAGTCTTTCCAACAACCTGTCTGTTTCCTAAACAGAGTCTCTAACATATTGTGCCTCACTTGTGGAGGCATCTGATAGGGAGGACTGCAGATAGTGGCAGTGATCGCTCACAGACTGGATCATAGAGACGGGCAACCTGGAGAGTAGAACTCTCTAGGCCTAGAATTTTAAGGCCAAGCTGGATAAACTCGCTACAATACTGAACTCTAAAGGGCGGTGGCCTGAGCACACTGCTTCTTACTTTCTAGAGAGAAAAGGCCTGACAACACCCATGACATATCTACATGGCAGGCTTTTTGAAGATAGCCTGCAACCTATGCTGCTATCTACCCTGTAACACCACTAGCATTCTTACGCCTAGTGCAAAAGGCGGGCCTTGGCTAGACGACTCTTGTAGTAAGAGGAGGCCAGTACTAAGGACAACTAGATTTACAGGAATAAATTATCCTGATGGGCTCTAGCTCTAAGGAGCCTACACTCAGATACTGAGAGGTTTGAGGCGAGAATGCTTATCAAACTGCCACCAATTTCCTAGTTACTAAGCCTAAGCCAAAAATCGAGGTCGGCCCCATGAGGGCCGACACACAAATATAAAGTGACTGAAGTTCAGAGCTATAATCTCAACAACTCTCTAAAGTGAGAGGAGAATGCTTCAAATCTGTATGCTTGCAAAACCGTCATTGTGTGCAAGTCATCACCAGCCCGCCCCTGCCATTTAAGTGTGCTGTCATATTTTAGTGGCTTAAGAGGCAGGGCTGGAGCACTTAGTGTCGATGCCTCTCTAGCCGTGAGATAGTTCGCGAACATCTCGTCAATTGGGGCATCGACACATACCCGTGTTCGCACATCCCCCCAACAACGTAGTTCGCTGATGGCGATGAATACGGGCTGAATACGGGTTCTTCCATGCCTTTCCGATCTCATTGCGTAGATCCGGCAGGAATGGAAGGCTCACGAGAGCTGGAGCTTTATGGCTGGAAAGAAACCATTCGTGAAGTCTGTCACGAGCGGTCTCTTCCCTCATGCGCTCCAATGACAGCAGAAGCCTCATTGAAGCGCGTTCCATAACACTCAACAGCTTAATATATGCGTTGCAGGGTGGCTGTGAGGGTTTGGGTTGTATATCCTCTTCACCCTCATCAGCCATCTCCTGCTCTCTTGGGCTGGTTGTTTTTTATACACAGCAGAGCACTCGCTGCTGGATCAGAGTATATTAGTGACAACACATCCTCATCCTGCAGCTCACTCTCGC
Source organism: Squalius cephalus (assembly GCF_949319135.1). Taxonomy (NCBI): domain Eukaryota; kingdom Metazoa; phylum Chordata; class Actinopteri; order Cypriniformes; family Leuciscidae; genus Squalius; species Squalius cephalus. The sequence continues at coordinate 44,311,041 of NC_137126.1, read as the reverse complement.
GAGTCTCTGAAGGGTATGATGAATATTCTTTCTTTATACATTTCACATTCTTTATACTTTTAACCATCATTACATTTTTAGGTGACATAAGTCAAAACATTAACACATTTGGATGAAAGATTACGAAGATAAACCAATTATGTTGAACATTCTACAGGAATAACCATGATTAGAGAGTTGTTTGCATAAATGATCCCATAAACATTCACTAGTTTGCACTGTGAAACACAAGCTACAATTTATGTCCATAAATGCTATTTTCTCAATTATGCACATATTTTCACTTACCTACATCAACTTTCTCCATCAATATTGTCACCACATATTTTACATTTACACCCTGGTCTCTTTGCATCAATTATCTTTTTAGATAAAAACAAGGGCTGTAAAAAGATAATCTTAATGCATAGTTGTGATTCATTTACACTAGTTTAACTGGATTTAACGTGTCACGTGTTGAGTTTTTTTTATGTTTAGGGTTTTATTTTTGACATGGTTTTCTGTTTATGTCTGAGTTTCTTTGTTATTCTTCTAGTCTGTAAATTAGTTCAGTTCACCTTAGTTCTCTTCCTGTTTGTTTCTATGGTTACTGATTGAGTTAGTTTTGTTCAGGTGTGTCTTGTTAATTAGCCCTCTCTTGGTTTCTGTCTATTTAAGCTCAGTGTTTCTTTCAGTTCATTGTCAGTTCTATGTCTTTAGTTGGTGGTTCTGTTCTTGATCTTGTTCCTGCTCCTGAGATCTTGTGAAGATTTGAATGTATTTCTAAATAAAGACTGATGCACTTAGATCCCTTTTCCTCTCTGCTGCAACCAAGGTGTGACATAATGCAGTTGTGTGTATATTTTACTCATCAAATATATGTGCTGCTTATAGACACCAGACTAAATGATTTGCGCAAAATATATTCTTAACTCGGCTCACTTGCAGACAAATAAATGCAGACCATTAATAGAAACGTACAGGGGAAATGCAAACACTGAACATTAAATGCAAATCTATAATAATTAAATTACATGTCAAGTAATGCAGCTAGCAATAATAAACCATAAACTGAGTCCACATCGTGTTATTATGCTTATTTATATCTCTGATGAGGATCGATACTTCAGTTGACAATTGCAAATATTAGATCTTGATAAGGGTAGTCTTATTCCACGCAGAAAGAGAAGGCAGTTTTAAGCCATTTAGTTCCCCTGCAGTCAGAAGAAAATCAGGATGTTTCGTGTGAATTAGGAGATCCCTGTGGATTTTCACTAACTGATAAGATGGAATTACCAAGAGAAAGAATGAAAGATAACCTCAGCATATCTCTATGAATTACCGCACCGAGGTTCACAATAATATAAGAATGAGGTTTTCTGTTGTCTAGCCCATACACAACCTGGACGCTTCCATATTTGTGTCATGGGCCAGTCATGACGCTTGACCTGAACCGCAAATGCCACGTGAACTCCTTGGAGCAGACAGGGAAAACGATTCCTTACACTCCCTGGATATAGAAGGCATATCAATGTCAAACTCACACTGCCCACATGAACATCATGGCAAAGTAAGCAAAACAAAGTCCCCGAAAATATAAACAATGCTACATGAACAGTGTTTTTTTTTTTTTTTTTCTTGAAAGCTCATAATTGCAAGTAGCTCTTTTTATGAATTATTCATGAATGAATTACATTTGAACTTTGTCAGTGTAGCAATTAATGTAAACTACAGGCCTGATGCATAAATATTTTGAGTACATATTATAAAAGTTTCGCATATACTGTGTAGTCCTATTTATGCGTGATTATTAAAAGTGTCTCTGTGGAGGTCATCAGAGAAGCAATTAGAAGTTTCCCTGAGGGAAGTCAGCAGGAGGGACTGAGATATATGGAGAGAGTTAGAAAGATCCGGCTGCTTGTCCTTTATTCACCATGGTGACCTGGAAGAGAAAGTGTTTACTTAGTTAAAGTTGTTAAAACCTTCCCCAGCCTGCCAATATTCATGTCATAATGCAACTGAAATGATGTCAAGTGTATGAGGTTTGGATGACCTTGTATTTTCCTGGAAATATACTTACTGGGGTAATGGAGCGCCTTATTTAATTAGAGAAGAATCAGAACCGACATCGCAAACTTGCTTTGAAGAGAAAAGAAAATCTAACTATATCTGCCACAGCAGAATCTCCCCTACAGCACGTCAGCACGTCTATGGCGACATTAACCATGAAATTCGAGTCAGTTTGGTCAACGGCCAGCAGATGGGTGCTTAAGGTGGTAATTATCTTTCATGACAAGTTTGCATATTTGCCGGCAAGCTCTAACAAGATGCTAACGCTCTTTTGCTCAGAGACCCACTGATGCGAGTTCACACTAACGTCAGATTAATTGGACATTACATTGGCTCATCATCACGGACCACTCATGGTGTGTGCTTTATTTCACACATCCATTGTGCTGATGAAACTTGCAGTAGCCCAGCAAACCCTGGAGTATTACCACTATACTGTTTTTGAGGCTTTGCAATGTATTGCGATGACACGACGCTAAACATGAGCGGTATGATGGTTAACGGGTTCAAAAATGAAATTTGTTATCATCATTTACTCACCCTCACAGTTGTTTCATTGAACACAAGAGGATTTGCTTTGCCTATACAGAGTGATGTGTCAAAAATAACATAAAAGCAACATAAATGTACCATAAAAGTATATAGCCCATATGACTTGAATTATGCGCTATATTCCAGCCATTAGTCACTAGCTTATATTCTTCTCTGCCAAGAGGTCTGACGTCAATGCATCTTGATTTGCCATATTTAAATGTGATTTAGACATTTTGCTTAAGATCTTTGATTGTGTTCCACACACAAAAGAAAGCTATATGGGTTTCTATAGTAAATTGTCACCACTGTGTTCATGGACTTTTCAGTTAGTTGTCATTTGTCACATGTTCCTTTGTTCAGTTTCCCTGGTTACCATCATTAGTTCATCTGTATCACCTGTGTCCTATTAATTTCCATCATCTGTGTTTGCTATTTAGATCCTCTTTTTCACTCTGTCTTTGTCCGATCTCCGTTATTTGTAAGTGTGTGTTGCTCAGCCTGTTTACCTGTCTTCTGGATTATTATTAAACCATTGTATTGGAAATTATCTTCTTTGTCTGCCTTCCTTGAAACCCACCGTGACATAAATGATTACCAAAAAAATAAATAAAATAATGCTGTTAAATGGCAGTTTTTCAAGACGGATGTTTTTTTTTTTCACTTAGCTCATGCGTCATTGAGTTCATTGCACAAGAGTAATGTTGAACAATATTTGATTACATGTCAGTTTATTATATAGGGTATTTATTATGGTGGCAGAATCCCAAGTCAGCTGACTAATTTGCCATTTTACATGCGTGAGGGAAGTGCTTTCTGGTTGGATGTAATACACTGTGACATGGATGGTTTGATGCAAATAAAATCCAATTGGCTAAATGCAAGTGCAGGTGTCTGGTTTAGCCTCCATCAAGTCAAAATAATTAGATTTTCTTCATTACTCAAAACAATGAAGAAATATATCAGTTATGCCTATTCAGTTGTTCTGCCCAGTCACAATCAAAGTACTAAGAATGAAGCAGGATAGATATTCCTATACTAGACAAACTGACAATAAGAAAGAAAAATCTGACAAACCTTGTGATGTTCCTTCCAGTCCGTCTTGCACCTGCCGCTCTACACATCCTTCTTAATGTTAGAAAGAAGTTGAAGTTTATTTTTAACAAGATCTGTGATCATTTCAGTTTGAGCAACACATTTAATCAAAGACTGTTTTGTGATCCCGTCAAGATGTAATACAGCTTTGCAAAGTGGCTGTTATTGAACGATAGAGTGGCGAAAAATTATATTACACCCGACAACAAACCTGCCGCAGTGAGTGAGCGCATTTGGACCATTTAATTAGTGCGAGGGTGAAAAATGGTCATGAAAATCTAAATCATAACTGTTTTGGTGGAGAATAAAAAACTTTGCTCCATGTAAGTAGAGCTCAGGGGAAAAAATGCTTTATATGACCCCTTTTAAGAAAAAAAGAAAAAAAAACAGTTTCTTCTTTTCTTCTTTTTATGCTTTCATCTGATTTGTGTTTACTGGTAGAACTCTTATATTACATCTGAAATAGAATACAGCAGTGAAGAAAAGTTGGGAAGTAAAATAAAGGAAATAAACCTGAAAGAAAAGAATTATCCCTTTCAAATGAGTTTGTCGTATCTTATGTGTCAGCAGCGCATTATGTTGGAGAGAGCAGCTGTCAGAAGGCTCTATTGGGAAGAAAGCGGCAAGATTGAATTACTTTCCTTTCTGAAGGCTGACTAAGAGCATATCAACAGAAAAAAAGGTAACATGACAGTGTGAGATAACTGTGAAGCAGCATTTCTGATACAGATATCTCACATCTCTCTCAGAAACTTTCTGGAAATTGACAAAAAGAATTTCCAAGTAGACGATATTCTTTTTTGTTTAAGTTAGTTATATGAAGAGAATATGAAAAAAAAAAAAAAAACTGAAAAGCACTGAAATGCATAAAAAGTTGCTGTAGCTACTTTTATCCTAGACTCCAAAACAGTGATTCAAAATGTATTCTAGCTGAATGTTTGTCTGTGTGTTATAAAATATTTAGATTTTATTGGTAACACAATTGTTCATTTATTTAAGGGTGCAGTACATATTTTCTGTGCCACTTGAATCAACGAATGTATCAATGAATGCAAAAACGTTTTCTCCCATTTGCTATTGGTCAGTCAAAATAGTCCGGCCTATGAAATCAAAAATGCTAATTTATGACATTGATACTGTCCAGTAAAAACAATCTCCTCCTAATAATTGTTCAGGGATTTTACCTCCACTGACGACCACACGAGGCATCCAATCAGGTCAGTGCCTTGCTTTCATTAAGTTAATGAATATTAATAAAACAAATTAAATGAACAGTCTGTCACATCTTATAAACACATGTAGAATAATGTAACATAGATTAGGCAGCCAATTACCTGTGGAATTCTGGGGTAGTCTCGTCCCCACGGGCTTATTAATGCTGTTTGCATCTATGAGTCACAACCTATCATATTAATGTTTGTACACATAATAAACATCTGTGGCAAAAGCAGGTCTCTTTTGTCTGTTCATGCAGACCTCAACCTGTAAAGCAGGAGTCTCAATCTCACACCTACAGTAGCAGGGTGTTGTTCTATTTGAGGCCATGCAGCTGAACAGTGTTTTTACAACTGTGAATTGAATCTATATGCAGTTATTGGCACAGTTATACATTTAGAACTATTGATGCATGAACAGACATTTTCGGAGTTGAGCGATGCATTCTGTTCTGCACATTTAATGGAGTAATGATGCTTGAGAACAGTAATTTTCCTCTTTGCAGATCAGGCAGGAAGCAGCTCCAGAGTCCAAGCAGTGATTTTGGTAACACTTTACAATACGGGTGAACTAATTCATTCATTCTTAAAGGAGTAGTTCACTTCAGAATTAAAAAAAATTCCTGATAATTTACTCACCCCCCACGTTATCCAAGATGTCTTTCTTTCTTCAGTCAAAAAGAAATAAAGGTTTTTGAGGAAAACATTCCAGGATTTTTCTCTGTATAGTGGACTTCAACGACTTCAAATTGCAGTGTCAATGCACTCTACAAGACTCTACAAGATCCCAGACGAGGAATAAGAGTCTTATCTAGTGAAACGATCAGCCATTTTTGAAAAATAAATAAACATTTATATTCTTTTTAACCACAAATGCTCGTCTTGCAGTAGCTGTGATGCGCCACGCATTACGTAATCACGTTGAAAGGTCATGCGTGATGTAGGCGGAAGTACAGAACTAGTGTATACAAAGCGAACTTGCAAAGACGAACGTCAAAGTCAAATGCCCTTTCCAAAAAAATAAAAATAAATGAAAGCTCTAGTGCAGGGGTGGGGAACGTTGATCCTGGAGGGCCATTGTCCTGCAGAGTTTAGCTCCAACCCTAATCAAACACACCTGAAGCTAATCAATGTCTTCAGGATTACTGAAGTTGCAGGCAGCCGAATGTTTTTTTCAGGGTTGGAGCTAAACTCTGCAGGACAGCGGCCCTCCAGGATCAACGTTCCCCACCCCTGCTCTAGTGTAAGTTCTGCTAGGAAGACTCAATTGTTACGTCACTTATTACTTTCTCATCTAACCAATCTCATTAAACCAATCATGTTCTATTACTTGTAGTATAAAAGATCGGTACTTACACATGTCTGAGTTCGCAGATTCTGACGCCAACATTCACCTCCATCCTCCCCACCACCACCACCAGGATGGTCCCTTCCCAAACCTCCCAGGAGGTCGGCTGCGCCCCTGCCTTCGTCTTCAGGCAGGAAATGCAGAATCCGTTAACATCGGATCGCGAGCTACGGACGGGGCCAACGCCAAATAACTTCATAACACAATACTTGCTATGTCATTTTGCCTCCCGAGTCTTTCTGGTAGAAATAAAAGATAAAACAACGATATCGGACGATTTTGAAGTTGGAGGAGAAAATGAGTTTTTCGTCCTACATTTTCCGCCTACGACAGCTAGGTTACCGCCTGACCTTCCCAACGTGATTACATAATGCGTAAAGTCGTGGACGTGCAAGACGAGCATTTGTGGTTAAAAAGTATATATATTTGTTTTATTTTTTTAGAAAATGACCGATCGTTTCACTAGATAAGACCCTTATTCCTTGTCTGGGATCGTGTAGACCAGGGGTCTAATCAAACACACCTGAAGCAACCAATTAAGGTCTTCAGGATCACTTGAAAATTAAAGGCAGGTGTGTTTGATTAGGGTTGGAGATGAACTGTGCAGGACAGTCGATCGGCAGGAGCAGGATTGGGCACCCCTGGTGTAGACTCTTTTGAAGCTGCATTGAAACTGCAATTTGAAGTCGTTGAAGTCCACTATACGGAAACAAATCCTGGAATGTTTTCCTCAAAAACCTTTATTTCTTTTCGACTGAAGAAAGAAAGACATCTTGGATAACGTGGGGGGTGAGTAAATTATCAGGAAATTTTAATTCTGAAGTGAACTACTCCTTTAACTAATGCACAGAGTTAATGTATGACTGCATCAGCAACTAATAAAGAGTATCTGCTTAATAGATTAAGTAATGTATGAATTGCTATTAAATATTAAATGTGTCTACATGTATTAATTCCTTAACAAATGAACTAATAGTGTAAATGAATGTGTTAATTACCACAATGGGTTGAAGATATGCATTTCAATTTCCAGTTGTCTGCTTTAAGTCATTAGCTAATGATTTGCACTTGTTGAGGCACATGACTAACTCATTGTTAATTAATATCCTTTATGTTTTGACATTCATTAACCATGGATTTCAATTTACATTCGTCTGCTACCAGGGTGTCACTGTACCAGATGAACGACCACATCCACTGCCTTGTTCATGGCACAGTAATATCTCTGATTGAAGCTTGAGGTCAGGCAGAACACTGCAAACATGCAGCCGGGCACTGCTATATTTCATAACACTGTTTACACCGGATGCAAGTGGCACAGCATTACACAACAAAAGACCATACAAACCATTATAATAAGTGATACTGTCTACACTAGATGCGGTGCGATGCAATGCCACACAACAAGTCCCTGACAGTAAACACATGCCCCGTTCTATTTCTGATGTAGAATTCCAAGCACTCAGGCTACTTCTGATACTAAAGACAAATGGACTTGCAATGGTCTGTCATGTCCAGTTAAACACCTGCTGCGGCGCGACGTGATAATGGTCAACAATTCTTTACTAGTGATACATTAACTCATAATCATCTGTGCATCAGTTAAGCATGATTTGATGCATATTAGTGTAGCTGTGTTGTAAAGAGTTACTGTAATTTTATATAGAAAGACTACAAATATACATAGCAGTCAATTCACACACGTTATATTTGTAAATCAAATAATTTTACTTTACATGCAAAGTAAAGTGGCTGGTCATGTCGAAAATAGAAACAGGTTGTGTCGATTAAACACAATAGGAGTGGCAATGTAGACAACCGCATTGATTATATTAGGAGAATATTGAATATATTGGTCTCTATGTAGTGCACTATGTAAGGGATAATGTATAGTGAGCCGGTTGTTATAGTGAATAACAACCCCGACAGGCTGAACGGGATCCCGACGCGAAGCGGAGGGATCTTGAATCAGCCTGAAGGGGTTGTTATTCACTATAACAACCGGCTCACTATACATTATCCCGCTTATTACATGGCTACCTACAAAATAAATAAATAATTTGACACAAATTCTTTATTTAAAAAGGAGTTTATTGATTTAAAAACGATTGTATTGCTTCCGCTAAAGAAAATAGTCCATTCCGCGTCCATAGCAACGCGCTGTTTTTCATGGCAACGGTCTGTTATACTTCGCAGCGGTCTGTTATCAAGAAATAACAGACCGCATTCTACATTGGAATTCAGCCAAGCCATGTAATAATCACTAGTAAATTGCATGAAAAGTGAGCACACAAGCATTACCAAACTGTTTTTGATGGTTATGAGTACGCAGGATTATTTGTTGTCATCAGAGCAGAGCTCCTTTATAGATGATTTGACTTTGCTTCATAATTGATAAATTTTGCAACATCAACACTGTTATTGAATTGAATGGAATCAACATTGAACTAGCTCAAAGACAATTATGACTCTTTTGTCTTCTGTAGAGCTTCTTATAGCTGAGTTGAACTCATTTCTTAGTTAATGACTGGCTTGAACTGAATACACTACATATATATTTTTTAGCTGCTTTACTGCAGAATTGAATTCCGTTTGCATCATTGATCATTATTTTCCTGTTTACCACTGTAAAGCTGCTTTGATACAATCTGCATTGGATAAAGCGCTGTACAAGTAAAGGCGTCTTAACTTGACATTGGCTAGAATTGTGAGTTTTAGGTCTGTAAGCCAAGTTCAGTTGTGTGTTTTGAAGGTTTCAGTCATCTATTGAAAAGCTTGTGTTTCAGATATGGGGAAAATAAGACACTGAGGGTCAATTTCAATCATAATGGACAATGAGATAAATGCATGCTTATATTTTACTTGTGCCTGTTTATGTGCTATTAATTAACATTAGAGATGCTCATATGCATAATTGACATAAACATGGCAGGTTTTACATGTCAGCTCAACCATACTGCAAATTACGTTTTGTTTAATTACAGTGCTTGTAAGGCAGTGCTGTGTGTATGAAGTTTGCTCAAATATTCGTTTTCAAGTTTAGAAAATGTTCCATTAACTTCAGCATTCAGAATGTAACAATGATGTCATTGCCACATTTGCATACGGAATTCCAATTGGTTTTATTTGCTATTTGAAAAGTGAAATGTGATTGCTCTAGATTATAATAGATTAAAAATGAATTAAATGTATCTATTTAACCATATACAATTACAAAGACATGCTTTTTTTTCTTTACGAGCATTTCTATTTCTCTTAGAAATGAAAAATCTTTATTAATAATTTATTTGCTACTCCTCCTTAGTAGTTGTGTATTCAATATAGTGGTGCATATCAATATTTAAATGCACAAATTAAATGTATCTATTTGCGTAGATATAAGCATACGCATTTACAAAGACACATAATATTTTAACTTTAATTTAACATTAATTTCCTTCAGAAAATGAATAATAAAACATGTATTTGTGATATTACTTTGAACTCATAGATGCATTTTTTTTCTTTCTTTTTTTCTCTCCTAGAAGTTCTTTGGCGTATTTAGTAAGTAATACCCGTATTTAGATGCATCTTCTAATTTATGCTAATTTCTTCATCATTAGCTCTATCTCTAAAGCTACTTATACACATTTTTATGCATAATTTTTTATACAAAAGCATGGGTGAGAATGGGCTGGTCCTCTGGGAGAATCTGCTGTCGTGTGATAATATAATCTTGTACTACGAATAACAGCTTGAGGCAGGAATAAAGAAGGTTAAAGCCCCTATATAATCTGACATCTACAACAATTTGCAGAGAATTGTAGGAAGCCTTGGAGGTTGGTACAGTTTTTACCTGAACAGCTTCAGTAAGCTGTGATAATAATAGTCTTCTTTCCACCCTGAAAGTATTACTGTCACTATTATTTTTAGATTAGAATATTTTGTCTCTTACATAGTTTTTTTAATGCATATTGCATTTGCTAATGTAATTTAAAATCAAATGAATTTCTCTGGTAATTGAAGTATTTCTTGCATTTTACTACATGAGAAGATATTTTTTTGAGAAAGGTTTCAGGCAGTTTCATAGCTAAAGTTTTAAAGATAAAACTTATGTGTTGTTGTTTTTTATTATATGGTGCAAAACTCACCACTATGGTGTTGTGAATGCCTTAGATTTGGTTGCTAAGTTGTTCTGGGTGGTTGCTACTGTATGTGGTTGCTTATTGGTCCTGTCAGTAGAGGCTAGTTTGTATATATATTGGTTCCTTCCTCAAGGGATTTTTATTCTCATGTTTTATCATCCGTCAAGCAAAAATTGTGTCTGATTGCTTAGAAATTTTTTAGTGTGCCTCTCCTCAACAAGCTCATGCGTAAATGACTTGGGATTTCATTTAAGTCTATAGCATAAATGTTGTGGGATGAGTTATATGCCAAAGTTTCAATACAAAAGGGTTCTGTATTTGTTTGAATCTCTAACATTATAAGTATGAGCAATATTAGTAATTCTTGCTTTCGTGCACCTGTAAGGTGTTAGACACGCACAAACAAAGATGAATCAAAAATACTTATTAAACAAAGAGAAAACACGATAAGGTAAATACTGTATAGTGATAACACATTCACATAAACAGTACCGAAAATGGAGCAGACCGAACTAAAGGTTTAAATACATAAGGGAGCAATCAACAGAAAACAGCACAGATGTAAAACTAATTATTTAACAAACAAGGAAGACGTGTCCTTGCGCCGTAAACAAACAGACGAAAGTCCAAATGAGGAGGGTGGGGGCTCTGAAGGAGGATGAGGGACTGGTGAAGGACAGGGAACAGGAAATGCTGGCAGGAGATACCAGGGTGGAGAAGACGGAGGGAGGAGCCAGACAGGGACCTAGACCACAGCCTAGATGAAGGCCCATGGCAGGACTAGCGTGAACAGCGGAGACACAAGAGACTTGGAGCTGGGCGGGACCAGAGGAGACACAGGAGACTTGGAGCTGGGCGGGACCAGCGGAGACACAGGAGACTTGGAGCTGATCAGGACCAGCGGAGACACCGGAGACTTGGAGCTGGGCGGGACCAGCGGAGACACCGGAGACTTGGAGCTGGACGTGACCAGTGGAGACACAGGAAACTTGGAGCTGGGCGAGACCAGTGGAGACACAGGAAACTTGGAGCTGGATGTGACCAGTGGAGACACAAGAGATTTGGAGCTGGGCGGGACCAGCGGAGACACAGGAGACTTGGAGCTGGGCGGGACCAGCGGAGACACAAGAGACTTGGAGATGGGTGGGACCAGCGGAGACACAAGAGACTTGGAGCTGGGCGGGACCAGCGGAGACACAAGAGACTTGGAGATGGGTGGGACCAGCGGAGACTTGGAGCTGGACGGGACCAGCGGAGACACAAGAGACTTGGAGATGGGTGGGACCAGCGGAGACTTGGAGCTGGACGGGACCAGCAGAGACACAAGAGACTTGGAGCTGGACGGGACCAGCAGAGACACAAGAGACTTGGAGCTGGGCGGGACCAATACCAAATACATTAACATTGCCCCATACATTACCATGCCAATCTCTCCAAGAGTTGTCATGACAGAACTAAACATAACTGTAACAGCACCATTAATGTGTCCTTATTATACTTTATCGAATATTTAGGTTTGTAATGAATTTGCATAATGCCAGCCTATGGTATTCATCGGCTGCCTCAAACATTGTAGTTGTAGCTGAGGCCTGGAACTGTTTGGTTTGTGTTGTCTACATGTCGAGAAGATGCTGTTTTCTGCACTGCAAATCCAATTTTCTACCAGAAAGACTCGGGAGGCAAAACAACGTAACAAAGCATACATTTATTAACAGCCCAGCAAGCACGTTTATAAAGTTCTTTGGCATAGGCCTCGTCCGTAGCTCGTAATCCGAGGGTACGGAATCTGCATTTCCTGCCTGAAGACGAAGGCAGGGGCGCAGCTGACCTCCTGGGAGGTATGGGAAGGGAACATGGTGGTGGGGAGGATGGAGGTGAATGTTGGCGTCAGCACCTGCGAACTCAGACATGTGTACATGTAAGTACCGATCTTTTATACTACAAGTATTAGAACACGATTGGTTAGATGAGAAGGTAAACAACTGAGTCTTCCTGGCAGAACTTGCGCTAAAGCTTTAATTTCATGCACTTCAAGAGAATGAGGACTCAAAACCGTAAAAAAAGGTAAAACCGACACCATCGATATTGTTCGTGTCACTGTGTATCAACTGCTGAGGAAACCTCCGGATCTGAAATTCAGATATGGTCATAGAAAGAATTTGGTTTCTGACGCATGCTGTAAGCAGCAGTAAACCAATCACAACAGTCTGGGCCATTTGACCAATCAGAGCAGTGTATTGGCTCTTGGAAAAGAAGGGTTTAGAGCAGGTGTGCCCAATCTTGCTCCTGCCGATCGACTGTCCTGCACAGTTCATCTCCAACCCTAATCAAACACACCTGAAGCAACCAATTAAGGTCTTCAGGATCACTTGAAAATTAAAGGCAGGTGAGTTTGATTAGGGTTGGAGATGAACTGTGCAGGACAGTCGATCGGCAGGAGCAGGATTGGGCACCCCTGGTTTAGAGAGACTGAATCTTCATACCGGTTTCAAAGTTTTTTTTTTTTAAATGCATGTAAACCTATTATAGGAGACGTCCAAAACCATTAGGAACGTTTAAAATAGCAAAATAGGCGCACTTTAATTATTTTATCTTAAATGTGACTATTTGTGCAAGAATATAATGGCCCTATTTTGAATCTCTGAACATTTCCATTAAAAAAAAGCATACTGTACTTTTCATTCAGGAAAGACATTATATCATAGAGTCTTGGCTTCACTGGTACTCTCCCTATCATATTTGAAAATCACCAAGCAATTTTGTTTCGTAGCTTCAAGTGAGCAGTGAGTGTGTGATTATACTTCAGGCTGAACTCTAGTACTCAGGACATCATCTTTTTGCTTTATTGTACAAAACTCTCACACACACACACACACACACACACACACACACACACACACACACACACACACACTAGTAGAAAGAACCCTGCAGGACATGATTGATGTCTGTAACTGTCATCACACATTTACAAGCTTAAATAAGAAGCAATGGCTTATGGGTAATTTGTCTTACCACATAGATCATTGTCTAATTACAAAAGCACCTACTGAGACGTATGTCCCTTCCAATGAGCCTTAAATACTTTTTGAAGACAGAAATGAGTAATGTTGAATTAAAGCTATAATTCACCTAAAAATGTAAATTCTGTCATCATTTACTCACCATCATACCGTTACCATCATATCATTACAAACATGAATGACATTCTTCTGTGGAAAACAAAAAAACACTCTGATTTTGAAATATATTCCTTGTTCTACAGAAGAAAGTAAGTCATACAAAATTATCATTTTTGGGTGAACTGTCCCTTTAAGGACTTGTACATAATATTTATTTGTATAATTGAGATACTATTAAAGATTTTATTAATAGTTTAAATTAGTTTTTGTTGTATATTTGTCTTTTTTTAATGTAGTTTTTTTTCTTCAGTTTTAGCTTTAGTTATTTTAGTACATCAGATTAAATAAAATGGAAATGAGAAATGTTTTCTTGACAGCTAGCTGAAATAAAATAAATGTTAAAATATACAAATATAAAATAAGTTTTTTTTTTTTTAGTTTTAGTTAACTGTAATAACCCTGCTTGGACAGAACACATTAGTAGTCATCTGTATGCATAAATAATCTGCTTGATATATGCATCTTTAAATTGTTTTTTTTTTTTTTTTTTTCATTAATTATTCAAAAATGTAATACATTAACATTTTAGCAAGTATCATACATACTTGATCAATTTTGTGCAAAGATTTGAATACAAGCAATACAGTGATGTAGAAGAACAGATATGTTTGATGCCGAAATATTTTGTGTTAGAATAGACCTTTCTGTACTCATCTAAATAACTTTGGCCTTTTATATACAGGGTTGGTTAAATGGTAAACAGCAAGTACAGTATAACTGTAAGCTAAAAATCTATGGCCTTTTGTGAGAATGATATGTGTGTAAGCGCTTGTGTGTGGCTGTTGTTGTGCGTCTGTGTGGACTTTACAGAGGACATTAATTCTATTATAGCTGTGTCCTTAGGCCCAACACTATAATTTTATTGTAGAAGAGGAGAACAACTTCATCATTTACTTCAATTATTGCAGAAAAATTGTCAGTATGCTGTGAAATGAGACAACGCGCAGTCATAAATCAAAAGAGCATAACAGATTCCCCACTGAGACTCATTCTCCTTATGTTGCAAACATCACGTAAAACACACACGCACAGCTAACACACACACACTTTTTTTTTCTGCTTAATTGTGCCAAAAATATACAGACAATCCACTACTAATCACTTTATATCCCATAAAGAATCTCCATTTTTTTTTTGTATTGTAGAGTTGTATGAATGCAAATTTGTCTTAGAACTGAGACAGACCTCATGTCAAATATGTAATTTTTTCAGTTTTGCTTTCAAGACAATATGCATTACTTTTAAGAAAGCTGAAGAAAGCTCAATGAAAAAGTAAACTGTGCATATTTTGTCTTTCATTGTCAACTTTTACTGTAATTACCAAAGTATTTGAATATTTAATGTGCGAGACAGATGCTGTGTTGTTGTAGGCTTTTACACTCTAATTTTAGGGGTAATAAATGAAAGATCTTGCAGAGAAGTTTGCCTGTTGGTCATGTGGAGTGTGACAGAGAGCTACAGATGACCGTCTGCCAGTCTGAATCCAAGTAAAGGGTTCTGCTGTTATGCCTGTGAGCAAACACTTAAACACTCTTCTCAGAAAAAAAGAAAAAAAAAACCCAATAGGTGTTCCCGAACACAACCGCTTCAATCTTTCTCCGCTACCCTCTGGCTCGCTTTGGAAATCAGAAATAGTTTTCAATCAGTCTGCCAAAAAAGAAGGTTATGGGAAGATGGAAGCCGTCAGGGTCATCTCTTTTTGATAAAACGACATCCTTTGGTAAGAAAGTCAAAACTCTGGCCTCCCATCTCTTTAGAATTATTGGAAAACGTACTGGAATCAAGTCGGAAATGGACAATTATACAATGCAATGTACAATTTAAGATTGTCCGTGAATACACCAACTTTGTGAAACATTGTGATAAAATACAACCTGCTGATACATATGCATACTGTTTATTTTGGGATTTAAAAACCTTAGTGATAATTCACTCAAATCATCCTGTCATGACAAATCTTGGAGTGTTTGGCATGGTAATGGATATGCCAATGTTGATATTTTTGGCCTTGGCAGAATAGATCTGCTATTGCTGCTGCTGCAGAGCAAGTAGAGGACTTGCTTCTGCCAATACATACACGACACCCTGCTGTAAGCAAGTAAGACATGCTGCTGCTGTATAATATAGCATACATGAATTACCCGTAGCAGATGGTGGAGGGTTTCTGAAAGTGTGCTGCAACTGCTACAGTAAAAGTTGACCAAGTATTTGAAGGACCTATCAGCCTGCACCATCAAGAGTTTCATGACAGAACTTTGTATTTCTTCAGATAAACACAAATGAAGATTTTTATCAAAACAATCCATCTCTGTGAGTCCGTATAATGCCATTGAAAGAGTGCATCTCAGCTGATGCTTGAAAAACAACACACAGCGATCGTGACAGTGATCCATTCGACACCAGTAGATGAATCTGTGTCTTCTGAAGCAAAATGATGTGTATGTGTAAGGAAAATACCAATATTTGCCAATGTTTTAAAATATAAATCAATGCTTTCCGGCCTACTGTCATACGAGCGGTTATGGCGGGACTGAAACGAGAGGCGTGCGGATCCATATGCAAAGCCTTTTATTTACAAAAAATGTGTTCAGGACAGACAGGGCCCCAAACAAAGGCAAACGGGTATAATATGGACAAGACAAAGAGCATTCCAGGGACAGGCGAGGGTCAACAAACGGAGATCATAATCCAATGGGCAAGGCAATAGGATAAACCAACTAACCAGGCTAAAGTCCAGGCGTGAGGCAAACAGAATCCGAACAGGGCAAGACGATAGAAATAATCCGAGGCGAGCAAAAGTCCAGGGCGGGCAGAGAGAAGGCAGAACATGGGAAACCAGGCTAGGATCAAAACACAGGGCAAACAAGCAAGAGTAAGACTAGAACAGACTAGGAACACTAGGATCGGCTCCGTAAAGATGCTATCGGCTAGACAGTGATTTTCGCTAACAATTCTCAACGATCGGTGAACTTGTGCATCAGTGTTTTATAGTCCTTGTGATTGACTACAGGTGCGGAAATAATTAAAGCCATGGAACATGGGAAATGTAGTCCAGGGTAACGTAACTGTAGCCGTGTTTCCATTACCCTTCAAATTGCGCAAATTGAAATTGCGAATTGAAAATGCGCCCAATGGAAACACGTCAATTTCGCAAAAACTCCCATTTATCGCAAAAAAGTTTTTACGCTCGCATGAGGTGGTTATTCAGGCAATTCGAAAAAGAAATATTTCGCAAAACTCCCATTGAAACAGTTTTTGCGCATTTACAGGTCACCTGATGTAGATGACGCGGTGTGTTTGGACAGAATACGAGACTGAAAACGAGTTCTTTATTAAATTCATATAAGACAAAATAATTACAGGAATAATGGATTCTAAACCGAAAAATAAATGCCACAATCAAGACCTCGAAGCAGATATGAGGGAGAAACACCCAGAAACACCTCATATGTGCCGCTCACCAGTATAATAAGGGTTGTTCCTCGCCATTAATGCTTGGAAACACACATACATCTCCTTCGATTAATAATAATGGCTAGTGCAGTGGCTGGGATTAGTACATAAACCTACCAACGTCCGTTGCCATGGTTTTTGGAATGATTTTACTTATCGCGAGAGGAAAAAAATGAAGTTTTAGTCGCATAACATCGTTAATGGAAACGCCGTCATTTCGCAATAGTTTTTTGTCGACATTTAGAAAAAATCGCTAAAGTTTTGCGCAAATCTGTAATGGAAACGCGCCTTGTGTGTGTGCAGAGGTGAACGGGTGACCTCTGGTGGTGAGTGGACGGAAACAGCAGGCATAGAATAAGTGACATGAGCGATCAGGAGAGGGATGTTGTGACACTTGACGTAAGTGTATTGTGAAGCTTTCCGAGAAGTGATGGTCCTCTGTGCTTCTACATCTAATGTGAACTGCATAATGCACTTACAGTACGTCACACGGAACTCATTCACTTGCATTACATGGACTCACAGAGATAGATTATTTTGATAAAATCTTAATTTGTGTTTATCTGAAGAAAGAAAGTCATAGTAGTGGCCAAAAGTGATGTCTGGAGGGGATATTTTCACAATATAATATTCTATTAAACAATCAAAATATGAGGAGTGTGTTATATTGAGAAGGATTATACACTAAACTTGGTTAAGGTATTCAAATGACAAAATTATTTGGCAAGAAAGGCAAAATCCAGCATATAATTAAATAAGGGCTTTATTGTATGCAAAAAAGGAATAGAAAAACAAAAAGCTCACAGGAATTAAGGCATACAGTATGTTGACTACAATGTAATCAGTTATTAATATATATATATATATATTTGTTCTCCCTTGTTTTTGATTACAGCAGCCAGTATTCTTCTGGGTATTGACTTACAGTACTAAACTGTGCGCATGTTTCATGCTTAACATCTTTCCACTCCACCTTAAGTTAATCTGAGCATCATTGGACCCCTGCATGACGTATCATAATTCAGATTTATAATTTCCTAAAGGTTTTCAATGGCTTTAAGGTCAGGGGACTGATGAAACCACTTAAAGACTTCAAAATGCTGAGCATGAAAACATTCATTGCATGCAACTTTATTGTGTTTGGGATCATTATCATGTTGGAAAATGCACTTTTGATCTCCAAACAGATCCTCCATACTCTGCAACACTGTGTTCAACAGGATTCCCAAGTATTGGTCCATTTTCAAAGCGCCAGAAACCTCTTCGGTAACACTTTATTTTACGGTGCCCTTGATACAGAGTAATTACTTAATTAGGTACTTAGTAATAGATGTTGTAATAACATGTAACAAAATGTACTTAACATGTAACTAAGTTATGGAACAGCCTGTACTTGTTTGTAATTACACACATGAAATAGGCAGCTACTCTTACACATGTGTAACAAGCCGAGTTGGATAAGGTTTATAGATACACATGAAGTACACTTAAGTACATTCTTGATACACTTTATTTTACATAGCTTATACCTGTTTAATATTATGTAATTACAATGTAATTAGGAAACTACTGCATGCATTTAAGCTGTGAACTAGTGAGTAAAATCAAACTAAGGCAGAGATGGATAAGATTTGTATACACAAAGTACACTTAAGTACATTCTTGATGCACTTTATTTTACGTAGCTTATACCTGTGTAATTGCAATGTAATTGCAATGTAATTAAGAAGCTACTGCATGCATTTAAGCTGTGAACTAGTGAGTTAAATCAAAGTAAGGTAGCGCTGGATAAGGTATGTATACACAAAGTACACTTAAGTACATTCTTGATACACTTTATTTTACGTAGCTTATACCTGTGTAATATTTTGTAATTGCAATGTAATTAGGAAGCTAATGCATGTATTTAAGCTATGAACTAGTGGGTTAATTCAGATGGATAACATATGTAGATACACAGGAAGTGCACTTAAGTACAATCTTGATACACTTTATTTTATGTTACATACAAGTAATGCTACAGAACATACACATTTACCATGTGTAACTGCAGACCTTAGTAGCCTAACATATTTAAGTACTTGTTGTTACATTGTGTTATACTAAGTACTTTCTTCCATAATTACAGTGTACCAAGTCCGTAACACGTATGTAACAGACTCGGCTTGTTACACATGTGTAACAGTAGCTGCATATTACATGTGCGTAATTACAATCTGTAAGTATAGGCTGTTCCATAACTTAGTTACATGTTAAGTACATTTTGTTACATGTTATTACAAAGTCTATTACTAAGTAATTAATTAAGTAATTACTCTGTATCAAGGGCACCGTAAAATAGTGTTACCACATCTTCCAATATCTTCTGCAAGCATGCGTTCCTAATAAAGTGTCACCAGATTTTGACTTGTCAGACTGCAGAATGTGGCTCCAATCTTCCATACTCCAACCCTTACGTCCTTTGGCAAATGCAAGATGTTTTCACAGTAGATAAAACTAATAAATGGTTTCTTTACTGGTACACAAGCTCTCAATTTAGCCTCTTGCAGCCATTGGCTTAAAGTTCAAGATTGGAGGATAGACGTCTCATTCACGTCTTTAGAAGCTGTTTTGAGGTGGTGCAACATTAAGGTGATGTTTATCCTCTTGTGAAAATGCTCAATAGTCTTCCTTAA
This sequence comes from Squalius cephalus, assembly GCF_949319135.1. NCBI lineage: Eukaryota > Metazoa > Chordata > Actinopteri > Cypriniformes > Leuciscidae > Squalius > Squalius cephalus. The sequence continues at coordinate 44,291,370 of NC_137126.1, read as the reverse complement.
CCAGTCACAACACTTTGCGTTCTGCATGGTAGTGGTCTTACAGTGCTTTGAAATAATTCTGTGGACGTTATGACCATTCACATCCAGCACAAGAGCAGTATTCAAAACCCAATTGACCAGATTTTGCCATTTTAACAATATCCTCCTTGTTTGAAGAGGACAGCTTCTTCCATCTGGCCATTTTCAATAAAACTAATATTACTAATATGTAACTAATACCTGACACATGGTGATTTATTGAATTAAATGCTGGGAATAATGAGTGCAAGATTGGTATGACCACTTGGCCAAAAATGATATACGCACAATTCGGTATGTTTCATTGCGTCATGACAAATTATACAATTCAAACGTGGAACGCTGAATTAGTTTTACACTCCAGGCAGAACTTCAAGCATACAAATTATTTGATAAATATTTAATAAAACGTTTAAATAAAGTGCCAATTTTCCTAGGTTAGACATCACTTTTGGCCATGCAGGGATGGCATAAGACTGAGTAAATGTTTATTTGTAGGTTAACTATCCCATTAAAATCTTAAAAATAAATGGCATAGATGGCATAAATACTTTTTATAATTTGTATTTTATCATTTTGTTTACATTCAATTTTCATCCATTTTCCAGATCGCTCCTATGTAGGGTTGCAGGTTTTTGTTTTTATTTTATTGTGAATTATTGCATGTCAATTAGTAGTCCAGTGCTGAGAGTGACAAGTGGCTATGCTTTTTTGCTTAATGAAAAAGCAGCTAAGCAAACAGCTGCAAATGAGGGACATTCAGAATGTGTTTTTAATATAGGTGACGTTGGGTGAAGCGTTAAGCAGTCTGACAAATAGCCATAATAAGAGCCTAGCTTGAGGGTTGAGAGCAAAACACACACACACACACACATGCACACATGCAGAGTCACATGTTTACAGTCTCCACAAGAGTTTTGAGAACATTAAACTGTTTAAATCCATAGGATACTTTGAGGCATTATGGAGTTAAAGAAAGGAACATCAAGGAAAAGAAACCGTTTGTTTGCATTGTATAATGCGTTTGTCCTTGGCAATGCTTATGCATGTGGGTTTCCTTTTGAATATGCTTATTTGTCTCAGCAGAAGTTTGTGAGGCCATACATTGTTGTATGTACTGTGTACTGTGACATATTTCAAGCTGTTTAAACATTTTGCATGGTAATATTTAGATACTAGATACAATATTTAGGTAATATTTTGCACACAATTCAGGCTAGAAGTGAGAGATTTAGCGTAAGTTCTGCCAGGAAGACTCAATTGTTACGTCACTTTTTATCTTCTCATCTAACCAATCGTGTTCTATTACTTGTAGTATAAAAGATCGGTACTTACACATGTCTGAGTTCACAGATGCTGACGCCAACATTCACCTCCATCCTCCCCACCACCACCACCAGGATGGTCTCTTCCCATACCTCCCAGGAGGTCGGCTGCGCCCCTGCCTTCGTCTTCAGGCAGGAAATGCAGAATCCGTTACCCTCGGATTGCGAGTCTTTCTGGTAGAACTGGAGAATGTGATTTACTTTGACGGATATTGTCCTAATAATAGCTTACAAGCATACTAACATTTCAAATTAAATATTTGTCACCTCAACATTATTATAATTTATTTATTATATTTGTTGATGAGGTGTTGCTCTTTTGTATTTCACAGTGAAGCAATGCATGAAATAGATGTACTGCTTCATAAACAATATAAAGAATTTAGATTTATGTGGGTGTTTTTTCAACATTTTGGAAAACAAGCCATCTTTTCACACTCTCGATATTACATCTGGTAAGAATATTCAACATGTTTGGTTTGTTTCATACTGGGATGGAAATGACATCTGAAACATTTTTTGGATATGATTTCATATAATGATAATGATATATAATGTTGAAAAACATTTTGCATAAATGAGATAAAATTCTATTGTCTGCAATATTTCTTTGTATATCTTGGCATATAGTTTTAGAATATATATATATAATTTTTTTTTTTTTTTTTTAAATGTAATTTAAACATAATTACTGGAATGTAAAATTACCCATAATTGTACATTTTAGCATTTTGTATTTAACATTATAATATTTGTTATTTTATAATACAAGGCTTGGTATTTCGCCATTATCCCCCATCTTTGGAGTCTGATGTGTTTGAAGTGCCATGATCTTTCTTAGCATGGCTGTTTGTCTAACAAACGTTCTGACACCCTTCTCATTACACCTCCTCTTTCCAAAGGATTTCCCAGTTCAAACGGCTAAGTTTCCTGTGAACCCCCGCTGTCCCAAATCAATACTTCTCTTATTTAATGAGTGAAATCCCTGTTACACGTAATGGCAGCGGTTATGCTTTGACAGCTCAGAGTCGTGGTTTTCAGTTTCATAATGAATTGGGGGAATTCGACAGAAGGGCAGCCTATTTACTATGGCTGTTGATAACAGGCACGTCACTCCAGTGGTCAGCCTCACTTCCTCTAATGAGATGACAGGTGCAATGTTTACTCTTCGATCGCTGCTCTAGTTTGAGGGGTCAAGTGTGTTTACTTCTCAGACGTACGACCCTAATGTCCAAGGCTAAATAGTTGACCCTCCATTTTATGCTGCATATATTGAAAAGGTCACTGGAAGCACAGTGTAGATCTCTCTGTGTGTGTAGGTTGAATTGTGAGCATGTGTCCATCAAAGCATCAGTATTTCATTGCACATAGACACCTTAAATCAGGGGTAGGCCACTATCCTTCAGAGTTTAGCTCCAACGCTGATGAAACTCACTTGAATAAGCTAATCAATGTCCTCAGGATTAGAGGAAAGCAGGTGAGTTTTATCAGGGTTGGGGGTAAACTCTGCCATGTGGCTCTCCAGGACCAAAGTTGCCCATCCATGCCGGCAATTTACTGCTGGAAAAGTGGGCTTTTGATAAAATTTTGCCTGTCAAAAAAAATGGTGCTACATGAGATAAAGGACAGTGGCATCAGTAGTTTTAACAAAAGCCCTGGAGCTGTCAAAAGTTCTGGATGCAGGTAACATGTAGAAAGAGTACCAATTGTTCATTTATATATTACAGACATTGTAACAATACAAAGCTGAAAATCAGCAAACTCAATAATGTGCACTTACTGATAACTTAAAGGATTAGTTCACTTTCAGAATTTTTTTTGCTGATAATTTACTCACCCCGATGTCATCCAAGATATCCATGTCTTTCTTTCTTCAGTTGAAAAGAAATTAAGGTTTTTGAGGAAAACATTCCAGGATTTTTCTACACAGAATGGACTTCAATTGCAACCAACTATACCAATGTTCAAAGAAGGTCCAAATGGCCGTCTCAATGCAGCTTCAAAGTCTCTACCCGATCCCAGTCGAGAAATAAGGGTCTTATGTCGCGAAACGGTCGGTCATTTTCTAATAAAAAATTATATATATATATATATATTAGTGCTTACTACAATATTTTGTATTAGTTTTACTTGATTGTGATTTGATTGATTGATTGATTGACGTTAGTTAGTTAGCAGCAATTATATGGACTGTAGATGTCTTATATGCACATTCCAAAAATGCCTTATTTCCACCACAACAATATGCGATATACTGTTATAACCCTTCAATCTAATAATGGATCTAACATGCATCCCAGTCTACTTCATCTCTATTCATTCTGCTCCATCAGTCATTTCATCATTCAGATTCTTGTCTTGGCGTGACACAGATGTCCGTGATATTTTCTGTCACAAACGATTTGAGGGCAAAACCTCATCTGAAGTTCAGAGGCTGGGCAAGGAATGCATTTGAGCAGCCAGACTTTTTCCAGACCTTTTTCAATTCCTGCTTTCTGCTTAGCTAACAGTACTTTATCCAGATTGGCAACAAAACTGCTCCTCACCTCCTTGTCTGTGGTCATGGAGTGAGCCCAACTCCACAATAAGGTTCTGACCTTTCCGGAAATTATCCCAGCGTCCCTCCTGCACCCCTGATTACCTCAGCTCTTGTTCAGACCCTGCTTTGACCTCCTGCTTTACAGAGCTGGAAAGGTATAAGGATTGTACCCAGATCTAGAGTTTACTAAAAGCATGTGATAGAGGACTTTTCTCACTGCGTGCAGTTTCAATGACGCTCTTATCTTATATACACATTTTTTTATGATCTTTATTTATGATATCTATTGAAAACACAAAGCTTGCCGTGTGTGTGTGTGTGTGTGTGTGTGTGTGTGTGTGTGTGTGTGTGTGTGTGTGTGTGTGTGTGTGTGTGTGTGTGTGTGTGTGTGTGTGTGTGTGTGTGTTTATTTATTCGTTGACTCCTGGATAGTGAAGGAAAAGCTTCACTATAAAATAAATTAATTCATAATAAATAATAAAAAATAAAGAATTAATTCATAACGAATAAGTATTTGTTCAAACTTTTAACTTGTAATGAAAATTATACTATATTAAATTATTACTACATACAAATACTTGTATCTTTTGCTCCTGCACATATTGTTTGTTCAGAATTTATTTATTTTTTATGTTAATTTATTTTATTTTATTTTGTTTAATTTTTTAATTTTATGATGCCCTGGTAATATTCAGAAAATGGAGAATTTATTTATTTATTTATTTATTTATTTATTTATTTATTTATTTATTTATTTATTTATTTATTTATTTATTTATTTATTTATTTATTTATTTATTTATTTATTTATTTATTTATTTATTTATTTATTTATCTCTGATGCCAAGGTTGTTGTTCAAAAATGTTATTATTTATTTGTTATGTAACAAATACTATCAATTTCAAATACAAGTGCCATTTTCAAAGCATAATTTGCTTTATTTTACAATCCATTTGTATTGGTTGAAGTATATTGGATTTAAGATTTACAAGAGATATATATGAGAATATTATGTCAAGAGATGTTGAGATGTTACATCTATGTTACAGAGATGGCTTACAATATAACAAATATGAATAAAAGTGAATAGCAGTCTTTCCAAAAAGTCAGGATAACCCCATTTCATTTGACCTACATTCATCTGATGATAGGAATAAGACCAAGATTAAACTTGAAGATAAAAAAAAAAAGATGATGAATTATTTAATCATGTCATTTGTAATGCACATATGAGGCATGTTACAAAAAACATGTCAGTCTTAAATTAAACTTTGAGAAAGTGTTATAAATGATAAACAAAATGACATGACAACTAAGTTACTCACTGAATGATTTTTATCTTGTATGGGAGCTGACAGCAGCTCACAAACATGTCTGCGGTTTCTGGAAACTCAACTCATCAGATTAGTGACAAAACCGAGCTGTGGATGATGCGTTCATTAAAAAACATATTCTCTTTTCTGCTTCAGGAATCAAATTTCTTATTTTGATTTTTGTAATGCAGTGTCTGAAAGCATCTGTATAGCTCAATTAATGCGTAGTTATTATGCACAAAAGCATTAAAAAGCATGAAATAGTATTACTACTGATGCTTTACCTGCATATTTATAAGTGGACAATCAGAAGAACTGAAAACTTCTCTGCTACTAAACATAGATTTCAGTAATATCACATCATGTCAGTGTTTGATGTTTATGATCTCATCTATGATACTGGCATGAGTACAGAGGCTTGTGATCATGCTCTGTCTATCATTCAGGGAGATGTAATGGGGAATTATGAATCTGCTTGGACCATACGTAGAGGATCAACCATATTATTCGGGATAAGCCTCAGCTTTAAAGCTGCTTTGATGCTTTCCACAGAGCTCAAATCACAAGCCATATGGTTTTAAATGATCTGTGGTCATTTTGGGGTAGTGTAAAGCCTTAATCTGTACTATTTTCATGACATAGTTGTAAAAAGTTCTGCTTTCACTATAATGCAAGAGGTCACTCGAATCACTTGGGTTCAGTTTATTTGCGTTTTATCCATATACAGTAACAGAGTTGAAACTGACCTAATACGTATCCTATTCACAGCCTTTATCATATAGACCCTTTTACAGTTGGTAAACATGGTGACGTATTTGTGTGGGCGGGCTTAGCTGGAGGCAGAAAGATTCCTCTGGCCGCTTCACTAACGCTAGTTTGCCAGTTTGTTAGCTTGTTTTTTTAACAATGACTGGAGAAAATCCAGTTTTATCTTAATGTGCAAGGTCACTCACTGTCCAGGACCGTGATTGTTATTTGCAAAAGTTAATTTTAACGGACGGAACCAGACTGGCCGACCCGTACACGCTCAGAGGGTAACGAGAAACTGAGGACATATAAATCTTTAGATGCCTATAACTATGTGCTGAATGGTCATGTAAAGATTTGTGTGTACGATCCGCAGTTCTGCCTAGCAAGCGCCAAGAAGACGACAATGTAAAGAGTGACATATTACGGTGCAATTTTAAAGATGTGGATATTTTCTAGAAATAAAAATTCCAGGTACAGCATACTCATTTTTCATCGATTCTTGCACCCAATAACACAACAAGATGACATTTAATAATAAAAATAATAATTTAAGCTCCTTATTATGTAGCCGAATCTGTGCTGGTTTGTATTGGCCGCCTCCAGTTTTCCGTTTGTTTTGCCTCCAGCTAGCGCCGTGACGTAACTGTGACGTCGGCGCAAAAGGGGTCTATAGGATACTACTGTTTATAAATGTGCAACCAGAGCACTTTCATTTATAGTAATTTTTTAAAGTGGTGCTCAAAGAGGCCATATAAGGCCGTTCACAAAGACTTGATTTTGATTATTTTCCCCATATTTTACATTGTTGTCCTTCCGAAAGCACAATGTGCTTTAATTAGTCGGCTGGATCAGTGTTGTGATTGGTCAACCTCTTTGAGCGTGTTTCAGAATTGTCAAGTCCTGACCCTTATAACCACGAGTTTCGACACACTACTAACTAACTCAACCAGGCCTCGCCCCTTATTTTGCGGATGCTTTGGGCGGGAATTATTTAAATGAGGAGTTGATTTTAAATGAGGAATTGATTTAGAGAATAACTCCCTTTGGAGTGAATTTGTGCTTTTTAACTTTGCAGACCTTTTTAATGCTCAGACAGCAACATTACACACTAATAAAAAGTTGAACATCTAAGAATTATAGGTTGTCTTTAGGGCAAGCGTCATAATTTCTATTGATCATGATCACATATTACTTTGCTGTGTGTCCAGACTTTTTTTTTTTTTTTTTTTTTTTCTTTAAAAATCTACTTCATCTATAATGACAGAGAACACTCTATTTTTTGTATTGCAGCAGTTTGAAACAAAATTGCTAACTTTATTTTGAGTTAAGATTTCATCTGCACCACAGGGTGGATTGAACATATAGATGTTTTTCAACACTCCCCAGGAATCAGTTTATGCAACATGTAATTATTTATAACGTGTGAGCTGTAAAACTGACAGCATGGGTCTCTGGCATTGGCGTTTTGATCTTCCAAAAGTGTTGATTGTGAGGTACTTAGTTTAAAAATGATTAATCCATTTCATGCTGCCTGGCGAAAGGCCATCTCTTTGTTTTTGTTGCCAATAAACACCTGCTTTCTGCATGATCTGATTGGCCAATCAATATAAAAGACTTTTTGGAATTCTGTGCATCAAAGAAACCCCTTTGTAACACTAATTGGAATCTATTCCAGCAAGTGCAACTGAGAAGGGAATGCTAATGTATTTCATTCTCCAGGATTTTACAGACCTCCTTGCAGTGCAACTTTATAGATATATTTTAAGTATTATATTGTCAGAAATTAGTTATTATTATAAAGAGAGTTTAACTCACATGTACTTGATGACCTAGACAGAAACAAGCTTTCTGTCCTATCTATGAACCTCCATGAAAACATAATGATTGTAAATGCTTCAATTCACATCATTCATTTTCCTGTCAAAAGCATTGCAATTGCTTAAGATTGCAGGTCAGAATTGCTCAACACGAATTAAGTTTGTACTCTTTGATATTATAAAAGACCCGTTGTGACGGTGTTGGAGGTTATTTGTAAAAAAATAAAAAATAAAAAAAAACAACAACAACAACAACAACAACAAAAAAAAAAAAAATATATATATACTGTATATATATATATATATATATATATATATATATTGTGCAAAAAGGGACAATGCCTATCTGAGAATCTAATACAAGCTACAACTCATCTCAACAATTCTTCACTTCTCAGTTTGACAATGTCACAGCACTCTTTTGAAATTCAGTTGTTTCCAGCCAGAATAAAAGGTTTGTTTTTAGGTTTAGTATTTGGTTGTCAACTGATTACAGACTTTACATTCAATTCAATTATTTCTGTAGCGCTTTTCATATAGCACATATCGTTTCAAAGCAGCTTTGCAGAAAATGTATTTTTCTACATTACAATTTAGCATTATTTCCACATCATAATCTGCAAAGTAATGTCCATATGTCAGAATGTACAGTTCTTAGATAATACAAATCATGCAATTAAACATCATGTATTCATTTAAGCAGAAAACAATGAGCTCATTAAAGCAATTATTACAAGTTGTGATCATAATGATTACAATATATAGAACATTTGTATGTTGATTAAGAGTTGACGTCATCTGAAGTCCTCACAGGGGTTGGCGTCATCTTTTCACAGATGTTTGGGCATCTGAAATCTTCGTGAGAGGCAGGATCCAAACTGGAGCTGGTGCAGTTAGAAAACAGAAAAGAAAAGCAAATAGTGTAGCTGCTGTTCATAACATTTCAAGCAATAGATAGTCATGTGCATTTGATCTGATATAACTGGAGTGCAAAGTTATGAGATGCATTATGTGAATGCTTGGCTAAAGAGATGCGTATTTAATCTAGATTTAAACTGGGAGAGTGAGTCTGACTCCCAAACATTATCAGGAAGGCTATTACAGAGTTTAGGAGCCGAATACGAAAACGCTCTCCCTCCTTTATTGGACTTTGATATATCAAAATTCCTTGAGTTTTATGACCTTAAAGAGCGTGATGGATTTTAGGGCGATAGAAGATCGGTTAAATACACATGAGCTAAACCATTTAGGGCCTTATAGGTCAGTAGCAATACTTTGTAGTCGATATAGAACTTAATATGTAACCATTGTAGAGTAACCATCAGTACAGTCAGTCAGATCAGTAATATTGTTGAATGTTAAGTGTTACCAACTAAGCAAGCCAGAGGCGACAGTGGCAAAGAACCACTGTCTCAAGCGTACACTGTTAGAAAAATCTGTAGAAATTACAGTATTACTGGCAGCTACTTGCCAGTAACTTACTGTAGATTTAAATTGATGTTATTTACTGGCAACAATTTGTTCAAAATTAAATGAACATTAAACATTAACAAGTCTTTATCTTTACAGAATAAAACTAAAATAACATCCTCATGCAAAGCATTCTGGGAACCAAAATCTGAAGGAAAAAAACAGAAAAAGGTTGATGAAGATTTCTGGTTCCCAGAATGCTTTGCATTAGATTGTTATTTTATAATTTTATTCTTTAAAGACAAAGACTTGTTAATGTTTAATGTTCATTTAACTTTGAACAAACTGTTGCCAGTAAATAACATAAATTTAAATCTACAGTAAGTTACTGGCAAACAGCTGCAAAACTACAGCAAATTTTTTACAGTGTAGGTAATAAGCCTAATTTACACAGACATGAGCTGTATTTGCTCTGAAAAGAAAGACAATGGCATTATTTAGATAGTTGTTTTAGTGAATATGCCCCAAAGGATCCAAAAGAAAAGATCCTGTGACATATTATGTAGTTGTCACATCTCCAGAATATCTGACACTGTAGGTCAAAATACAGTTATATAGCCTATATTAGCTTAATGACTGCAGCTAATGTGAGTGTTGGATGTAAAATGCCCTCATTACCTTGATAAAACGGTGTGTTAAACTGTGCGCTGAGGATTCACCTCACGCAGAAGACTCCGACAAGTCGCCACACAAAAGACACACCGGTGCATGAATCTGATTACTTCAATCTGTGTGCATCTTTTATTCATGATGGAGACGGATATTTTACCAGACAGACACTGTGTGAGATGGCATTAACATGATTTGAAGATCCTGCACATTATTTCCACATCATGCAAGTTTTTTCTTCTTTTTTTTTCTGGCCAGGTCATTGCTAATGTAGCGGATTGCATCCCTCCCTCTGGTCTGGTTTAAATTGAGTGAGTTCTGCTGATTCAGGACTGGCTTCCCTCAACGGATCACTCACCATAACTCATCTGAGATCTACACCAACAGGTTATATCTGTCAAAACATTTGAAAATGACTCAGATATTCTCATGATACCATAAAAGATTAATTAACTGGAGTCTATTCCCAGATATTCATAGTGAGGTTACTACTAATTCTAATTCTAATGGTTTGCTAAGGCTATATCATCACTATTTCTTTTTCTCATACTGAAGGTGAGATTTCAACAACACAGTATTAAATGTACACATAGTTTTTTTTTTTCTTACCGAATGATCCCAAATTGCACAACTTGACCTGTGTGTTTTGTCTTTCTTTTTTTTTTTAAATCGATTCAGACTATACCTTTTTAATAGTAAAAAAAAAATGAAAGGAGAAACCTGATCCATATCTAGAGACCAGAATATCATCAGAAACTTTTTTTTTTAAATCGATTAAGACTATACATTTTTAATAGTAAAAAAATGAAAGGAGAAACCTGATCCATATCTAGAGACCAGAATATCATCAGAAACTTTCTTCAGTAAATGTTTCTATCTTAGTTTATGACCATGTTTTGTTATTTGATAAAAAATGTATCTGCATCAATTGAGCACATACGGTTTCTATGCACATTTTTTGAATTTATGTGAATCCTGGCATTTCCATCCAATATTTTTTTTATGCTGCAATGTATATTATGAGAGAATGAAAGTGTGTTTGACCTTGGATGCATGTAAACCTATTGTGAGAGACTTTAAAATAGCAAAATAGGGGAAATTGTTTTTTTTTTTAATAAAGTGTGATATTTTTTTTCAGTGTGATTTGATGAATGTAAAGTTCAAAAGAACATCATTTATTTGAAATGTAAATCTTTAATGTCACTTTTGATCAATTTAATGCATTTTTGCTGAACAAAAGTATTAATTTATTTTGAAATGACACACAAAAAAATATCATACTGACACCAAGCTTTTGAATGTTAGTGTATATCCTCATTTTTCCAGATATCCAAACACTGAACATAATGGCTCGGGTGCAGCTGTTTGCGTTTAAAAATTGTAAGCCATTACAATGAATGTTTTATTATATTTACAGAAATATCTGCGGCTGCAGTGTTTGTCCGCACACAGGCAAACATCAATTCATTCAGTAGCAGTCTGGGGTGGGATTCCAGTGCATATGATCAGACCCCTGCTGAACTGAAATGCTTTGTATATCTTGCTTTCAAATAAATATGTATAAGATGAATATTGCTCTTGACATTTCAGTCCCCCTTTCCAGGCTTTGATCTTTCTGTAACATCTTCATTTCACAACAAGCATTACCCAGAAGACCAGAAGTGACAGTTAATGGTACTGAAACATTATTATTCTAAAATAAATTTGCATAACTAATAGGATTGTTTATCTGTTGTCTTTAAGGTTTGTTTGTTTTTTGCTTGGGTCGATTTGATGACAATAACAGTAATTGCCATTTCATTGCTGGTCCTTATAGCATGGATTTCTGTTGGTTAAAGTAATTGTGCACATCAACAACCTCACTGATTTCTAATCAGTTTCTTTGTGACGTCTTTGATTACTTTTGAATGCAGATGCTTGAATAATCTGACACTGGTGTAAACTGCAGAAATAACTGTAGATGTCAGATTTGCACATATAGATAAAGCAAAAGGCCATTGGAGGCTGTGTTACAGTGATTTTACCATGGTAAAGTGGTGGTAAAATCGCCTCAGTACCCTTTACATTGATAAAATCACTGTAATTCTCAGCATTGAGATGGCAGGTTTTGAAATGGTGCAAGAGTAATATAAAATACACCAGCAAAAAGCAATTAAATTTGTTAAACAATTAAAGTGTCCCTATGATGCTTTTTTTTTCAGATATTACCTTTCATAGTTATTATCTTCCAAAAGAAACAACCGACGACGACGAGTCGTCAGTAATTCTAGTCTTCCTTCCTGCACAAACCTATAAGGTTTGTAACCAATTTGCATAATGCCAGCTATGGTTTTCATTCGGTTTTCGAAAACACGTTGCAAATTCAGATATGTTAATGAGCGTTTCGTTTTCCAAATTGTAGATCATAACAGATTGGGCCATCTGACCTATCATAGCGGGGTAGGCTCTCGGAAAGGAGGGGTTTAGAGAGACTGAATCCTCTATTGAACAGTTTCAGACATGGTGAGAAGAGAGGTGATGCTCTAATGTCTATTATGAGAAAATAAAGTGTTTTTGTTTTGTTTTGTTTGTTTTTTACCTTGGATGTATGTAAACCTATTGAAGGAGACTCCCAAAAGAAAATTAGGAACCTTTAGCATAATAGTTGGCATTTAGTGATGAATGGCTACAGGTGCATGTGCATAATTTGCAGTGGCTTTGAAAGGGGCTTATCTAATAAGATTGAATAGGAACCATTCATTGTATAAATGCATATCAATGTCCGGTCCAAGCAGTTTCCATCGGGCAGCACATTGACTGCATGTGTACTGAACATGATGAGACACTTTAAAGGGAATCCAACTGGCATTTCAGGAGTTTTGTGTACTTCTAGATAACTGATGCAGAGCCACATTCATTGGCATGAGCTGGCGTGTGCTATAGCTAACCTTCTGGTTCACATGCAGTATGACGAATATGAACCGAAATATTACATCTGACAGTATTTAAATTAGCATTTTAATGGAACTTTCTCTGTGGCAGTGTTTCTATTTGGTGTGTACAATTGCACCATGAATAATGTGTTACTGAGTGATGAGATATAAAAAAAAAGTTGAATATGTAATTGGAAACCATTAATCCAAGTTGTTCTCAGTTTAAAATAGTTCTATTTAATACATAGAAAACAAAATATACTGTTCGCAGACTTCATTAGTTAAAACTTTATAGGCAAAAACGGTAGAGGTGTTCTAGTTATGCTAAAAATTCCCAATACTTTTTTTTTATATATATTTTTTTCTCATATTGAAGTTATAAAGTGTATAATAACTGCCATATCATATTCACTTTCATATTCACAGAGAGATTATGGATAAAGCATATAAGGTACACCAGTCTGCATTAATAGTGCTGGTTTTCACTCCATTAGTTTAGGTGAATCTCATTCATATTCAATATAGAAACTGAAATGTAATGTGCTGACACCATCTAAAATGTAAAGACTTTTGCAAATGCACAACTTTAGAAATGTATATATAGTGGGACTGAAGTTGAAGAAACTATTTGAAAAACATGACTGGAGGAACTTATAAGACCTGTTTAATGAAAAATGTATTGTAACCCAGATCAGTGCTATTTTTGAATTATACTGTTATAGTATTTATAAATATATTGAATTAGCTTTTATTTTTATATAGTGATTTTGTGCTTTTGGCATTTTTTTATTATTATTTTGTTTCATGTTTCTATTTAGATTTAATTTATTTTAATTTCATTTTTAGATTTAGTGATTTTAGTCTACATTTATTTTTTCATTTAGTTGTCTAGAATGCATTTCTAATTGCTGTTTGTTTAAAGTTTTTAAATAATAAAATGTTTATGTTTTATTTTATTTTATTTAAATTACATTAAATTATTTTTAATAGTTTTAGTTTCACCTCACAACTTCAAAAGGTGTGACTAATAAGTCATTTACACTCTTACTCTCTATTCATGAATTTAATTCTCATCAGCAACATTTGCATGCCTCTGAAGTTGAAAATGCAGAAATGTGTTTACGTTTCAGTGTCTAATTGAACAATGCAAAAATTTGCATTTTCTAAAACTACACTTTGCAAATTAATACTAATGAGTTTAAATTGTTTCCATATAGGCTGCATAATCCAGGACCGATCCAGCTCATGTGCCTTTATGCAGGACATCCAGGGTCACCTCAAATTTAGTAAGTGAAGTTGCTACTGTCACATGGCTATGGTTTCATTGTTTTTGTCATCATTTGCTTGTGGGTAATGGAGAAACTAACGCTGTAGTTGCCGTATGCACAGCACTCTCTAATGATTGCTACCAATTACTGGCAGCTGTGTTACTCTAATGACAAGGTTTTAAAAGTCAATTGGACTTTCAGATGGCAATACAGCTGGAGGATTGAGTCGAGGAATTCTAATACCTGGAGAAAGCTGTCCGTTAGCATTCCCATTCATTCCCATGGCAGCTGCTCGACTGGTGAAATGACAAGGCCTGTGTACTTCCGCCTTTGCTGCAGTTGTTTTTTTGTCAGCCACTCACCAGAGGCCGGGTACACCAACAGTCTGTACGTTACAACTTATCCTAGTACTACTACTGAATATTTTAGTTGCACCGTTAAATAAGTTAAAGGGATGGTTCGGAGTAAAATCAACCTAGGGTCCTTTGCACCATGACCTCGAGTCAAACACCCCCCCCAGCCCCCCCCCCCCCCCCCCCCCCGGAAGCTTTTTTTCCTTTGGTCGAACATTATTACATTTAGAGCATATTTAGAGATATCAGCCGAATGGCTTAGTGCAGGCGCTAATGGATCCAAGGTTGTGGAATCACCCCACTAATAATGCCCGGAATGGTACCAAACGTCTACAGTAGTACAAATAGGTTCTGTACTCATAAAACGAGGCATTGGAAAGTTTGTAAGTACATCAGGAGTTTATTTAAATAACACTTGCCTGATGGCTCATGCTACCGCTAACCTGGACTGCGAGGTCACTTAAAAGTCCTGGCAGAAAGCGATGCATAAGGATGTAGTGTAACGACGAATTATTATTTTTTCCGAAGTGTTGACAACTTAGTGTTAATTAATAATTGTTGCAAACTGGTACTACCAACAAAATATTAGTGTATTCCTGGAACTGGGCATTGTTACACTACATCCTTGCATCGCTTTCTGCCAGGACTTTTACGGGCTTTTCCCAAATCCGGGTTAGCGGTAGCATGAGCCATCAGGCATAAGTTTACTTATGCCTTTAATATAATGACACTGATATTTACACTCCTTTGTGTTTTAAGAGAGAGGGAATACATAACTACTTAGTGGGGTTTTTTTAACCCTGAAACCAAAAAGGTGCACTTTTCTATGCATAACCCTGTGTCACTTAGTACAACAACAAAAATAAATGAAAATGCATCAAAGAGATTGTATTATTCATTGTGTAGGCTATTATTGTTTTCTACTTACTAATTATGGAGACAGTTCCAGTCAATGTATTTACATATTTAAATATAATATTTCATATATTTTATTAATATGTATTGTACTTCCATAGAAATGTATTTTGCAATTAACAAGGTAAGTGGACATGCAGCTTTTAATCACTGCAAAAGGCTGCTTAATGGTAAAATATATAATATTTCTTATATAAATATTGTAATTTAATGTTTCATTGCGTCATCACTAATAAAACAATTGACTTCAAGTACAACTATGTAAAATGCTTACAAAATCTTTAACAATTTTGTAATAATGTTTGAAAGAATAAAGTGAAGATTTCAATTTGATATTTACACTCCTTTGTATTTTGAGAGAGAGTGAATAAATAACCTCAAGTCACTTTTGGCCTCTACTGGATATATAGTGAATTTCCCATGTTTTCCTTCCATCTCCTCCTTTCACCCTGTTTTCTTTTGTTTCTCTTCTGTTGTTGTGAGCAGTCAGTCTGAGTGTGGGTCATAACACTTGAAAATGAAACATACCTGTTTGTGTTTGAGCCTTTTATGTGCCTTCACTTGTGCTCAGCTCTATTTTTATAGGAGCATGGTAAAAACATGTCCTGGCAGTCTATGTCCCAAAATGTTAATCATGCTAAGCCAGCTCATTACTTGTACCCTTTGGTAAAGTACAGTCTAGTTAAGAGAAATCCCTCAATCCTGTTGGATATCAGCCCGGCCTAACCTACAAATCCAAAATCCTGACAGCCTTCTTTTTTAAGCTGTAGACATAAGCAGATATACTTTATATTATTTCCTTACTTGGCCTTTTTTATTGTTGGTTTTATTATTCATCGTTCAAATACTGGTAGCTTAAAAAATAAATAAAAATAATAATAATAATTGTTAAACACACAGAGAGGCTAAATGGATCTGGATGTTGCATTATATAATCAGGATTATTACATGACTCTCTGGAAAACTTGATTCTGATTGGCCGTTCACAAAATTCTCTGGTTAAATATTTTTGTTTAAATTGATAATATTTTGCACACTCTCTCTTCATTCATAATAAATTAATAAAAACTCCAATTAATATTTCATGTTCATTTATTTATTTAGGTAAGTAGCAATGCAATAAGCGGGATAATTGACATGGTAAGCAAAATAAACCCCTACTGACTCGCAGGAATATATGCTGAGAAAGAAGTAGTTAGTTAATGTACAAAATATAACCATACTTCATGGATACAAGATAATTCGTCACAATGTCTGCCAGCAATGAGCAATTAATGTACATTAAATTCTGATGTTGCTCTACTATAACTGGATGTAAGGAGTCGGTATTAATGCGTCTATATAACTCACTCACCATGTGCGTCTGAAGTGCAGAAACAGAACTGAGATAAATGGAACATTTGTCTGCCTTGACAGAAGACAGCAAATTGGGATTAATAGAAATATATGACAGTGCTAGCAGAGCCAGGTGATCAATTCCAGCCAATTTTCAGGCCTGGCTCACTGTCCTCACCTCTGTCACTGGAGGGAAAACATAGTTTTATTTCAAAATACTGTGTCTGCATATTCTAGTGTGGTTTGGCCCCTAGTATAGTGTATTTCAGATGACCTAAATATGATATCATAATGATGTAACTGTGTTAGCGTACACAGCTATAATTTATATCAGACATGTTCTGCACTGTAGAGTTATTTGAAATGTAGAAAAGAATCATTTATATCACCTGGCTTCTTACTTTTCTAAATGATCAGTCAGTTAAAACAGGTAAGACACTAAACAAAACACTGCATTCTGTCTAAGAACCGCCCACTTAAAAATACCATCTGACTAACATGTACAGCAACCGGTCATACTTTTAGTTTTTATGTGCTGTTTTAAGAGCAAGTGTTTATAAGTGTTTTCCAGCCACGACATACAGTAGCAACAAGCTAAAAACATTCAGAACACCCTATCGACTGCATGGAAACCTCTCTCTTTTACAAAATTTATACATTTTGATTGAACCTTTTTGATATGTCCAAACGATGAACGTTGCCTTTTCTTTGGTTTACTGAGAAAAAAAAAAAAAAAATGGCTGTCTAAAAAAATGCTGCTTATTGAGTTGACAGATGGATTCCTTGGTTTCCACCACCCCCCCCGTACACTCAGTGAAGGTTAATGGTGTTTCATGGCATCATGATCCCTGGGCGTACATTCCTACAGCTCTCTAGGTGTCCGCCGCTGCCTCCCCCCTCACGCTCTGTTCCAGTGTTACGAGGTGACATTGATGAACCATCTGTTCAGTGCATGTCACCCCCAGCAGTGCCTGTGATGTGCGGCATAGGACGAGAAGCTTTCTGACACTTGTGAGCTCCTGTACTGCCTGCTCAGCTACTTTAAGCCCCCAAATAATCACCACCGACCAGCAGCAAGTCATCCGTCTGTCCTCGGAAACTCGCAGGAGGGTTTGAGCAGAAGCAGAAGATGGGATTCGAATGAGTCTGACTTATGGGAGCAAAGGGTGAATCTCACAAAACCTGCCAAGCACACGGAATATTTCAAACCACAATTACTATTTAATAGGACCATTTCTTAGAATTTCAGTGCTTCTGCATTATTATTCCTTATTGATTTTTTTAATGGTTCTAAGAGAGGATTGTGTATGAATGTATGAATGACGCGGGGTCTGAAGAAGATGAAGACGGACGACAGGAAAATAAAATAAGGTTTATTAAACTAGAATGCAGCAGGCGTAACAGCGTGCACTTACACAAATAATAACCGACAACTGAAGAGTAAACAAAGAGGAACTAAGGGGCTGTTTACACACCATTTTTAACTAAAAACGTAAAACTTTTTATGGGTTTTGGCCATTCATTTACACGACAATGCCGTTTTGGGTGCCTTAAAACGCACTCTTTTGAAAACGGGTTTCAAACTGCAAGTTTTTGAAAAAGGTCTCCGTGTAAAAAACAAAAAAATGTGAATCTCTGAAGATGATGGCGTCATGCACATGCGTATTACGTGTTTAGTTTATATTTTTCATCGCCATCTAATGGCCTGGCAGCAGAATACAGCGTTTTTAGTCGTTTTCACAGAGCTGTTTGGATGGGGATCGTTTTGACAATGGTGTCGTCCGTACGTGGAAAACTCAAAGGAAAATCTCCGTTTTAAGCATATCGTTGTCATGTAAACATACCCTTAAATACACAGTGGTGATGAACTAAATGATGAGCAGCTGAGATGAATGAATGAAACAAAGACAAAGAACACGTGACTGATGAAAACAAACTAAATGTCATTATTTATTTAACAAAAAGTACGACAAAATGGAGAAGCCATGTATGACATTCAATTGCTTGTAGCTTTAGCAGCAAAACAAATTTCTGAATGATTGTATCAGTCTCTCACATTGTTCTGGAGGAATTTTTGCCCGCTCTTCTTTACAACGTTGCTTCATTACTTTGAGGTTTGCGGGCCTTTGTTTATGCTCAGCTCTCTCAAGGTCCTGCCGCAGAATTTCAGTCGGGTTGAGGTCTAGACTTTGACTGGACAAGTGCAACGCCTTGATTGCTTTCTTTTTCAGCCATTCTGTTGTAGATTTGCTGGTGTTCTTGGGATCATTGTCCTGTTGCATGGCCCAATATCAGCCAAGCTTTAGCTGTAGGACAGATGGCTTCACATTTGACTCTAGAATACTTTGGTATACAGACAGAGGAGTTCATGGTCGAGTTAATGACTGCAAGGTGCCCAGGTGGCTGAAAAATAAGCCAAAATCATCCCCTCTCTGTCACAGTGATGGACAGCTGATATGCTGTGTTTGGGTTTTGCCAAACGTGGCGCTGTGCATTATGGCCAAACATCCCCACTTTACTCTCGTCTGTCCAGAGGACATTGTTCCAGAAGTCTTGAGGTTTGTTCAGATGCAACTTTGCAAACCTAAGCCATGCTGCCATGTTCTTTATACAGAGAAGAGGCTTTCTCCTGGCAACCATTCCAAACATGCCATACTTGGCCAGTCTTTTTCTAAATGTAATGTCATGAACTTTAACATTTAACATGCTAACTGAGCCATGTAGAGTCTGAGGTGTAGTTCTTGGGTCTTTTGCAATTTTTCTGAGCATTGCACAGTCTGACCTTGGGTTGAATTTGCTGGGATGTCCACTCCTGGCAAGATTGGCAACTGTCTTGAATGTTTTCACTTGTGAATAATCTTCCTTACTGTAGAATAATGGACTTGCAACCCTTCCTAGATTGATGGGCAGCAACAATTGCTTTTCTAAGATGATTG
This sequence comes from Squalius cephalus, assembly GCF_949319135.1. Lineage (NCBI taxonomy): Eukaryota > Metazoa > Chordata > Actinopteri > Cypriniformes > Leuciscidae > Squalius > Squalius cephalus. Next base: position 44,271,809 of record NC_137126.1, on the reverse strand, counting down.
CTGATGTCTTTTCTCCTTGACACAGACCTGAATGCTCCAGACCAGCAAAAAGCCAAAACTTCTGCTTTTATAGAGGTGATCACACTTGGTGATGATCAATTAATCAAAGACATTTGATTATCAGCGCCCGACTGCTACTTAACCTAGAAGCAGCAAGAGTGTACTTAGTTTGTCACACATGGCTTCTTTTCATTATTTAAACAAATATGTATAATATTATTTTATTGATGTAGATTCTGTGGTAAAATGTGACCCAGACATAATGAGATTCAACAGAAGAAGCCGTGTAGACGTCAGAGTTATGTGTGTTTAGTTATGCCATTTAATATTATTTTTATATGCAGAAACAGTTAAAGGGCTGTGCGAATGTGCATTTTACATCTAAAAAGAGAAATGTGAACCCCTCCAGTTTGAGAGTGGGCGTTTTGGCTTTTTTTGAAATGCTGAAGTTCAAATGCACAGCTCTTTCAGCTGGCCTACACACTCATGCTGGATGTACGGCTATATCAACTGTTTGGCTGGTATGTAGTTCTGTAGGAGTTGTGCCGTTTTTGATTTTATTTTTGGATCAAATGCAGGAGAGAGGAGGAACAGCTTCAACCTCCACATGCGGGCCTACGGTTTCAGAAGACCATGAACCTTAAGAATTGAGTCATTACTGTTTGCTTTGTACACACACCACTTCCGCATCTCGAGTTTGCACCTTGTTGCGTGTAAGATCACGGAAAATCGAATCAACCTCTTTTAGGAGGTTGCAAATTTAAAGAAGTTCACACAAGAAACTTATGATGAACACATTGCGCTGCATGAAATCAAATCAACGGGTGAACTTTAATCTGCATTAAACACAAGCTCCAGGATTAATTCAACCACCAATAAATGTTCTTCCCTATTTACTCACCCTCATATTGTTCCAAAGTTGTATGCTGTTATTGTTTTCTGTAAAACGCAGAAGTAGACATGAATGAATTGCATAGTGACCAGAGGCTCCACGAAGGTACATGCAAACAGCATCTCTATTAAATTAAATCAAACTGCATTTTCTGCAGAGCATATCGTGCCTCTTCCCTCTTCAGTCTAATTATGTTGGATGAGCTCAATCATGGATGCGGAACTTAGATTAACTTTCTGAGAAATAAACGATGAAGTTCCAAAGAAAATGCATGACGCATCTAAGTTTCAAAAGATCTTGAAAAGACAGTCATAGTGCAGAAAATATATCCTTGGAAGTTGGAACAGGACTGTTGAATTAGTCCTGTGCTGGTTATTCTTTGACTGCTTTTCTCTTTTCTGCTTTGTTCAAGAGCACTGAAGAAAATCTTGCTGACAACATGAACCAGAGAACTGATTCAAAAGTAAATAAGTTTATTTATTTTTTTATTTTTAGTTTTTATACATTTTGTAAAAATGACTTTTTGACAGTCTGATAGCATCTTGATCATACTAGAAATGGAAGGTCAAGTTTATTGCAATGCATTGTAGGACATGGTATTTAGTGTGTCAATGTTGTATGTTTTTGCAAATGTAGTCCGGTTTATGCATACAGAAAACATACATACTGTGTATAGTATACATATTATATCATGCACAAACAATAACAACAACTGTAGTGTCAATTTAATATATCAGTTTTCTACTTTACTATATTTTAAATTTATTCCTCTGATGGCAAAGCTAAATTTTCAGCATCATTACTCCAGTATTCAGTGTCACATGATCCTTCAGAAATTATTCTAATATGCTGATTTGCTGCTCGAGAAACATTTCTTATTATTATCAATGTTCAAAACAGTCGTGCTGCCTAATATTTTTGTTGAAACCGTGATCATTTTTTTTCAGGATTCCTCAATGAATAGAACGTTCAAGATAACCACATTTATTTGAAATCGAAATCACTTAAAAGAACATTATAAATGGTCTTTACTGTCACATTTATTAAATATACTGCATCCTTGATGAATGCATTACATAAAAAATAATACAAATTTTAGAACAACACTTTTAAAGGGGTGCTATAATGCCCTTTTCATAATAAGAGTGTGTCCCCAGAGTGTGTATGTGAAGGTTTAGCTCAAAATACCCCACAGATATTTGTATATAGCATGTTAAAATTGTCACTTTTTGAGGGTGAGCAAAAACACACCGTTTTTGTCTCTGTCCCTTTAAATGCAAATGAGCTGCTGCTTCCGTCACAGAGGGCGGAGCTTCAACAGCTTGTGTCCTTTTACCTCACACAGGCATGCACTGAAAATTTCAAAAACGTTTAGCCCTTTATGTTCATACAAGAGTCAGACAATGATGGAGAGACTCAAGAAGAAGTGACAACATGTAGAATGCAACAGGACATTTCTGAATGGTTAGTTGATGAATTTATGTAGCTGATGTGGAGTTAACTATCTTCTAGTCATTGATTAGGATATTCTATCATGGCAATCTATAAATCCTGCCATTTGTTGTAGTCCTTAAAAAACGATTTCTTTAAAAACAAATATCTTCCTTTGCATTGTAACTTTGCAGATGTTGTTTATGCTCAAAAATCAACATTACACACTAACTAAAGTTAGAAAAGTGAAATCATAATCAACCACCCCTTTAAGCAATTAGTGAATGAGAGATATTTTCTCTCTCTCTATTTTGTTAACACACATTGCATTTTTATTCAACACCCACACGTTCCACTTCTTGGCTCAGCCTCTGTAATCTTTGCAGCTTTGCTGTGCCATTTGGCGTAACCATACTGTTGATAAACTAAAGTTCAAATGGCCCTCAATGGTCATGCTCTTATGGCCGCAGGCTAAAAGCATGTGAAATGTGTTTGCAGCTTTTAGCCAGATGGTCATATTCCTCCCATGCTAAAAGACTTGAGTGCTAATCTGCAGCCTGAACATATAAAAACATGAAATTTGTGATAGAATGTTATATGTTATATAGAATAGATCAATAGTTCAGAAAGGATGCAAAAGGTTCATAAATGTGATCTAAATGACTTGTGTTAATATTTTTCCAAGTCATACAATAGCTTTATTTGAAGAATAAACTGATTCACAGATAATCTTGCCATGTTCAAGAAGAGATTGTTAAATATGAGAATAAATTGCTATTTTGAATTGGATCTTTTCAGTGAATTGATTGAGCTGGTTCACAAAAATGGGCAGAATGATTTGTTTGGGGGATGAACAAACAAACCATTTGTCTGTTGGTTAAATGAACTTAAGTAATAATATTTTTCTTAGATATTGATTTTATTTGTTTGTCTTATTTTTTTCCTCTCACATTTCGCCATTAAGCCTCTCGTAGCACTTGATTGTGCCTTTAGAAGGTAACATCAGTTGATGCCTTATTACTCTAAAATAAAACACGTATTAAACTGCGAGACAGAATGTGCTAAAATCAATTTAAACGAGCATTTTCGAGCCATTGACAGAGTAATTGACATATCAACAACATTTGTATAAATCCCTTGAGTCACATTTTTTTTTTGCCTATATTGAGATGTTGTGTCACAGCCAAATTGCCAGTTTGCTGTGGAAGGAGTCTGTGGTGCAGATGGGAGGGTGATATAATTAAGCCTAATTTTCTGTTTTCCATTCTTATGATAACAGGGTATACCGCAGACTCACAACTCAGTCCCAGCATAGCAGAATGTCTTCAGAACAGTGCGGGATGCCTACAGACTGTCATAGATGCAGAGACTGTTATTTCAGGCAAGTACAAATAGCCAACTCAAAATGGTTGCCTAATGCCCAGTGAGTTTATACACTGCAAAAAAAATATTTTCTTCCTCAGTATTTTTGTTGTTTTTCCATTACAGATATCTAAACATTCTTTGAGAAGCAAAATCACCTAGATAGTAAGTCTTGTTATTTTTGCATACCTCACTGTCAGATTTTTTTGTCAGTACATTTGTCAGTATACAAGACTTAATACCTTAATTTTTAAGAATGTTTAGATATTTGTACTGGAAATCAAGACAAATGCTGAGGAAGAAAATCACTTTTTGCAGTGTAGAGAAAGGGAAACATTTTATTTTTGTTGTCAAACTCTGCAAACCCCAAAACTATGCAGGCACTCCAACTAATGTCTTCTCCATCCCAGTCTCTCACATTCAGAGGATGTTCTCTGGTGTTCCTGAGGGAACTGTTCACTTATTTCCTGTCTCTTGACCTCAGCTGCAGATCAGTGTCTTTTAAGCGTTCCTTCAAGCTATTCTGCTTGTGAAGGTTAATCGGAAACAATGGCTAGCTGCTGGGATTTGCAAAGCTAGCGCATTTAATCCCCTCATTCACTGTGAGATAAACTCTGGATTTTCCACAAGATCTTCTCTTAATTTGTGCAGATTATCTACAGTGGATGATTCCCACCAGCAAATATATCGACACAGCTTGTGGTCAATGGCTTAAGCAGGAAGTAGCCGCATATTTGTGTATATTAAAACTGCACAGCGGCATCCAGAAGTCTGAGGCCACATTGAAATGGTAGGGTTTTTTCAAACTAGGACAGTGTCGAGCATTTTTTCCTGAATATATTTAATGCTACATGGCGATGGGAAGAAAAAATGCATCCCAGACAGCGACATAGTGTCGGATCACATCTGGCTCACATCTGATACACGTGGATTCCACACAGCCCAGATGTGGGCCGGATCTGGGCCGACACTATTTTGCTTTCTGGGATTTCAATGCTTTTGTGTTCACTTACCAAATTTCTGCATTCCTCGAAAAAATTTACATTTGTTGCATTCCCCCGAGAAACGTTGCGTTTGCTTTAAAAAACGTTTTATGTGAGGTTGGATTCGTTTGCAAACTTTGCATTTTCCTCCCATCTCATATTAAAAAGGTTTGCTGAACATGAAGTTTTTGGGGGAATGCAACATTTTTGCAAATGAATGCAGAGTTTCCGGAGATGGGAGGAAAAATATTTATTTGTGCTTTACCTTGCAAAACGTTTACGTTCAACGAGAAACGTTGCAGTCACTCGCAAAAGTTTTGCATTCTCTCAAGAACCTTTGCATTCTCTCCAAAAGTATTCGGGTACAACGGGGCTAAAGTCGCACCGGGGTAAAATGCGCATTTGACTTTATTCTCTTTTAAACTACTAGATGGCACAAAAATTCAGTTTAGCACTTTTCTTAACATTTTCTTAATTTTTGAGACCACACGGATGGTGCGGATGGTGCCTTCAAGGCACAATAATTAACATGATATTAAATAGCTGGCTGACTTTTCCATTTGTTGACATGACATGGTTAGATTCAGATGGGAAATATCATATATCAAGTTGTTTACTTTAGAGATAATCACCATATTCAAAATGAAACAATCATATCATAAAATATCATATTTATTTGTTACTACTGTAAAGCTTTATTCAATTATTATAGGATCTCATGCAATGCTTTCAGAATCTTTACTTTTTAAAATAATTTAGTTTCTGTATTTTTTAAATATATTTTTATATATTTTAATGACAGTATATTTATTGAACTTTTATCTTTTATTTATCAAAATGAACCAAAAATAGTGCAAACTTTGCTAAAGTGATCGTTTTGAACAAGTATTAACTTATACGTTATTAAAAAAACATATTCTTTTAGCTAAAGTGTTTGTTTCAATACGTTGTGCCTTTTACCCCATGCTGGTATTACCCTGTGTGTGGGGTAAAAGTCCCCCCTCACCAGCTCATACATTTATACGATTTTTAGACCAAAACAAACCCCTTGTGTTATTTATTTTCACACAAAATCTGTTGCTCCATCAATGTTCATTACAAATATATATTTGTCCTGCAATCATACACTATGGGAGAAGTGAAAAACACATTTTTCTTAGGGTGTGCCTTTAGCCTCGTTGTACTCTGCTCTCCCCCATGAACCATTCGCTCGCAAAAAGCCTTGAAATATAAATTTTCCTCCCTCCTCATATTAAAAGTTTTGCTAGTAAACAAAGTTTATCGGGGAAATACAAAAGTTTTATAAGTGAATGCAAAAACACCAATTTGTTTCTCTTTTTTATCACCATGTCTCTTAGGCACTCTATATAATGCAAATAAATTCCAAAAAAAGGTTTTTCTTTGTCTTTAATGCATACATGTCGTTGGTTACACTTTATTTTAAGGTGTCATTGTTACAGTATAATTATATATTTAATATATTTAAGTACTGAGTAATATTAATTAACAACATGTACTTACTATAGTCACCGTTATTTATATAGCGCTTTTTACAATGCAGATTGTATCAAAGCAGCTTCACAATGATAACATGAAAATAATTCAACAAAGTTTGTTTCTAGAAGAAAATTGCGTCATCATCCACCTTAAGTAAGGCAGATCAATAATATTGTTGAATATTAAATGTCCCCAACTAAGCAAGCCAAAAGCCAAGGCAACAGTGGCAAGGAACCAAAACTCCATCAGGTGATAGAATGGAGAAAAAAACCTTGGGAGAACCCAGGCTCAGTCGGGACCAGTTCTCCTCTGGCCAACGAACAAACAGTGTATGATTATGATCCAGGCAGCATTACAGGTCAGAAGTCAGATTGGATCAGAACATTCAGAATATTATCCAGTTCCATCTGGTTTGAAGTCGGAGTCATCTCGCCGGTATGGAGACTACTTTGTTGAGGATCAGTGCAGATGGCTGTCGTGTCGATGAGGCCTTCACAGGGCTGATGAGGCTGGCACTTCAGGGATGCGTCGTGGTTGTGTCCAGGCGCAGGTCCACCATCTGATCTGGATACGGCACGGATCTGGCTGACTTCAGAAAACCTCGGAATAAACAGAAAGACTAACATTAGCGTAGATGCCATTCTTCTTATGATGTAACGAGTACACCAGGTGTTATGGGAAGTGTCCCCGGTTCTGGCTGACCCAATCTAGGCAGCCTAATAATCAATTAACTGATTTGAATAATAGAAATGTAATGTTCTATATGAATGCCAGGTAAAAGAGATGCGTTTTTAGTCTAGATTTAAACTGACAGAGTGTGTCTGCCTCCCGGACAATGTTAGGAAGACTGTTCCAAAGTTTTGGTGCTAAATAGGAGAAGGATCTACCGCCAGCAGTCGATTTTGATATTCTAGGTATTATCAACTCGCCTGAATTTTGAGATTGCAATAGACGTGAAGGACTATAATGCGTTAAGAGCTCGCTCAAGTACTGCGGAGCTAAACCATTTAGTGCTTTGTAAGTAATCAGCAATATTTTTTAATATAGGGTTAGGGTAGGATTAGGTATAGGGTATAGTCAGCAATATAGGGTTAGGGTAAGATTAGGATTTGGTTGAGGTTTAGTTGCATGTAATTATGCATACTTACTTTACTGTTATTACTATTGTATGTACAGTACATGTAAAATATGTAACAAGCACCTTGTAAAATAAAGTGTTACTGAGTCTTTTTTTTCTCCAGAAAAGACCATAATGATCCATGTAGTTTAAAGGGTTCATGCACTACAGCATTTTCATTCTTGTGTTGAAAGGCGGCTGCAGGTTAACAACAGAAGTTGATTAAAAGACATCAAACGACCTTCATTTACATCACAATCCAATCAAAACACATAAAGCACGTCTGATTGTTGGACACTCATCGGCCCACTGCGTGTGTGATTTTCCTGTGGAGATTCGTGATGAGTGATATTGTGCGACACTAAGAGTGGGTGGCGTAAATAAACTCAATTTCATCCTCTCGCAAGGCTGCGGCAGAAGCCCGGGGCAGATGATGTAAATACAGCGGCTCCTCGGCTCGGCGCCCGGAGAGAGTAAGACTGATAATTACCACTGCACATTATGACAGAGACACTTTCCCCTCCCCAGTGCCATCACTTCCCACTTTCCTCCTTATTACGACGTGTAGACGGCCCTCATAAAACTCATACACAGTATTCCAGCGGAACATTTTTCCTGTGCCGATAAAGGTTAAATGTGGGCTTTTAAGTCATTTCTGTGGACCCAGAAACCTTGCAGAAGATGTGAATTCTCTGTAGAGACAGTGCAGTCCTTTTTTTCTTTTTCTTTTTTGGATAAATGATGGATGGTTTTTACTCTGGGGTTTCATTTAAAGCCACAAGCTATGAAAAACTTTGAATGTCAGTCACCCCGAACAGGTCATTGCAAAACCAGTGACCTTTACTTCTAAAAAGAATAGAGGAAGCACATCAAACAACCGTTCCCCAGACAGCCCTCGCTCAACGCAAGTCAATATGTTTAAAAAAAACAACATCTTAAGACTGTACTTTAACCTGTGGAGTTCATCCCAACGATGTCCTTATGTTTAAGTTCATCCCTTGAACCTTAGTTTTAGGATTGAATTTTAGATTATGCTGTCTGAGTGGATGCACCTTGTAGTGTGTATCGTGTGGTTTGTGTGGAGATGCTATTGCCACACAAATATGACATGTAGAGAAGATGCTGTTTTCTGTGCTGTGAAAAGCAAATCCACTTTGCATGCATGTACTCCAAAGGACGAGGACTCTGCCATCATTACTGTTTGTATCACTGTATCAAGTGCTGAGAAAGCCTTCAAAAAGTGCAATAGGCGTGAGCACTTACAGTAAGGTGTGTTCACACTTGGCATGTTTGGTTCGATTAAAACTAACCCTGGTTCATTTGAATAAGCGTGAACGCTGCCATCCGAACCCTGGTGAGCAACAAACAAGCTTCCAAACGAGCTCTGGTGCGGTTCAAATGATATGTATATGAACGCAACATGGACCAAAGACATGTTAACGAACCAAAAACTGGAAGATGCGACCCTAAAAAGGACAAAATACTCAAGCTTACCTGTTTTTTCTCGTCATAGTCGTGATGTTGTCCATCACAGTTCGGTACAGGCATCAGAACCGCGTCTCCTCACAGCAGATATTCATTTGTGTGTGACAGAGGGATTCCTGCCGCTGTGTTAACTCCTTTACACATTTATGAGCTCTTCACGAGTTCTCAGCTGGTCAAAATACCATTATATGTAGGCTAAGCACATACAGTACAACGAGCAGATTTATCCCAGAACACAGCATTGTTTTGGATGTTCGGTTAGTTCTGTCGCAAAATATATGTAATAAAAGCCGATTAATCAGGCTGTGAACATATCCCTGTGCCTTTAGGTTTGGTGTTAAAATGCCAATATGAACGCTTAACAGACCAGGACTAAATGTTTTCTTTTTTGTTTTTGGTTTGGACCAAACGAATCAAGCGAACCGAACTGCAAGTGTGAACACACCATTAGTTTCCGACATGCTCTATAAGCGGTAGACCAATCACAACACATTGGGCCGTCTGACCAATCAGAGCAGAGTAGGCTCTCAGAAAGGAGGGGTTTAGAGAGACTGAATCATTGATCGAACTGTTTCAGACACTGTGAGAAAATATGTGATGCTGCACTGAATATTATGAGAAAAATAAAGTGTTTTTTGTCCTTTTATGCATGTAAACCTATTGTACAAGACCTTCAAAACAAAATTAGGAACCTTTAAAATAGCATAATAGGGGCACTTTGACATTAAATATTTTATCATTAAATTATTATCTAGCATTCTGCCTTTCTTCAGTAGAGCTAAATGTATTATAATAATTCATTCTCCTTTGTACATCCAGATTCAGTTTATTCTATTTACTTTGAATATGAATGGAATTTGTACTGTTTTGTCTGTTGCCTGTTTTGACTAGAAATAATGTGCAGGATACATTATTATTTTTGCTATATGTACATTTCTATTAAACCATCAAAAGTTTGCCTTTACATCTGTAATTAAATGAGTCTATTGTTGAACTTCCAGATTTACAAAAATCACGGAAGTTTATATTATTCAGTCAACTAAAAACAAAATGGCTTTGTTTACATTTTGAGTCTTATTGTGAACAGCGTTGTAGTGTCAACTAAAACTATTAAAATAATTGTAATTAATTGAAATAAAATATAAATATTAGATGAAAAACTTAACTTAAATGAGAATTAGAAATGAAATGACTGAAATAAAATAAGTTGAAGCTGAAGTATTAAAATACAAAAAAAAAAAACTGAAATAAAAGTAATTTAAAGCTCAGTAGAATTAAATATGATAAAACAAAAAAAATATAATAATATATAATCAAATATTATATGAAAATATATAATAAAAGCTGGTCAATAATATTAAACAATACTAACATTACACTGATTGTGAGTGACATATTCCAGTTTACAGTTTAAGTTTAGGCTTACAACCAGGGTTAGGTGCTTCTACATCAGTGTTATTCTCTTGTCATTTCCCTCTGATTTTAAGGATAAGTTATATAGGGTTAGGTTTAGGGGTATTTTTCTGCATCTAAAATGACTTTCTTTTTCTGCTTATGTCACCTATGCTACTTAAGTTTAAACCAATGAGTTCTAGCTGTGTTTCAGGTGGGGCGTCACCTGGTTCTGTTCTAATATGAAATACCTATTTTTCTGAACCTATCCATTCCCAGTGCACACAATGCTGCACAACATTGTTTTCTCAGTAAGTAAAAGATTTTATGAATACTGTTGACCTTTTAAACCTCAAGTGTTTGTCCTCATAATTGCACACCATCTACACTGCAAGTGTGCAACAGCAGCAATACGATTACACTCCTATTATAACCAACAAAGTATTTTCGTCATTGCACGCCTACTGTATGTTGTAGATTGCTTCATTGATTATAACCTGAGTGTTCTAGGTTTGTCGTGTCACAAGCAGTGTAGACGGGGCGTAAGTGAGCTGACAGGAGTGTGTTTAGTATAACATACTACTGTTGGCTAAACCTCTCCCTACTGAAGTGTGCCTCGCTGTCTTATGCCAGACTCCTGCAGCGCACGAGTAGTTGAAGGCATCGGACGAGGACTTGAGCGCCGGCCAGAATTGACAAAGCAATGGGTCATCATCCGCAAACAATCCCAGCACGCTCCGCCATCTGTTTATAGGAGAGGACAGAACATGGATTCCTACAGTGTGATAGTCTATGACCCATACTTGAGCACTTTTCAGTGCACAACTGATTAGACGTTGTTCATTCTTCACGTGATATTTCCAGTCCAAATTTGGCATATATGGTGCAAGGTTTCTCTTTTAAATGAATAAATATGTAAGAGTGTTTAGATCCCTGTTGAAGAGGCTACTTCACTAGATGACAACAAAAGTCTGAACTGCTAGGTAATGTCTTCCTAGTATATAGTTATGTTAGAGTAATATGGAATATGAGAAAATGGAGTTCTTGTGTTTTTCAAGTTGAGAGAAACACTAGCATCACTTGATAATAAATGAGTGGATGCACTGTGTATATTAATAATGTGGCATATGGTTCACATTAACATATTGAATGATTTTGACATTAAATTATTTTTTTAAATAGCATTTAATCTTCCTTTAGTTTAGGAAATGTATTATCACAATAATTTGTTGTCCTTTGTCCATCCAGTGTCAGTATTTTCTTTAAATACAAATTAAAATGAGTTTTTCCATTTACTCTGAATGTGAACGATTGCATACAGTAACTATAAAGGTTTGGGAGAAACTTGCACAATATAAAAATAAAATAAAAAATCCCATCACCTTGTTGCCCAAACCACTGTTATAATATCTTATGAATATAGGGATTTTAATTGAATATTAATGAAATGCATTCATGTTTTTTTATTTTATTATTATTTATAATTACATGCAATTCTGTGGTGGTTAGTCTTTAAAAAAATGTCTAGTGCAGTGCTGTAAATCATTGCAATAACATTTTTCACTCTTTATTCATATTTTAAGCAGTGATTATCAACTTGATGCCAGACGTAGCCAAAGGATGTGATTTTTTTTTTACTGCTACTGACGTGCAATTTACCATAAAAAATTAATCACTATTTCATCACACCACAAGCAAATGCTTCTTAAATGTCATAATATTATTGAAAGTCCTTAATAGTGAATGCCAAGTCAAAGAAATGTGTACTATGAGGAATCTTCTCAAATTCAGTCAGTGTCGCATCCATTAATTTGGTAATGAAAGATGCCTGGTTGTTTTGGCACTCTTCATGTTGTGAATTTCTGAGCTTCACACATGGATGAATCATTAGTCATTGTGTTAAAGTTCATTAATGAGCAGCAATATGCGCCTTTGAGGTTTCAATCCTAATGGAATATACACGAAATAGACATTCAGTTCCCCTGGGTTTAATTTAGTATTTGAATTGAATTGAATTAAAAACCTTCTTGATCACTAATGGATCTTTTAATATTCAATATAACTATATTTTATGCTGTTGTTCTTCAGTCACATGAGAAGCCATCTGTAAAAAATGAGATATTTTATTTGTCATATATTTATGCTCGTACACCAGCAAAATAAAATGCATATCTATAATTCCATCGCAATGTCAGTGAACAAATAGACAGCATTCCTTCCCAAGATGCCACCTGCAGTGTGTCATGACGCAAACAGAACATAGCACGTATTTGGGGAGAATTAAACATTTGTCTTTACTGAAATACTTAGAAACATAAAAAACAGCATCAAACAAATGTATCACTTTTAAAAGAAAAAAAAAGAAAAAAAATATTGGGAACAAAAAAAATAAATGTCAATTCCCTTTCATATCATTCCTGTTTCATATCAGCAACATTCCTGGGTGCTTTCGGCGATCTGGTTTAGTCATGGTTTAAGGATTTTTCTTCTTTTTTTAAGTGGTTCATCTACAATAGTCACTTTCTGGTCAGCTTTTTTGGAGTGGTGTGATGTGGGAATAGGGAGCTCTTCGCAGTGTTGCTTAAACACAGCACATTAAAAGTACATAGAACAAATATTTGGGCACCCAGTTTTATATACATTAGATTTCATGTATTCTGTAAAGGCATCCATTTCTTTTAATGCGTCATTAGCATTGCAACTTTATTCTCAACCATGCGGAGCAACGTCGTAACCCCCTTTTCAACGTCTTTTGTCTGTCCACTCAGGCTACTGCAGGTATTTTGTGTCATTGTCAAGAGCAAACTGATGGATGAGAGTATGAACTAGGACAAAACCAGAGACAACCAGAACAAGGGGAGAAAGAGAACAGCCAACACTTGAATGGTGGACCCATGACCCTTTAGGCAATACTGGTCTGATTTGGGCTTTTTGGAGCACTTTTTTTTCTTCCTAGATGGCGCTGTAGAAGGTTCCAGATTGTCCAGCAGCTCTGGGTCAATTTTGTCCAAGGGCTGGTCAAGGTGGTTGGACATGGTTCCCAAAGGACCATCATTGAGACTCTGCTTATTACGAGTGTCGTTTTTCGTTTGATCAACCTCCCGAAACTTGGTCTTGGAGATGTTCTCCTTTTCTTTCAGGGGATTGTTGGTGATCTGCCGGCTGTTGTAGGATGAAGGATCCGGGTGGGACTTGCTGGAGATAATGGAGGATTTGTCATTATCCGAAAGACAGCACCTGGGAATGCTTTCGACAAGAGGATCTTCAAGGGAGAGGAACTTTCCAGAGCGTGCCTTGGTGTTGAAGATACTGGTTTGAACCTGCGCCGGAGAGTCCACGCACCCCTCCAAATCGTCGCTTTTCAGTCGTTTCAGGTCCTTCCCAGTCAGAGAGGTGGGAAGGTGGCACTCCAACTCGGAGCTAGACCCTTTGAAGCGTTTGAACCAGTCCCACAACGGCCTGGCTCGACAGTCACAAATCCATTGGTTCCCATTGAGCCTTAGGTACTGGAGGGACACCAGAGGGTTCATGGCCTCCCCTGTCAACATGGTGAGGTTGTTGTAAAAGAGAAACAAGGTTGTCAGCTTGCCCAGATCGTTGAAAGCCCGCTGCTGCACGTGTATAATGCGGTTCTGGTGCAGGAGCAAGCGGTCAAGGTTGGTGAGACCACGCAGCATGTGATCGGTCACCACCTTGATCTTGTTGTTATGTAAGAATAGGTAGGTGAGGTTCGCCAGGTCCAGGAAAGTGTCCTCGTGCAGGGCCAGAAGGTTATTATCCTGCAGGTACAGATACTGGAGCGAGAAGAGTCCTCGGAAAACTCCCACCGGGAGCTCGGACAGCCCGCATCTGTGCAGGTGAAGGGTGTGCAGCTTGGTCAGACCGCGGAACGCGGTGGGACTTATGATGCGAAGGTTACTGTTGTCGCCGATGTCTAATTCTTCCAGTCTCTCCAGCCCGTAAAAGGCCCCCGCCTCAATATGGCTGATATTATTCGAGTACATCCACAAGACCGTGAGGTTATGCACAGAACTAAAGCTGGTCGATCGGACCACTGTCAGTTTGTTGCTCTGGAGGAATATTCGCTGGCTACGGACGGGGATCTCAGTGGGAATGGAGAACAGACCCTGCTGCTGACAAGCCACGGTTGGCCTCGGCTCGCTGTAGCACACACACTTCGCCGGGCAGCCGTTCATCACTGGCACCATGTTAAGCCATAACACCAGGCAGAGGAGGCGACCACCTGTTGAGAAGAGATAGAAAGGCAACTGGTCAGTTTGAGGTCAAGACAGCAGCTACATTATTTGGCAGGTGACATCATTTCATGTTTGAACAATTTTACACAAGCTTGAAATAAGAATGTTAAACTGTGATCATGCAACATATACACTGCCGTTCAAAAGTTTGGAGTAACTAAAACGTTTATTCAGCAAGGATGAAGTAAATTGATCAAAAGTGACAGTGAAGACATTTATAATGTTACAAAAGATTTTCTTTCTATTCGTCGATAATAAGAAATGTTTCTTAAGCAGCAAATCAGCATACTCTGAAGGATCATGTGACACTGAAGACTGGAGTAATGATGCTGACAATTCAGCTTTGATCACAGGAATAAATTACATTTAAAATAGATTTTTTTTAATAATATTTCACAATATCACTGTTTTTACTGTATTTCTGATCAAATAAAGACAGATACTTTTTTCAGAAACATTAAAAAATCTTACAGCCCCCAAACTTTTGAATGGTAGTGAAACTTTTTAACTAGCTTTGGAATTATATCTCTTATGGAAAGAAAATGTAAAAATGTATTTAAAAATAAATCTAAATTAAAATATAATTATATATTCTTTGTGTATTCGCTATAACAACCGCCTCACTCTACATTATCCCGCTTATTACATGGCTACCTACCAAATAAATCAATAATTTGACACAAAATATTGATTTAAAAAGGAGTTTATTGATTTAAAAACGATTGTATTGCTTCCGCTAAAGAAAACAGTCTCTACGGTTAGAATCCTGCGTCCATAGCAACGCTCTGTTTTTCATGGCAACGGTGTGTTATCCTTAGCAGCGGTCTGTTATCAAGAAATAACAGCCATGTTCAACCAAGCCATGTAATAATTAAATATAACACAAGCCATTTCAAATGAGTTGAGTAAAAACAGCATGCATTTACAGTATTTCAGACACAGCTCTTCTATAGATTAAACAGCTCTAAAATGGCTGCCTGCCTGTGAGAGCAGGACCTGTCTGTACTTGCGCCTGCATGTGTGAATGCTACCGGCAAAAATTTGTGCCGCGGGATCCATTCCCATCCATCAGCCAACGCAAGTGAGAAAAGCCGGCCAAATGAGAGAACCGATAAATGAAACATAGGAGGGAGGCTTGAACAAAATTAGCTCCATCATTGCTATTAGCACTAGCTAATCACATTCCAGCATGGTGTAAGGGTTGACATTTAGTCTGTCCAGGGAAGATAAATGTGCTGTGGGTGTTCGATACGTGGTTGGGTGAGATGGGGCCAGGGGGAAGGACTTAGGATGTTGGATCTGTGTCTCATGGGAGTGTAGCGAGTGTGAACATGCTTGAAGTGATTCTGGACTGTTACAGATAAGATGGCCTCTCTCATCTCTGATCTGAAGCCTAGTGGTCTCTGTGTGTGGATGTGGCACAGATGCATCGGGTGGGTTTATCTACGGGAGGCACACAGATAAGAAATGTTGTTTTTATTCAGCCATTCTTCAAGTCAACCATTTTTTAGGAGAGCAGATGAAAAAAAGTGTCTGTCTATGAGATCTCTATCATACACCACTGTGAGATTGATGCAGGGAACATTCATCTCTGGACAATTAATGCTTCACATGTGAACAATCCACAACATCTCTACAAGCCTCTATCTATCTACAGTAGGTGATGGATATCTGTCTATCTGAATAGATATATCAACAGACAGATAGATGGATGGATTGATGGATGGATGGATGGGTAGATAAATAGACCAACAAAATGCAGATGGATGGATGGATGGATGGACAGCCCGTTCTCATCCCAAGGCGTCATATACTGACGCTTTTGACATTTCGTCTACATCGAACGCACATGGCACCCTTTAGCGTCAATATGAGACACAGATAGATATGGGCCAGAAGGCGCCTCCTAGTGTTCTAACCCTAACCCTACCCCAGGCCTAAACCTACCCATAACCGAACAAAGCTCTGTGCGTGTCATATTGACGCTAAAGGGTGCCATGTGCGTTCGATGTAGACGAAATGTCAAAAGCATCAGTATATGACGCCCTAGGATGAGAATGCATTGGGATGGATGGATGGATGGATGGATAGATAGACCAACAAAATGCAGATGGATGGATGGATGGATGGATGGATGGATGGATGGATGGATGGATGGATGGATGGATGGATAGATAGATAGATAGATAGATTGTACTATATTGTACTACCATTGTACTATAGGCTAGCATTAACATCTATCACAATGCCTCAATATCACGTGACCGTTCATCCAACTCCTCCTTCAACCATGTTTACATAATCAAACCCATGTGAGATATTTTCACGTGCACATGCAGAAGGCAGAGGAGCCTGTAGATCCTCTCGCCCGGCTCCCTGAATTCTCCTCCGTCCCTCAATCTTGCAGCTTGTTAAATGGAGCTTGCTTGAGGCTTGACAGCATCCCTGTGTTACACTTTCCCTCAAATATCCTCCCTCTCCCTCTCCCTCTCCCTCTCCTGTCATCTTCCACCAGTGAGCTGTCAGCCTTCCTCTCCGTCTTTCTGCTTCACAGCGCTTCTCTTTCACCCTCGTTGCCGATAAAAATATTCCATTGCCGCTCTTTGAAACGTTAGGCTTCCTGAATCTACCAGACCTTCTGTTTTATCTTCTAGTCATTAGTGGACTATCCCCACCCACACAATGCACGTCGGAGATCCGTTTTCAAAGCTCCTTTTTTTTCTTTTTTTTTTTTTTTTACCCATAGCCGACCGTGCTAACCTTGCGCTTCCTCTGTGTCTTTCATCTGTTTAGTGCTGAGTAAAGCTACTCAAAATGTCATACGCCATCCTCCCAATTATTTTGGTGCATTGTCTCGTCCTCTGGACAGTCACATACCCATGTCCTTTATTGCTGGGCGCCCTTCACTGTAAAGGCCATTTGTCAGACATGGACTACATACTAGCACTCAATATTTCTCTACCTCGTCTCCATCAGTATGCCGGTCATGCCTCTCCTTTCTCTAATCCCAGTAAGGAGCCCCGCTTTGCCTTTTTTATATTTCTGTTTTTCTCCTTTTCACTCAAGGGGAAGCCCGTATCCTGTCGTGCCATAGAAAGAACAAACCTGTTTCATAAAAGGTTATTGCATTGCAGACCACAATCTATATAACTGTTTACCGACCTATTAGTTTTGCATTACCTCTGGTATTTTTCTAAACTCAAGAGAATCCCTCATAATAACAGCACTCCAGTCGACCGCTTACTCATTTCACAAAGAAGCCAAGCTGCATTTTCAGATGACGAGCTTATTAGCAGCGCGCCGTTCGACGTGCCGAGGACCACCCTCTTGCAAACCTGACAAGCCGAATGGTGTTTTCAGCTTTGCATAAAATGCACTGATTGCTGCTTGTCTCTCCACTTGTGAGAAAAGCTCTCATCCTGATATAAAAGACGCCACAGGAGAGCGAATAAACCATTGATAAACAAGGAGGCGAAATCAAGGATACTTCTCTTCTGTCTAATTTAATTATTTGTATGGAAAACAAAAGGAGACAGAATACTGAACATGGACTTGAGATAATTGTGCAGAGAGAGAGGCAGCAGAGACGAGTGGCAATCTCTGACTTAGCACATTTGCATACAGTATGTCTCTAGCATATGGAAAGCATGTAATGAGATTTACAACATTTTATCTCAACCGTACAAGTGGATATGGAAAGTAATGGCAGCCCTTGTTTTGAGACCAACAGGGGTGTTTAGGACATGCTGTGGATGGATTTGAACAAACTGGACATTGGAACATCCTGTAGCTCATCCTGCATTATTTGCACTGCAGACATGAATAATGCCTCAAATTGTGTGACTTAAAAGTGATCAAAATGTTCACCTTGCAGACACTGAAAATGGCTGGAAACATCCCACAGACACATTTCTAAGGAACTTTTTGTCTTGGTTTCCATTAAAGTCCCCCTGTAGTCAATAATTGAATCCCTTAAAACTCATCTTTGATCACCAATATTACATATTTAAATGTTTTTTCCATGAAAAAAAAAGCCTTCATGCCTTAAAATAGCTTGAATGTAACTCTACACCCTTGCCCCATTTAGTAAACGCGGTTCTATGAATATGCAAATGAGCCCCGTCTCCACTCACTCACGCCAGCTCAGAGATCCACTCGTTGACGATCACACATGGATGTGATTGGTTACAAGGTAGTTTAAGATGTCAGAAACACCATCGATTTCAAACCGCGTTTTTGAGACTCTTTGGGTCACTGCAGTTTTAAGGAGAAAATACTCAGCAATGGTGTTGAATTATGAATTTGCACATGGTTTGTCTTAAAGCATATTAAAAACACCACGTAGACATTTAAATAACATTAAAAACTTTATTTTCACCACAGGGGGACTTTAAACCCATAATTAAAACAAGATACATTTGCTTTTTAAGTAAATACTGTAGTGTAAGATAATAAAAAAAATGTAATAGTATTGAAAAATATTTTTCTTACCACATAAACAAATTGTTTTGATTTGATTTAAGCTTAAACATCACTAAATTTTGTACGGAGCCCTTAAAGGGACATAGTGAAGGAAAAAAATATGGGATGGGTGGAAAATGTATGTGTCGATATTTTTCTGTTTGTTTCCCTGAGAAAATTTGCGATCACTTGAAAAACCTTTGCATTCTCTCGCAAAACGTTTGCTCTCCCCCGAGAGACATTGCATACACTCGCAAACAACACAAAAGTTTTGCAAGTGAACGTAAGGTTTTTCGGGGGAATGCTAAACATTTGCGAAATGTCATTTTTCCTTCTACCTCATATTTTTTCCATCACCATGATACCACGCTCCAAAATTTCAAGACATATTCTCTGAAAACAAGTCTTAATATTTTATGCAATTTTGCATCTTTATGGATGTTTAGATATTTTTAATTGAAATCAAGACAAAAATATTACTTAAAGGGTAACTAAACCCCTGGTCAGAGCCTGACTCCACCCACTGGCAATATTTGAAAAATGCTAGAAAAGTGGGCAGACCCCAGCGGAGATAGAGGGGACGAACCGTGGGCGGGGCTGAGCAGGGGGGGCGTGCACCTGAGACCTGCTGTCAGACTCTAAAATGGAGAGTGACACACAGGATCGCAAGACGACGTAAAGTACATGCATCTGATGAGTTTTATCGAGTTGATGTCAATAGCGCGCGCTCTCTGTAGGCATATTCATATTTTGCCGCTATGTGAAAAAATCCAGCAAAATGCACCGATGCAAATGTCAAAAAAGTTACTCGAATCAATGAACAGCACTAATAAAGCCCCATTCTTACAGACCATTAACTAAAAAAAGTTGGTTTAGGGTTTAGTTACCCTTTAAGATTTGCAGTGCAAAATAATGACGATTTCACTGACAATGTATTGATGAGTTTTGCACAGGTGAACACACTGACATTCTGTTCAGAATTGATTGGAATATTGTGTGAGAATTTTTCAATATTTTGCACATTTGCCCACGAGTAAAGAATAAAAAACATGAAATCATAATCTAGTGGCTTCATACTTCATGTGATTTTAGAGGGCATCTGAGTTGCCCGCCAGTTCATTCCCCATCAGCGCCATTTTCTGCATTACATGAATATAGAGGATTACTCATTTCCGGAGTTGACATTAATTACACTCATTACCACTGAATAAACAAATGAGTGACAGTGCCAACATCTTAATCATGTGGCAGAATATAGAAATACATTTACCACATTTCAAGCCTCTTTAGCACCCACTGGTTCCGCTTCGTTGTGAGCTTTCTGAAGGCCAATTAACCTCAGAATTAAAGCACCAATTAAAATCCAGTGCCAAGTTTAGATGTAGGGAGAAAAAATAGTGATCGAGACTTCATCTATTTTTGTTAACTGTTGATGTATGCTACTAGACACCACACTGAAATTAAATTATTAATTTCAGAGACTGGCGTTAACACATGGATTTTTTATTTTACTCCTTAAAAATAGCAATAAGATTAAAAAAAATGAAAAGATAAAATAATATGACTCAGAAAAAAAGTCTAGTATGTATTGATCAAGAATATCTTGGAGATTAACCTAGATAAAACGGCTAATGAGGAGACCAGCACACCAGCAACTCTGCTGTAGAATGCTGTAGAAACCAATGTATGAAACATCAGCTTATTCCTGACTGTGACTGTATGGAGCTACTGTAGTTTCTGATCACCCAGCAGACATTATTGGCCTGTACACATGGACGGTCATGAATTTAAATGTATCAGGCTCTAGGTCCTGTACATCTGATCATAAGCAGCAGTGGTGTTGGCACATGTGGAGGTAGAGGTTAAAGCCAGTGAGGAACAGTGTGGATGTAGAGGTTAAAGTCAATGAGGAACAGTGTGGATGTGGAGGTTAAAGCCAGTGAGGAACAGTGTGGATGTGGAGGTTAAAGCCAGTGAGGAACAGTGTGGATGTGGAGGTTAAAGCCAGTGAGGAACAGTGTGGATGTAGAGGTTAAAGTCAATGAGGAACAGTGTGGATGTGGAGGTTAAAGCCAGTGAGGAACAGTGTGGATGTGGAGGTTAAAGCCAGTGAGGAACAGTGTGGATGTAGAGGTTAAAGCCAGTGAGGAACAGTGTGGATGTTGAGGTTAAAGCCAATGAGGAACAGTGTGGATGTGGAGGTTAAAGCCAGTGAGGAACAGTGTGGATGTGGAGGTTAAAGCCAGTGAGGAACAGTGTGGATGTAGAGGTTAAAGCCAGTGAGGAACAGTGTGGATGTTGAGGTTAAAGCCAATGAGGAACAGTGTGGATGTGGAGGTTAAAGCCAGTGAGGAACAGTGTGGATGTGGAGGTTAAAGCCAGTGAGGAACAGTGTGGATGTGGAGGTTAAAGCCAGTGAGGAACAGTGTGGATGTGGAGGTAGAGGTTAAAGCCAGTGAGGAACAGTGTGGATGTAGAGGTTAAAACGAGTGAGGAACAGTGTGGATGTGGAGGTTAAAGCCAGTGAGGAACAGTGTGGATGTGGAGGTAGAGGTTAAAGCCAGCGAGGAACAGTGTGGATGTGGAGGTAGAGGTTAAAGCCAGTGAGGAACAGTGTGGATGTAGAGGTTAAAACGAGTGAGGAACAGTGTGGATGTGGAGGTTAAAGCCAGTGAGGAACAGTGTGGATGTGGAGGTTAAAGCCAGTGAGGAACAGTGTAGATGTGGAGGTAGAGGTTAAAGCCAGTGAGGAACAGTGTGGATGTAGAGGTTAAAGCCAGTGAGGAACAGTGTGGATGTAGAGGTTAAAGCCAGTGAGGAACAGTGTGGATGTGGAGGTTAAAGCCAGTGAGGAACAGTGTGGATGTGGAGGTTAAAGCCAGTGAGGAACAGTGTGGATGTAGAGGTTAAAGCCAGTGAGGAACAGTGTGGATGTGGAGGTTAAAGCCAGTGAGGAACAGTGTCCAGCATTGGGTCCAGTCTTCAGTCACATGATCCTTCAGAAATCATTCCAATATGATGATTTGCTGCTCAAGAAAACATTTCTTACTATTATCAGTGTTGAAAACAGTTATGGAAACCATCATAATTTTTTTTTTCAGGATTCTTTGAAGAATACAAAGTTCAAAAGAATAGCATTTATTTGTAATGCAACAATGTAAAAGTCTTTACTGTCACTTTTAACCAATTTAATGCATCTTCGTTTTAAAAAGTATTTAAAAATGTGTAAATTGTACAAGTTCACTTAAGAACTACTAAGCAGTTAAAAGTGTTTTCTTTCTCTAGCCATATCTTATTACACCAGGACAGTGGACACACCACGTCCCTGACCCCTTTAACATGTAAACATACAGTATATTTACCACACGTCCTGTGGACATAAAGGACAAAGACACCAGGAAAAGGTAAAGGGCAGAAGAGAGGGACATTTAGAATAGAAATCGGCAGAGAGTAAAGAGGCAACAGGAAAGGTGACACAGATGAAAGGTGTTGTTGGGACAGAAAGGTAAAGATGGATGCTCAAGGAGAACAGATGCCTGAGGTTTCTGCAGTAACATTGAGTATGAGCTGTGGAATGCAGATGATTTTATTGATGCTGGAGCAAAGCGAAGCAGATCAGGACTTATTTGTGTCTGCCTTCTGTACCACATGCTCAAAGTTTGCCAGATGGTTCATGAATAACAGAGAATCGAGCAGGTTGCGGGAAAAATAAATAAAGGAATGCACGCAGACACTCTGGTTTACTACTGAGGCCAGAAACATACTTAATGCAAGTTCACAAATACAAATAAATGCTAGGCCAACACATTCCCATAATACAAAAGTAAAAATACTTATTCTAAAAGCAGCTTAATGTGGATAGAGAACTGTAAGTAAGCCATTTTAGGTTAAATTCTCAAATTTCCATATGTCATATACAGCTATTTTTCCAGATATTTTAAAATTTTGTGCCTCTAGGGGGCAGAAAGGGCACACTTCACTTTCTTTTTGCATAACCGTGATGATAATAAACCTCAATGGGGGAGCTGATGTTACCATTTGCTATTAAATCAGAAGTGTTGTTTAGCATCTATAGACTCTTAAAATATGTAAGATTTTATTTATTAATCGCTTTTTTTTTATTGCCAACAGCTTGTTACAAAATCTAAAAATCGCAACCTTCCATGACTTCCTGTCTCTGTCGTTTTTGTTGTGTTTATTTCATTATTGAGAAGAAAGCATGCATGACAAATTTACATATTCATCTAATTGTTGCTCTCAGCAGCGTGATTGATGTCTGGAAAAAGAACTTTGCAGTGAGTATATCAAGGCACTAAATCACGTTCAGTCTCTTGAACATCACGTGAGCACGAGCAATAAGTTGCTGGCTGCAGTTCACTTAACGGCCACCGGTGTCGCCAATAACAAGGGTTTCTCAATTCTATAGCTCCTTTAAAAATTATAATATTGGCATAAATGTGTCCATGAAGAACCTTAAACATCCATGGAACCTTTCCATTCCACAAAAGGTTCTTGAGAGAGGAAAAAAAGCTTTTTTAGATTTTTTAAATGTTCACTAAGAAAGAAAGAAAAAAAAAAATAATTTAGGAACTGTCCTGAAAGGTTCTTTGGAGAAGCAAAAGTGGTTCTTCTATGATATCACTGTTATTTTTAAGAGTGTATGAATGTTTAACAGATCTATCTTACTCAACAATATGTTGTTCAATGCTCTACCATCACAGTAGTTATGTATTTTTAATATCAGAAAGAGAGAAAAAAATTCTGGATTCTTTGATGAATAGAAAGTTAAAAAGTACATTATTTTTTAAATATAAATCTTTTGAAACATTTTGAATGTCACTGGCACTTTTGCTCAATTCAATGCATCCTTGCTGAATAAAAGTATCAATTTCTACAGCATTCTAACACATTTAGGAACCAACAGACATGAAATTGAGCTTAGAGGCTAAAAGCATCTGTTCATGTAAGATTGTACATTGTGTTTCAGGGCTGAGACTGCTGCGTTTAAATTGATGGATTTTCAATAAAGACACCGTAAATAGTAAACTTTAATGTGAGTGGTTAATAAAATAAGACTTTGGAAGATACGGTTTCAGGTCCAAACCACTTGAACCAATCTGATTAGTAGCCTACGTATTAAACAAATATGAATAATTTGAGTACTTCTAATAACACTTTCCAATTCTCTCAAAACAAATCCCATTGCTTAACTCTGAATTCCCCTCCTCTCACCCATGCAATCCACTTCTCTTGCTAACAATTATGATTTCCCAGCCCATTTCTCACAAGCCCACATGCTCCACCTGGATTATGAGCCAAAATAAACACAAACACAAGTATAATCATATTATATTCATAACTATTCCCACAGCTTCTTCTTAAGTCAGCATAGTCATACTAGTTTTAGTACTCAGAGGCTAGTAGCTACTGACAGAGCCTATAGGCCTACATGCAAAATGCATCTCCACAGAATCTCCACAACTCATCATTCACAAAGTATTACAAATTTCCTGCCGCTTAAAGACCCCTTAACATGTCTTGTTTCATTTTTTTTTTTTTTAAATAGGCGATAGCTTTCGTCTACATCACAGCTTCGAACCATGATTTGATGGTGGTACTTAATCATTCTAAGCATTTAGATAAGATGAGCCATATAAATTTGGTCAATTTTTCTCCTCTAAGAAAAAGACAATACATTTTGAATATTTTGTTAATCTGTATAGAACCCTACTGTTGTTTATAATTTTTATTTTATTATTAATACTTTGAATTAGCTTTTGTTTTTATTTTAAGTTTACGTTTTAGTCACCTGTTATGCATTTGTGTTTTTTTTAGGGCTGTCAAACGATTAATCGCATCCAAAATAAAAGTTTGTGTTTACATAATATATGTGTGTGTATGGAGTATAATTATTTTCTATATATAAATACACACACATGCATATATATTTAAGAAAAATGTGTTATTTATATATAAAATATTTATATATAATATAAATTATATATAATATAAATATATATACACAGTATATACATGCAAATATTTCTTAAATATATACATGCATGTATATATTATTTAAAAACAAACTTTTATTTTGGATGCGATTAATCGCGATTAATCGTTTGACAGCCCTAGTATTTTTGTTTTTATATTTCAGTTTAGCTTTTCTATTTTTTTTTTTTTTTTAGTTTTAGTAATTTTAGTAGGCTACTTCAACTTATTTTACTTCAGTTGCTGAGGTATCATTTCACTTTAATTTAAATTTTTCACCAAAAATGTATATTTTATTTTATTTCAGCCTTATTTCAATGAACTGAAACACACTGTATGTATGTGTGTGTGTGTGTGTGTGTGTATATATATATATATATATATATATATATATATATATATATATATATATATAGTTTTAGTTAAGTGTTAATAACAACACTGCACTAGCATATCAATGCTAACATATGTAGATTTCTATGCAGTTCTGTTTATTAACAGCTAGAGCAGGGGTTTTCAAACTTTTTGTGTGTGTGGACCACTATTTGTAATCAAGAATTTTTCGCGGACCACCTCATAATACACATAATAAAATACACTCACCTAAAGGATTATTAGGAAAACCTGTTCAATTTCTCATTAATGCAATTATCTAATCAACCAATCACATGGCAGTTGCTACAATGCTTTTAGGGGTGTGGTCCTGGCCAAGACAATCTCCTGAACTCCAAACTGAATGTCAGAATGGGAAAGAAAGGTGATTTAAGCAATTTTGAGCGTGGCATGGTTGTTGGTGCCAGACGGGCCGGTCTGAGTATTTCACAATCTGCTCAGTTACTGGGATTTTCACGCACAACCATTTCTAGGGTTTACAAAGAATGGTGTGAAAAGGGAAAAACATCCAGTATGCGGCAGTCCTGTGGGCAAAAATGCCTTGTTGATGCTAGAGGTCAGAGGAGAATGGGCCGACTGTTTCAAGCTGATAGAAGAGCAACTTTGACTGAAATAACCACTCGTTACAACCGAGGTATGCAGCAAAGCATTTGTGAAGCCACAACACGCACAACCTTGAGGCGGATGGGCTACAACAGCAGAAGACCCCACCGGGTACCACTCATCTCCACTACAAATAGGAAAAAGAGGCTACAATTTGCACGAGCTCACCAAAATTGGACAGTTGAAGACTGGAAAAATGTTGCCTGGTCTGATGAGTCTCGATTTCATTTGAGACATTCAGATGGTAGAGTCAGAATTTGGCGTAAACAGAATGAGAACATGGATCCTTCATGCCTTGTTACCACTGTGCAGGCTGGTGGTGGTGGTGTAATGGTGTGGGGGATGTTTTCTTGGCACACTTTAGGCCCCTTAGTGCCAATTGGGCATCGTTTAAATGCCACGGCCTACCTGAGCATTGTTTCTGACCATGTCCATCCCTTTATGACCACCATGTACCCATCCTCTGATGGCTACTTCCAGCAGGATAATGCACCATGTCACAAAGCTCGAATCATTTCAAATTGGTTTCTTGAACATGACAATGAGTTCACTGTACTAAAATGGCCCCCACAGTCACCAAATCTCAACCCAATAGAGCATCTTTGGGATGTGGTGGAACGGGAGCTTCGTGCCCTGGATGTGCATCCCACAAATCTCTATCAACTGCAAGATGCTATCAATATGGGCCAACATTTCAAAAGAATGCTTTCAGCACCTTGTTGAATCAATGCCACGTAGAATTAAGGCAGTACTGAAGGCGAAAGGGGGTCAAACACAGTATTAGTATGGTGTTCCTAATAATCCTTTAGGTGAGTGTATGTCAGTCTACACACAGTCCTACCTGAATTAATCCGCACCTCTAAGGCACCTCAAGGCTTACTAGCACTAAAACTATAACTGGTCATCACATTAGTACAACAGGCTTGTTAAAAGAAAGTTTACTGCACACAACGGCTGCCACATATTTTATTTATTTATTTACTCAAGCGCCCGAGGGCATAATCAGGTTCATTTGAACAACAGGGTTATTTCCATAGCAATGGAGTATGAAATCGATACAGTAATAAGAACACTTGGATATAGTCAACATTTCAAAACCTTTGGCGATTTTAGAGGATTATTAATCTTCAGAGTTTTACAAGTCCTCAAAAAGTAGGCTTCAGTTTGTCCACTTAACAGCACATCCGCAAAACATTTCAGAAACACGAGATCAAGAAACTAACTGGAAATTAAAATAATAACAGGCCTTATTCATTCCATTTATAAACATTTCGTTTATAAAGGCTATGCATGTGATGTGATAATGAGGGCATATTTGCCTCTGCCCTTTTCTCTTCAGAGAACCTGTTGCTATCCACCGATCCATGTTGTGGTTCTAACGGCACTGAACTTGAATGTCACGGCCGAGCGCCACTATAGTCCAGTCATTTTATGAAAAAGGTTGAACAAATTGCAACAGAAGCAAACTCAACTGATTTTGTATCCTCAATATGTCCCGAGTAAGGAAAAAAAAGTCCTGAAGAATCCCATTTGGGGAAAGTTTTGAAAAAGACCCAAATATACCCTATTCATACACCTATTCATTATTTTTCTTACGTGAATAGGGTAAAAATTTTAACCTTTATATCACCATGAAAATTACTGAGTTGATTACTTACATCAAGACAAACAAAAAAATGTATTACAAGTTTTTTTTAAATTGTTTGTTAACATGGACAAACGGTGCGTAATCTAATTACGTATGTGCTAATTTGCATAAATACCACAACAGATCTAAACATTGAGTATAGCCAGGTGAAAATGTCTTGTTGAATCTTGTTGACATATAACAGTAAAATACTTGATGTTAAGGTCTGAATGGAACCCATTTAGGCTTCCCATGAGCATTAATACATAGAGGCAGGAAGAAGTACTTTAAACCAGCCTTTATTAAGAAAAATAATGAATAGGCGTATGAATAGGGTATATTTGGGTCTTTTTCGAAACTTTCCCTAATGTGATTCTTCTGGACTTTTTTTTCCTTACTCAGGACATATTGAGGATACAAAATCAGCTGAGTTTGCTTCTGTTGCAATTTGTTCAAGGTTGACCCCCATTTTGGCTTAAAATGACTGGACTACTAGCCTATTTTATTTTAATAATCACACAATAACTTGACAATTTAATTTAAATTTTATATCAATATAGGTCTACATATTCTTTTTACTTTTTCTATTTTTATGGACATTTCCTGGTAAAATGAAGGTAAAAAAAATATTATTTTATATTT
The DNA here is from genome assembly GCF_949319135.1 of Squalius cephalus. NCBI lineage: Eukaryota > Metazoa > Chordata > Actinopteri > Cypriniformes > Leuciscidae > Squalius > Squalius cephalus. The sequence continues at coordinate 44,243,677 of NC_137126.1, read as the reverse complement.
TATTTTGCCTTTCCACGGACCACCTGCAGTACCCTCACGTACCACTAGTGGTCCGCGGACCACAGTTTGGGAATGGCCAAGCTAGAGCACCAATAGTTGGACTGCAGCTTTAAACTATTAATACATTTGATTATGCTTTCAGATATAGATACGAATGTAATACTCTCAGCTCTGTTCAACATGTTTAAATCCATTATGCAAAAATCCACAATTTTCTCCTCAAATCAGCACTGAAAACACTAAACAAGTAGTTTCTGTCTGGACCCGCTCATATGTTTCCATGCTACAGATGATTTTAGGATTCAGTATCTCAAACGTCACGCTACATCAGTACATAAACCACACCATACTTTTCATGTACCTCGGATCCAGGATATTTACTTACTACAAAGACACATTTAGTTTCAGATAGCTAACCCTGTGGACAGATCTGTCAAAATAAAAATGGCTCCTCTGTGCCTCCGTTCCAATGAAAAAATAAATAAATTCAGCGCCGCGCCAAACGCGTTGCTTTCATCACAATGTAAACAATTTATTTTCTGTGAGTCGAGACGTGAGCTGGCAATCCCCCAACTTCACCGAGACTGACAGTGGCATCTTTTAGGTGCCTAACTTAATGAGATCCTGGACTGGCGGATAAACATTCTAATTCAGTTTTGGGAGGCAAAGTGATTCGAAATGCAGTCTAGAGTAGAAACATCTGCGAGCTTAAATAGCTGCACGTTGGAAGCAAATTGAAAATTGGCTTGGCGTACAAAGCGCTGTCATTCATTCAGGCTTTTCTCACCCAATATATAAACACGAACATGTTTGTTGCTGGAACTGTATTTCCACACCTTTAATTACAATGGAAAAATCCTTCAGTGCAACAGTGCTAGAAAGCAGTGTTTTCTCTGCGCATTTAATCTTGATTACAGATAACTGAGGACGGGCTGTCATCTAAAGAGGGTCATCAGCTGGCCATTATCTTGAGTACACAAATAACACTTTTATCCAAATAAACGGCTGAAAGTGGCTCTAGCTGCAACCGGAGGGCAGGACAGAGAAAATTAGAATGAATCGCTTGCTTGCTAGTCTCATTTTAATAAATATCCATGTACATTTTACTCTGTAGTCAGCAATAATTCCTTTCCTCATCTCTCACGTTGATGTAATCACTGAGTATTCCTTGTTATTATGCAATTTCGTAACCCATAGTTCATATAGTAACAGGCCTTGAGGTGTAGCTTCCACCTAGAGACCACTCAAACCTATTTTAAATGCCCTTTTTAAAACATTTTTATATCTTCAATTCAAATTTTAATGCTAATGCTAATGATAGTCAATGTTTCTTTCACCAAACACAGTCAAATCAAGTTTTGCATGAGAATGTTTGCTCTTGAAATGAAATATGGCTGTTGTACCTTCAAAGATTATGTAAATGACCTCTGTTGTGATTGGCGAAACCTTTTGCATGTGAAATGAGCAACAATGTTAATCCCTCCCCTCCAAACACCTGCCATATAGACATTTTCTACACTCCAATCAATTCCCGATGATAAAAACATGGTCCACCATACACTTTTTATTCCTTGTTGAATATCCAATTTCTATGGAAGCTTATATCCACCACAGAATAAAAAATAAAAATTGTATATTTATTTAGATTTTTTTCCCCAGTTTATATCTTGCAATTGCAAGTTATTCTGACTTTTTCTCTCAGAACTTTGAGTTTTTAAAAAGTCGCGATTACCTTTTTTGTGTTTTTATTCCACTTTGTGGAGATAAGCTTCTGTATATACTTCTATCCCATTGTGAATATAAAATGGATTGCGATTGTTTACTTTAACATGGCACCAATATCAGGATTATTTCTGAACTATTACAAATTTTTGCAGCTTTTGGAGGTTCAAATCCCACTTATTAGTCCCTATTAAAACTTTCCATGCTCTTTCATTGGATGCAGCAAAGCTACTCTGCTTGCTCACACATATATAAATTATATTTCACATCATTACCTTTTTAACCTTCTTTTCAAGCTGTACTGGACCGTTAATAACCGCAGTGATAAGATTTCACTCGTTGTATCCACCTGTAGCAGTCAGACTAACACAAGACTCAATGACGACCTCTCAAATTTCGATGAACTCTGGATAAAAATAGCTGAATGGCACCGTGGAGCTGTCAACTGTCAATATTGAGCTTCTGTGATTAAGTGTTTGAACGGGAGCGTCTCGCTGTCTCGCTCTGTGGTCAGCAGTAGGTCAGATGATATGGCTCAGATTTTTCACAGACACAACACCGTATAGATGTGCAACACAAGCTTTCTTTTGTACGTTTCAGTGAAAATCATCTGTTCTGGAGATACAAGGGTCTCTTCAGAACACACTCCTGTGTTTTGGCACTGTAATACATACTGTTTGTGTGTGTGTGTGTGTGCGTGTGTGAGTGTGCGTCTAGTTATGGTGCTTTAAACCCTGACAGTTTATTTTCTGTCCTTGGGATAAAACAATGGATTTGTCCCTTGTTCTACATGCTGGAAATCAACCACGCCATGTAAACGTGTGACTAAAGCAGTCCTACATTTCTCTGGGATTTTAAAAATAGCCTGCATCACAGACACACTAAAATACACAAACAACAAAGGCTTTTCTTAAAGGCATGCTGGCATTTTATCATTCTGTCAGTTTTTAGCTTGGTGCATACATTATGTAACTCATGCGACTAGATAATCCATATTCTGCCAGCGGAGACCCAGTTTCTCTGTAGGAGGAGGTGGGGTGCATGACTTTTGCATGACTTTGCTCAGAATGACACGTCCTGCTGGCATATGTCAAGTGTCACAGCTCACCCTGTATTTCACAAGAGCAGCTAAAAAAAAAAAAAAAAAAGACAAACTCTGGGAATCTAGATTGACACCTACTAGCTGATAGTGGTGGTTAGCACTGATAGAAAATGATAGAGCGAGAGAAAATGCAGTGGTATCGAAAAGCAGTCGAAAACCATTTATACGTGCAAATGCGTTAGATGATCTAGGAATGATCTCTTTTCACATTAGAAATCATGAACAAGATCTATTTAATATCTCAATTATTTCTTCTAGATGGCATTGAGATTAAATGAAGAGCAATTTTTTTTTTCTCTCCTGATCTATCTGTCTGTCTTTCTGTCTGTCTGTGTGTGTGCGTGCGAGCAAGTGTGTGTGTGTGTGTGTGTGTGTGTGTGTGTGTGTGTGTGTGTGTGTGTACCTGGTACGTTATGAGGACCAAATGTACCCACAAGGATGGTAATAGTAATTGTTGACCTTGTTGGGCCATTTGGTCCTCATAACAGGGATTACCAGGTACACACACACACATACACAATCACTTTCTCTCTATTGCCCTATCCCAATTGGCACCCTAAGCACTCGTGGTCTTCCTACGAGTCCGCACTTTTGTGACGTAATGCCGCTTTGACTGTCGGGAATAAGTCTGCTGGGCTCGGCAAAAGTGCGCATCGAGGGCGCATATCGACCGCACGAGCACCCTTCTGAGGCCTAAAATGACAAATGGGACACCGGTCTCACGGATCTAACGGACACGCGCATGCGGCAGCCATTGAAAGTGCATATGAAGTGTGCCATTTGGGACAGGGCCTATCGCTCCATCTCTCTACACACACTACCTCTGTCTCATTACTGAGATCACACTTCATTACAGCAGCACACTCTCACTCCCCGTGTCTCATTAGAGTGTTTTAGGGCAGAGGCCAGCATTACTCAGCTGTTTGTAGATGACACACATTTGATGCAGGTCTGCTTTATCAGCAGCACACTGCATTATAGAGAACTTCTGCTTTCTCCAAAACAGTATACGCTACTATAATCTAGATTTGTTACATTTTCTGAAGGAAATGTGAGTAGCGCATGGCTTCAAAAGTTTTAAATTAATGCTTTTATTCAGCAAGAGAGCTTTAAATTGCTCAAAAGTGACATTTAAGAGATTTATAATGTTATATAACATTTCTATTTCAAATAAAGACTGTTGTGAATGCAAACCCTAATCCTCAAAAAAATAAATTGCATCATGGCTTGCACAAAAAATGTATGGTTTCAACATTGATAATAATAATTTTTTTATGAGCAGCAAATCGCCATATTAGAATGATTTCTGAAGAATCATGTGACACTGAAGACTTGAAATTCAGCTTTACATCACATGAATATATATGTGAGCTATATATATATATTAAGAGTTCAGATACATTAAGCCTCTAAGTGCCATCTGAAATTTTCTTAAGTAATTTCACTTAAATGACAATTAATAGGTAATTTGCATTGCCATTTAAGTGAAATTATTGAACTTAAATATACAAGCTTTATAAAAATGATCATTCTAGAAGAAAATTTCAGATGGCACATATATGTATATATATATGTCCCTCCATCTCTCTACACACACTACCTTTGTCTCATTACTGAGAAAACAGTTATTTTAAATTGTAATAATAATTCACAATATTACTGTTTTTGCTGTATTTTGATGAAATACAGCCTTGGTGAGATCCTTTTCCAAAAACATAAAAAAAATGACCAACCCCAAATTCTTTAATGTTAATTTCTCCGTTTTTCAGCTTTCAAAATTTTTAATCGGCTAGACATTGGTCTTTGTGAGCACTTGCTCCAGCATGATAAGAGCGTTTAGTCTGTCCGTTAAGGGGCCATTGATGCAGACGTTTGTACACTAGCAAGTGTAATCAGTGTAATCATCTAAATCTAGTAACTCAAAAGATTGGTACTGGCATATAATGGAATTCTGGCCTGCAAGCTCTGTAAAACTGATTTGTAAAAAGCCCCTTTCAACTAATCATTTGCGAATGAAAAGGTCATGGAAATCCAGTGGTCAAATGTGTGGGAGCCTTGTACTACTAGCTCAGAAATGAGGAGGCATGTTTGTGCTGAATCCACAATGTCTGCAATGTGGTTTATGTTTGCTAACTAAAATCAAGAAAATAGATTTTCAATACCCGTTTCGCATAGGCCTTTAAATAACTGTGTCAGCTCCTTCACAACTTTGTGTCCTCACTTTATACATGCTCAAACCATTAACATAACGGCTTTGTTTACTGGCTGCATCGATTCAGAAACTTCCTAAAGAAGGATAAAGACAAGTGCTAAACAGGCTCATGTTTTGGCCTGGTCAGAGTCCAGATTTGAACCATATAGTGCATATTTGGTCTCATGTTAAACTCAAATGAACTGGGAGACATTTTCTCAACGACTCATGAACTGTTTGAAGTCTTTAACATTGAGTGGAACAACACTGACTCTTCTTCCTGTAAAAAACAAGTTTACCCACACGGCTTGAACTTTTAAAGGAAACAAAAGTATTTGCACAATTCTTGCTAATTTCCTAAACAGTGATTTAAATGGATAAGACCATAAAAAGAGCACTAAATATTTATGTTTGGCTTGGCCCTTTTTATATTACATTCTATATTTTACATTACCGATGTAAAATTACAATACTAACATAACGGCTGTCTTATTCATTTTCTAATATTAAAGCATGAAACTTTTATTTTGACAGAAAACTGCAGGGAGACCTTAAAGGTGCAGTGAGCGATTTCTGAGAAACGCTGTTGATATTTGAAATCACCAAAACAAACACGCCCCTACCCAAAAGGACCACACCCCTATCCTGATAGCCCCTCCCTCACATTCACAAACATGCTATGCAGTACAGGCACCTCCCCCTTATGAGTGGACACGCCCCTTACTGATGATTGGCTACAAGTGTTTTGGTGTTCCGTCTGATCCACTTTCAACAGCAGCATTTCTCAGAAACCACTAACTGCACCTTTAAAGCTTGTATTTTGTTGATAAACGCTTCTCTTTACAAGTATGAGAGGATGTTTGGTGCATGTTACGTTCCCAAATGCACGTTAGAACAACCCAAAAGGGTGTTCTGGTAACATTTCAGCTGGTCAGATTGGGAGATGCGCTCACTGACTAGCTTAAACTTGCTGTTTGTTGTAAATGTCAAAACAGAAGAACAAAACACACGTTTGACTCGGTCCCTTGTGATCTACTGCTGTTGGTAACCAATTAATCTTCCTGAAAATAGCACAGACACACATACTTTAACTTGTTCTGCTCAGTCATCTGCGCTCTCATTTCACAGATATACGCGCATTCTCGCACTTCCACCGACAGGACGATACTGTATAGCATCAGGCTAATAATTCAGCAGTGATGATGGAAAGCCTCTTGGATTGTATGCAGCTGAATCATTAGCTCCCACTTTCTCTCAGTCTGGGGTAATGCATTTTTACTCCCTTAGGCTGGCAACCTGGAAACGCAAAATTGAATTTTATTGCTAATAAAAGCTCTGGGAAAACGGGGGAAGACAGTTAGTCAATGCAAGGGAAAAAAGAGCATCATTTTAATGGCGTTGTGATGGCTCATTTGCCGTATAATTAAGGGAGGATCTCACAGAGAGCCTTCAATCAGATTGAATACACAAAGGAAGGGCTTTGGGGGAAGACAGGTGGGGTTTTTGAAGGACACTGTGGAAAGGGGACGCTATTCGTAGGGTTTTCCCCAAACATACAGTGGTAACTTCAAATATCTAATTTGGCTGTTTATGAGACTTTATGACCCTGAGGTAACTTTTATCTTAAAATCTTCCATTGCTTTTATACATCTTAGAACTGTTGAATATTTGATATTATATATTTTACATATTTACGTATTTTTGTGTGGCTTTGTGGATTTGAAATGAATACACTAAATGTGTAAATGTTCATGAAAGAAGTATCTTATGCTTAACAAGGCTGGATTTATTTGATCCAAAATACAATTTAAAATAACTGTTTTCTTATTTTAATATATTTTAAAATAATTTTAAACAATCATTTAAGTTATTCCTATGTTGTCAAAGCAAAATTTTCAGCATCATTTCTCCAGTCTTCAGAGTCACATGATCCTTCAGAAATCATTCCAATATTTTGATTTGCTGCTCAAGATATATTCCTTATTATCAATGCTAAAAGCAGTTGTGATGCTTAATAGTTTTGTGGAAACTGTGATACATTTTCTGTTGAATATAAAGTTATACTAATAATTTACATTATACTGTAAATGTCTGTACTGTCATTTTTGATCAGTTTAATGCATATTTTCTGGATATAAAGATTTTTCAGGCTAGATCCACAAATGCACATGTGCAGTCCTAAGTGTCTTTCTATAGCAAATGGAGCTTCTAACGGCAGCTGCAGTGACGCGATGACTTTACCAATCAGCGATTGGCTCTTTTATTTAGAAGGCGGGACTTATTCCGGCATATTGCGTGTTGAATTTTCTCCCGTTCTCCATGTATTATGAGTGTGCTGTCTTTGTATATCTTAAGTCTTTAGAGTAACTTATGGTTTATTTGTTACAGTGGAAGGTCAAGTCATGTGCATTGCATTGTGGGATACAGTGTGTTCTGTTGTATACTGCTCGTTATAGCACATTCCGTGCATACAGTGCACAGTATGTACAGTACACTTAAGAAATAGAAAGAACAGTATGGTTGTATGCGATAAAAAGATCCTTGCAAATTCATCATTGCATTCTAAGCTCTCCAAACAAACAAATTAAATGATCAAAGTACTTTTAATCTTGAATGAAAAACTCTTAATGCTGGCAAATACAGAGTTAGAGCCAGCTACAAATCCTCAGAGCGAGTCAACACAAGGGATCGAAATGTTAAACTGATGAGACAGTTCCTGACAAGTCAATGTCTGACTATGAAATATTTAGTAGTTGTGTGCAACCGCAGGTCTTAAGCCTTCCAAACTCTCATTTTGAGAGACACACGATGAATAAACTCTTCTGGTTCTGGTTAATAACGATGAATGCACTTTTATTCACTCTTAATTCGCTGCATATGCGATGAATGGGCTCTACTTACTTCATGCTCTTCTGACTTTTCCAGATATTTTGTGTCAGAGTAGCCTAATGCTTGATGAACAGTAAACATATACATAAAACAGAAGCAGTTATGAAACAGAATCTGGTATATTAAGACAGAACAAGTTGCATCCCAAATGGGATTTTCAACAGTAGTGGTCAAAGTGATTTCTGGAGGCGATATTGTTTTTTTTTATGACCCTACAAATTCGTATTTTTATATTTTATAATATTTTAAATATGTAGGAAAAACAAAACACTAAAGTTGGTCAAGGAATTTATCTGACAATTTTTTTTTGCCAAATAAGACACTACATCTACATTTTATTATTTTATTTTTTTCTATGCATAAAAAATGCTGAGAAAAACAAAAAGCTTGCAGCAAAAATCAGTTATTAATATTTTGTTGGCTCTCTCTTGTTTAATTTCTGTGTATGAAAGCCTGTTCAAAAATTATGTCTGCATGCTTTGGCATGTTTTATAGTGTACACACACACACACACACACACACACACACACACACACACACACACACACATTGTGTTTTCATGTTTTGCAGGGACTTTCGATAGATATAATGAATCTTATACTGTACCAACTGTATATTCTATCCCCTAACCCTAAACCTACCCATCACAGTGTGTGTGTGTGTGTGTGTGTGTGTGTGTGTGTGTGTGTGTGTGTGTGTGAGTGTGTATGTGTGTGTGTGTGTGTGTGTGTGTGTGTGTGTGTGTGTGTGTGTGTGTGTGTGTGTGTGTGTGTGTGTGTGTGTTTGTGTGTGTGTGTGTTTGTGTCCAGGGAATATTAAGTCAGCCTGCAGTCAAGTTCATTTAGCAGTGTTTAATCAAATCTTGTTTTCAAACTTGTACTCTGCCCATATACACAACATATATTGAAATATGGTTCATAATAGTTGATCAAAATCTAATTAAACAACATTAAGACAACATAAAAAAAAATGGAGTAGAATTTACTTTGTCTGAAAGTAAATTTCACAAATAATTACATAAAAAACCAGCAAGTAACACATTGAATTGTAATAATAATAATTATTATTCTTTTTATTATAATTATTATTATTATATAGCCATATTCATAGATGATTAAAATTAGCAAAACCTAATATGTCCAATCAATCTATAATCCAATTCAATCCTAATGGATAAAATGAAGCTCCACCCTAAATTATTTCCTTCTAAATATTCAAAATATGGCACATTACAGATTAAATGCATTACCAATGCTTTTTCCTACAGCCTTTCAAATGTCCTCAACAACAGGAGAATCCAAATTGTGGGTGGTTGATTCATCCCCACAAGCATCCATTAATAACTCTGTTGCAGAAGTAAACATGCCCACACTCAAAAACAACCTTCTGTCCATATGCTTCTTTCCAGAAATTGTTCTGTTCAGTCTAATTTACAACCAATCCTCCTTTGAGGTTTAACACATCAATATGTTTGTTTGGACTGTGGAATAAAGGCCCAGAAGAAAAGGTCTCAAATCTCGTGGACTTTCTGCGGAGTGACTTTGGACATTTAACCCAAACAAACATATCCGTTCGTGTCTTTGGATATGAACAAATTCAGATGAAAAAACACTAAATCTCATTGCTCATGTTGAAATATGATCTAGAGCAGAACTGCACACACGCCCTTGAGCGGAGCATGTGTTAGAAGTCGTGTTCTCCATCAACACATCTGGTATGAAAAACTCATTTTTGACTAAAATCTAGATTAAGCTTCCTCCTTCCTCCTTGTACACATAATTATGATGAGAGGAAACATGAGCAACACCAGAACAGCATGACACACGGTCTTTAGCAACACCTAGACATGCTCTCAGCTTTCTTATAAATCAAGCCGGAGACTCCTAATTATCATACAGGGAATTCAAATCTGGTTATGGTTTCATTTCACAGTTATGTTTAAAGTTTCGATAGCACTAGCTATAAATTTAACGTATGTGCATAATTGAAATATTGCACCAAATCCGATGTGTTCAAGAAAACAAAATCTTCACTTTAGTTTGTTCAAAAAATCTATAATAAAAATGGAAGTTGCTGGAGTCGAGAAAGCCGCTGGTGCTCTTTTTTATTGCATTATAAATTACTTGTGCTTTCCATTACAGAATGATCAAACCAACATTTGAGATGCTGTGCTATTGCATTGCATTATGCACGTCTTCTTATTGGAATAAAAGTGATCTGGCTCAATTGAGTGCATATGCTTTTTATGCAGATTTTTAGAATTTATGCACATCTTGGTATTTCCATCCTGCGATTTTTATGTGATATCCCAAAATTCTACGTAAAAATAGGTGGATGGAAACATATCTACTGTCATTAGGGATGTGCCCGAAGCCAAATACTATGTTCATAAAAGGAAATTACACATTTTATGGAGCCCCTAAAGAGACATGGTGTTGGAAAAAAGTACGAGATGGGAGGAAATATAATTTATATATTGTATATAATTTGTGGGAATCAAGGAGCCACTATACATACGCAGGATATTGGAATCGCTTTTGAATGCACGCTTGCTTTTCACTTTAATTTTCGAATTCACAATCACATGTACTCTGTGTATAGGTAAGTAAAATCTGATGTACTGTAATTTAACCGACTACCACAGCAAGCCTAACCATGTCCCTTTAGAGCAGGGGTGTCCAAACTCAGTCCTGGAGGGCCACTGTCCTGCAGAGTTTAGCTCTAGCCTGCCTCAACACACCTACCTGGAAGTTTCTAGAATGCCTAGTAATCTGGTTCAGGTGTGTTTAATTGGGGTTGGAGCTAAACTCTGCAGGACAGTGGCCCTCCAGGAGCAGGATTGGACATCCAATCCTATGTATGCGTATGCGTTACTCATTTTCTGTGCCTTGTCATTTTATTGTCAACATGAACACTGGACTCATTTGTGCCTAAGAAATAAATGTGGATAGAATAGTCAAGATTATTTGCTCTTGTTTTGAAATGTTCAAGAGATCTCATTTATGATTTTTTTTTTATATAATAATATTTTTTTTCCTTCAAAAAACTTCAGTTCCTTACCCAGCTGTTTCATCAAAGCAACAATTTTGCCTTTTCAAAACGGCTCAATGGCAGGCTAAGTTATCCAGGTGACCAAGCAAGCCACGTTTAAAAATAAAAGGCACACAACACTGCTCTACAACTACAAAATATAGTTTTGATCGATCAGATTTCTCAACTACATCTTATGACAGGAGAGTTTGGCTCAAATATGCTCGGAAATTTATATAAAATCAATCAAATTTCAACAAAAATGCGTATTTTCTCCTGTAAGACTGGGTTTTTCTCAGCTGTAAAATGATTCAAAGGTTTGTTCAAATCTATTCAGATACAACAAAATGCATAAATGAGGGAGATTCACCATTCTATCAATGTACCTTGCAAAGAGTTCGAGTAGTTTTTCAGCCCTCACTGAAAGTGAAATGCTGCAGTAAAACAACAACATCCAGTCGGAACAAATGAGATGCTTAAATTAAAACAGTGTGAAATACAGTGTGATTTTGAACCAGTGACATTTGGGGCGGAGCTCCTCAGCACAGTGCAACAGAAATAGAAACCGAGTGACCTATAAAACTTGTCTGATTAGAGCAAAAACTATATCGGCATGCAAGAGATTTATTGCTTGTCACTTTACAGCATCATGCCTGGCTAAGACAAGGTGTAAGGAAGCTCAAAAAGAGACTTGAGAAAAGAATGTGCACAACTCAAAGGCAACAGTTGTGAATCATAGCTAGTAATAGTGATGTGTGTTAGTATTCAAGAGATCCCCTGGTTGTGCGGTTGAGGATGTTGGATTGCTCACACCGATGCACAGATAAGCCAAACACTGTTATCATCCGTAGATTCTAGCTCAGCCTTTACTGATCTATTTCACTTTACCAGGCGTAAACACCCTGGAGGCAAAATGACCTGAAAAAAAGCTAACTCCTTTCATCTCTTCTCAGTTTTCTGCACAGGCTGCAGGGTGCATTAAGTCTAGGCCGTGCTTTTACACACTGTTTTGCCGCAGTTTCGGTGCCCCGAGTTTGAATCGTTACAATTGGAGCCTTAATGTGTGTGATGTTTCAAATCTGTTTGTCTGCACACTGGATATGATGTTCACTAAGGCAAAACATTGAAGTTTAAGTATCAAGTCAAGTCAAGTCACCTTTATTTACAGTATATAGCACTTTATTCAAAGAAGATTGTTTTAAAAAAACAAGTAGGTAACAGGGAAATGATGCATTTTTTTGCTCAGCTGAAGTCAGTTCGGTTGTGATTCAGTTCCATTGTGAAGATCGTCAATTATTACATTAGTTAATTTCATCTATAAAGCAGTTCTGCAAAAAATGATGCCATCGTCCAGCTCAGTTCAGTCCTCATTGTTGGATATTAAACAACTAAACAAGCCACAGGCCACAGTGGCAAAGAACCCAAACTCCATCAGGTGACAGAATGGAGAAAAAAACTTGGGAGAAACCAGGCTCAAACTTATGGCAAACCATTTGTGCAACAGAAGCGATGACGCAGCAAGCACAGCTCAAATCACGCAGCTTGTTGAGATGACATCTGATGTTGATTTTTGAAGCAATCAGATTTACAATTTGTGCCTGACAGATGATAAAACTGGGACCAGAATTTCATAGAATCATGGCTTGACTCTTTTTGACTTGGGCCAGCAAGTAAAAACAGCAACCACCCAGAACATTCTAGCAACATGCTGGCAACCAACAACAACAATGCAACACCCTAACAACCACAAAGCAATACCATGGTAACTACTTAGAACAGCTCTAATTCTATATTGTGATATTCGACAGGCTCAGCTATTTTTTTCTTCTTCTTGGTAACACTTTATTTCCTACTCTTCTACTAACTATAAGTAACTATGCAACTACATACCAACTACCAGTCATTAGAGTATTAGTAGAGTGTCTGCTTAATATCTGCTAACACTTTATTTTGATGCTCCCCCAACAGACATTCGACAAACTATAGCCTAAGTAAATATGCAAGTACGTCAACTTATTCTACTAATCCAAACCTAACAGTCTACTAATACTCTGAATGAGAGTTAGTTGACATGTAGTTGCAAAGTTACTTATAGTTAGTAGAATGTAAGTGGACTACACACACACACACACACACACACACACACACACACACACACACACACAATTATATTACTACAGATGTTCAACAGAGGCAGTTCAGTTCTGCAGGGACATCAAATGTGAGGAAGCAGGGTGGCATCGTTTGTTGAATGACTGTCACTATGATCAATGAAAGGAAAAAAAAGGGGTTGTAAGGGAATGGAGAGAGGGCAGAAAGGGTGGGAACAAGGATATGACAATGATAAAGAGCTCAAACACCATACAGTGAGAAGGTGAGGGAGAAGCAAGGGAAAACGAGGAAACAACAACGATAAAGAGCTCAAAAGCCATACAGTGAGAAGGTGAGGGAGAAGGAAGGGAGAAACAAATGGCCGTGTGAAAATACCCTCCTTCCTATGCTGGAATATGTCATGGAGGCAGCAGGCAGGCTTAGAGTCCCAACACTTGAATTCAATCAGCCTGCGTGCTGAATCCCTTCCAGAGAGGGATGTGAGAGGCACAACCATCTGTCTCTGCTCTGATGTTTCTGCCGTCCACGCTGTAAGCCAGCAATTACAAGGCAAAGCGGCAAGCTGGCCTGGACCGACATAGGAGCATGGACAAGCCTCCCCCACCCTTCTTCTCTTATCCTTTTAACAGGCCTCTCAACCACTTAGTAGAACACACTAGTTAAGAAATCCTGTCAAGAAAACTTCTATATTTAACTCAACCTGTTTGAGGCATCTCTACTATTAAACGCTCCAACGTTTGAGCTCGGTAAGAATTTTATTTTTATTTTGAAATAAATGAATATAAAGTTCTAAAGAACACCTGTACTGTCACTGTTGCTGAATTTAATGCACCCTTGCTGATTAAAAGTATGTTTTTTTTTATCTTTACTCTTACTGATCCCAAACCTTTGAATGGCAGTGCAGAAGAATACCTTTGTCGTTTTAGGATGTAATCAGCCATAAACATGTGGGTTTGTATTTCATGATTTTTTTCAAAGGCAGGCATCAAGCATTATTGCTTGTTTAAGGCATGAATCAAAGAAAAAGTTTATGCTTGAAAAAATAAAAAAATGTCAAAGGGGTACAAAAAATAATAGGCTTCTAGCTTAATGCAAGATGTGTTCTTTGCAAAAATTGCATTATTTTGCTTATGTAAATGCACATTGTACAAGGATGTTCAGACTGAAAAAAAACAAGACAAAATACTGATTAAGAAAATGGCGAACTTAGGAGTGGATTGTAGTATGAAAGCAATCTGGCTCATGGAGGTGAACTGATACTCGCATCTTTGCATGCTTCCAGTCACATATATTATAGGATAATGTATTTCTTTTTGCTGTTTGGCTCCAAACAAAATACCTTCTGAGAGCAGCTCACATTCTCATGCAACACATGCTGCAAATGTTGTTCTATGCAAAGTTCTGGTTGCAAATCCAAAGGGAAAATACTTGAATAGTGAAAATGCCGTCTTCTCCTCCTGTGCCGTGACCTAGCTACAGTGGTAAACAGCTGTCGCTAGTTCATATTGGTCCTCACGTTGATGATACAAAGTACCATTTTTGGACACAAAAGTACAATGTGAAAAAAGTCCTAAGGGTTAAAGGGAGGAACAGAACTCTCTGGTTCAGACCAAAACAAGTGTGAAATACAGCAACTTGAGTAGCTGTGTTCCTTTCCTTTCTCCTGTTCAGAGCACAGTCCCATCTCTTGGGATAGTTTTTGTCTTTGAGATGGGCCCTGTTTCTCACTAAACCCCAAGAAAACAAGGACAGAAATTTGCACTTTTTGTAATAAGGGCACTTCAGAGAGTAGAGGCTGAGCGTGTGAACGCCTCTGCTAAAAAAGAAAAGAAAAGCATATGCATTATTTACTACCTGCCTGTGTTCCTTTGCTCTTCACTGCTCAGACAAAGCTCAAGGCCCACAGCAGAGAATTGAGTGTGTTGAGAAAGAGATGAAGCTTGAGCAAGGCCTCTTTTGAGCCCCTTTTTCATTCTAACACCATCTTTAATGCAAGTCAGTCCACATGGCCGGCATTTTGCATGCTATTTTAAAGGGGCTCTATGTAGAATTCAGAAACCCTTGTTATTAGCAATACCGGTGGCCATTAAGTGAACTGCAGCCAGCAACTTATTGCATGTGTTCGCACTCGTGCACACGTAAGGTATAAGAGACCGAACATGATTGAATCAATGCCCCGATCTACTCACAGTTAGGAATGAGTATGACAATATAGAACGTTTAACATATAGTATAGCCTATCTGTAGTTAAACTAAGCTCATGCTCCACCCGTCATCATGATGGTCCCCCCCCCCCCAACACACACATACACACACACACACACACACACACAAAATATCTATTCTTGCACTTAATATTAATCTTGAACAAAAAACATTTTGTAACACTTAATTTTAGCATTTACTCTCCTTTTTTGAGTGCCATGGCAAAGCATGCTGGGAAATAGAAATCCTGGCCTAGTTTCAGTTAATTTTAAGTTAGAAACAAATTTGTTAAACACAAAACAGTAAAACATTTCTGATTAATTAAAATGTGTCAGTTTCATGAACTCAAAAGAAAAATAAAGTTCTAAATACTCAAAGTTAATTAGTTTGAACTAATTTGTTTAATTTAGGTTTCCCCTACTCAAATCAACTAATTATTTTGAGCATTAGGGTTTACAGTGCACGTTTGAAATGAATATGTAAATATGTGCTACGAGCTTTTCTCTCAATAAAAAAAAATATAAACAAAACAAAACTTACTGTGTTGAGGTGCATCATTGACTTGTCCCAAGTCCTTTGCATAAAAATAAGTCTACAGGATTTCATAGACATCCTCTCGTTTTTTTTTGTTTTTGTTTTTTGTTTTTTTCTTTTTTTTTTAAGTTTCGTTGCAGGCTGTTCATACATTGGCAATAAAACAGCGTTTAGTACACGAGACTTCTTACATATAGACCCTTTAAGTCATGCAGGCACAGTTCTTGTGATTAAAAGAACAAAATCGTCCAAAACTCCCAGCCAGGTTATGCATCAATGGTCATACTTTAGTTTAGGGTCAAATTTTCACTTTAAGGGATGTAGAATCTGGTCGTGCAGAATAAGCCATTAATATGTGCTTTATAAGTACTAATAAACAGCCAATATCCTTGTGCATGCTAATGAGCAACTACTTCATAGTGAGAATTGGACCCTAAACTAAAGTGTTACTGTATCAATATACATATATCATGTCAAATCACCAATAAAAACAAAAAAATGTGACAGCACTATATATACAGAGATTAGCGACATGCAGCAACAAAGTCGTTGATGGTGTAAACAGGGCGTGAGAACCTTTTTAGATGCAGTTTGCATGACCAACCGTGCCTTTAACAAAAAAGCTCCGTTCACACTGATAGCGAAACAGGAACTTGATGTCATTAATTTCCAATGAGTGCGACAGGGGGTGTTGGCAACTTGACAAAGTTCCAAGTGTAACTTTATGCAAATAAGAGCGACTTGTCTCACATGATTCGTCTGCTTTGAGTCAGAGTGCAGACAAGATGTTAATGTTACTGTAATCAACGTTACTGTTCTATATGAGTTGTCTCTGCCCAGTGTAGATACATAATTAAAAAATCATTGTCATTCTGGAGTGACTTTGATTCATGCACTGATAATCGTTTATCTTAATCATGATGTGATACATTATTCACTGCTGCAACTTAACTACAAGCACTTTCCCTTGTAGAATGTTAAAGGAATATTTCAATTCAAGTTAAGCTTAATCGACAGCATTTGTGGCATAATGTTGATTAACACACACACACACAAATGGAAATTGGGCTCGCCCCTCAAAAATGCAACAATTGAGACTGCAGTGAGAAACTTACAATGGAAGTGAATAGGGAGGATTTTTGAAAAAAATCAGAAATTGTTGCTTTGGATAAAAGCGTATTACTTTACTAAATGAATAAAATGTAAGTAATACAATTTAAAGCTTATGATTTTATAATAAGCACTTCAATTCTTCTGTTAAATCTTTTGTATTATTTGAGCTTTAAAGTAGTTCTTGTCATTCTTACACAATTTTACCATTTATCATGTTACGCTGTCATGGCAAAAACAAACAAAAAAGTGTTAAATTGGTTATAACTTGCACAAAAAAGTAAGTGATTCATAATTATATTATGAGACTATTAGCCTACATTGTAATGTGTAGTTTTCATCTTGTGGCTATACTAGAAAAACAGTATTTTAACATTTACGAATTGGCCCCATTCACTTCCATTGTAAGTGCCTCACTGTAACCCAGAAGTTTTGCTTTATATTTTATAGAAATAAAACAGGAGACAAGTAGAAATAATGTCTTGTGGTAATTGAGCTGAGTGTGCTGTAGATTGAAGTTTACTTGTATTGGACCAGGACTATTCCTTTTACTTTTAACATCAAGAAAACAGATTCCTTGCCAAATTACATGGACACATTATTTCTACTGCCGATATATCTCATCATGCCAATTGCTTTGCAATTCCTCCCATTAATTCCTCTACGAGTGGCCCATCTCCTCCTCAAAGTGCTGCTGATCTCTCTCCACTCTCCTTCACATCTGTCTTTTGAATCTTCAGCTGAACAATCTCAACTTGTTTCTGAATCTAGTGCCCTTTTCACAAACATATTTCCTCCTCCTCCTCTCTCTTTGTCTCTCTTTTTCGCTGATGAAGTGGTCGTCCTCTATCAGTCCTCTCAATGGATCACTCACCCTTTTCTCTTAAAGGTCATATCTGCAGCACGGAAAGCTGATAAGCTGTGTGTTTGTCTCAGCTGTGACAGTGAAACAGAGGTGGAGGCAGATGTGCTCTCTGATAAGTCCATGCGGTGAGGGATGAGCACGATCGAGAGGGACTGCGTTACAGGGGTGGCCATCAGATAAGTGGCGCGATATGCTGGCGAGACAGATCGGTTAGGGATATAAACACTTGGGGATGATACCGGCTTGCTTCTGCACTCCGTCTGTGGCATTTCCGAAAAAAGAAGTAATCCGGAAATGTGGTACAAAGGTTAGCGCATGTGCTGCAGACTTATTTATTATCTGAAGGAAGATTCAGCATGGGTGCATTCAATTGATCAAAAGTGACAGTATAGACATTCATAATGTTACAAAAGATATTTATATCAAATAAGTGCTGTTTAGTTTTTTTCTATTCATCGAAGAATCCTGAAAACATATGTACCATGGTTTCTACACAAATATTAATTAGTACAATTGTTTTCAACACTGTTAGTAACTAGCCTGGGTTTCCCCATGCTGCCTTGCTCGCAATACGATTTTATTCACGCTGCTAGGCAGCCTGGACACCATGGACCAGATTTTCCCCTCAAAAAGGGAACCAATCACAGAACGGGGAGGGAGCAGCAAGACAATGACGACGTCTATGCGACACACCGAAGCAGTTTGATTATATCTATGGATCCAACATGGCAGCAGACGCGAAGTTACCTTTCCATGCAGCCTTAGATAGTGTTCTTTAGAACGCAAGTTTATTTCGTCTTCTTCCTCGTTGAATTTCTGTCGCTTTACATACGTCATCTGGTATAATTGAAACGATTGGCTATGAGCTACGTACAGGCGCATTTGATAGACATTCGTAGCGCCCAATAAACGGCTCTGGGCATTCGTAAATCATGCCTCAAATATGAGAAAATGAACATGTGGTTCCCGTCTGGAACACGTCTCAATGAGAAGAGGTCTGACGTTAGCCAGGCTAGTTAGTAACAGGGCTTGACTAACTATTTTGCTCATCAGCCACTGTGGCTAGTGGTTTTCCAAAGTTACTAGCCAATCTGACTGAATTTTGACATCAATACCATGAGGAAAAACTGACACATAGATATTTTTTTATATTAATTTGGCAGCAGGTATATTAGGCTGCTGTCACTTTAAGACCTGACGCACGGATCCATTATACAGTTACACGTGTTTTCTTTTTAAACTGTTTACATTCACTTAATATATAACTGACTGTGTTTACGTGAATACTCGCCAAGACTGGCATTTTGACATTAATTTGTGTGTGTATTTGACTGTTTAAGTGCAATAAGCAGCGAAAAAGAACTCAATTTGGTACTGAGAGGCGGCTTTATGTGTTGGACATTGGGTGCGAGCACAGAATCTGCGAGAATGAGTAAAATTATGTGTAATCGCACGGCGAAATTCAAGCCCGTAACACCAACAATATCATCCGGAGCAAATTAAACGAGTGAGTGAACGGAGGCGGGTTTGTGTGTCACTTGCTGTGGGAGAGAGAGAGAGAGAGAGAGAGAGAGAGAGAGAGAGAGAGAGAGAGAGAGAGAGAGAGAGAGAGAGAGAGAGAGAGAGAGAGAGAGAGAGAGAGAGAGAGAGAGCAGATCTATTCTGCGGAAAATTTGTATGGGAAGCGTTTCAGATATTTCAGTATCGATTTAAAAAAAATCTATATTTTTGACAACACTACATTGCACTTAATTTATTATGTCAGATGCCTTTTTTAAAAGACTACATTTGAAAAATGTATATAGGTACAGATAAAATGTATCTGTCAACTTATTCTACTTACCTGAACCCTATCCTAACAGTCTACTAATACTCTAATGACTGGTAGTTGACATGTAGTTGCAAAGTTACTAAGTAGAATGTCTATCAAAACAAGGTAACCGGATTTTGATTCTGATCCCACTTTATCTGTCCAATAAATAAAAAGAAAAAAAGGTGAGCAGTGCCAAGGTGGATCAACAGTCTGGCTGTCCAGTCATGATTTCAGCTCACCTCACACTGTTTGGCTACACTTGCATGAACTTCAGCTCCCTGCGGCTCAGCATGTACAATCATTCTGCCCTCAGCTGTACTCACAAGTTAAATGTGTTTTTATATCCAAAAACAGCTCGTTGTCAGACAGCAGCAGCAATTTCAGTTCATCTGAGAGCAGTGAAAACAAAACTGAGCATTTCAATGTCTTATTAATATTCATTGCTAATTGAGTATTTACTCAACAAAGCGAGAAAACTATCCTGCTAGCATCCCCATTGCATTTTCACTTCTACATTTTGAATCATTTGCAGAGCAAAGTATTTGCTAGCTAAACAATATTATAGAGGGTAAAATTGCTCAATAAAAATGTACCACAGTCACTTTCTGCCAAAACAAAATAAATTAAATCAGTTATTGTTACTACTAAGCCAAAACGCATTTAATAAGAGAGGGGGAGTCTAACAAATACATGCTTGGGGACACATTTTACAGCCAAAAATCTGAATAAAATAAGAAATTGTTTTAAGAAAGATTAAGACACTTAACATTAAGATTAATTTCCCCCTTGTGACGTTTTATGACACATTTTCAGACAGACAGATACAGATAGATAGATACATAGATACATAGATAGGCAGGCAGGCAGGCAGGCAGGCAGGCAGGCAGGCAGGCAGGCAGGCAGACAGACAGACAGACAGACAGACAGACAGACAGACAGACAGACAGACAGACAGACAGACAGACAGATAGATAGATAGATAGATAGATAGATAGATAGATAGATAGATAGATAGATAGATAGATAGATAGATTAGGATTACCCACATATTATTACTAAGACTGAGTGCATGTGGACTCTGTCAGGAATAGTTTGTTCCTTTTCTTGCCTTGCCATCCTTCCATGTGTTTCTGCAGTACCTGTTTTCGTAATGACCCACATGACTGAGGGTTTCTGCACTAATGTCTCACTAATGAGTAGCTCAGCCCATGAGAACAACAATCTGCCATGTTTTATCCAGCATCTCCAAGTAGTTTCATCTCTTGGGGAAGGTATGTGCTCTAAGGTGCAGTGAAACTTCTTTTCACTAGCTAATTCTAATAAGCCTGCCGCATCATGGAATTAAACAGACATGCAAATCAGCACTAAAAAGGCAGACACGGTCCACTTTTTGCAGCTCGCATTAGCATGCGCTGCTCCACTGAGTGCTGTTAGGTGTAGTGTAGCTTCTAATAGCAATGAGCATCAGTGGAAAGTGCAGGCTAGGTTTGATTTATGCTAACTAATATGGACGCTTGTTCGACCCAGAATTTGATAGTGGAAAGTCAATTTGCTGCACAGTGCTGACTTGTATAACAGATATGTACAGTAGCCTGATGACAAAGAACAATCTGTGTACTGGTGCTTTTAAAGAATCCACAGAGCAATATTCTGTTATGAAGCAGTGTTATTTTAGTATCAATGAGATATTGTTATAGTTTTTATTAATGTTTTGAATTAGTTTTTATTTTTATAGTCTCTTTTTTTTTCATTTTCACTTTAGTTCAAGTTTTAGTAATTGTGCTGTGTTATTGTCATTTTTATCAGTTATTTAAGCAAATCAGATTAAACTAAATGAAAATGAGAAATTTTACCTTGGCAACTAGCTGAAATAAAATGTTTTTTTTTTTTTTTAGTAATGATTTTTTTAATGGCTTTTTTTAAAAAAATGGCTTTTGTTTTAGTTAACTATAATAACCTATAACTATAATAACCCTGAAATGACCCTGAAATAACCCTGAAATGAAGGACCTATAATGTACCACCAGCTACCATGTTACAAAGAATATTAAGCTACAGTAGGTTTACTAGCAGTCAGAGTGAAAAATGACCTTTGTTAAAGATCTCTGGTCTTTTGCTGAACCTTAAGATTTGATAACCTTTTTTTTGTCTGTGTGAATAGAACAAGCCTGTGGTTGAACATAAGGTTGGCAAACCTTCTCGACCGTGTCTTTAATCGCACCACGCAAGAGCACACACGGTTGTGTTTGTTTAGGTTCATTTTCCCCCCTATATACTATTGATTTCTCTCTTACACTGTTGATATTGAATATTAGTGTATAGTACTCTTAAAGGAACACTCCACCGTTTTTTCAGATTAAACTATGTTATTCCCTTACCTAAGACGAGTTGATACATACCTCTCTCGTCTCAGTGCGTGCAATCAATCGCTCTAGTGTGCGGCGACACTTTGATAGCACTTAGCTTAGCTCAATTCATTCATTAGGGACCAATCAGAGATGAAGTTAGAAGCGACCAAACACCTCCACGTTTTCCCTATTTAAATACAGTTACACGAGTAGTTACACGACCAAGTATGGTGACACAAAATAAAACGTGACTTTTTACTGCGCCGAGTCGAAGTGCTCCCAAGTGCTATTCCGCCATACATTATAGTTATCCTTTTTAACCGCTTAGAAAAGCGCCACATTTTATTTTGTGTCACCATACTTGGTCGTGTAACTACTCGTGTTCACTACACTGAAAAAAACAATAAGAAAAATTTACTTGAGTTGTTGCTTGCATATTTTTAAGTAAATTTCACATGTGGAATTAAGTAAAATCTACTTAAGTTAAGTAAAATTAACAAAGTAAAATAAGTACCTTTAACTTAGCCAGTTACAGTTTGAGTAATTGTAGATGAAGTTTACTTTGCAATGCTCAGTTTCAAGTACATTTTACTCAAACAATATAACACTGACTTAAGCCATTATTTTAAAGTGTATGCTTTACTTAGAACATCTAAGTACTGCAAATAATACAGTAGATATTGTGTAGACAGCAGATTTACATAATATAAGTGTGGTACCCGCCCGAACACAGAGACCTTAATACTTGTTACAAAATACACAATAACATTCGTTAGATCATTTTTGTGTAGAAAATGAACTCCAGATGTCACAGAACAGCAAGTTATTAAACCTAACAACAAAATCAATGATAAAACAGTGTAAATACAGCTGGAAAACAGTGACAAATACAACCGTATTAATTATTCATGCCCCAGTGCATGATGGGAACAAAAATTCTGTAATCGTTTACTCATCCTCAAGATGTTCCAAACCTTCTTTCATCCGTGAAACACAAAATGTGAATTTATGAAGAATATTCTGTTGTCTCTTTTCAATATAATGAAAGTGAATGAGACGGTCAAGCTCCAACACGACAAAAAGCGCTGTGAAAACGACATTACCACTCTAAATGTATTTAGTTTCTTCCTGTCATTTAGACCAGCTGGAGTGAAGGAATCCAAGCCACAGATAAAGACAAGGACAACCAAAGTTTAGTTTAAATATTCCATACTGTTATTCATAGGTCAATTAATTCAGAGATTAGTGGAAAGGTTAGGCAATCGTTTTGTTATTTTGCATTGGGAGCAGTTCCCCGGATCTTTTGAGCCATTAAAATGTAGTCAAGCTTCCCCTGTGCCTCTAATATGGGCGACTCCTGTGACTCTGTTTAATGAACCTGCGTTCAATGCAGTGGAACACTCGGGGTGATTTAATTAGGTGTATTTGCTTTAAAGTTGGCATTTCTCTGCAATTAAATGTGCAATCATACCCAGCCAGGCCAGACTAACCATCTTAGCCAAAATATTACAGTCACAGCACGTTTAATTATCCTGTAAGCAACTTACAAAACTAAACAACCTGCTCTGTGGGGTGAAACAGGATATATTTGATAAAAAAAACATTTCTTATTATGAATAGCTATGTTTCCATCAACCTACTGTTATTTTATGCGATGTGCATACATTCTAAAAATGCGCTAAATTGAGGCGGATAGTTTTATCTGATAAGACATGCGCATAACTACGACGGAAACACGTTTACTGAATAAATCCCTCGATTCGCAACAAAACACTGACTTTGCCTCAGCAGTGGATGTGATTGGATAACTGGACTAACCGGTGGACCATTTTCATCGCACAGCATGTCAAATGTTGGTTTGATCATTCTGAAATGCCTGAGCAAAATTCCGCCATCCCTCCCAGAAGCGTCTCACATGATTGCGTTCCCAAACACCAGCATCCGAACGCAAGATAGTATGACAGCGTTTACTGCATTTTGTCTGCGCGCTCTGGAGATTTAAGTCATTTATGATATAGGATAAAAGGAATTTTCCCATGAAGTTAATTCTCTTGAACACACGGGATGGAAACGCTGCACTTTATTTGCGAATGTTCTATGCAATATTCCAATTTTGCACATAAGTTAAATTCACTTTGGGCCTCTATTATCCACCCGAAGCAATGTGGCGCCAGAAAAGACGCAAGTGTTTTTTGCTAGTTTCAGCCCGACGCAGTTATCTTTATCACGTCCTGCGCCACATTAGCCTAGAAATCTAGACGCACCCTAGCGGCAGCAAAATGTATTTTGCAGCCAGGGTAGTCTAGCAACTCTCCGTTGACTTTCGGAGCTGTAAAAACCTAAATTGGGTCAGGCCAATCTCATCGTTTATGGAGTAGGTGGGGCGGGCTTAACATAATGACGACAGAGTTGCGACGGTTCCCTGCTACTTGAAAACAAAGAATGGCGGCTGCTTCTGGAGAACAGTCTTTCAAATCGGCTTTGGCCGCGACTCTGGAGGACTTGGGGTTAAGTTTTTCTTTGAGAAAAGAGCAAAGAACAGCACTTAAGTCATTCTTAAAAAAGGAAGATGTGTTTGTAGTTTTGCCGGCCAGATTCAAAAGTTGAATCTATCAACTAACGTAAGCTCCGCTGTTGGGAAAACGCTCTGGGCTGCGTTTCCCAAAAGCATCGTAAGCCTAAGTAGATCGTAAAAACGATTGTAAGACTGATCTTAATATTACGGTCTGTTTCCCAAAAATCATCGTAGATCTACGAGTGCTCTGGAGTAATCGTAAATCCCCAAGTGCATCGTAAGAAGACCTCCAGGACAACCGGCAGATTACACCTTTAACTTTATTCAAATGCAATGTGATTATAATATAAGGTTTTGATTGTACTTTATTGTACACTTTATTACTCTTTTTTTTTTTTTTTTTTTTTGGGTTAAATTAATGTATAAATAAAATAAAAAGGTCAGAAAACAAAACAAAAAAATATAAATAATTTAATCTAATAATTTTAATCAAAATAAAGGAATGAACAAAAAAAAATAAATAAAAGATGTAATATGCTTCAAAGACTGGGAAAAATAGGGATGAACAAAAAAAAATCTGTCAATGACTTGCTGACATGCACGAAAACCAGCCATGTATTGGGCATTTCTTGGTTGGCCATTGGTCCCACCACCTGTTTTATTAAATGTTGTCCTCTGCAGAGCCCTTTTCCTTTTAGCAAGGCTGGCAAAGTCCTGCCACTTCTTCCTGACCTCCTTCCCTGATCTTTTAATGCCCCTAGTTACAGTCAGTTTTCTAGCAAAATCCTCCCAGATGATTGTATAGCTCCACCTCCTCTAAAATTACCTTAATCTCTTCTTTTAAAAAAAAAGGTATTTTCTTTTCTTTTTTTTTTCTTTTTTTTTTGGTTCAGCCATTTTGCTGGTGTCTCCACTCGTAGGTTTGTGCTTTTATAGATTATTGGCCTCGTGGAAAATGCACATCAGGTGAAAACAGTTAGGTTAAACATTTAAAATTGCAAGCGTGTGCTGCAATTACAAGCCATTTTACAAGGTGACATTTCAGCACTTGACAAACGGACAGCGACTCTTAAGTAGCACTTAAAGCACAGCTGCGAACGATCGTGCTAAGTGCATTTTTGTGAAACGCACGTGAAATGAACACGAACGTTCGTAAAGTCGCTCGCAGAAAATCCTCGTAAGTGCTAAGATCCATCGTTATCTGGAAACGCAGCCCTGGTTGGTTGAAGCAGAGGGAATTTGAAAGACAGCCGTTTATCCCGCCCCTCGGATTGAGCCGTGTCTATGGTGAGTTGCCAGACCTAACATCTTGATGTAGGTCTGCCTTGCCAGGCTAGCGCCACATAGTTCAAATAGCAAATGCATTTGCGCCCATCTGTTCGCCCATGGGCTGCTGGTCTGAAAACCAGGTGTGTTCAGGCGCATTGTTGGAGTGTTGCTATTTTTAGGCAACTGAAATAGACTGTGCCATTGACCAACAAAACCTGGTCTAAAGTCAATGGAGCAGTATTTTTTTTATTGTTATTTAAAGGCCGCAAGCATTAGTAATGTGCGCCACAACGCACGTACACTCTGCTTATTACACACAAAGGGAACTTTTAAAGGGAATGGGAGATGAGACTCTGATTGGTTTATTGCACGTTACACCCAAAACACACCCATTACTCATTAAGAGAATAGGGACAACCCTTTTAAACCATGCGCTGGCCTACCATTTTTCCCGTCGTTAAACTAGCAAAAGTGGATTCACGCCCTAAGTGAACTTGCTTTAGACCATGCGCTTAGATCGTTAAAATAGGGCCCTTTGTGTGCAAATATAGCCATTGACTCGACCAATTAGTTTGGGACAGAATCTTTTAGTCTGACCTACAGCAAAAGTGCTTGGGAAACCTGTATGAAAAAAATTAATATTTTTTTCAATTCCGACAGCAGTGGCATAGAAATGACACACTTAACCTTTAAACAGAGAGTGCAGTAGACAAAGTCTGTTGAGAATTTGATCAGAGCCCTGAGCTGACATTGCACATCCAAGATGAATGCAAATGAAATCAGCCAGTGCAAACGCAAACGCAGACCTCTCAGTCAGGCTTCAACCGTCATGCATCTATAATGCTTGGGAAATCCAAGAGACTTCTCCTGGAGTGCGACGGTTACACACACAAAGCCAACTGCTGAGAAAGACTACTACTGAGAATACGAGGAAGACCTAAAGAAGCAGAACGCAGAAAGAGGTTATGAATGTGAATCTATTGCAGGTGGAGCCACAAATTAAACAAAGCGAGAGGCAGAGGGCAGGACAAGACGGGATGTGAGAGATGTTCTGTAAGTGGCTTTTCCATTTCTTTCTGCTGTCATTCTAATTGTGTGCATGAAGCTCAAGTTTGCCCCCTAGTGTTCACGGTATTCCCCAGAGGACTTCAGTTCAAATATAAATGACCCCCTCCCCCGCGCTGCAATCTCCTGCAGATAACTTTCCCTCCGCTCAACATGCCTGATCATATGATTTTGTGCCTATGAATTATGTAATACCTTTGAGTTGGTGAGTTAGTGGTTTAATATGCAGTCACTCTATCCATTTACAGAATCTAAGCCACTTAATGCAAAACGTTGCTTGAGGAAAACTTTCATAAGTCTCACGACACATGGACGAGAGTTATGCAAAGAATGACAAACTCAAACCCGTTCAGCTTATATCTGATTTGTACAAAGTTTGATTTAATATCTCTTCCTGCTTTTAACATTTATCACACCTTAACCACAGTGGGCCTCATAATACTGCAACAAAGAAGTTAAAGCGTTAGGCATTATGACCAAACAATGAACATTTTTCTACAGAATTTATTAAAAATGCTAATCTTTAAAAAAATTGTTCACTGTTAATTCATGTTTGTTCATAATACACAACTTACACACTTATGTAACAAATATATTAGTATATATAGAAATGCTGTAAACGTATTGTTCATTGTTCATGTTATAGGCATTGCATTAACTATTTTTCACATTTAGAATCTTTGTAAAGATTATTATTGTAAAGCATTAGCAAAAAAAAAAAAAAATATATATATATATTATGGTACAAATCAAATCAAAACTTGTTGTTGCACACATACACATACACGCTCAAGGTGCAGTGTGGGTAATTTTTCACTGAGTTGTAGCAGTACCACTGTGTTGAGCAGCAGGAGCTGGAAGTGGTTAGAAACTCCCATGGATCTGAAGCAAGATGGACTAGATCTCATTAGCAGACCCACATGGAATCTATGACCACAGAACTCTGCAGATTTCCATCAATTATATATATATATATATATAAATTAGGGCTGTCAAAAGATTAATCGCGATTAATCGCATCCAAAATAAAAGTTTGTTTTTAATAATATATGTGTGTGTACTGTGTATAATTAAATTTGTATATGTAAATACACACATGTATATATTTAAGAAAAATTTGTTATTTATTTATAAAAAAAATTATATTTATATATAATATAAACTATATAAATATATATACAGTATATGTATGCAAATATTTCTTAAATATATATATGCATGTGTGTGTATTTATATATACAAAATAATTATACACAGTACACACACATATATTATGTAAACACAAACTTTTATTTTGGATGCAATTAATCGCGATTAATCTTTTGACAGCCCTAATATAAATATAATATTAACATTGTCTATCTTTCTATCTATCTATCTATCTATCTATCTATCTATCTATCTATCTATCTATCTATCTATCTATCTATCTATCTATCTATCTATCTATCTATCTATCTATCTATCTATCTATCTATCTATCTATCTGTCTGTCTGTCTATCTATCTCTGTCTGTCTGTCTGTGTATCTATCTATAGCATATATATTTGTCGACAGAAGACAACCAACAGCACATCCCTCTCCAGACGTAACATTCACATATTCAAGATGTACTTTGTTCATATCTTGATGCAATTAGATGCAGTGTGAAAATCACACACTTCACAGTTCTGACACATTCTGCAGTGGGAGCTAAAGCTTATGGATTTTATCTGCACTACCTCTGTTTTTCTAATGGCAAGATGGTGTCAAGGGAAGCAAAATGGCCTGCAGGGGATGACGGACCCATTTTTGACTCTTCCGTTCCTGCTTATTAGTGACTTCTTCAGCCTGTTGCAAACATTAAAGGTTCTTTTCATAGATATTCTCAATGCTTGTGACAGTCAGTCTAACTATGGATATTCTATGCCCTCAGTCCATTCACTGACCGTCTGATGTATTTTGCACACAAAAATGGCAAGAACTGAAAAAAGAAAAAAAAGAAAAAAAGGAAAAAAATTGATAGTTCCTATCTGACTGGGGTGTGTTTCCCAAAAGCATCATTAGCCAACTATGTTCTCAAGTTCCGTCGTTATCAGCAGTTCAACGAGTCAAGTGTTTCCCGAAACCATCGTTCTAACGAACATTCGCAAACAGCATCACAAAGTTGTGTAGTTGGAGCGACAGCTCTCGACCTGTGGATAGTTTCTAGTTTGCATGACATGTGGACTTAATAAATCCTTATCTTGAGCAAAATAAGCAAGCTGACATTCAGTACAACCTTTTATTTAGAATACATTCAAATGTCAATTACGTCTTTTAGTTTGTCAAGAGATTTAAAGCACCATTTTTGAAGAGTGCACATGTGCGAACTGCTCTACTATGTAAGAACGAGCCTATGATTGAATCTGGAAATAAAGCAAAATAACTGAGAAAAATGAGAAATAGTCCTCAGATGCCATGTCTGTAATTTATAGCAAAACATCTAGCGTTAATTCGATCTCAAACAGATTCATTAAAAGAAGTTATTACTCCACCACGTGCGTGACGTCATAAACCAACATGGTTGAACGACCACTTTGCGAGAATACGGTTTCGGGAAACAGTCGTGACTAGCTTGATTTCTTCAACGATGCGTCTTACTATGGTAGTTAAGCAGCGAGTTACGTTGTTGTTCGGGAAACGCACCCCTGGTTGGTAGTACACAATTTCTAGGAGTGTGGGTGAACCAGTCCACTATAAAAAGTTATTGAGTTTGAGGAAGAACTATTCACTGGATTTTGCCAGTTTACCAGGTTAGTGTTTGAAAAGAGTTTTGTTTGAGGCACTTAGGCTTCTTTTAGACTGCCAGCAAAAACCTGATTTTTTTGCATATCTAGATTTTATCCATGGGTTTTTGAAAGTCTGCACAGCAAAACAACAACAAAATCTGATTCAAACCACATTTGGAGGTCGTTTGAAATGCGATTCAAATCAGATTTTTGCAGATATAGCTCTGGCTGCTCAAATTGGATTTCAAACTGGAAGTCTTTTGCGTCAAATTGTGACAGAAATGCAAGGATATTCATACAGTGTTCAAATGGTATGTCAAAAGATTCCGGCATATTTCTTTGTCACAGAGGAGTTCTGCACTGCGATTTGACAGGGCACTTATTTGGAGAGTGAGATGATGCACCTCCATTTTTCCTGCATCTGTTTTGAAAGCCTCGTCACATACATGGGTACACCTTTGTCATTACCAAAGCAACACATGCAGATAGGTTGGTTATGTCTGGACACTCACATCATATTTGAACACTTGCAATTAAAAGTGCGGAGAGTCTGCCTGAAAAGATTTGAGAAAAAATCCGGTCTGAACACAGCCTTAGTAGCAAGTAACTACATATCCATGTGCAGGCATAAGTTATGTCTGTGCAACAATGCACTACCGTTCAAAAAATTGGGATTAGTAAGAATTTTTAATGTTTTTGGTAGTATCTTATGCTCACACAGACTGCATTTATTTGATACAGTAAAAATGGTAATATTGTAAAATTATTACAATTGAAAATATCTGTTTTCTATAATAAAATATTTGAACATTTAATTTATTCCTGTGACGCAAAGCTGAATTTTCAGCATTATTACTCCAGTCTTCAGTGTCACATGATCCTTCAGAAATCATTCTAATATGCTGATTTATTGCTCAAGAAACATTTCTTATTATTATCAGTATTGAAAATAGTTGTGCTGCTTATTATTTTTGTGGAAACAGAGATACATTGTTGAGGATTCTTTGATGAATATAAAAGTCAGAATATTTATTTGAAATATAACTGTTTTCTACCAATGTAAAAGTCATTACCGTCACTTTGGTTCAGCATCCTTGCTGAATTAAAGTATTAATTTCTTTAAAAAAATAATAAAATAATAATGATTGAATGGTAGTGTATATATTATCTTCAGACAGACAAAGATTGTGATCAACATTTCCACAAATTATTTTAAGGTTTCTGTATATATTCGATTGCAAACCGACATTGCAGTTTAATTATTTGAATGAGATCATGACCAATTACTGCGCACTCTCAGAAAAAAATTCTACAAAATCTGTCACTGGAATGGTATCCTTTCAAAAGGTTCTAATATGTACACTATTGGTACCAATATGTACCTTTGAGATACTAATAGGTACAAAGATGTCCCATTTGAAAGGGTACCACCCAGTGACAGCTTTTGTACCTTTTTTGGCATCAACGTCTAACGTCTTGTATAAAAATAAAACGAATTATAATTGGTTGCTTTAAATGTCAGTCAGGTGGTCTTTTCCTGTCTAAGGGATAAGCGATGTTGTTTGTCAAAAATTTGGCTATGTGAGACTAAACTAGCAGTTACTCATCATCAAAAGAGTGATCCAGCGATCCTTGTGCGTAGCGTGAAATCACAGAGGCTTAACTGAGTCATGCCCAGAGTTACGGTTAAAAAACAAAAGCTTCAAAGCCCACTACTCACTGTTTCGCATGCTTTAGGACCAGTCTCCGAGCTGTAGCCATCTAACTAATGAATGGTGTCGTTTTTACCAAGGAGGGCCACGGCAAGCACATTCACTGACTTCCATCGCCCATTCATCATTATACCCTGCCACTGGCTTTGATCTAGAGGTAATAAATACCTTCTTTATGGCTTATTCATTGTAGCGAGGCCTCAAGTCCAGGGCAATTTGTGGGTCAGTGGCTGGGTCAGTCAGAATTAGGTGGGCGCAATAGAGAGAAAGTGTCCGATGTTGCATGTCAGTTGTTTTGTCTGTGCTTAAAGACCCGTAACAACCTAAATCTCACATGCCAATAGGCAAACATGTAAACCAGACTTGTCTACATAAAAAAAGGCTTTTCTTGACCTTACAAAGTGGTGTCAAGGGATGCTTAACACAATCAATATTCTGGTAAAAAAAAAAATACGATGTGATCAATAATTGCATTTCTCAGAAGACTCTGGCCACAAGCGACACAATGTCTTCTTCTTTTGCAAATGCACATATAGATTTAGCATTAATTCTGCATAACTAAGTTTCACAAGCTAATATGAAGCAAAAACTCCACTTTTAGTTTGCTGGACTGAATTTGACCAGGGAATTTCGCTCTGTCTGACTCGTCAAGCTGTCAAAAGTCTTCGTAATAAAGAGATGAATGCAGCTGGCTGTTAATTTCCTTTGTGGATCCTTGTATCCTAATATAATAAAGGAATCAAAAGGATATGCCTCAAATGCAAAGAAATTGAGTTCTATTATACATTTCTGAAGAGATATATTGGGGAATGAGCACTTGTTTTCAATAATGTGGTACTGAGCCTCTGCGCTTCAGTGGAGTCGTATATCACCTAGAAAATACTCTCAGTCAATAATTCATAATTTCTTTGTGAATCAGTCTCAATCCGTTTTATGAATATGAATGTCCCTGGAAATATTCTGTCTGTAATTGTGCTTTGAATGGTGGGGATGCTGTTGCTTTTTCCCTGACAGCTTCATCTGTTCCACTGTTGTTTTTCCTAAGTGGAGAAACAGATACAGTCCTTACAGAAAGACACTCAGAACCCCACAAACAGGGCAGGAAAAACTCATAACATGTAACCCGTTCATCTCCAAAGTCATTTATGAAGACTTAAAAACATACATCACATATTATCACATTGTCAACCATTTAAAGTCCATCAGGGCCCTCTAGGCCCTCAGAGAATGCCGAAATCTATCAGTCATCCATCTATCCATCCATCCATCCATCCATGATTATTTGACCCTCAGAGGCACTCGAATGTGCCTGGTTCCCTGCAAACATGATTTATCTGTGCACTTTCTGAAACAATTAAATTCTCCAAGCTGGTCTTTTCCAAACTACTTATTTACAATCGGAGATTCCAGTTCTCATTCTCTCTGATCGTGATGCAAAAAGTGAAAATTCATAACTTTTTTCGTGTTTGAGATGCTCTCTCGGATACTATCAGGGTTCGGTCTATAATTAGATATCAAGGGAAATGCTTGCCAAACTTGGCTGTTTTTGATTCTCCTCCACCAGGAAGTGAGTGATTTTTGATCAGCGGTTATTAATGGGCGCTCAGCCATCGTTCTCCATCTCTAGCCCTCATCTTCTTCTTCTCATTATGATTCAATAAAGCATAGCAAACAAAGCCTGAGATTCTCTTCGTGATACCTAAACCTATTATCTCAGCATCTCTGCCGTGACAAATTGGTTCAGCTGAAAAAAGAGGGGAAAATATTTCAGAAAGTACTCAGATGAAGTGCATCTGGTCAATAAAGCTTTAGCAAACTTCGGTTGAAAATGATTGTTTTATTCAGCGGTTATTTAATCCGCAGAGATCAAGCAAATCACCATCAGTCCCATTTGATTAACTTGAATGGCAAAATCAGAGACTATTGAAAGGCACACTAGTCTTTTCTTTTCCTTTTATGCTAAATGGATGGCACGCTTCTGCGGAACACTGGCACTGATCTGAAAAAGCCCTAATATAGTCCATCCTGAAAGAACCACTTAAATCTCATACATGAAGGCCCAAGCCGCTTTCACACAAGTCTTGCCGTGTTTGAATCCAGTTCACAAAATGAATGTGATTACCTGCCCTTTCACAGATTTCAGAAGGCCAATTAGGCTATTAGGTCAAGTTACGGTTCACGCCTGAGAGCAACTAATCCGCTACAGGGCACACATGCACATCAGAAAAGAGAAGAGCGAACCTGATAATCCAGAAAACAATTGCATGATTTATATAAGTGCAGCAGGAAGATAAACAGACCTATTTGTTTGCTCCGCTGCAGGTGCATGAGTGTGTGCGACAAGGGATTTGCATCATTGTGGTCGATGTTTCTCGCAAAAACACCAGGTGGATCAGAGAGAGATGGATAGAAACAAAATGTAGAGAGAAGTGTTTAGAGTTGGTAAATATCTCAAATTGTTCATTACATATTCACAATGATTTTACTGGAAAAAGCAAACTACGTTTTTTTGGGTTTTTTTTACAAGCAAAATGATTTTGAAATGATTTCAGGGTCTTAATGTGGGTATGAACAATATATACACTCTAAAAAATGCTGGGTTGTTTTAAATGTTGGGTCAAATATGGACTAACCCAGCGTTGGGTTAAAAAATGCAATTTAAAAATGGACAAATTGCATTGGTTACATTAAAAATGTAACCCAATGGCTGGGTTTGTCCATTTTTAAATGGCATTTTTAACCCAACGTTGGGTTAGTCCATATTTGACCCATCATTGGGTTAAAACAACCCAGCATTTTTTAGAGTGTATATATATATAATAAAACAAGATTGTGCACAATTAAGAAGATAAAGAAATAAATAGACTTATCGACCTCCAGAATAAAGGAGAAAACACTTAACGTCTTTTGTTTTTTTTAGTTTACTGTCCAATTGGTGCAAATTTACTACTCAAAAATATAGATGACAACATAAAATGATGTCATGTTAATTATTTAGCATATTGGTGCCAATGCATTAGGGTAATATTGAATGTCTGATTGTGAAGGCCATTTTATTTTTCCTACAGGTAGTTTTTGCTACTGCCCTGAAGCAAAATTATTTGAGGAAAAATAATCTCTGTTGCTTAAAAGCAATTAAATATCCACATCCACTTGCTGCTCTTCAGATTTATATGTAGGGCCCTATAATTTCCGCGATCACGGAATCGCGGAATTGGCAAATTAACACGGAATCTAGTGTT
This sequence comes from Squalius cephalus, assembly GCF_949319135.1. Classification (NCBI taxonomy): domain Eukaryota; kingdom Metazoa; phylum Chordata; class Actinopteri; order Cypriniformes; family Leuciscidae; genus Squalius; species Squalius cephalus. The sequence continues at coordinate 44,209,203 of NC_137126.1, read as the reverse complement.
AAAGCGGAATTTCGCGGAATTTTACATATTTGGAATGAAATTTCTGTTTTTGTGTGGGAGAAGAACGTATGTCTGGGGAAAATGCAGACCGGGGAAAGCAAATCTAGGCGCCACAACCCCCCCTCCCCCTTCAAAACATTGAAAGCATGGCGAAGCGACTCTCCACGGCTCTGCTTTGGTCGGCGAAAAAGTTTAGAAACTCGACGCTAAGCCCACAGTAGTAGTCCTACAACTTGAATACTTGTTTAAGTAACTTTTGATCAAATGTTTTTGGCTGTTACATGATGACAAAGTCAACTTTAATTTCATAACTCAGAGAGTAGGCTACTTGCTGTATGTTGCCTTGTTTTTGATGCACTACTGTTTTTGATGGGCTACTGTATGGAAAAGATGATTCTTATAAGTACTTTATGTATAACTCTGAAATTATTATTTTTTTTGGTCCTATTTTTTTTACTTGAAAGAAAAAGCTAATGGAGCACTTAAACTAATATAATTTATTTTACTGACAGTTTAAAGCTCATAACCATTAATATTTTGCTGTTACTTGAGTGCAGTGTTATGTTGCATCATGCAGTATTTGTCCTGAAAAGTACTGAGTAAATGTGATGTTTGTAACCTCAATAAATGTAAGTTCATTCCTATTTTATTTGTGTACATTTTAATCATTAACATTAAAAGCACACTCTTTTTACGACTAAAATAACAGTAAAGCGTAAAAAACAACAACTGAATTCCCAAAAATTAAAATGGAAAAAACGGAATTTGGGAAAAAAATAAAACGGAATTTGGGAAAAAATAAAACGGATTTTATAGGCCCTAGTAGTCTACGGAGGAAATGTCTGAGCAGACTCCACTGCCTGGGAAGACTCGGGTCATTTAATGTGTGCAGCAGCCTGTTAGAGATGTTATATCGGTTTGTGAGAGCCAGAGTACTTTAGTGCAGAGGGAGCAACACTAGTTCAGTTTGAGAATCCATACAAAGTGATGAAGAAGGCCGGCTGTGTTATCAGACCTCACCTGGGCTCTCCGGAAGCACTGGCACAGAAGATGATGCTGGGGAAATTCAGTCCATCCTGGAAAATGCAACACTCCGTCCTGGAGGACCTTTAGCCACTGGCTTGTTCGACAACAGTGTTATAAAAAAGAAAAAGCACTACTGGGGAACTTTTCTGCCTCTTGCCATCAGACGTTACAACACTTCCTTCTCTCCCAGTTGTGCCCGCCCTCACATTACTTTGAGCTGTCAACCGGGCCTGGAGTAACACTGCACGTGTCTCTTTTATCTCGCTCTGTGATGTCTTGCACAAGGAAGACTGAGCTGTGTGTTTTGCATTTGATGTTTCCGCTATTTTGCTCTGAATTTCCCATCAGGGATCAATAATGCACATCCATTTCTTGCAAACTCTTCACACTTTCACTGAAAAAAAAAACAAAAAAAAGATTTTCGCAAGGGAGGGCGAGATAAGACCATTCTAAGACGCGGCAAAGTCAGGATGAGTGCAGTACGTGCCCGGAAGCTTTATAGGAACGGATAGAGAGCGACACAAGGAAAGTCAGTTAGCAATTAAGGTTCTCTAATTGAAGAATTGAAGAAACCACAGAGCAGTGGTTCTCCATAGGCAGACTCTGTCACATTGATCTTGGCCAAATTGAGATTTCTTTTTGTCCTAAAGGGAATTAATTTTGGTACTGGAAGAATAGTTTAACTACATTTCGCCTGTTAGAGTGGCCTGTAATACTTTACAGCTTCTCATGAGGAAAAGCTCTTGTAGATCAACTGATAACGCAAGATGTTAACAAGACTAAAGTCATGGGTTACTATCATAATACATGGGTTAATATAACATATTAAATATACTTTATTCCTGTAATGCAAAGCTGAATTGCCAGCATCATTCCTCCAGTCTTCAGTGTCATGATCCTTCAGAAATCATTCCAATATGCAGCTGATTTGCCACTCAGTTATTATTTTTGATCAATTATGAATGATGGTTCATATTATTATCAGTGTTAAAAACAGTTTTTGCTGATTAACATTTTTAACTATTTTAAATTGTAATAATATTTCACAATATTACTATTTTACTGTATTTGTCATCAAATAAATGCAGCCTTGGTGAGCAGAAGAGATTTCAGTAACACTTTAGTTTAGGGTCTAATTCTCCCTATGAACTAGTTGCTTATTAGCATGCATATTACTAGTATATTGGCTGTTTATTAGTACTTATAAAGCACATATCAATGCCTTATTCTTCAAGACAATATTCTACATCCCTTAACCCTATAATACCTAAACTTAACAACTACCTTACTAACTATTAATAAGCCGTAATTAGGAGTTTATTGAGGCAAAAGTCGTATTTTAGTAAGTTAATAGTGAAAATTGGACCCTAATCTAAAGTGTGAACGAGATTTCTTACAAAGAAAACATTTTAAAATCTTAATAATTTCAAACTTTTGACCAGTGTATGTTCATTCAAATTCAGCTAATTCATATTCTGATTGCTGTGTGTTGCATTGGACAAAAGCATAAGCAAAGTGAAAAAAATCAAACTTACAGATTTACTTCCGATTTCAAAAAATCGTATTACTTTTGATTCTAATAAGAAAAGTTGGAAAGTATATGTTTATTAAACATTCATTCTGCATTTTTTCTCTCTTTAAACAAACAAATCGAGAAACTGTATGAGCAAGTGTATGAACTATACTTCTACAAGTATATGATATTCTATAATATATTCAATATTCAGATATCCTATTCTAGCTAAAATAGTCACATATCTGACAGAATACATAATGAAGTATGTTTTTGCATTTAGCAGGTGTTTCATTTTATTGGAGTGTGCATTCCCTCAGAATCAAACCTTCCCAGCTTTGGCACTGCTAGCAGCATCAGTTACTGAGATCCTTCATGTTCCTTGAAATACACACTGTGATCTCCAGCCAGGCAATCTGTTCTAAATCATCAAACTCTATCCACCACCAGATCATTACCTTCACCACCACACCGAAGAAAGACCAGTCCACAACATCACGTCCTCGCAACTCAATTAAAAACACTCACAATTAAATCCGGTGGATTTTATCTCACAATGGAAGAGATTCAGCCATTATAATGGCGTCAGTGAAACGCATCAGCCCAAACAGTGAGGAGATAATGGAAAATATCCTGAACCTTCCAGCATCTCTGACTCCTGACGTCTAATGCACTGGGGTGTTTTACTGTAGTAGCTAAAATGTCAACTCTGCACGCTTTAAGTGAAACTGCTGCTCGAATACTTTCGCCTTCTACGAGGATGTTTTCCCCCTTTAAGAATTCTGCTGCTTGATGGATAAACAATTGGTTCTGTGCTCATGCATTCACAACATTTATTATGCAAGGACACTCTCAAGGAATTTCAAATTAATACGGAGCTGTTTTACAGCTTTAACTGGGATTTTTGCATCGAGGAACAACAAATAAACTCTTAGAGCCCTGATAAAAGACTTGACTATGTGTGAACGTGTGTGTGTGTGTGTGTGCCTCTGATAAATGAATGCTGCATTCTCAGTTGCATGTTCTGTGTATGTAATGGTCCCCTTCAGTGTTACAGGATAATAGAGCAGTAATTAGCCAGAGAGAGGCTTTCTCTACATGTTCGCCGCAGTGGTGCACTGTGAATGTGAGCTGTAACGGTGGTTTAGACTGCATTGTATCAATAGGTGGATATAGGACTTTTAAAGGTGGTGTACAGAAAGAGAGGGAGAGATAAAAGCCAAGTGTTGTATAAAGGAGTGGAACATCAATATTCAGTGGGCTCCGGAGAATCCTCTTTTGAGAATTTCTCTTCTGGACCTGAGCACACACGTAACATAAACACACACACACACACACACACACACACACGCGCGCACACACACACACACACACACACACACACACACACACACACACCTACTCGTCCTCCCTCTCTCTCTCTCTCTCTCTCTCTCTCTCTCTCTCTCTCTCGCTCTCATTTCAGTACTGTTTACATAATCTTTGTATCTCTCAACTACAACAGAAAAGTAGGTTGCACTTTATTTTACAGTGTGCGCACTTTTGTGTACTTACAGAGTACTGGTTAATATAAGGTGACACGGCTTAAGGCTAGGTTTAGGGGTAGGTTCAGGTTTAGTACCTAGTTATTACCCAGTTATTGTAATAACTATAATAAGTACATAGTGCGTACATGGGGAACAGGACTGTAAAATAAAGTGCTACCAAAAAATATTTCTATGGTTTTCTGTGCATTTACCGTGATAATATCTTGGTATTATATGAAGTGTCTTGGAATAAGAAAGTTATTTTGACAGTTACCATAGTAAAATCATGATTTTATTCAAAGTACCTTAAAACTATGTTATTTTGAACATTTACTATGTATTAGCACAGTATTATTTGATGTACCTTGAAGAATCATGTTTTTTGGACATTTACCACGATAAATAATAAAGTTCCGGAATAAGAAGGCTATTTTGAATAATTAATCATTTTGAACATTTACTACGGTAAAACCACAATATCATTTGAAATACCTTAAATAATCATGTTTTTTATTATTATTTGCACATTTACTGATAATACTATGGTTTTATTTAAAGTTCCCGTGAATAAGAAGGCTAGCTTGACAGTTACCACAATAAAAAAGCATGATATTTGAAGTACCTTAAAAACAATGTTATTTTGAACATGCATTATAGTAAAAGCACAGTATTATTTGAAATACCTTGAATAACCATGTTTTTGGATATTTACCATAATAACACCATGGTGTAATTTGAAGTATCTTGAATTAGAAGGATAGCTAGACAGTTGCCATGGTAAAATCATAGTATTGAAAGTACCTTAAAAATAATATTATTTAGAATACTTATTATATTAACACCACAATTTTATTTGAACTACATTGAAGAATTTTAATACCAGGGTATTATTTGAAGTATGTTGGAGTAAGAAGACTATTTTGACAGGTAACGTGGTAAAATCATGATATTATTTGCATTACCTTAAAAACAATGTTATTTCAAACACTTACTATAGTAATACCACAGTATTATTTTAAATACCTAAAACAATTACTAAGGCGGGGAACAATGTTTTTTTGGACATTTACTACGTAATACCATGGTCTTTCAATATACTTCAAATAATACCATTTTTTTATGACATTTGCCATGATAATACAATGGTATTTATATACTTCTATACTATAATTGTCAGTGTGAACTCCATTATATCAAAGAACAATTGTATAGCTATCTGATACATCACTTTACCATGGTACTGCCACTGTATTTTTAAGGTATTTTGAGTAATAATAATTAAGTGCTCTGCTCTATAGTCAATCAAGGACATGTGTTTAATTATTTAATTAGAAATAGAAATCCATAGATGTTTACAAGTGCACTATGTACATGTACATGCATGCAAAGTCAAAGAGAGAACAATTCAAAGGTCAAAAAAAGTCTAATACAACAGTCTTACTTAAAAGAAAAGCTGCTATAAAATATGAATGCGTGTTTGAAAATGCAAGCCGTCTCTGAGTGCTGCTGGTATTTGGGTTATGTTGTGGCTGTTACACAACCGTGTGCGCATAGACTTCACTAAAATAGAATATTATTCTCAGGTCTACACTGAAAGTTAGCAACACAGAAAAAGTAGACTGCTCTTATTATAATCAATACAGTTGTCTACTTAGAATCACTTAGTATCAAGTAAAATATATCCACTAGTAAAAAGGTATGCTGCATCCATATGCAAAATATTCTACCGAGAAATTCTGGTCATACACACTCTACAAACAGTTCTGCTCGCGCACATCTATTTAACAAGCTCCAAGTAGAACCTCAAGCAAAGCTCTTTCTTTCAAAATGTTTTGATATCAAACTTTGCCAAATCCAGTAAGGCAGGTTTCAGATGTACTAAAAAATGGACAATTTCAGCTTGTGCTTGCCAATTTTTGGGGGGCAATAGAGCGCAACAGTGATGGCCCACTTTTCCAGCGTCCTTGATATCTCCTCAAAGTATTTCCCCATTTTTCAAAAATATATTGAAAAAATTACTTCTAAGTCCTGAGCCAAACCAACCAGTTCTGAGATGAATCACAACATTTTCTATCTGATTTGAAGCAAAAAAAGATATATGAAAAATGACAAATGTTCAAGGCTATGTACTCAATGTCTTTCAGAGGAAATGAAATCATGCTATTCACAATGATTCATGCAAACAGCCCATAAAGAATTGTGAATGGAATATTAAAGTCCCCCTGTGATAAAAACAAAAACAAAAAAATGTCTAAAAATGTGTTTTTAATATGCTTTAAGACAAACCATGTGCAAATTCATAAGTCAACACCATTGCAGTCTCAAAAATGCGGTTTGAAATCGCTGGTGTTTCTGATGTCACAAACCTTGTATGGTGTGAGTGAGTGGAGGCGGGGATAATTTGCATATTCATAGATCCGCGTATACTAAATGAGGCAAGGGTGTGAGTTACATTCAAGCTATTTTAAAGCATTAAGACATTTTTTTCAAGGAAAAAACTTTTAAATATTTAATTTTGGTGATCAAAGATGAGTTTTAAGGGATGACATTATCTTTGATCACATGAATAAATGATATTTGAAAATGTATTAAAATAGAAAACAGTTATTTTAAATGGTAATATTATTTCATTTTTACTGTATTTTTTTCAAATAAATGCAGCCTTAGTAAGCATAAGAGACTTCTTTCAAAAGCATAAAATATTTATTACTGATATCTCTATGGGAAAAAAACGAATAGGGTTTTTTTACTTTCCAGAAATTAGCTGATGCACTCTATATATATATATGACATGAAATGTAGGCGTCCCATCTGAGGATGAGTTTTGTCAAGTAATTTCTTCTTAAAGAGATTTGTGGAGGTAATTTGTCATTACCTCCCTCAAGTTGATCCAAACCAGTATACGTTTCTTTCTTCTGCTGAACACAAAAGAAGATATGTAAAAAAATGTTGACTGCAGCCATTTACTTATCGCTGTCAAAATACAATGCCTGTCAACTGTCTGGTTACCAAAATTATTATTATTATTTTTATATCTTATTTTGTGTTCAACAGAAGAAAGAAACTCATACATGTTTGTAACAACATGAGGGTGAGTAAATGATGACAGGATGTTCATTGTCGGGTGAACTATCCCTTTAAGGCATTATACTTTATTCTTTCATAGTAGGCAGAGTTAAGAACTGAGTCACTCCTGCAATCTGAACTCTTGACGATCATAATCTCCGCCCGATCCCGCTAATGCCGAATCCCACATCCCACCTGCTGCTTCCTTTGACTGTGGCTCGGGTCGTAATAAAGCAGAGCTCATTATGAGCACGCTTGCTTCCTGTGCACCATAGGCTGACTGTTTCCTCCTCGCCCTGTTTTCCTCCTCTCTCTCTTTGTATATTTTTAGTCTTGTTTCAATATCACAGTGTTTTAATTTCAGCTGGCATCCTTGAAATTAGAGGAGAGATAAAAGAGACCCGGCGCTATGTTAATATCTCTTTGAAGATGAGTCGAGTTGGCCGTAGAATCCCTGGCTTTTCTCCTCCGGAATACCGAATGAGTCGATCCTGCTTCGTCAGCTCCGTCAAGACGCGAACATGATCCATCCATCCATCCATCCATCATGTGGCTATTCTCCTCCTTTATTTATTTACCCTTGTGCTGAATTACCTCGACTTTTTCTACAAAGGCGCCTCTCTTTCTGCCTGCCTGCTTCGATTCGTCGATCTTCCCTGTCCTTGCGTGTCACTCGGGTCGGTGTGCGATGTGATGGTTTACCGTCTTAAGCCCCATTACTTCTTAATGGCCATGAGATATTTGAAAATAAACCCTGGAGGCAGATCTCTGCACTTCTCTGGTAAATAGGCCAACACATACTGGACTTTAACAAGACATGCATGAATATTCACACTGCTACGGTCTTTGATCAGATTCCTGACATCCCGTTCTCCTCCACCCTTTCTTTCTATCAATTTCTTTCTCCATCTCAAACACACAATCGCTCATTTCTTCTCTCTCTCTCTCTCTTCTTCTGACACTCTTGATATATTCCAAAATTTGCGAGCTGCGTCACTGTCTGCATCCTAACTGAAATGGAACCTCGTAAGTGACTGATTTGGAACGCTCTCGACAGCGACTCAGCATGGCACATATATACTCCTCACACGATGCCCACAGGACACTCCACTCAAAATTGATGTTGGCATGTTACTAAACTAGCAATGTGATTGTCTACTAAGCATAGTAAAGTAACATTTTTGTTTAAAATACATCAGGGATTCCCAAACTTTTTTGTCAGCCAATCCACTTTATGATTCTAAGTTAAAGGGATAGTTCACCTAAAAATGAAACTTCTGTGATCATTTACTCACCCTCTTCCAAACCTGTATGAGTTTATTTCTTCTGTTGAACACAAAAGAAGATATTTTGAAGAATGTTGGTAACCAAACTTTTGACAGTAGCCATTGACTTCCATTGTATTTTTTTCCTGCTATATGGAAATCAATGGCTACTGTCAAAAGTCTGGTTACCAACGTTCTTCAAAATATCTTCTTTTGTGTTCAGCAGAAGAAAGAAACTTATACAGGTTTGGAACAACTTGATGACAACATGATCATTTTTGGGTGAACTATCCCTTTAATATGTCATCAATTTAACAACACATTCACGTGTTTATAGTTTTTTATGTCGGTTAGGTCATATGGTAGGCTATTTGACATACAGGTGAAAAAAAAAAAAAAAAAAAAAAAAAAAAAAAAAAAAATATATATATATATATATATATATATATATATATATATATATATATATATATATATATATATATATATATATATATTAACAAATAAAATCTTTATTAAATATTAATTTATATGTATAAAACTTTAAAGTGTTATTATTTTTAAATTAATTATTATTTTTCATCAACTTGCTGAAATCCTGCTCTACATAAAGTATACATGCAATAATGTCATAGGGGGTGTTTACACTTCAACATTTTCAACTAAAAACGAAAAACATTTTATGCATTTTGGCCATTGATTTACACGACAACAGCACTTTGGGGGCCTAAAAAAACAAACTTTTGAAAAAGGGTTTCAAAGTGCAAGTTTTTGAAAGCAATAATGCTATCTTCTGTGTAAACTACAAAAATGCAAATTTGTGAAAAGGGTGACACATGCGAATTACATGTTCAGTCTACAGGCGCATATGACGTCGCCAATTACTGGCCTGGCACGCATAATACAGCGTTATTAGTCGGTTTCGTGAAATCGTGTAAACGGGACTTTTCGACAACAATGTTGTCATCTGTACGCAAATGAAAAATGTTTACTTTTTAGTGCATCGTTGTCGTGTAAATGTAAGAATTTGTTGCGTGCCAAATTCAATTCAATTCCCGATTCTGATTTCAATGTGAATATGTGAATTGAAGTATCAAACCGGATGCTCAACTAGAAAAGTAAATTTGGTCAAGATAGATAGATAGATTGATGTTTGAAATTACACCTACAGAATGTATTTATTTCTTTGTTTTTATCATCATATTATATACATTAACGTCTGCGGAACGGGGTGGAAGAACACTTAATTTCCCAGAATGCATTACCTGTGTTACATTTATTTGAATTGCAATTCATCTAGCCATTCCAATTCAAATTCTAATTCAACTTTCTGTGGTTGTAACAAATTCACTCTCATTTAAGGCGAGACACAGCAGGCAAAAACATAGTTTTTTTTTTAAACTGGTCAATTTTGAGATTTTTGGATATTTGTCTTCAATGACATGTCTTCTTTCAGACTTGTGGTGAAAAAAAGTCTGAAATACACATTTAGGTCTTTATTTTACTACATTTTGTCTGTTTGCATCTGTAGATTTCTCATAAATTCAACAAAAGTTGGCGTTCTTAATCAACACGCTCTGCACACTGTCATCACATGCACCGCTAGAAAGCTCTCTCTCTCCTGTACAATGCTGTCGGATCCAAATATGGTCATTTCCTTTTTATCAGCAACCAATCGTGAAAGTAAAAGGGCTGAATGCGCAATCTCATTGGCTGATGATAAATCTTTAAAGCCCGTTTTCTCAAAATGACTTTTCTCTCATACTCCAAGTACGAAATCTCCTTATGAAGACATTTACAGAGGGATTTGTAAATATATTATTCCTAGCCTGATTTATATAACATTTTATTCCAAAAAAACATGGCGAAAATCATTTTTTTAAGGCTATTGACAGTATATTCTGATTTACAGGATAACAAAAGTATATCCATAAATCCCTCTGTATTTTTTTTCCCATCTAATATGTGAACACAATGAAAAAATAATTTTTAACCTGGCTTTATCCAATACTCAGATTTTGTTTTTTAAAATATATGCAAATTAGTGCATATTTAATTAGATATTGCCTAATTTGCATATTTAAACATTAAATTACAGAAAACTTGTAATACATTTTTTTCTCATCTTAATGTAGGTAATCAACTGGGAAAGTTTCATGGTGATATCTGCTAGTTAAAAATTTTAAAATGTTTAATTCTGAACTAGGTATCTACTATTGGAAACAGCCTTCATGTCAGAAGTAGGCCTAAAAATGCTGTCTAGATAGGCAGTTCTCAACAGTTTAGAAAAGAGCTTCAGTCTGCGTTTACTAATCTTGTCTGATCAGATCCGCTTGTTTATCGCTGTGCCTCTGTATCACTCTGTCCTGATGAACAGTCTGACACAAGGAGATCAGCGTGAGATGAGAAACCCCAGAAGAAAACCTCAACGTGTCGGAGCACGGTGTACAGCTCTTTACATTTAACATGACAAAAGCAAGGGCTGCATCAATAATTGACAGACTATTTCAGAGACAAGATATGAATTCAGCCGTCCCTGTGGATCACACATTCAGCTTGACTTATCTTGAGAGTGTCTATAATTAGCGCCAGTTAAGCATTTTAGACTGGGTGGTATGACCTCAATCACACTACGAGTGACTTTATATCATGGCATATATCATAATGATTTATGTGTGCAGGTAATTTAATAAAGAAAAAATTATTAAATATACCTTTAGCAACGTATATGTTTTTTGTGTGTGTGTTTTTTTTAGATAACTTAGAGGTACTCAGAAAGAAATTACTCTTGTCTTATTTTATATTTTTTTACTGTTAATTTAGAATTTGATGGACATAAATATTTCTAGTATTGTATGGTCTTTGCAGATACAGTTACATTGACTTCATATAAATCAGGATAAATAGCAAAACCATTTGAAATGACTTTTACTGGTGTAACTCAAATTAAATTTTATGAGTTTTGAGAGATATTTTTTAAAAGGCCCATTGAACTGAATGCTACTGTGGCTAGCACCCATTTTACCCGTTTTTTATTAGATAATAAATATTCATGATTTTAGATTTTTTCATAAATATAATTTATTTTTTGACTTTTTGTTGGTTAAAAACAAGCAATATACAGACGTCTGTAGCAAAGTTTAAATAATGTATTTTCAAATGAGTTTTTCCAATTAAAGTTAATATTTAATTATAGCAGTGTGATGTTTAATTGACAGGTTTTGTGTTTTTTTGCTTGCTGTGTCTGATATCTCCCAGCAAAAAGGTTTAAGCAGATTGAATTTGTGCAGCACAGCATAGCGGCATCCCACTGGATTTTTATAATACTGAGAGACACAAACACATGAGGCCAGTGAACACCTGGCTCACCTCATCCAGGTGAACATACACCCGCAGTCTCTCTCACACACACACACACACACACACACACACACACACACACACACACACACACACACACACACACACACACACACACACACACACACACACACACACACACACACACACACACACACACCTCCCTCTCCCTGGAGACCTTGCTACAGAGAAAGAGGGAGAGAGAGAGATACATGTGAGTAGAAAATTAGATGAGAAATATTGTATATGCAAACAAGAACACCTACGACTGTGAAGCTCAGATGTTTTTAGCAATCACACATTTCCTTTTTTTCCAGGCTCCCTTATTCTCTGCAGTTTATTTTTTTCGGTTGTTCATCCTCATATGAGCTGTGTAAAAAAAATCAATAACACCTTTTTTCTTTATGGTGACCATTTTCTCTAGCACTGTATAACATAGATAGATAGATAGATAGATAGATAGATAGATAGATAGATAGATAGATAGATATAGATAGATAGAGCATGGATGGATGGATGGATGGATGGATGGATGGACCAACATTTTCACCAAATTCATCAGAAAATCTCATTATTATCAAACCATTGCCTTCTATTTAAGTCGTTATCAATTAGCAGCAGATCAGGCCTTCCTTCATGACTAATTAAAGCAATTAGAGAAAGCTTGAACTAATGCATTTTATACAGATAGCAGCACCAAAGCGACTCCTTTCGCTCACAGGTCAAGAGCAGAGTAATTAACTGACGATTACACCCTCAGCCTAGTGTGCTTCAGAGGAAATGAGGGGGGAGAGTGCGAGTGTGAGTGTGAGTGTGAGTGTGTGTGTGTGTGTGTGTGTGTGTGTGTGTGTGTGTGTGTGTGTGTGTGTGTGTGTGTGTGTTCATGTGGTGTTTGTGTTTTCATGTGTACTCGTGCATTCAGTGTGTGTGTGATTCTATCTTGACCTCTGAAGCGAGACATTGTGCTTTTGTAACTTTCCTTGATATCGTGGAAACATAATTTATGGCAAATAATTTCTTACTTTCTGTAAAAACAAAATCTGTTGTTTTTTACTAAATAAAACTGGCAGCTGTGGTTGCCAGAATAATTCTGTAAAAACTACAGTAAAAATGTAAACATATTTACAGAACAACCTGAACATTTTACAATTTAAAACTGTAATTTACAAAACAAAAATATGTTTAAACCAGTAAATCCAACAGCCCTTTTCTGCTGAATTAGCAAGGCCATGTTGCTACCTAAATCGGTTTTGAACATATACTGATATCCGCCATAAAAATCGCTAGTGGTAAATTGGAAAAAACACATGATGAAACAAAGTTCATCACTAGTAGCTTTTCCACACGATGGGCTAAATACTAGTACAACAGAATGTGAGGAACAGATTATGCAATTTATAAAATCTGGATCATGAATATTGATTATGTAACATTTACCAGGAAAAGGGTAAAAATGTGCAACCTTTATAATGATGGGGGGATGGAATTAGAAAATTGGTATTTCACTCTAAGAAGAAAAGCTTCTATATAGAACCTTAAATGGTTCTGTCAGGTGAACCTTTTAGGGCTTCCCATCATGGGATCATTTTACGGATTTAGTTTTAATTAATTCATTTTGTTTCGATTAATTTTTATTGCATCTCATAAACATTTAACACTAGAAAAAAATAAACATGAAAGTATTAAGACATTTATCTGTATATAGAAACTTTTTTGGCATAAAGGGTTCTTCAAAATTTAGTTAAGAACCCATAGGGTTCTATTTAGAACCTTATTTAACCTTTTTTTTCTAAGAGCGTATAGACTTCAAAAACAATTATCCAGTTCTGAACATATCAAGCGTAAATGCCGTTCAAGACGCATTCAAATCACATGGCAATCTGGCCAGTGTTGCCAAGAATAATATCTAATCAGATAGAAATGTAATTGATCAAGATGCATGAAGTGACTAAAGAGTAAACATCCCAGAATTGACAAGAGCTGGTTTTTAAAACTCAAATATCTTGCCTGAGCACCACAGTTCAATGTCACATCAAATGCCCTAGACTACTTATACTATTAATACTATACCTTGCTTAAACATTCCTGTACATTCACACAATCTGAGACTTAAAATCATTATGTACGGTAAAGGTTTATACTTCCAAGATGTAGCAGGTATCACAAACAGGTGCAACAATACAACAACAACAATGGAAAGTGGTACTTTATCTGTTGGGCCAGACTGAAGCTGTTAAATTCCAGGGGGACTTTAACAGCTTTATTCAATAATTGTATAATCTTAAAACTCATCTTTGATCACCAAAATTACATATTTAGATGGTTTTTTTTACTGTGGAAAAAAAAAGTCTTCATGCCTTAAAATAGCTTGAATGTAACTCTACACCCTTGCCTCATTTAATATCCGTTGTTCTATGAATATGCAAATTAGCCCCGCCTCCACTCACTCACACTAGCTCAGAGATCCACTCGTTGACGATCATATGTTGACATAATTGGTTGCAAGGTAGTTTGTGACGTAAGAAACGATTTCAAACAGCGTTTTTGAGACTTTACGTTTTTGGTTCACTGCAGTTTTAAGGAGAAAATACTTATGAATTTGTACATGGTTTGTCTTAAAGCACATTAAAAACACCACATAGACATTTAAACAACATTAAAAGCTTGATTTTCTTCACAGCTGCCTGAGGAACGATGCTGGCTATTTAAAAAATAAATAAATATGTAAAATCCATCCACAAAGCTGTTTAGACATGATAAGAATGAAATGGATTCTTTCTATAATAATTCTACTTTGAATGACAATGGAAGATTGTTCAAATGCAGAAAATGAGCTGCTGACAGTGGACGTTTCTCGTTCTCTGATGTTGATTATTGAAATAATTGTTTCTTGGAGACTTGAACAGACAATTAAACAGAAAGTGAAACGCCGACATACCTCTCTTTTGTCAGTACATTTAGAAGAATGGATGACCTTCGAGCTTAAAAACACACTCTGAGTTAAAAAACAAACTAACAAAAACATATTCTAAAGCTCACATGACTGGACCAGCTTCCTTTTGTGACGTGTGGACAAACAATGTCATTCACTGTTTAATGAAAATCCATAAAACTGTACCAATGGCAAGTTTTAAGAGACAGATCTATAACCTGTCCTGCCACCACGTCCTCGACTGCCCTCGTGAGACGCAAGCGATTGGCGATAACATTATCATGGACATTCCACCAGGGAGAGTATGGTCACATTTAATTTGTCATGTTATGGTATACATACAATAATAGTCTGCACAAACCACACCAAGACCTGTCAATTACTGTCTGGGATACGGTCACACACACACGCACACACACATTTTTTTTATTTTTTAGTACTTAAATATATATATATATATATATATATATATATATTCTGCAAGAGGTAATGGCTTGTATCTTGTATCTGTATCTTGTTCAGATACATGGCATCATGGATTCGATCAAACACCAACAGATAAAAAATCAAAACCTGACAGCCTGTGCTAGAAATCTTATAACGGGCCATGTTTGGATCTTCCAACAAAGAGAAAGTGATCCAAAAACAAACATCAAAATCCAAACAAAAATGGGTCACTGAGCACAAAACAAGCACCTGCAATGGCCATCCCAGTCCCTGACCTGAACCCTATAGAAAATGAGGAAACTGAAACTGAAGAGAAGAAGCGCTAACATGGATCCGGGAATCTGAAGGATCTGGAGAGATTCTGTATGGAGGAATGGTCTCTGTTCTCCAAACTCATCCGGCATTATAGGAGAAGACTCAGAGCTGTTGTCTTGGAAAAAGAAGGTTGCAAAAAGTATTTAATAAAAGAGGGCAAATAATTGTTCCCCAACGTGTTTTGGAGAAAAACATTTATTTCATAATGTGATTATTTTTTACAACCATCTTCTGTCATATTTACCAAGGGGGCAAATAATTCTGACCAGCACTGTATATTAGTGCTGTCAATCAATAAAAATAAAAAATAAAAAACCGAATTAACCACATATTTTTAATTAATGGTGATCACATTCATTGAAATGATGAAACATTCAACATAACATCAGGAACATGTAATAAGAAAGTCAATGTGGTCAATTTTGATTTCTTGTTGACTTTAACATCCGTACCCTTATCGACTGCTTCTGCTGCCCCTACATCGCTCCCTTTCACCCCGCTTGCAGTGGATTTGAAAGCCAAGCACTGGATTTATCGAGCTGTTTTTGACCCCATTAGAGGTTTGAGAAGAGCTGAGTGATTTCGCCTCCCCTCTCCGGCTATGTGGATATAATCTCCTAATTACTGGAAGTCTACGTGATGTTTTTCAACCCTGCAGTTATCTGGCTTTTTTTTTTTATCTGCATGTGTGTGTTTCATTAAAAAAAAGACTTTTGAAGTAGCATCTGATGATGTGTTCAGAGAGTTCATTAATGGAATAAAACATGCCAGTGTTTCATTTATTAGATGTTTGTCATGTTTTTCTTCGGCTTAATGTTACTTTTGTAAATGAGCTGTCGTTTACTGTCTTTTTACTTGAATGTATTTCTTGCCCATTTACTGTTGCACATGATCTCAGTATTCAATAGTAAATATTGAATATTTCCCAAATTATCTGGGCTACACAATGATCAGTTTTTGGAATTGACACCGCATTTACTTACAGGTGTGAGTCTTGAAATGTCCCGTTCACGCAGCAACTCACAGTATCGTCTCAAATACTGTCTGTATGGATGTGCAACGGGAGCCAGGCTCATATTCTCTAACCAGTAACCCTATAGCGACAGTGGCAAAAGTAATATCAAAGATGGCGACATCCATTAAACTGAAACTTTAAACTCTGAAACTTTGTTTTATCACTTTTGACACAACATAAGTCCAATCGAGCTGCGAGTTCATCCGTCAAATCTTCATTATCCGACAGCAGCTTTTATATCTGGATGGAGAGCGGAGCATTTGAGTCTGACGGGAGCAGTGACTGGATTTTAAACCTTCAGATGACACACAGCTCATATATCCATATATCCATCCATCCATCCATCCATCCATCGCTTACCGAAGTTACCGAAAGCACACATGAAAACACACAGCACACAGTAGACACTCTCTCAAACATGACGTGACAAATAGTCATCCAGTTCAGTTCCATTCACACAGCGCGGGTTTTCTGAGAATGCGGTTGTGAGTCCTGAAAATGTAGGGGTGTGAATTTGGTTATAGAACGCGGTTGTCACTCCCGTAAATAACTGCAATGTGTGTGAACGTAACCATATTAAGGACTCAAATACAGGACTGACAAGCGTATTCTGCCTCTGTGTGAACGTTACTCTTAACTCTTACTCTATGCCAATTGGCTCATTTGCATCTATTTTAAGGCATTTTAGCTATTTATTTAAGTTGATGCTTAAATAAACTCCATTAAGTCTTATGAAAAACCAACTTCAAACTAGGGCTGGGCGATATAGCCAAAAATATTATCATACAATATCGATATTTATTTACAATTAATGGGGAAGGAAATGGTTTCCACATATTTGTTAGACCTTTAGAATGAATGTAAATATGTAAACTTGTTTGTTAATAATTAAACTCCACAGAGTAGCTATACCTTTTAATTTAGGGTCCAATGCAATCCATTTTATTTTTCCCTAAATTCTGATTACCATTTTATTTTTTTATGTTATGATTTAACACAGTTTATATAAGCTTTAACAATTGAATCAAGCTTTTAAAATGTACATTTACATCGGTCAAATAAGATGCTGCACAACAGAACTGTATCAATTTAAAACATAGATAAAAAATATATTGGTTGTATAATATTCCTTAGAAATAATCATATTATTTTTACTTTGAGGAGGACATTTTAGTATACAGTAGTGATATATTTCTGTCATAATTTCTTGAAGTGAAACCAAACTTTTATTTTGATGGGTTGTCGTGAAGATCTTTCAATCTTAGGCCCTGTTTCCATCTGGTATTAAGAAGCGTTTTGGTTGATCGGATCACGAGTGGCCGACGCATACAGGTGTAAACGGGTCTAAAACGTTTTGAGTTTGTCTACTTTCAACCAATTCCAGAGGTAGTCGAAAAAGCATTCGACCGGATTGCTTTCATAGTGTAAATGCAAATGTGATCGAATGCGTTCAAACAGCCACAAAAGACCGTCTACTCTCCGCCAACTGACCTAATGCGTAAACATTACAGGAAGAGCGCTAGCCAGACGGGATTTAAACTTTGTCGTCTGAAGACCCAAGTTTGGTTTGAAGATGAAAAACGTACCAAGCACAATGTTCTCTCACCGTTCCTAATTCGGCGTGCTGCTCTCTGTGTTTTACGTCGTCTCCTTTCATGTTCATATGTAAATTGTTAACTGTAATTGTTAAAGCTTATTTTGTCCATTAGATCGAAAGATCTGAAAAAACCAATACATACATTTACATAGACCCTCCCCTTGAAAAAATCAGGGGAGAATTGCTTGAAAGTGGACAAAAGAGACGAATTAAAACACCAGATGTAAACAGGAATGTGTCTCCCTCTTCTACTTGTGATCCGATCGACTAAAACGCATCTTAATACCAGGTGTAAACAGAGCCTTAGTTTCAGATTCAGTGTGTATATGATGGTAGTTTTTCTCAAATGAAATGGTGAAAAGCTTGTGAAGTGACTCTCAAAGCAGCTGTGGAGATGAAGTTCATGTGTTCATGTCCTCATATGTTGAGACAGCAGACGCTGAAAACACAGTGAGCATCACATGTGTGAGTTTGTGTTTCAGACGAAACCGTGATGTTCATTCACACAGAGACACGAAGAAATCACTTATTAGTGTCATGCACTGATTAGCTGTTGTCGCATTTATATCTGCTGCGTGATAGGCTGTCAGATTGATCCATATTGAGTAAAAATGTCCAAGCTTATCATTGTTATCGACATAGATTTTATCGTGATCTCGATATGATATTGTTTATCGCCCAGCTCTACTTCAAAGCCACAAGTTTCCTCATATTACACACACACACTTAATCTATGTACATAAAGTATAGTGTGCCTGTTAATTTTCAAGTTTATTTTGCAAACCAGGCCAGAATCAAAGTGTATTTTATCTAATACGCAGGTCACTTTCAGCTTGACATTTGTGTCCCACTGGTTCTCAGTAAGCAAACTTCACAATCGAACCTCACATTCAAGCAGCAGACATGAGTTTCTGAGATTCTTTACAAACTGGGAAACAATGTGTTTTTAATTCGTGTGGGGATAAGGGCATAAGGTCATAAAGTCTAGTTCTGTTTCTAGCTCATTTTGTGTGCAGCAAAGAGCACAGCCTGTCTGTGTGTGCCTGTACGTGTCTGTACCTGTCTGTCTCTGCGCCCAGGCCGTGTTCGTGGAGTCTGTGCACTGTCAAGGCTTTTCTTGGTTCAAGGCTGGTGACAGTAGACAGCTTTTCCACTGTGCATTCTCTATTTAATGAAAGATAGAATTTTAGTTGACTGTTTTGTGCAGAATTTCCAATGGATGGTTGGTTCTATAGGCTCTAATAAGTAACCAATCAGCCTGAGCAATCACTCAAAACATCCTAGCAACAGCATATCAGCACTAACAACCACCAAGATACACTAACCACTACCTAGCAACCATCCGGAAAATCATAGCAACACTAAGTCTGTGTGTCCACGTTGTACAAGTAGAACGTGACGGTTGGTCAGTGTTGGATTTGTCCCGCCACTCCTCCACTGTGATTGGACGGCTGGGTAAAAAGTGACAGTGATAAGTACTGCATTTTATCCAAAGTTACCCAACTCCCGGCGACTGGTAAAATAACACTGAGCACTCATAGACGCTCAGCGCCTCGTCATGCTGCTGGCATTTTGAAAACATGGCGTTCCCACTGAAAACAACTGGAAAAAATAAAAAACGTTCCAGTTTTGAAAAAATACTATAGCCTCAGGAAAAGAACGCTTTTGTGGACACACGGCCTAAAAACAACCACCCAGAACATCCTAGAAACAGCATAGCAGCTCTATCAACCACACAAAGCTTCGTAACCCCATAAAGCACGCTAGCAACAGCATAGCAGCCCTAACAACCACCCATAATACCCTAAAAACTACCTAGCAACCAACCAGCACATCCTAGAATCAGCATAGCAGCTCTATCAACCACACAAAACTCCCCAAAAACCACTTAGTAATCACATTAAACACCTTAACAACAGCATAGTAGCCATAACAACAGCCCAGAATACCCTAACAACTACCCAGCACATCCTAGAATCAGCATAGCAGCTCTATCAACCACACAAAACTCCCTAATAACCACTTAGCAACCATCCAAAACAGCAACAGCATAACAGTTCTAACAACTACCAAGAATACCCTAACAACTACCTAGCAACCACCCAAAACAGCAACAGCATAGCAGCCCCAACAACCACCCAGAATACCCTAACAACTACCTAGCAACCACCCAGAACATCCTAGAAACAGCATAGAAGCTCCATCAACATACAAAACTCCCTATCAACCACTTATCAACCAACCAAAGCAGCAACAGCATAGCAGCCCTAACAACCACCCAGAATGCTCTAACAACTACCAAGCAACTACCCAAAACAGCAACAGCATAGCAGCCCTAACAACCACCCAGAATACTCTAACAACTACCAAGCAACCACCCAAAACAGCAACAGCATAGCAGCCCTAACAACCACCCAGAATACCCTAAAAACTACCTAGCAACCAACCAGCACATCCTAGAATCAGCATAGCAGCTCCATCAACCACACAAAACTCCCCAAAAAACACTTAGTAATCACATTAAACACCTTAACAACAGCATAGTAGCCATAACAACAGCCCAGAATACCCTAACAACTACCCAGCACATCCTAGAATCAGCAGCTCTATCAACCACACAAAACTCCCTAATAACCACTTAGCAACCATCCAAAACAGCAACAGCATAACAGTTCTAACAACTACCAAGAATACCCTAACAACTACCTAGCAACCACCCAAAACAGCAACAGCATAGCAGCCCTAACAACCACCCAGAATACCCTAACAACTACCTAGCAACCACCCAGAACAACCTAGAAACAGCATAGCAGCTCCATCAACATACAAAACTCCCTATCAA
Organism: Squalius cephalus; assembly: GCF_949319135.1. Classification (NCBI taxonomy): domain Eukaryota; kingdom Metazoa; phylum Chordata; class Actinopteri; order Cypriniformes; family Leuciscidae; genus Squalius; species Squalius cephalus. Next base: position 44,188,299 of record NC_137126.1, on the reverse strand, counting down.
CCACTTATCAACCAACCAAAGCAGCAACAGCATAGCAGCCCTAACAACCACCCAGAATACTCTAACAACTACCAAGCAACCACCCAAAACAGCAACAGCATAGCACCCCTAACAACCACCCAGAATACCCTAACAACTACCTAGCAACCACCCAGAACATCCTAGAAACAGCAAAGCAGCTCCATCAACCATACAACACTCCCTAACAACCACTTATCAACCAACCAAAACAGCAACAGCATAGCAGCCCTAACAACCACCCAGTATGCCCTAACAACTACCTAGCAACCACCCAAAACAGCAACAGTGTAGCAGCCCTAACAACCACCCAGAATACCCTAACAACTACCTAGCAACCAGCCAGAACATCCTAGAAACAGCACAGCAGCTCCATCCACCACACACAACTCCCTAACAACCACTTAGCAACAGCATAGCAGCCCTAACAACCACTTAGCAACCACCCAAAACAGCAACAGCATACAAGCCCTAACGGCCACGCAGCCACTTACCACTTAGCAACCACCAGAACACCCTAGCAACAGCAGAGCAGCAACAACAACCTCCCAAAACACCCTAGAATAGTGTTTGTGGGTTTTGCATAGGCCTAGAAAAGAAAGTTTTCTTTAGTTTTCTTCAGAAACTTGGAATTGTTTTAACTTTTAGAGTTAGATTTTTCATTATTTTTCATTCAATTTTATGTCTGTACAGATACTGTACATTTGAAATTGCCCAGAAAACTCTATTGCCATGCACCAGAATATTTGCACTGAGTTCATCTCATTCACTTCCCACAAGCAACCTAAGTGAACAGTGTCTGAAAAATCACCCATAACAATGATGCCATTAGTTCTATCAAGGTGGTTATCTCCGTAATAGTGTGTAAGTCATTTGCTCGGATCCAGTGAAACATCCATGTTGTTTCTCACTGTCAGACGTTGCCTTCTCATCTGCCACGCTTCGGTCCTCTCCAACCAGACGAATGATGGTCTGAATATCTTTTCCCATGCAGGCCTGACTCCTAATGTAGATACATTGCTTGTTTCAAACTATACTTATGATGAAATACAAGATCTTTTGTCTTCTATTCTGTTTCACACTTTTTTGTTGTTTCATTTTATTAGTGTTTTTTCCTCCGATGGGTATAGCAGCCATTTACTTTGTGCCTTTGTTTCTCTGTCTAGCCATCCGTCTGTCTCTCTCTCTCTGTCGATCTGTCTGTGATTCTTTTTCTATCTTACTCATTGATTTTTCTTTCCTCAAAGGAAAAAAAATGTCTAAGATGAGCAATACTTGCACTTCTGAATTTTATAAAGAAGTGTAAAAGGAATCAGTATTGTTGCTGTTCTAGAAAAAAAACTCTTTATAAGGGGCTTCTTCTCCAAAGAGGCTTTGGAGAATGTTTTTTTCCCCCATCTAAAGAGATATACTTATTTAAAGCCGGAAGAAAGAGGCAGAAAAGATAAACACAGTCTTTCTTTGTCCATATTTGATTAAATTCCCAGTGTTATTGAGCAGTATCAGTTAACACAGAAAGAATCAATATCAGTGTGATACGCTAAGGTTTTATGTGATATCTCAAGTGAGTTTGTTTAGCATTTGAAACACATGCTAGTCTCAGATCCAGACAACAGCCAATTCTTTCGCAACAACAGTCTAATGTAAAATGATACTGTGGTTGACTGTGCCTTATCTCCACTGCATCCTTGAGCTCCAGATTAATATTTTCTGTCATGACAACTCTTGGAGTGTTTGGCCTGGTAATGGACGTGACAGTGTTGATATGTTTGGTCTTGGCGGAATAGATCTGCTAAACTATTCAACAATATTACTCATCTGCTTGCACTGGCATCATTGTATGAGATTTGAACTGAGCTGGACGATGACATTGCTGTTTTCTCCAGAGCAGCTGTATAGATAAATTGACTAAATTAATAACTTTTTAACAACAGAAATGAATCAACACTGAACTTACTTAAGCTGGACAATGACACTATTTTCTTCTAAATAGAGCTGCTGTACAGCCAAAACAAACTTTATTTTCCTGTTATCACCGTAAAGCTGCTTTGAAACAATCTGTATTGTTAAAAGCGCTATAGAAATAAAGGTGACTTGACACTTCTGCTGCTGCTGAGCAAGTACAGGACTTGCTACTGCCAATACATAGACCCTTTCCAAAAAATTAGAATATCATGGAAAAGTTTATTTATTTCCATAATTCCATTCAAAACGTTAAACTTCCATAGATTATAGATTCAGGGCCCACAACTTAAATGATTTCAAGTATTTAGTTGTTTATTTGTACATAATTTGGGCTTCCAGCTCATAAAACCCACGAAAACAGGATTTAAAAAAATTAGAATATTACATGAAATCACACAGTAATTACACAGTGATACCATGGTCATTGAACCAGGTTTTGGTTCTTTTGGCAGTGTGGGCAGGTGCAAATCCTGCTGGAAAATGAAGTCAGCATCTCCATAAAGCTTGTCTGCTGAAGGAAGCATGAAGTGCTCTGGAAATGTCCTGGTAGACGGCTGCGTTGAGTGGACAACACAGTGGACCAACACCAGCTGATGACATGGGTCCCCAAACCAACACAGACTGTGGAAACTTCACACTGGACTTCAAACATCTTGGATTGTGTGCCTCTCCATCCTTCCTCCAGACTCTGGGACCTTGGTTTCCAAATAAGATGCAAAATTTGCTCTCACCAGAAAAGAGGACTGTGGTCCACTGTGCTTTATTAAATCCAGTGTCAACGCAGCCGTCTACCAGGACATTTCCAGAGCACTTCATGCTTCCTTCATTTTCCAGCAGGATTTGCACCTGCCCACAGTGCCAAAAGAACCAAAACCTGGTTCAATGACCATGGTATCACTGTGTAATTACTGTGTGATTTCATGTAATATTCTAATTTTCTGAGATTTTGATTTCGTGGGTTTCATAAGCTGTAAGCCATAATCATCAAAATTACAACAAATAAAGGCTTGAAATATCTCACTTTGCATGTAATGAGTCTATATAATATATTAGTTTCACCTGTTAAGTTGAATTCTTGAAATAAATCAACTTTTTGATGATATTCTAATTTTATGACCAGCACCTGTATATATATATATATATATATATTATGAGAATAAAACATGGAAAATAATTTCCCCCACAAATTCAGATTATTGTAATACACAGATGAAGATTATGAATAAATAAATGCTAAAGATCATTTTAATATTTATAATAATTTGTTTTTTATCAATAAAGTAAAGTTTATTATTATTTTATTATAGTTTTTTGTATTACATAAATGCATATATATGTCCTAAAAACAGACTAGATTTTCTTTATGAAACATTTTTTTATTATCTTTTATTGTGATTGTGGTGTGATACTGTATGATCCAGATATGTCCTTGAGAAGTTGTAAAACAAATGTATACACTTGTAAAACTGTTTCCACTTTACCCATTATCTAGTGGGTTATTTTCCAAAGTCAGTTTTGTTTTGACTAGGCAAATATAAATGCACACACACTGTGGCCCTCTAATTCTATTAGATTTAATGAAAATCCTCAAAACCAGATGAATAAGTCTATATCATAACGACCTTCTGTCAGAGTCTGAATCCGAAACCTTGCGGCTCTCACACTCTAATAGTGCTGATTTCTAAGAGATATGCTAAAAGATTGTCACTAATGGATCTGTGGTGTTAAAGGTCTGAAAAAAATCCCGGTTGCCTGAGTGATAAAGAGAAAAAGGTGACAGCGAGCAGGAGAAACAGAGTGTAAAGGTGGCTGGATAGGAACAAACAAAGAAATGAGAAAAGAAAAAAAGATGAGACCGATGGACGAAAGAAGGAGGAACAACACTGACTTATCATCCAGACAAAGGCTCCAGTCATGCACCTAATTTAAGGTCGTCCTGTGCTCTGTCTAATTAACTATTTACCAGCTCATCCATCATGAACTCTATTCAGCTTCTTACAGAGACCTCCTCTCCAGATTAAAGGATAAATGTTTCATTAGCATGGGCGTGTTCAGCTAAAAATGGTCGCTAGCTGTAGCGTTCATATTCGACTTTTGTAATGAGAAAATAAAAGACGTTGAACATGAATCACCATGAATTTTTTTCCTAAGAAAAGAGAATGGCCACCGCAGCTTGAAAGAGAAGCACAGGCTCACTTGTTAGCTTAAAGCTTTATACGTGTTTGCTTTGAAAGGGAGAAAGTGGTGTTTGTCTGGAGATAGAGTCGTAGTTAATCCTCAGAGGGACGCTTTACTGCATGTCCACCTCTTGTCAATTACGCTGTAAGTTCCAAGGCACCGTGTTCACCGCAATTAGATCCTCCTCCCAGGCAATATCTGAAATGCATTTACATATGATCGTTTATGCAGACTTTAATGCAGACAAAAGTTGTTGATCAAACAGTACTGTACCTGCCCAGGAGGAGCACTAATTAACAGAGCTGGACGGCACGATGTGTTCAGCGCAGGTAATGGAGAAAATGTGCCAATTTTGCTTTACCATTTATAATGTGGTAGGTGTATTTATGAGGTTATCAGTATGCAAGCGTATGCTTTATTTTACAAATGACAGCGAGGTACTACATGCAGTAATGCACAAAAACAAGGACACAGGATGAGGAGGATGATGTTTACAATAGTTTTTCACTTAAACAAGAAGTGAGAACTAACAAACTAGTTATGTCTACATTATTGGAATTATATGGAAGCTTGTTTCCGCCACTGAATAAAAAAAATTAAAAAGGTAATTGCGACTTTTTATCTAAACATTCTGAGTTTACATCTCTGATATACAGTTGCAATTGTGTGTTATAAAGTCAGAATGTTTAGATAAAAAGTCGCAATTACCTTTTTTATTATATATATATATATATATATATATATATATATATATATATATATATACACACAGACAAACACGCACATATTCACAGTACACACATATGATGTAGAATGATATAAAATGACACATACTGTGATTTTTTCATACTGCCCTATAATGCAGGAAATATAAAATATTTTTTTACCCAGAATAATAATATTTGGAACTCTGATATTAAAAACTGCACAATGAATTTTCATAAAATGGTCCACACCCATTACAACGATCCTAAAAGATTTAATTTCTCCTCGATTTCAATTTGAAATCACGCAAAAGTTAATCCAGTTTCATTCCACGCTATAGCTCAAAGCATTTTAATAGTCAAAAGCTGCATAAAATGAGAAGTTACAGCAACTGGAAATGGGATTTCATACCTGCAACTATGACTTTTAAGCTTATTTTGCTAAGAATAACTTCAAATTTAACAATATCTTCATTTTGTCATTCACAAGACATCCTGTGTCGATGAAAGACTGCAAAGCATCATTAAACTGCATCTCTGAAAGGTCACTCGATTGATGCGGTTCGGTCATTCGGTTGAACACAGAGCTTGTCTGATGCAATAGTATGTGAGATTACCTGGATAAATGAACCTATTGCAGTGGATTCAGTTCATTTAGAGGGATTTGATGAGCGTCTATTGAGTCTCTCACCACGCCTGTAATACTTTTCCCACTATATGCGATGGAATTATTTATTAATTTTTGAGAAAGATTGAATTCACAAATGTTGCATAACGCAGCATCAGCCACATACAGCTTTGACAGTTTGAAGCCTACAAGATACAGGAAGCTGATATTTTCAGTATTTTTATTATATTATTCAATGCGTTTCCATCATCCTGGAATCCATTCAATTACATAATGTGTCAGGGACAAACCCACACGAAATTTGCTCTAAGGTTGCTCTTTCATAGCTCATGAGACTTAAGTTAAACACATTTTGAGAATTCCATTATGTATATCAGCGACATCCCTCCTAAAATCCTAAAAGAAATACAAAATAGACACAATTAGAGTCAATTGATAACACACAGTTTGAGTATAGAGCAATAAAATCAAAGCTGCACAATGTTGAAATCTCATTAATATCTCATTTTGAGATATTTTTGAGATCACTTCAGAAACTCACACATGTGAGATGTTTGTTTTCTCTCAAAATCTAAGATACAGGAGCAAAACTCTATTTGATCTTTCTTTTGAGAGAAGATATTTTATTTCCTTCAGGAAGTCACCAAAGTGAAAGGCATATACGCAAATTGGTTTTATGTTTGGTAACATATTGTTGTATATTCTCATAGCTGTTGTTGTTTTTCTATGAAAATATACATACATATAATTAATGTATTCCCCATTATATTTATTCTCAAAATTTGAGAATACATTTGTGAGGGTGTTTTAAAATGAGGAGGCAGAGTATGTATGTATGTATGTATGTATGTATATATATATATATGTGTGTGTGTGTGTGTGTGTGTGTGTGTGTGTGTGTGTGTGTGTGTGTGCGTGTATTAAATTACCTATACTATATTTTTAATTATGAATATACTAATTTCCTTGTGTTAAATACAAAAAAATAATTTTTTATTTAAATTTAATTAAGAATAAATACAATTAAAAACAATTAAAAATGAAATACAAATCTATTTAATTTAACAAATAACACTGATTCTAACTACACAGTATAAATGGCAGTTGAAAATCCAGGCTGACTTGATTGGTTGACTGTGATGCTTTCGAAATTAAGCAGACGCACACACAATTGCACACAATTGAAAAAATATATATCGCCCAGCCCTATTGTGATGTTTGAAATCCCAGCACTATCCAGACCATAGCTAACATGATTCATCCTGTCAACCCATGCGACTTCATAACAGCTGATCCTCTTTCTTTACACCTGCGAGTAGCAGATGAAGCTCTGTATCAGAGAGACCTCTCAGCAGAATGAGTCTCCTTCCAACAGAGCGCTCTCTGAGAGTCTGCCATGTATTCTGATCATCCTCATCATTTGGTTGGATAATAGGAGACTAGAGTGTAAATGACTTGTTTGCCTGTCTGTGTAAATATGTCTGGTTCTGAAGAGGGTCTGGTTGAGAGTGACAGTCTGAAGGAAAGTTATTAGACAAAGCCTTCTTCTGAAAGCTCACCACAATGAATTAGCTTCCCCCGTTTCTGCTGGAGAGCTGCAGGCTGGAATGTTTTCCGCAGTTTAAATACGTTTTCTGATGGACTCGAGGAAAACTGCTTTTCTGAAACAAGAACATCTTGGAGAAAAACGCTATTCTGACAAGCTTAAAACACACACACATCTCTGTTAACCATGTCTACTGACTGAAGTGCTTCTAAACTCATTATAGAGAACCATCTTCACCAGGTTTCCGCTTTTGTCTTTGGTGTTGATTTGTATAATTTGCCACCTACTTTACAGAAAGATTACAACACAAATATATGCACATTCTTTCAAATTAAAATTCCTTAAAATTCTGTCATTATACTCACCCGTATGTCCCTTAAGTCATTCTAAGCCATTCTAATTCTCCTTCAGGCAAGAATCAATGGCATTGGTGTTAATGATATCAAACCTGCTGGGTTGTCTCAGAATGTGCCATATTTTAATTTGAAAGCAAGTACAAATTATATTTGTGAGTTGTAGCAGATGGGAAGATTTTCAGTGGATCATTTAAGTTTTTCTTTTTTTTTGGTTATGACTTTATGGTGTTTTTCGTCTTTATTTTGTAGCTTGACAGTCATGTCATCAGGAACTTGGGCATTAACTAATGGCTATTTTTATAATTGATTAATTGATCAATTATTTCTTTGACTAATCAGATAATATTCAGATAAAATCAGATATTCTGCCAATGCACTGTGAGAGTCTATAAAAATAAAAAGATAGATGTGCACATAAGATCTAGCTACAATGCATATTACAATATAAAAACATACAATAAATATATATTTGTGTCAAGCCTTTTAAAGCCAGAAGTATTTCAATCAGTTAATTATGAGTCGGAAAACATTCATAAAGCATAAACATTAAAAAAAAAAAAAATCTTTTTTTTTTGTTCTACTGAAAAGATAACAGTTTGACGTGGGTGAGTAAATAATAAAGTATAATAAATAATAACAAAGGTTTTTCTATATACTATTGTTCACTCATTAATGAATTAAATACTGTATAGGTGACTACAGCTTAGAAGTGGCAAACAAAGAGAATGAGAGAAAAAGCTTTCTAAGTGGGCTGCCACCACTCAACACCGTTTTGCTCTTGCTTTAATTACAGGATTCAGAGCAAAAAAAACAAAAAAAAACATATGTAATTTATCATCCAAATACCAATACCTTCCCACAACACTGTACGGAAATGAAGACATCTTATTCATTTTCCTCTCTCTACCCCAGCAAAACCATCTGTGCGACTAGACTACCCCTCTTTCTCATCCTTAACGCTCTCCGTCTCTCTATGATGGAATATTTAATGTGTTTTCAGTTCAATCAGGTTAGCTCAGCGAGACGGGAGGGGCCACGGAAACCCAATGGGTCTAAACAGTGAGAAGTACGTGACCACCTGGCATCCTAAACAACATCACAACTCCAGTGAGAAAGCACACCGTGAGGAAACACACAAGATGGGTCACGCATGAAACACTGCACTGCAACCTATTTTATTTTTACTTGAATTAATGCAATACCTTTTGCATTGTGGCAAAGAATGACACTAGAGTGCATTGCGCTTGCCGGATGAGAGTTGTGCTGTGAGCTGCTTCCATCCTTTGAGCTTTACGGATTTAGTCGCTGCTGTATATGGGTGGAGCACTGCTGTTTTTCAACACCTCCCAGAGCTTCTTGTGATGTGATCTTTAGTTAGATCTGCTCACGAACTCACAAGTGCAAGCACAACAACAAGCATCATCAAGTTATTTGTTAAATCCTAATTAGACCATGGATAATGCAGAACAAATGTGTTGCAACCATTTTCTACAGTGCCCTAATAAAGCTCTGCTGTCCTCTTTGGGTTGAAAACAGCAAAACAGGAAGCTGAACTAAACTCAAGTCTTTATGTTCTTGATTTCAGGTCCACGGACAGCGTCTTTCTGAATCACTGTCTGATGTAGAATATAAACCAAATGTGAGACTTAACACTGATACAACTTGATAGAATTAATTTAATCAGTAAATGCGTGATCCCCTTGACATATTCGTCAATAAATGCAAGGGCAAACTAAAGAATATTACACTGAAAATACCTTTTTGGTTTTACTATTTTGTAATAAGTGAATGAAATTGATTTATCTATAACAGATGTCTTGAGCCGAACATACTCATGTTTAGATATATAAGCTCAATTCTAATGATTAAAGTCAGCATATCCATTCACATCATGCTAATTCTACTTTTTTTATGTAGTATGTACGCAGTTGCATAGGATGCTGATAATGAAAGCGTTCAAGATGTTAGATTAGCGTCCCTTTCTTCAGATACTGGTATTGAATGTGCTAACATACCTATTGTAGCATAGGCTATGTTTGATAACTATAATAATACTGTAGATCAAATCAAATACCAACATGGAACGCAAAACAGCATCAACAGAACTGAACGCGACACTATCAATTTCAACAACAACTATTTCCAATCCTCATTCGCTCCATTCATTGTCCAGTCCTACGTAATTAAATATTCGGGTGTAAAAGCCAATGGCCACTCCCCCAAACACCATATGCAAATAAGTAGACAGGACCGCAGCTGAAACAACTCAAAATGACACAGTTTGTATATTTTAAACCCCTTTCTTATTGCTCATTAGTAAAACGTTTTCAAATGAATAAAATGATTTACTTCACTCTTCTTAGAGAAGAGTCTCGTCTCCGGTAGGAAACTACTAACCAACCTCAACCATGCATTAACCTATTCAGGTGCACCCAAGCTCGCGCAGCCCTTCATGAACGCGCATTAACGAGTTGAGAAACATGCATAACTGCACGAGCCATAGCAATTGTGGTTCTTACTGACAGTGACAGACTATTTTCAGTGGGACAGACCGACGTGTCAAACTAGGATGCTTTAAAAACGAAGTGTACGGAAGCAGAAAATTATCGTTTTCTGTGGAGAGTTCTGAATATATAACCAAAACGATTCAATAACAATATGTTCCGGCATACAAGCAGCCTTTTCGTCCGTGACAGACATTTGGGGATGCGCGCGGCGTAGCGTATAAATGCGGCAGTTAAAATATGTAGCCTTTATGAGATAAACAATAACAAATTCAACAAATATAACTTTTTAAAAATAATTTCCGTGACTTACCCTCAACAATTAAAGTCTTCATGTTTTATGAATATATCCAGTAAATGAGTAATCCCAGAAAGAGGTCCCCGTTGGACTGGAGAAGACGGTGTTTTCCTCGCTGTGGTAAATTTGAATAATTTGCAAACCTCACGGAAGATGAACCACCATCATCCCTGTCGTTGAAACTTTAGCCGACGGTCGCCGGACTGGCGCGGGACGGAGAGCAGCGTCTCCCGGTGGTTCCTCTCTCAGTCATTTGGGCAGAGACACAATCACAGTAATATCCAAACTCAAATATCTGCTTCTGCCGAAGAGGACCAGCCCGGAGGAATGCCGAAAAGTCACACTGGACGAGGATTAACTACTGTCGGGATGAATCCATATAGACTGTATGGCACATTTCCGTTGAAAGCAGAAGTATTCCAACGACCCGAGTGTCCGTGCAGCCGCGCGGGAGGAACGGGAAGAGGCTGTGGCGCCGTGTGTGTGTGTGTGTGTGTGAGAGAGAGAGAGAGAGAGAGAGAGAGAGAGAGAGAGAGAGAGAGAGAGAGAGAGAGAGAGAGAGAGAGAGAGAGAGAGAGAGAGAGAGAGAGAGATGGGGTGGTGGGGGCTAAGAGATGAATACGGGTCATTTTTGCAGACATTTTTATAAACAAAATGAAAATTATATGGATAAATAATTTTTTGTGCCTCCAGTTTAGGTCAAACCTTTTTTCCCTATATTCCCTTTCTACAGTAATAAGCTATTCAATCAATCAATCAATCAATCAATCAATAATGAAAGCAGGAACTTTTCAAGAGATCCTTGTCAATAGTAAGTTCTCTTTTTTAATGTGTCCCAACATTAAAATGGCCTTATTTAACTTTATTTTTAGCTTGAGATTGCACAATTAACACATATTATTAGTCATGTCGAATGCTTAAAATTTACTTTAAAAATCAATGTAAATCACTAAAGTGAAACTAGAAAAGCACCCGTTTTACAGAATGATCCATACATTGAATTGTGTCTATTGTTCGCCTAAAAAGGAAAATTATGTCATCTTTTACTCACCCTCAGGCTGTTCCAAACTCGTATGAATTTCTTTCTTCTGCTGAACACAAAAGAAGATATTTTGAAACCAAACAGTTGGTGATCCCCATTGACATCCATAGTATTGACTTCCATAGAATGAAAAAAAAAAAAAAGGATGTCAAAAGGGTCCATCACCTGTTTGGTTGCCCATATTTTTCAAAATATATTTTGTGTTCAGCAGAAGATAAAAAACATACAGGATTGGAGCAACAGAATTTTCAGTTTTGGGTGAAATATCCCTTTAAGATCTTAATATTCTAGTGTTTTCTTTATCTTTATATATATATATATATATATATATATATATATATATATATATATACACACACACACACACACACACACATATATATATATATATATATATATATATATATATATATATATATATATATATATATATATATATATATATATATACACACACACACATATATATATATATATATATATATATATATATATATATATACACACACACACATATATATATATATATATATATATATATATATATATATATATATATATATATATATGTGTGTGTGTGTGTGTGTGTGTGTGTGTGTGTGTGTGTTTTAAGTATTCATCTAGTACTGTTAAAATATTAGAATAATACTTGACTTATCTTAAAATGTAATTCCACGATATTGTACCCAAATAGTAGTGCAAATAAAGCTCAACTGAATTAAATAATAATAAAAAAAATGTTATAAAGGGAGAGGGTATTGTGGGTTTTTTTAGTCAAAGATGGAGAGAGAGAGAGAGAGAGAGAGAGAGAGAGAGAGAGAGAGAGAGAGAGAGAGAGAGAGAGAGAGAGAGAGAGATTAATGTTTTATAGCACAGGAGCAGGAATAGAGCACTAATGAATCTTTTATAGATTTCAGATGCTTTGACGTGCAGAGAATCCATTTGTATAAAACGAAAGCATTCCTGCACATATACACACAGAATTATAAACACAGACACCTGAGGACATGCAAACTTTTAGAGAATTATCTTTTATTAACAAAGTTCGGGAGGAGCACGTTCAGATAATCTAACCAATCAGTGCAAGAGGTACGGGGTGCTTACCTCAGTTCCACAGCAGTTTTCCAGCATCCCTCCTCCAACCCAACTCCTCACTCTCCATTATTCCGATCCCAGCCAGGAATGGGGGGAGTACTTTGGGTCCGGGCCAAATTCTGAGCTCGGAGCCCTCTCCCCGCACACCATGCCAAATACGCATATTCCATGTACTGATTATTTGTAAGTACTAGTGAATTGTTCCTGCATTTATTTGACCTAAACATATTTGACTGACTGGTTTTAAATGCTAATACTAATACTCACTCTAAGTTAATAGAACGTGTCAGCCACATATCCTCAAATTCCTTTGCCTTCATTTAACATACTGAAGTCTCTGTTGAAAAAAAAAAATGTACAGGTGTGAAATATGAGATGTTCGAACCAGAAAGATGACATTCGAGTTTAATGACTTTGAAGGCCTCTTATGTTACAGCCATACGAAAAGATTTTTGGCTATCCATATATCTGTTTTCTCACCTCACAGACTTGTGTGAATTATCCACTGGTTAGGTGTCACCAACGAGAACAGCAAAAGAACAAAAGCTATTGTTAAATCAGACTTTCACTTACACTTATTTGCATTTCTGTTGGGGTAAAGCATTGCCAAAGCACTGTAAACATAAAGCTTATAAGTTTATATATGCATTAGTTTCCAAATGTACAACAACAAAAATACTATACACTAAACAAATAAATAAACAACATCTTGATAATGCAAAGAAGAGCTCGGACTTTCTGCAAATGTCTTGACATGAATAAGTGCTTTCATTTCAGGTGAACGTTTTCTTTAACAGTGGACAAAACAGTTGCGTTCAATTTCCAGTTGTTTAGCATCTGGGCATTCGTTTATATATGGCTCCCAACATGCAATAATGCAGCATCCAACTAATTTTGTCCATGCATACACATTACCTTGAGGATTCTCAGAAGGTGTTGATTGTGCCATATTTGAGATTGCCTTTAATACTGAGCAATAATTAAGCCTGTGGCTACCAAACACATTTTGCACTAACAAATTAGTGCGGAGTGTAATGAGCAGTGCCAGATTGTGGATGCAATACAGTGTGTAAACTTGAACAGTGGATTAAATTTGCATGTTAATTCACAAAAAAAAAATAACCTGATTAAAAAATCAGAGATATTGTTTTAGGCAGAAGACACCCCCCGGTGACCAAAGAAGACGGAGAAGTCTGTTTTGGATGCTGATTCCCTCTCGCTTATTGTGTGATGATATATGTCTTGTTGTGGGGCATGTTGTCACGATAATGACACAATGGAAACCTGTTGTTTAATGACACAGATTTGAAAGGGATGTCTTTGAAATATGAAATAAAATGGCATCTTTCAACAGATCTGTATTTAAAATTCTGGGTGATTAAATGTCTTTTAGCTATTTATTTAAGCAACAAAAAAAAAAAACACACATTGAAAAAGTTATACAAAAAACTCAATCTGTACTGTCATAAAATTGCAACATATAAAGTGGAATTTCATATTAATTATTTATATACCTTGTCCTGATTACAAAGAACAAAGTTCAAACTCTGTTCCAGTCTACATCTATTATTTATTTGACTCTTGTCTGAATGTATGTCCTTGTGGCTTTGTTATGTTCACTTTTCACAATACTATTTTTAGTCACTAGAAAATTACCATGATATTGATATATTTTATTTGGGGAAAAGTAAGTGTTGATTATAACTTCCTATTGTGACAAGCCGTGTCTCCCCTTGAGAGAAATCCTTGAAAGGATTTAGAAAAGAACATCAAATATGCACCGCAGGCGCATGACATGCTAAATGACTTCTTAAAGATTGTTTTAAATGCAAACATACATTATTTACGATGGCCACAATTTCAAACTTATCCCTTCTCAAGTCTTGAAGAGTTGAAGTGATGAAGGGGCTTTAAGATGACAGAGAGAGCTTTCATGCTGGGAGCTGTTTTTAACCATTTCCATCAGGAACGTCCAGAACTTCCTGCTGGCTGTTTTCTTTATGTCAAATCACAAATCAAATTGTATTAGTTAGGGATCTGCCTGCATGCTGGCATGTGAAGAAATCAGGGTTGGTGAAAATATTCTCTGTGAATCATGCGTTTATAGTACTTTTGAAGCTCCCGTCCAACTGCAAATTCCTCAAGGGATCTCCATTTATCCAATCATGCAGCTTTTTGATTTATTTATTTTTACAATTTTGATTATATCACATGACACATCAGTCAAAGTATTATAAAATCTAACAAAATACACAAGCCTAAAATTAAACTGATTTTATGCACGACGGACAGACAGACAGACAGACAGACCGATAGGTAGAACGGTGGATAGAACAATAGAATGGTAAATAGAATGACAAATAGAATAAACAAAAGACAAATAGACAGGCCGAACAAACAAGGAACAACAGACAGATAGACAGACAGACAAAAAAAGAATAAACGAAAGACAAATAGACAGACAGAACAAACGAACGGACGACAGAAAGACAGATAAACAAATAGAATAAACGAAAGACAAATAGACAGATGGAACAGACAGACAGACAGACAGAGATAGATAGATAGATAGATAGATAGATAGATAGATAGATAGATAGATAGATAGATAGATAGATAGATAGATAGATAGATAGATAGATAGATAGATAGATAGATAGATAGATAGATAGATAGATAGATAGATAGATAGATAGATAGTTCAGGCCATTTTCCTGACATCTGGAGCCAATGACTTATTACCCCAATTCATAAGAGTGGAAATAAATTGGACCCTAATAATTTCAGAGGTATTTGTGTGAGCAGTAATCTGGGGAAGTTATTTAGCAGTATTTTAAACAATAGAATCGTAAGCTTCCTTAACAAACACAATGTCCTGAGCTCAAGTCAGCATCTACATTAATGAACTAGCGGTGCAGTTGGAACAGTCTACAGGCCCTGGACTCACTCTACAGGACAGAAGCATCAAGCTCTTGCTGTATGCAGACGACCTGGTGCTGCTGTTCTCACTGCACCTGGACCTGCTGGAGAACGACTGCCAGAACTGGGCCCTGGCAGTCAACCTCACAAAGACCAACATTATGGTCTTTCAGAAAAAGCCCAGATGTCAGGAACACAGATATAAATTCAGTCTAGGCAGCACCGGCCTAGAGCACACAATGCAGTACACTTACATTGGCCTGGTCATCACTGCATCGGGGAGGCTCAGTATGGCAGTGAATGCTCTCAAAGATAAAGCTCAAAGAGCTCAAAAAATGTAATTACCAATTCCAATCTGGTGTAAAATCTTTGATTCAGTAATTCAGCCCATTGCACTGTAAGGCAGTGAGGTTTGGGGTCCACTCAGTGATCAGAGCTACACTACACTCTAGGGGTGTGACGGTTAGTATATAACCGTGAGACCGACGGTTATAGTTGAACACCGTCATTAGAACTCTATAACCGCCAAAACCGTGTTATTAAAATATTTTTACAAACATTTTTTATCATAGAGAATGTTTTTAAATACTAATTAAAAACAAATGTTAACAGTCTGTGTTATTAATGGTCTACGTCGTTTCCAACTGTATTTGATTCTTTGCCAAGTACCCCTTGACCGACCGCCAATCATTTGAGATAGAAATAAAAGCTATGATATAGCCTAGTGATGTGCCATCATTATGAGATTTATTAAACAAATGAAAAACATTTGCAATAATAAACATTAGCAATGAACATTTGCAATCGGGAGACATGGTTTTTACCACTTAATGAAGTTTTGTTTTGTAAATCGTCAGACATGATTTTTACCACTTCATTAAGTTTTGCTTTTTAGAAAGCCTTTCTTTAAAGCGAATTTCGTTTTGTACAAATTGTATCTTAATTTCAATAAATGTTTCATCAACCAATTGCATGTATTTAATAAATAAAAAGCAACCGTGACATTGAGGCTCCGATGCGCCCCGTTCACTTGCATTGCATTGTGAAGTTGAACTAGAGCGCATCTCATCGTAAATGAATGAAACTCAGCGTAGGCCTATGCCTCATACATTAGCATTAAATATCTTTGCTGTATCCTTTCTAGAACAGACAAGGGCTTTCTTGCGGCTCGCATCAGCAGAGCATTGCATCGTCCATAGACCGCAAAACAATCAGCGGATGGCGCGCTGGTGCGACTTTGAAATCTGGTCAAAAAACGTTGGTGCAGATTATGAGTTATGTGATGCGGTTGCGGATGAAATAATACCCCATCCGCGTATCTCTATTGATAACAACATTGAACACTACACAAATATTAATTTTATTCAAACTAAGTTGTCCTATAACAGACGAACGTCGCAACCCCCATTAATGCAATTATCTAATCAACCAATCACATGGCAGTTGCTTCAATGCATTTAGGGGTGTGGTCCTGGTCAAGACAATCTCCTGAACTCCAAACTGAATGTCAGAATGGGAAAGAAAGGTGATTTAAGCAATTTTGAGCGTGGCATGGTTGTTGGTGCCAGACGGGCTGGTCTGAGTATTTCACAATCTGCTCAGTTACTGGGATTTTCACGCACAACCATTTTTAGGGTTTACAAAGAATGGTGTGAAAAGGGAAAAACATCCAGTATGCGGCAGTCCTGTGAGCGAACATGCCTTGTTGATGCTAGAGGTCAGAGGAGAATTGGCCGACTGATTCAAGCTGATAGAAGAGCAACTTTGACTGAAACAACCACTCGTTAGCAAAGCATTTGTGAAGCCACAACACGCACAATCTTGAGGCGGATGGGCTACAACAGCAGAAGACCCCACCGGGTACCACTCATCTCTACTACAAATAGGAAAAAGAGGCTACAATTTGCACGAGCTCACCAAAATTGGACAGTTGAAGACTGGAAAAATGTTGCCTGGTCTGATGAGTCTCGATTTCTGTTGAGACATTCAGATGGTAGAGTCAGAATTTGGCGTAAACAGAATGAGAACATGGATCCATCATGCCTTGTTACCACTGTGCAGGCTGGTGGTGGTGGTGTAATGGTGTGGGGGATGTTTTCTTGGCACACTTTAGGCCCCTTAGTGCCAATTGGGCATCGTTTAAATGCCACGGCCTACCTGAGCATTGTTTCTGACCATGTCCATCCCTTTATGACCACCATGTACCCATCCTCTGATGGCTACTTCCAGCAGGATAATGCACCATGTCACAAAGCTCGAATCATTTCAAATTGGTTTCTTGAACATGACAATGAGTTCACTGTCCTAAAATGGCCCCCACAGTCACCAGATCTCAACCCAATAGAGCATCTTTGGGATGTGGTGGAACGGGAGCTTCGTGCCCTGGATGTGCATCCCACAAATCTCCATCAACTGCAAGATGCTATCCTATCAATATGGGCCAACATTTCTAAAGAATGCTTTCAGCAGAATTAAGGCAGTTCTGAAGGCGAAAGAGGGTCAAACACAGTATTAGTATGGTGTTCCTAATAATCCTTTAGGTGAGTGTAGATCATGGGACAGACATCCAACAGAAGCCCTACACACAGAATTCTGCAAAATTATTCTAAAACGACAGAGAAAAACACCCAATAATGCATGTAGGGCAGAATTAGGCCGATTCCCATTGATTGTTAATATGCAAAAAAGATTGCTCAAATTCTGGATGCTTCTAAAATCAAGTCCCACAGAATCGCTACATTTTAAAGCACTACAAACCCAAGAACTGAACCCAGAAAAAAGTCCCCTCAGTCAGCCGGTTCTGAGACTTACTAACCTGACTAACTCTACTAACACTAACCCGTCTCAGACCAGCACTGCTTCTCACACAAACATCAAAATAAACCAAATTATCACCAGTCTAAAAATACATATCTGGAACATTGGGATCAGGAAACTAAAACACAAAGTAAATTACAGTTCTATCGAACTCTGAAATCAAATTATGAATTGGAAGAATAGATAACAACGTCATATTAGGAGAGGGACAAACAGCAGCACTGGATGCCAGATGTGTGTGTATATTTTAAAACACTGTGGTATCAAATGTTCACACATATTTTAATTTGTTACACTGTTAATTTGATTTACAATTCATTTAATTTGTACATTTAAATTTAAGTTATGTTATAATATCATTTTGATGTCTTTATAATTATTCTATGTATTTCAAGCTTTGACAATATTGTATTATGTACAGTTATGCCAAAAAAGCAATTTTGAATTGAATTGAATTTAAGATAGATAGATAGATAGATAGATAGATAGATAGATAGATAGATAGATAGATAGATAGATAGATAGATAGATAGATAGATAGATAGATAGATAGATAGATAGATAGATAGATAGATAGATAGATAGATAGATAGATAGATAGATTATTCTGACATGCTGACTCACATATTTCCACTGTCCTTTAAAAAGCTTTTCCAATAACACTCATACAACATAAATCTCATAGGACAGGAAATGCAGGATCAATGGTGAGCATTTCTGCACTAATTACAGGCTCTGTTCCTCCACTGCAATCCTTTTCGTTTAACAAGCATTCATACACAATCCGATGAGACAATCCCATCCCCCATTATTTGTCGACATGACACAGATCCGCCACGTGAAGCTCAACTGTCATGGCTTACTGTGCGCGGTGACCTCTGCACTGAGTCCAAGCCCAGATATACATCCTCCTGCACAGTGACACTGTTACTGTTAAAAGCCTGTGACAGCTCATTCTCATCAACGGCCTAGAAAGACAATATCCATGATGGAACTGCCCCGCGTTGCTGTCCAAAACTCATTAACACATTGGAATAAAGACAATGTAGACTTGTTCACATTAAGTTGAAATTACACCGCCCCTGTCTTCCACTCTCGCTCCCTTTCTCTCCTTTTAATTTTGTCTTTTTAATTAGATTTTCAATTGCTGCTATACAGTATAAATTAGCTTACCTTGAGAAAAATGGCCTGCCTTCGTCCACTGCATGCTTCAAAAGTTCTTCTATAATGAACTTAGTATCAGACAGATTGGACACTTTGTATTCTACATATACACACTATACTCTAGGGGAAGGTTGCACCAGCTGTGGCTAAGTTACAACTTATACTAGTTGTGATGAGTTAAGAAATAAATTTGCTTTGCACCATTAAACTTAGTTGAAACGTACCTCTAGCGCTTATGACCTACTATTTACGTTCTGCCTTAAGAACAAATAATCACATTAAGAATATAGAAAAAACACTCAGTAAGGTACATAAGCTGTGTAAGCTCAAACGTTTGAGCTTCTTTCTTGGAAGCTCAAACATGCCGCTTAAAACAAGAATGAACCTCATTGGTTCTTGCTGAAGCTCAAACGTGCTGTGTAACACGAGAATGAACCTCATTGGTTCTTGCTGAAGCTCAAACGTGCTGTGTAACACGAGAATGAACCTTATTGGTTCTTGCAGAAGCTCAAACATCCTGCGTAATATGAGAATGAATCTCATTGGTTCTTGCTGAAATTCAAACATGTCGCGCAACACAAGAATGAACCTCATTGGTTCTTGGAAGCTCAAACGTGCTGCGTAACACGAGAACAAACCTCTTAGGTTCTCTACCAGATCTGATGTGTGAGTTGATAAATGTTTATATGTGAATAAAAGCCTAAATTCAATCTGTTCATTATATAAAGTGATGGTGTCTCTTCAGAAAATTTGGAACAAATTGCTCGATTCATATGGATTCGTTTTACGATCTCTTTGTGAACTTTTTGAAGCCTCAAAGTGGTAGTTGCGTAGCTGTCAATGGAGGGAAAGAAAACTCTCAGATTTCATCAAAAAGATCTTCATTCGTGTTCCAAAGATGAAAAAGTCTTACAGGTTTGGAACGACATGAGGGTGCGTAATAATGACAGAATTTTCATTTTTGGGTGAACGATCCCTTAAGGGGTAAATAATGTAAAAAGGTGTGACTTTTAAAAGGGTACTGCCACAGTGACAGCTTTTGTATATTTTCTGAGAATAGAGAATAAAAAAATATAGCTTCCCCGCCATTACCCAGTACCCAAAAAGCATTGTCATGGCTCTCAGAGTCTTAGAACAAGGTATTCAATGGATATTTGAGTATAATGAGTTCATTTTAATCTTTTACTTTTCTATTGTATGTCAACGAAATCAAGCTAAGACAGCCTTGCTGTAAGAGTATCACATACAGATTTCCTGGAATTAGTGAATAAATCTCCTGACCGAGATAAGACTCTTTTTAAAAGGTAAAATAAGGTCCAGTTTTCCATCTGCGATTATTCAGACATCTCAGGACTTAGAATAAAGAGCAAGTGAGGACAAGAATATGCCCTTCCCACCTTCCTCTACTTTCTTTCATGTTTACTTATCTTTTCTCTTTCTTTTCACAGATTTTACACCATTCTTCAGTATTAGTAACTCCATTTCTAGGAACAGAATTAGATTTATTTGAATGTTTACTAGGGTTGTCACTGCTACACATTAATTTAGTGAGATTAATTATGCAAAAAAATAATAATTATTCAATAAAAAATGAGTGCAATTAATCATACCCCCTGACCGGTACATAAATCCAACCACAGAAGCAATTTAAGCTTGAATGCTTGAAGCAATGGCCAAAGACCAATGCAACTACATAGACTAATGAATAGATGGAACACAAGAAGCCCTAATTCCGTTTTAGCAAATGAAAAGCACTGCAACACATGTTATTCAGTCACGATGAAATGTGTGGTGACACTGAGGTGGAAGTGCAAAAGAAATGCTTATACTGGAACAGAAGGTGTGCACATGTTATCACAGTAAGCGGGAGTCACTGCGGTTGCACCTTTTGCTGCCAAGTCCGCAGTTTGGAAAACTTTTACACTGTTGCCGTGAGTTGTTTTTTTTTGTCTGTGGGTCCACCGGAACTCGATTTTTACCCCCCTGAACACGATTGGGCTAGTTTTGGCAGTTAATGGGCAGGTTTTGAATAAGAATTGGGCTGGTTTTGTTTCGCAAACCTGGCAACCCTGTTGTTAAGCGTTAATGGCACGAAAATTAAACAAAAACACATCTAAAATGGGAAAGAGCTTTGCGATTGACTCTACAAATAATTTCAACAAGAAATCAGAGCTATCATTTTACAGACTGAAGAAAGCTACAGAAAAGAAAAGGAAATGGATTGCTGCAATTTAAAGAAACATCTGGAATACAGGCAGCAAACGTGGGTTTGCATTTACTGTTTTGAGTCAGATGTGTTTAATTTTGAGGTAAAATCATATCCTGCTTTATTAATTGTATTGATAACACAGTTAAATATTTACTATCCTATATTCTGTGAAACTGTAAATAATGTTAGACAAACACAGTTTTCCTTACAAAGCAAGTTTAGATAGATAATAGGAGGAGGACAAATGAGTTAAAAAAATAGATACAGCGCAGAACTCTGTATTGTCTACAGCTGCCAGTTAACCAGATATCTTTAAAAGTTTCTACAACATTTATTAAAATAACCAGAATATCCATTGACTTTTTATCCCGTCTTGAATCAAATCTATTAGCGTTTCACAATACACGTCATTTCCAAGCAGCTTTTCAGAAAGTCAGAAAGTCATAATGTCATAATATCTTATACACTGGCCACTTTATTATAATTTCTTTTTTAGAAATCCAAGGAGTTGGAAACATTCCTCAGATTTTGGTTCATATTGTCATGATAGCATCACACAGTTGCAGCAGATTTATCAGCTGCACATCCATGATGCGAATCTCCCAGTTCACCACATCACCACACCAGTTTGAGATTATTTGAGCTTTGTGACACGGCGCATTATCCTGCTGGAAGTATACATCAGAAGATGGGTTCACTGCGGTCATAAAGGGATGGACAGGGTCAGCAACAATACTCGGGTAGACTGCGGTGTTTAAACGATACTCAATTGGTGCTAAAGGACCCAAAGTGTGCCGAGAAAATATCCCACACACCATTACACCTCCAGCAGCCTGAACCGGTTATACAAGGCAAGGCAGGCTAGATTTCATGTTGTTTATGCCCAATTCTGACATCATACATCTGAATGTCACAGCAGAAATTGAGACTTATCAAACCAGGCAACCTTTTTCCAATCTTCAATTGTCCAATGTTGGTGAGCCCGTGTGAATTGTAGCCTCAGTTTCCTGTTCTAATCTGAATGGAGTGGCACTGGTGTGTCTTCTGCTATTAGCCCGTCTGCTT
Source organism: Squalius cephalus (assembly GCF_949319135.1). Classification (NCBI taxonomy): domain Eukaryota; kingdom Metazoa; phylum Chordata; class Actinopteri; order Cypriniformes; family Leuciscidae; genus Squalius; species Squalius cephalus. The sequence goes on along the minus strand of NC_137126.1, from coordinate 44,165,791 downwards.
ATAGGCAATGACTTTGCAGGCAGCGTTTGCACATGAGGGTACCTCACAAAAGGGATTTTGGATAGACTTCTGAGCCAGTGTAACAGTTTAATAATCTACATCAAAATAAAGAGAGCTTCGTGAGAACTAAATAAATATTTAATTATAATAATTTCTTACTAGAAATTACACCAAAAGTGGAAAACATTTGTCAAAAACATACATGTACACACAAACTGACCAGCAACCGATATTGTGGGATATCTAGGGCAGCGAAGGACACATATATGCTGCCTTCACAAATGGATCAGATGAATGTATCTCAGGAGACAGGAAGTGAAGCTAACATTGGATTCGGACATGCCTTGATGCCGTCCTACCTTGGAATGCATCCTCCGAAGGCAGCAATTTTAGTTTTCCGGGTGAAGCCCATGTCTACATGCCTAAGTGCACTGAGTTGCTGCCAAGTGATTGGTTGATTAGATATTTGCATCAGCGACCAGTTGAACAGGTGGACCTAATAAAGTGGCAGGTGAGTGTATAGTGCTTTAACAATTTTAGGGCTGGGCGATATGATGATATAAGTGATCATCTGATTTAGATCAACCTATATTGCATTTATAGAGTTGTCTAGCAGATAAAGCACTCACAGTTTTAACTTAATGTATTTCCATGGACCACTGGTTCTTTGGTAAGTTGTAAGGATCACTGTTGAGTCCAAATGCCTAATTTAAGATAATCGTTTGTTTTACTCCTGTTTTTGCAGTTTCACTTATTAAATCCAATCATGTTGCAGGATGTTTTGTCACTCATTCCCGCTGAGGGGGTGTTCCGGCGGGAAAGTGATTATGCTCTACCAATATTTCTTAATTTATATGGTATTTTCCCGTGGATAGAGTTTCTTGGAGTTGCTGTTGGTCTAGGTAAAGGACAAGTACACACAGTTCCATTCATTGTGATTAATGTCTTACGAATATGATACACTTTTGTCTCTCTCTCTCTTTTTTTTTAAGCATTAGAGGCATACGTTCCATTGTTTTTATTTGTGAGACCTATTCATACTTCAAACACTCCAATCCACAACCATCAAACACTTCCAATGGTCCATGAAGAAATTGGAAAGGTGCCATTAAATCTGCTATTTTAAAATTTATATTTATTTAGATATTTATTCATTGCTGCCCCGCAAAGTATCTAACTATGTCTTGAAATGCACGTTTGTGTTTTTAAATTCTTTGATGTCATTGTCCTGCTGGGTGACCCATGACAAACCTAATGCTCTAAATTGGCTTTGTATTCGTCTGATTTCACAATGCCATGCACACATTCACGTCATCCAGTGCCAGAGGCAGCAAAACAATAGAGACATCAGTGAACTTTCCTCCTCATTGGCACTGGGAAAAGTGTTCTTTTTTTTTTCTGGCTTTCCTTCGGCTGCAATCTTGTGTCTGACCGGCTCTCAGATAATTCTGTTTAAAGTTCTTTTCTCCACTGCTCATTGCTGGACACACAGTGACACATGACAAGAAAACGAGCTCCGGTTTTCTTTGGACAGGCCTGAATGAGTGAAGGAACATTTAAGAGACTGCAGATGAGTTCAGTTCTATAAGTAAAGCTCAATCACTTGCTTGAAATAAACATATTTCTGTCTGCCTCTTAAAGGAGCCAATTGTGTAAATGTATGCAAAAAAAAATATGATTTGTGGAAGAGTGAAACATTTAAAAAATGCATTAGAAAAAATCTTAACACCTTATAGCTACCAACCTCATAGCAATGCTCTGGCAATTACCCACAACACCATAGCACTGCAGTCAAACACACACACACACATGTTTGCTTAAATGGTTTATATGACGACACAAAAAAGGTCACAGCCAGCCATACGCCTGTAAAATCAATACTTTTCCACATCACCACACCGAAAAAAAAAACGGAAAAGACTGATGCGCAAACATGCAGGGCTTGTTGATCTATGTACTGTATAAGCATAATTTAGCTGATTTTATTCCCCATAACTGAGAATAGCAAGCTTCTCTGACCCCCAAAATCATTTTCATAGAGTTAAAATGGGTTCTAACATGTAAGAATTTCACTTTTAAGTGTTCTTTAATTCTCCAAATCATGAAAACCCTATTTACAGTAAATCATCTTTCGAATAAGCGGCCCTGTTTATCCTTTCATGCCAAATGTGAGTTGTTGTTTTTTTTAAAAGAACAATGCGAAAGATCATATTTACACACGCACTGTACTTCCGACATGTTATATAACTCAGCTGTTTTCCGGCTTCATTTTTCAACACTAAAGCTTCTTAGCATGAAATACAAAGCATATATGAAAATATAGAGTAATCGGGGTGTTAAGCGGATGTTTAGATTACATCAGGACACTTAGTGAAAATTAGACAAAAGTGAAATTCTTACATGCTAAAACCAATTTGAATACTATGAAAATGATGTTGGGGGTCAGAAAGCTAAGAGAGGCTTGCTATTCTTTCCCCAGCTTTACATAAGACGTTGATGTGAGGTCACCGGGGATTGCTTAAGGATTTTTATGATTACATCTAAGAACAACAGGCAGAGACACGAAGAAAGCCGCATTTGTGTTTACATGGAGACAGTGCAATCTGTACTAAGCCTCTTATAGCAGGCAAATGGCTGAGTGAAAATGTGAGTGTAATGTCAAGTGTCAAATCTAAATAATATCTGAATATCCGTCTCAGAAGCAGCTCAACAATGCAAATTCAATAATGTTTAATGTCCAGAGACATGTACTAATTGTGACTGTTCCAAAAGTAATTGAAGTTTTCAAGTCAGTATACTTATTGTGTGATACAGTCAAATAAAATGACGAAGAGAGTGTGTGTTACATATAAACACTCATAAAGTCTAAATGCGTAAATGTTACTATGCAGCGAACTGATTAAATTGCAAGCATTAAATGAATGGAATGTTATAAAATACAACCATACAGCCTCTGTTAATCAGCTTTTTCTAATATCTTTCACTGATAGCAATATCACAAGACAAATGCAAAACAAACAAACAAAAACATTAAAGGGGCATATTTTATACTTTTTATTTTATATCTGTTGCTTCATGATTACTTGCAAATCTCACAAACCTGTCAAAAACATGTTCAAGTTCACGTCAAAATCAAAAGAATAAATAAGAGATTATATTTGAATATAAAGAAAAGCATATTTTAAGATATAAAAATAGTATTTAAGTATATAAAATGTACTTAAAATAATTAATATATATATATATATATATATATATATATATAAAAGTATATAAAAATGACTAAATGTAAATGTAATTATAACAGTGAAAAATATTCTATATTATGATTTATAATAATAATAATTATATATATATATATATATATATATATATATATAATAGTAATGAGAAATTAATGAGAAATTAATATATTAATCTTTAATAATATTTAAATAATAATATTTAATTAATTTAATAATCAAAAATTATGTTTGAATGCATATGTTAACGAGAATGGGGAAAACTGTCTTGATTTTAGGATCATCAAGAGTATTTGCATAAAAATATAATATATAACAATATAAAATATATATTTAATATTACATAGAAATATTAAAATGATAATTATTGTTAAAAATAATAACAATAATAAGTTTGCCTTGTTGAAGTATCTTTGAGTTTAATCAAACAAAAAATAATGATTGAATGCATTATAGTAATGAGAATGGAAATTGTCTTGAAAATACAGTGTCACAATACAAAATTATTTCTTTAAAAGATTCCATTTTATTCATGCAATTTCAATTTCAATTTTTTTTTTTTTTTTTTTTGCCATGAAATGTCAAAGTTTGAGTTTGAGTTAATACAATATGTTTTAGGGAATGTATTTCTTACTCTTCCCTTCATTTTGTGTCTCACTCTAGGGTACAAAGATAGTGGTCAGCTGAAGTGTAACAAATCAAATCCAGGATTTTCGACAATCCCGAAAATGACTTAAACGGTGAGGCAGCAGGGATAGTACCCCTGTGCTCAAGGAATCTAAACCCCACTGATAAAACTCCCCCCAAAAAAGCCAAAGATAACTGACACCACCAGTCAGCATTAGGGCTCAGAGAGACGCTCCACTGCTTTCTCCACAGAGCGGTTCTGTGTGACTCACGGCAGAGGAAGATGGACCTGCCAGAGGATAACCTCTTTAAAGTGTCATTTAAGATGCCTCCATTAATCTCTAAGCAGCCAGTGATGAACGGAGCGCGGGTGTGACAGCGGTGCCCTTCACTCTGCCCACTGTCATATATTTCTCTTTCAGTTCAACACAACGGCATGACAGAAAACATTCCGTGTTGCCACTTCCTGTTCCGGATACATGCTAGGACCTTCGTTATTCTCACAATATGGAGATAAGCATGTCCCTTGACCTTTCAATCATGTCTCTCACACACACACACACACACACACACACACACACACACACACACACACACACACACACACACACACACACACACACACACACACACACACACACACACACACACATATTATACGAAACAGAAAAGCCTGTTTTATTTATTTTATTACCTTCAATATAATGTATAAAAATATTAAAAATATTTTATATTACATAAAAACATAAAATATATTATTTATAATAATAATAACTCAGAATTGTGGGAATTCATCCAATCACCCACACACATTTAACCCTCTGGGGTCTGGGGTGTTTTAACATGCCCTGACATTTGTGCTTATTTCTGTTACTGGCTCGCCGGCCAATTATATTATGGGCTTTCACACTGGAGGAACCTTTTCATAGTTCCTAGAACTATTGACTATACATTTAGGCATTCTTCAGACACCGGTCACGCTGGAGGCAATCCCCAAAGTGTCCTAGGACAAAGTGCAAGATTCCATTCAAAAGAGAACATATACAGTTATACACATACTGCACTTTTAGCATTCTGTTCCCCAAAGTCCACGTCAATAGCCTGGCAAGCCAGACCTACATCAAGATGTTAGGTCTGGCAACTCACCATAGACACGGCTCAATCCGAGGGGCGGGATAAAACGGCTGTCTTTCAAATTCCCTCTGCACGCAATAGGAGCGCTTCAACCAACCAGAGCGTTTTCCCAACAGCGGAGCTAACGTTAGTTGATAGATTCAACTTTTGAATCTGGCTGGCAAAACTACGAACACATCTTCCTTTTTTAAGAATGACTTAAGTGCTGTTCTTTGCTCTTTTCTCAAAGAAAAACTTAACTCCAAGTCCTCCAGAGTCGCGGCCAAAGCCGATTTGAAAGACTGTTCTCCAGAAGCAGCAACTCTTCTTTGTTTTCAAGTAGCAGGGAACCGTCACAACTCGTCATTATGTTAAGCCCGCCCCACCTACTCTATACGCGATGTGATTGGCCTGACCCAATTTAGGTTTTTACAGCTCCGAAAGTCAATGGAGAGTTGCTAGACTACCCTGGCTGCAAAATACATTTTGCTGCCGCTAGGGTGCGTCTAGATTTCTAGGCTACCACGTCAAGGTTTTTAGCACCAAATTTGCTCAGGTCACATTTAATCCCAAAATCAATTTTTTTTATTATATATAAATAGTCAAGTCAAGTCACCTTGATTTATATAGCGCTTTGTACAATACAGATTATTTCAAATCAGCTTTACAGTGATAACAGGAAAATAATGCAACAAAGTTTGTTTCTAGAAAAAAATTGCGTCCAGTGAGTTAAGTGATGGTTCGATTTTGTTGTAAAAAAGTTATTAATTTAGTTCATTTATATATCTAGCCGCTTTGGAGAAAACCGTGACAAGTTAAGCTTTTCTTTGGCATTTTCAAGACAAATTCCATTCTCATTACCATAATCACATATTATTTTTTTAAATAGATTTTTACAGAAGGTTAAACCAGTGCCCATACCCTGGCCATAGTATTGCAGTCTATTTATGAATCGAATATCGAATGTGCTTACTGACCAACCGCACAAAAGTCTGTCTGGACCCCTCACAGACTCCCTGTCAAACCCTCTTCCCGCTTAATTGCCTGGGGTGTGTATCTCAGCGAGCTCCATGGGACTGATCCGTACAGATTCCTCCAAAGGTCAACCCGAGCCCCACAGACTCGTAAGAGAAATCCAATTAATACTAGCTCAGTGGAGCTACATTATTTATTTAGCACTGAAGAGGAGGAGGAGAGAAAGAGAAGAAGATCAATGAAGGTTTGGAACTTAATTACAGCTTTCAGTCGACAGGCCTCTTTCAAAGTGGCATAATCCCTCTCCTGTCTGTGGTGGGTCTGAACACGGTTAAACCGCTATGAGGAAGAATTACAGAGATCACACTTAAGAGTGTGTTTGGAATATTTAATTAACGATTATGCTACTTAGTCAGATTAAAAAATAAAGGCAGCACTTAATATGAAGCTTATTGGTCTATAGCGATACACTGCAACCAAATTTTTTTTTTTTTTTTTTTTTAAACAGTATTTTAATATCCAAGATTAATTTACTTCAGAAAACTGTTGCTTTTTCTTGCCCAATTGTTTGGTCTTGTCTTATTGTCTTTTTTGCAAAGAGCATTTATCTTGTTTAGACATTGTTTAGATAAACAAAATATTATTTTTGTCAATTTAAGACAATTATACACATACATATACATGCATATGTGACCTTGGATCACAAAACCAGTCACAAGTCACACGGGTATATTTGTGGCAATAGCCAACAATACATTTTATGGGTCAAAAATATTATTTTTCTTTTATGCCAAAAATCATTAGGATATTAAGTAAAGATTTCCTTCCGTAAATATATAAAACATTTATTTTTGTGAGTGAATGCAGCACAATCGCACACATAAATGGACAAGTTTAAAGGTGATTTTCTCAATGTTTAGATTTTTTTGCACCCTCAGATTCCAGATTTTAAATTATTTGTATCTCTGCCAAATATTGTCCTATCCTAACAAACAATACATCAATGGAAAGCTTATATAACTTTCAGATGATGTATAAATCTCAATTTCAAAAAATCTACCCATGTAACTGGTTTTGTGGTCCAGGGTTACATATTATTGCAACCATATAGTTATAATAAATGTATACTACTTCATATTAAATCACATGGTTTAAATCATACTTATCTGACCGTTATCAGTTTGTAGCAGTAAATGATGAGATGTCTCATCGATCACAAGTTCAGTATGGTGTACCACAAGGCTCAGTACTAGGACCGCTGCTGTTCACTCTGTACATGCTACCATTAGGAGATATCATTAGGAAACATGGAATTAGCTTTCACTGTTATGCCGACGATACTCAGGTCTATATTTCTTCAAAACCTAACGAAACTTATCAATTCACAAAATTAACGGAATGCATAGCGGATATAAGAAATTGGATGACTCGTAATTTCCTACATCTAAATTCTGAAAAAACAGAGTTTCTAATTATTGGACAAAAAACTTCCTCACGTAATAACCTAGAATACTGTCTAACACTCGATGGCTGCTCTGTTAAGTCTTCGTCGTCGGTTAGGAACCTGTGTGCTCTTTGATACCAATCTTTCATTTGAAAGTCACGTGTCTAGTATCTGTAAAACTGCATTTTTCCATCTTAAAATTATATCTAAATTACGCCATATGCTCTCATTGACAAATGCGGAACAATTAGTTCATGCGTTCATGTCATCAAGGCTAGATTACTGTAATGCTCTACTGGGTGGTTGCCCTGCACGCTTAATAAACAAACTACAGCTAGTTCAAAACGCAGCAGCTCGAGTTCTTACCAGAACCAGGAAGTATGACCATATTAGCCCAGTTCTGTCAAAACTGCATTGGCTCCCTATTAAACATCGCATAAATTTTAAAATATTGCTGATTACTTACAAAGCACTAAATGGTTTAGCTCCGCAGTACTTGAGCGAGCTCTAAACGCATAATAGTCCTTCACGTCTATTGCGATCTCAAAATTCCGGCCAGTTACTAATACCTAGAATATCAAAATCGACTGCTGGCGGTAGATCCTTTTCCTATTTAGCACCAAAACTCTGGAACAGTCTTCCTACCATTGTCTGGGAAGCAGACACACTCTGTCAGTTCAAAGCAAGATTAAAGACACATCTCTTTGACCTAGCATTCACATAATACATTATAGACTTCTATAATTTAATGTTAGGATGCATAGATTAGGTCAGCCGGAACCGGGAACACTTTCCATAAATCCTGATGTACTCGTTACATCATGAGAAGAATGGCATCTACGCTAATTTTAGTGTCTTTGTTTATCCCGAGGTTTTCCTGCAGCCTGCCGGATCCAGGCCGTATCCAGATCTGATGAAGGACCTTCGCCTGGACCGATGACAACGCAGTGCTGAAGTGCCAACTAGTCTCTCCCTATGGAGGATCCCTCTATCACTATACAGATAAGGCGTTGTCGGGAAAACTCGTTTCGCGTTCCTACCCCAAAGCAACAAAATAAAATAAAATTCTTTATCAAAATTTATAAGGAAAGACAAGTACTTTGTTTAGGCTTGGCTTGTAGGGAATTCCAAACCTGTGTATTTTCAAACGCACATAACTATAGAACCCATTCTAAATGCGCATGTGAACGCCATCAGCGTTTCTCACAGGTTCGCGTTTAAAGTCTGTGTAGAGGGAATGGTGTCGTCTTAGCGGCCCCTGGTTTAATAACAAATGATCGTTGCGACGGAAGCAAATCAATCAAAACTAGCTTTAGATGGAAAATAACTTAACTCTGCTGTAAAGCCAGAACAATCTCTGTTACCTTAAATTATACGCTTATCTCTGTAAAGCTGCTTTGAAACAATCTACATTGTTAAAAGCGCTATATAAATGAAGATGACTTGACTTGACTTGACTTGATATTAAAAAAATACACTTGGATATTCATGTTTACACCTTTAAAGAGTACAATGCATTAGTATGCATTTTAAAACATTATACATTTAAATAGAGCAATGATAGCTGTGGTTATAATTATGAGAACACTGAATTGATAATAAGGTGCACTGCAAGGCATTACAATACATTATGAATGGTTAGTTGGCAATTGGCATGAAATGCTTTAAGCAAGTTGAAATGTTCTGCAATGTGACACCACTTCATCTAAAACTAATTTATTGTTATTTATTAATTGAGAGACTGCAATACTTGTGCTTTTAAAAACATAATTTGTCACACCACAGGACCATTTTAAATGACTTATAGTAAAGGCAAACATGTGATTAAACATGACGATAAGCTTAAAAGAAAGAGTCACCACCAGTTACAGCACCTAAAGCATTCCCTAATACATTCATAGTAAGTGTAAGCTAAAGTCTTTATATTTATCAATGTCATGCCATGATATGTCATCTACCCAAGTATCCAGTCTGTATCTATCTGCATGATCATCCGCATTTTCAGAATCTCACATCACATTGGCTCGAACTGATACGGCAAAACCGATGACATTATTAACTGTTTACAATTGCTTTAGAAGCTGAAGGAAGCCTTGAAAGCTTGCGAATGCGATTATGGTAAGAGGCATTACATTTTCAACACACGCTTGAGTTGTTCGGCCAATCACAACACACTGGGTCAGAATGGCCAATCAAAGCATTTCAGAAGGAGGGGCTTTGTAGAACTAGAATAGAGGGAATAGAGGTACTGCAATACAGTATGTGAAAAAGATCATATATTTATTATCATATTATCATATTATCATATTTATTATCATATAATGAATCATATATTCTATTACACCCTATAAACAAACAATGAACTTTTAAAGTAGCGTCATGACCTCTTTAATTGAGATACCAAGCAATACTAATCAATCCACCATCTAGTTTCACATCATAAGGTAACCAACACATGAAAAGCATGCAGTGATCTTGAGAGGAGCGTTTGTTTAAAGGATAATTCACCCAAAAATGAAGTCATCATTTACTCACCCTCATTTTGTTCCAAACCTGTATGAGTTTATTTCTTCTGTTTAACCCAAAAGAAGATAAAATAAATAAATAAATTGATAACCAGACAGTTGATGCCATTGACTTCCATAGTAGGAATTTAAAAAAAAACAAAATACAATGGAAGTCAATGGCTTCTTCACCTGTCTGGTTACCAACATTCTTCAAAATATCTTCTTCTATTGTGTTCAACAGAAGAAAGAAACTCATACAGGTTTGGAACAACTTGAGAGTGAGTAAATTATGACAGAATTTTCATTTTTGGGTGAAGTATCCCTTCAAGGTTTCTTCAGTAATCACTGCTCTCTCCAGACCCTCTCACCCAGAACTAATCCCTCTCTGCTAACCAAAGGTTTAGATATGAATGTGAGGAACACAAGGACCAACAATTACCGTTCTGTTGCAAAGCATTACTGTGACACTTCAGAACTAAAATTCATTGAGGAGCTAACTGAAAAGCAATTCCTTTTCCTCTGGTATGTTTTAAAACAATGCGTGAACATTCACAGCAATGATCGGGAATGTTATTTCAAGGCAAGCATGGATGAGACTACAAAAGTGTCATTTAAAAGTAATGGGACACATCTGCACCTGGGCTTTCTGTAACCCTACGTGTCAAAGTAACGCTGCCTGTAATTGGATGCTTTGGTGAATAACACAGAGAAGCTTTCCACCACAAGCCCTGCGAGTTGTTAAGATATGACTCAGTATGTGTCACAGCAGTGGTTGTATTGAAAAATGTACAGGTTAAACATTGTATCTGTCAAACTGCAAAACAGAAGCATAAACAGGAACGATGGACCCAATATTTACTGAGTGTTTTGAGACTCTTCCTGTTCAAACATTTACAATAAACAGCACGATAGCAATGCAAATTCTGCTCAGATGCATATTAATCTGTTTGTTTGTTGAATGAACACCCACTCATTGTAGAATAATAATGCCGGATATGCTTTGCTTTCTGTGGATTATGATAAAAGTAAGGCTGCCAACTTTTTGGGTTAATAAATATGTTTAAGACCAATCATTTTTAATGCACTTCTATGTAACTTTTGGCCCTCTAGCGGTAAAAAACAAAAAAAAAAAAAACTGCATGCTTTGGCTCTGTGAGACTGTGCGGATCAATATGGTTCTTTCTTATGACTAAAAAAAGATTGAACGATTATCCCAATACTATCATGCATGTTCATCCCAATATGTTCATAAAACATTCACTTAAAAATGTAACCAGTTTAAATGGAAAGGATCTCAAGATGACTATATAAGAACGTTACTGTAGCTTAACCCATAATCAGATATGCTACTTCCTTGAAAATAAATAACTTCACTACAAATAACAGCACAGCACTACAACAACCATAATAAAATGAGCCTTCACAATTGATAATGCTTTACAATGAAGACAGCTACATATGTCAATTTATCTGTTCAATAAAACACCTTACTCACCTGTTGAGTAATAAAAACACCAACATTTTAAATCCCTCAATTCTCACCATCTCCAAAAAGCCAAGCCGATGTTGATTCTGGTTTTATTACGAGCTCTGTCGCGTTCTCTTTTCTCCAGCAGACTCTCCTCTGTTCAGGTTTTTTAAAAAGGGTTGGGGATTTTGCGCTTCATGTCAAGCTTTCTCCCTCATTGTGACAACTAACCTCTGCCACTCACACACCAGACACACGTCAAAGTAGCCAAAGCAACTTGGGCGAGTGACGCATGTATGCAATTTCCAACGAAAACCATCCCAACAGGTCTAAAATATTAACACTTATAATAGACTTACCATAGTGAATCAGGGTAAGACAAAAACACGTTTTGGAAGAATGATTGATGATGTATTGACTGTGTTATTTACATTTTGTTCATTTTAAAAGAAAAAAAAAGTTACAGTGCACCTTTAAAGTCAAAATGAAAGAATCGCATTATCGCAACCCATTTTATTCAGCAATGATTCCAGAAAAAGCATATTCAATTAAACGAACTGTAGTAATTAATTTACAGATTAACCTCAAGAAAAGTAATTTACAAATTTTGAATTATGAAATTTAACTTGCACATCTTTAAAACTAGGCTTACGAGTAAAACGGTCTAAAAGAAAAAACAATACTCAATATATACATAATAATTAGTACTCTATTTTTTAAATATAATCTGAATACATTGAACTATATTTTTAAATTTGAGATTAACTGCTTAAAGGGGACCTATTATGCCCCTTTTCACAAGATGTAAAATAAATCTCTTATGTCAGCAGAGTGTGTATGTGAAGTTTTAGCTCAAAATACCCAACAGATATTTTTACAGCATGTTTAAATTGTCATTTTTTGGGGCTCAGAAAAACGCTCTGTTTTAGTGTGTGCCCTTTAAATGCAAATAAGCTGCTGCTGCACAGCCCAGGGGGCGGAGCTTAATGAGCTCGCGCTCAGTCTCTCAGGACAATTTCATCTCACGGAATGATGATAATATCAGAAACTCTCAGTAATGGTGTTCATTTCGACCCGGAGTCGGACAATAATGCCTACAGAGTCAGAGTGCGTGGAGATGGAACAGGTATAGTTTAGTTTAATTACGGTTATAACGTATTCATCATCTGCTTGTATGTATCCACTGTTAATAGCCTACAAGTCTGCTGTTTCGGACCAGGTCCGAATGATGATCAAACATGTACTGATGAGTTTAATAAAGTTTATTGTACATAACACAAAAGATGAAGCGTCAGTTTTACTCCAGAAAATCACCGTAAGAGCTTAAGTAGTGCGCAAGTACATAAACGAATTTCGGTAGAGTTGAGGGAGCATTTTCTTTAAAAACTAAATAATTCCACCTCGTCTTCAGTGGTTGCCTCAGATTTCGGGAGTAAATAGAGAGCTATGTGGATTAATACATCCAGCCACACAACACCTACAATGCTTGGGAGACATTCTCATCTATGGCTGTGAACTCGATCAGGGCGGGTCTATGTTGAAACGGCAGTGTCTGTCAACACTCGTGGGCGGGGCCTGTGCTGTAGTGACGTCACTAAAACAGCATTCTGAAAACAGGTCGTTGGGAGACACTGCTGATGATTTAGGGGGATTAATAAAAAAGGAGTGAGTGGATTTTCATCACTATTGGGTGGTTGTGTACACACACTGCCAACACACATTTATGTCCAAACAGCATGCAAAAGTGAATTTTGCATAATAGGTCCCCTTTAAATAAAATAAATAAATAAATAAATAAATAAATCATGGTTAATCACGATTAATTATATTCATATAATCAACAGCCCTAATTTTAATTCTCTAAAGCTCACCACTATAATGTTATATGTGAGCAGATGTTCATACATGATTCTAATGAATTACTCCGGCCATCTGGGTGAAATGTAAAAGTCATGAGCTGATCCATGATATGTGTTGTCTACAGTTCACCATTAAATATTGCAATCTGAAATAAAATAAAAATTATGATCACATATGCATATGTGATTTTTTTATTTTTTTTTATTCAGAGTGCAATATTTTAGAGAATAGAATCTGAATTTTAAAAAATCGTATGCAGTGTATATGAGAGCCTAATTATTTTATTCAGATTACAATATTTTGATACAATTGCAGGCAAATATCACAAACCATGCAGCTCCACACCACTGAGGGATTAGTAACAATAAAGAGCAGGAGCTTCGTAAAGTCAAAAACTGAACTAATCATTTGAACGCATGTTCCTTACGAATATCCAATGAATATTGAAATCAATGGGAATAGATGCAAAGCAAGTATATTTTGATGAACAATTAGGAAGACAGACTTTTTATCCCCTTTTGAAATGGCATGCACTGAAAAATCATATCAGGAATGTGTATTCATTTTGTAAAGGGGCCAATTTTGATTTTGTGTTGACTGATTAAGTGAAGTCACTGTACAAAAAGTTAATAATTAAGTTAATGTATTTTAAAGGTGCAGTAAGTGATTTCTGAGAAACATTGTTGATATTTGAAATCATCCAAACAATCACACCCCTCCATTCATTGCTCCGTCTATTGCTGAAGCAAAGCAAAATAATGCTTCGTGAAAAATAAAGCGAAGATGATGAACGAACGACAAGGAAGAACAAAAACTGAACATCCAGTGCACAAGAGTTTACAAGCAAGAGTTGGTTCTAGTCGCCAGCAGCTCCAGACAAACAATGACACTCCAAACTGTCCTGTTACTACAGCTAACATTACAACAGCATATCTTCATTCTGTTAGCTAAACCAATGCTACTCAAGTATGGAGCAGAAATAACCTTATTGTAATGTGTTACCAATAAAACAAGAACCACAGTGTAATCTCAAAAATGTGTCCTTGAACACAGAAGCCCTTCCTTGCTTATATAGACATTTTCAATTATGCATATGGCATTTACATTTATCTAAAGGGACTTGCAGTGCATTATAGCACACAGCTCAGCAGAGAAACAAAATAAATATGCAAAATAATTGATATTGTGTAATTTCTTATGGATGAAATGGGCCACTGAAAGGTCTGGGACAAGCATGCATATTTTATGACCATCATATATCATTTTTGAATGATATGCAGTAGTTGCATGCAAACATACTACCATATGTTGCCCTCCGAGGGTGCCCATAATAGAGCAGTAGTCAAGATAATAAAACTTCTTTTCTACCTGTTTGGTCATCTCATCAATAATCTCCATTTCAGCGGTCACAAAGTACACACTGATCTATAGATACAATGCAAAGCTTGTGTGGGGCTGCAGTGATTTAGTGCATTAGACTCAAACACAAAGAAACAAGAGGAAGATATACAGTAATTACCTAAACATTAGCGATATCTCAGTTTTTCAGGTGTTACAACAGATGTGGTGCAGAATGCCAAAGTTATTGTGAATGGAAATGGCCTTGACACAGTCTGTTAGATTTCCTTCAGTCTGTTATATATGTAGATTCAACATAATGACCCAGTGAAAGCTCTTAGCAGTGTGATTTACCAGAGTGAAACAGACTGTATACTAAGTGCTTCAGAATCTGTGGTAAGAGAGCGTCACATCATAGATACCGACTGAAATCCAACATTTTGTTTCTAAGGTAATGAAGGTTGTTCACTATGACCTCAAGCAAAGCTTTTACATTCACCATTCACTTTCAAGAGAAAAATAAAATCAAAAGTCATCTCTTAAACATACTCCCGGTCTTATTGTGAAGGACACATAATTGCGAGCGAACAAACTAACGAACATATACATACATATATTACTTACATACAACCTAAACCACAAATAACACATAATTACATGCAATTTAAATAAATAAATACAATTATTTTTCAACTAAACCACAAATGATGCATTGTTGGATTAAAAAAATAATAATAATAATTAATCAACTAAACCACAAATGACACATTATTGCATGTAATTTAAAACAGACAATTAAACAAACAAACAATAAATAGATAAATAAATATATGTAGGCCTAATTATTTATCACAAACAACAAATTATGCATATTTGCATGTAAATTAAAACAGTAAAACAAATAAATAAATATTACATTTATTTATCAACTAAACCACAAGTGATGTAATTTAAAACAATAAATAAACAATAAAAGTTATTTGTCACCAAAATCACTTGAATGTAACTTAAATAAATAAATAAATAAATAAATAAATAAATAAATAAATAAATAAATAAATAAATAAATAAATAAATGTATCACCTAAACCACAAATGATGCATAATTGCATGTAATATAAAACAATAAATAAATAAACTTATTTATAAACCACAATGCATAATAATAAACAATAAATCAACTTATTTACGAACTAAACCACAATGCATAATAAATAATAAAAAAAATAATAAATACATATAAAAAAATAATGCACTATTGCATGTAAATTAAAACAACATAAATACATTTTTAAAAGATATATAATTAAATTGATTTATTCATCACCTTAACTGCAAATGTCATGCAACTGATCACTCTGCAAACACAAGAAGTGTTCTCATATTTCAGATAAATGTAAGGACATATGCAAACTCAAATGAACAAAATGAGACATATTTCAGACAGACAGATTTAAGAGAATTGCCTACAGTATCTGTTCTTCTGGCGATGAACTGATGAGGTTGGGTGAGGTAGCAAACACAAATCAAGTGGAAGATGTGGAACATAATTGACTTACTATAAATAATGCAAACATATAAATATTGATATTGATCTAAATTGATAGTTTGGAGAAGATCATTTTTTGGAATGCATAAACACGGCTAATGAATTTCACTGGATCTGTGGTTTAATCATTTCTGATGGGTTTTGAAGACAATTTGATTACCCCCACAGACCATTTCCCCTGACAGCTTTCTTCAACATGTACTCATCAGCTTTCTCGTCTGCTGTTCAATCTCAAACCTGCAAAATTATCAAACCCATCATTTTGCTTTTGAAACCAAACAGTAATGAAAATATAATGACTGAAGTTTGGAGTTGTCAAGCTTCCTTTAAGCCTGGATTTGTTCAATCTTTTGGGGAGTGTACGCCGTAAATCTTGGTGTGGTAATGTTGTGCTCTATAATCTGGTGTAAACATATGATAAAAGTCCCTCATTCCACTGAAACAGCTTTTAATGGACCACTTAACTAGCACAAATCCAGAAAAGCGTTCTGAACAAGCGATTGGAAAACTTTGTCGCATCTTATCTCTGAAAAATTGCATAACGTTTGTTACATGATAACATTATGCAACATGTCAAATACACAGAAGTGTTTGTATACGTTTCGCACTGTTTTCAGACCAGCTGTTAGTCGTGCAGTCATTTCCTAGAAATGAGTTTCTGTTCTTTTACTTTATTCAGCTATGTATTTATGTTGGAAAAGCTGCATCGTAATATGATGCAATATAAAAAGAGATAAGATTATGAGTGCCGGGGCAGACAGCAGACTGACTGTAATGTTTTCCGAAAGACTGCTGCTGATAATACATTTAAAATTCATTTTCATTTTATGAGAGGACACTTTGTTTCATCTTTTACCCAAACAAACCTCTGTCATGAATATTAATGCTTTGTGACTTTTGGTGGAAAGTTAGATATTTAAAGCAGTTTACTTAGACAGCGTTATTCCTCTGATGTGATTTATGACTCATGAATATGTTATAAGGTAAATACTGTCATCATGTTCTTTCGGCTTCAGCTGGATTGACTCTAGTTCAGACTGTGATCTGAATCTAATTTAGGACAAGAGGTTTGGGTGAAATTCAGAATTGGCTGCCTTTCAATTTATGATACATTCATAATCCTGATATGCAAGCAACATGACAGAGACACATTTCTCTAAATGTTCAATAGCATCAAAACTAACAAAGCCGTCAAAACAGATTTCATTTTTGTTATACAGCGCCGCAAAATATGGTCCAGGGCAATTTCATACAAATAAATAAGATATAATCATAAAATATAAGTATAAAATACATTTTAATAAAATAAAATATAAAAAAATGACACTGATTATAATTTAAAATATAATATTATATAAGTTAAATTTAATTATTTGTAAGTAAAATGGAGAATTCTGGGAAATGAAGTTTTCTTCTGTAACATTTTAATTTGTTAACACTAGTTAACGAACTAATAACGAACAATCTTGCAGCATTAATAGTCTTCATTTAAACATTTGCTTATATACACACGTATAAATACACACACACACACACACACAAAGGATGTATCAGTTAATATAGTTAATGCCCTATGAAATTATAATGCGGTACGCATTTTCAAACCGAAAGTTGGACCATTTTTCCTGCCGACCAAAATTTCGTTATTTCAAACGTAGGCGGGTCAACACAACACAACACAACATTCTCCGACATCAAATGGCAAACGTAATGTAAGCGGAACGAAACTGAGCTACTCGTTATTGTGTGGTTGACGGACCGTTGTTTATCAGTTTGGACCAAAACAGCGCGAGCCGATCTTGATCAAGCGACACTGTTACTACACAGCGCTAAGAGATCCAGTAAAGAAAGCATTTGAATTCGCTACTTAAGTAATAACATTGCTGCGAGATCTAGTGAGGAACATTCACATTTCTCCGTTATTAACGGATCAAACAGCGCGTGGAAGCCAGGAAGAAACATTGTGCCATGAATGAACTATCCAGTGTCCACAGATCTGCAACATTTACCATGGATTTACTGTAGTAACGCTAACTGCAACCATGGAAGTTTGGCAGGAATAGTAGGCTATTTCAAGTAACATTACATTGGTTTTATTTTGACATTATGAATAAAATTGCTGCCCTCAAATGTTATTCTGAACTAAAAATAGACCTTTGTTTATAACTACTACAATATTAGGCAACATTTCATTTTTTCCAAGGAGCTGTTTTGTTTTATATGCTCATAAGAAGAGTCTATTATAGCTCCATCATTGCTCAAAGTAAAAAAAAAAAAAAAAAAAAAAATCATACTTTATTATGTTAGTTTTAATAATAATAATAAAAAATATCTGGCATTTCTTTACAAGTTCTTTTAAATGTCACTTTGTATTTAAAGGGGTCATATAATGGTACATGCACTTTTACAAGTTGATTGTACTGAAATGTGTGTTGGCAGTGCCTGTACACATCCATCATAATGATAAAAATCCATCCAGTGTTTTTTTTTTAAAATCTCCTTATATGTTTGACCCTCTCTGAAATCAAGCCGTTCGATTTTGTGACGTCACAAAATCGACGCCCCTCCCACGATTGTGATTGACAGCACTGCGTTTCAACACAGACCCTCCCTCGCTCGTGAGCGAGCTGTCCGTCATCATAGTGCATTGGTATGCTGGAGAAGAATGGCATCTAAGCGTTGTGGCGTTCTGTTCTTGGGTGTAATAAGGAACGCAGCAGTCATTTTGATGTTTTTGATGGAATATTGACGCAATTGAGCATTGACGCGGGGATTCCCCACGATCAACGTCCATGCTTTCATGTTTGCGCGAATCATTTCACATCAGACAACTTTACAAACCCGTGTCAGTTAAGCTGGTTTTGCTAAGAAGCTGTTCCTGAAAATAGGATCGGTACCAACTATTCGTGTTCCTGCTGCACCTCCAGAAGAAGAAGTGAGTGTAACGTTTTATTAAACTTTATATTAAAATTTATATTAATCTTTGCATATCGCTTGCTGCACACTTCACGATGAAAGCGGCTGTTTACACTCAAGAGTACTCAGAGCATGTTTTCTATGTACGACGTTCTCAATATAATTCATAATCCCACATTTATAATAAACACCGCGTTATGGTTATTGTGTTATTGTGTTAGAAATGGTGTACGCACAGAACAGAGGGGCGGGGTAAGCAAAGTTCATTATCATTTAAAGACACATGCACTTAAACGGCGTGCTGAAAACAGAGCTGTTTTTTACCAGGTAAAATTAGTGTTTTCTTACAATACTAATGAGAAGTTTTAATTAAAGTATATTACAAACTTTTAATTTATACCCTAAAGAATCATATTAGCTTGTACAAAAATGGCATTATATGACCCCTTTAAGAAGCACGTGCCCTTTAGTCATTATTTGGGTAGCATGCATATTCTGAATGCTTTCGGCAGAATTCAAATGAGCCATTTTAATCTAGATTAATTCCAAGATTACAGTGAGATTAATCTAGATTAAAAAAATGATCTATGCCCACCACTAATATATATATATATATATACTAATGAGACCTTATTATGGTAAAGTGTTACCTTTTCTTCTGGTCTATAAAATTAAATGTATTATTAAAAAACAGTTTTAATATCATTGAGATACTATTTTAGTTTGTCTTTATTATTGAAATCTGTTTTGACTATTTTTATATTTTTCTGGTTTCATTTTCATTTTAGTTAAAGTTTTAGAATTTTTGTTGTATATCTTTTTGACATTTTTCATTAGTTTTTGTTTTTAAAAATATGTCCAGAATTTTTTATTTGTATTTCAGTTTAGTTTGAGTTATTTTAGTACATCAAGTTAAACTAAACTAAAATAAGAAATTGACATTGAAATTGAGAACTAGCTACAATAAAATAATTTTATTTAATTTTAGGTAACATTCATTTTATTTCAAGAAACAAAAGGTTTTTTGTTGTTGTTGTTGTTGTTGTTGTTTAATGGTTTTGGTTTCAATTAGCTATAATAACCCTGTTTAAAGTTATATTTAATTTTAATCTAATTTTCAAAAAAAAATTCTTCCTCGCATTCAAATCTGAATTATAATTATATAATTCCTTGATTCAATTTCAGCAGGAATTTAAAAGGCATTGTCAATTCAGTTCTGAATATCACAAACCCCTGTGGTAGAACAATAGCTACTATTCTTCAGCAGCATTCTAAATAACATGAAATATTCCTGCGCACACCTGAAGTATTACTCCAGAATCACAGAGACTCTGTTCTCAGAGATATGAATCCTGTAGGTTGCTGAAAATGATGGAGGAACGGAGCAAAATGAATACAATCAGTAAACACAATGTATTAAATTCACCTGGCACAAATACTGTATTGTCAAAAAAACACACGCCTATTGTGCAAAGAAGCAGATAGACTATTGCAAACAACCCACAACACATCCATCTATCTGGACAAGAGTAAAAAAAAAAATTACACATTGGAGCAGATGAAGTGTCCTCTATCATAGTTATCACTATCACCGCCAGATAGATAGACCCATAAACCTGTAATCATGCTCTGAGATGCTGATGTACTCGAAAAAATAAATAAATAATGAAATACCAACAAAAACAGTCACCTATTGTGCACTTCAGAGAGGTCACGGAGATTGAATACTGTGTTCTATTACGAAGGCGTGTTGGAGTTCAGGAATCTGTGTTGGATGATCTGTCAAGGACTGACTGAGGTAGAAGTCAGTATCCAGTGCATTCCTGCTATCATGACCTTATGAGCTAATGGCAAGTTATTCCCAGCAGGACCAGAGGCCTCACGCACCTGCACGGAACTTTCGAAGAAAAGGGCGCAAAATAGAGCTTGAGAAAAGGGCCAGTAAAGGAGGTCAACCTTTAGATGACTAAATATTAAATGTGACCCTGGATCACAAAACCAGTCACATGTCACACGGGTATATCTGTGGCAATAGCCAACAATACATTGTATGGGTCAAAATTATCGATTTTTCTTTTATGTCAAAAATCATTAGGATATTAAGTACAGATCATGTTCCACGAAGATATGTTGTAAATTTCCTACCGTAAATATATAAAATATTTATTTTTGTGAGTGAATGCAGCACAGTCACGAAAATAAATGGACAACTTTAAAGGCGATTTTCTCAATGTTTCGATTTTTTTGCACCCTCAGATTCCAGATTTCCAAATATTGTCCTATCCTAACAAACCATACATCAATGGAAAGCTTATTTATTCAGCTTTCATTTGATGTATAAATCTCACTTTCAAAAAATTGACCCATGTGACTGGTTTTGTGGTCCAGGGTCACAAATGAGCTATTTCTGTTCATTTTAAATGAGGAATGCAATTTTGCAACCTTGCAATTTGTGTTCTAGCAAAACATTTTAGTTAAAGGTGCAAGTGATTACTGAGAAACGTTGTTGATATTTGAAATCAACTCAAACAAAAACACCCCTCCCTTCATTGCTCCGCCCCCCAAATACATGAACACGCAATGGAAGAGTGGATGTCTCTTAGCTAAAGCGAAGCAAAATAATGCTTCACGAAAAATAATGTTAAGATGACGAACAATCGACAATGAAGAACCAATGTTACTCACGTATGGAGCAGAAACGACGCAACCTCAGCGTCCGTTTTCAGGCCTTCCCACTTCGGTCTCTCTAGCGCTGGAAAGCTTTTCTAATATTAACGCTAAAGCTCTTGTCTGATCAAAACCCTTCTTTTCCCAGTGATATTCCTCTGAGCTTTTCTCTTTTGTAATGTCTCTCAGCCATCTCTCTTTCTACAGTCATTCTTCAAATCTCCCTCCTCCTCTATCATGAGTGGACACGCCCCCTACTGCTGATTGGCTACAAGAGTTTTGAGCTGCTCGGGCTGATCCACTTTCAACAGTGTTTCTCAGAAATCGCTTATTGTTAACATTAGGTAACTATTTTAGTTAACACGAACAATGAACAGCAATACTTCTACAGCATTCATTCATCTTAGTCAATGTTCATTTCAACATTTACTAATGCATTTTTTTTAATCCAAAGTTTTGCTAATGCACTGTGAACTGACATTTAGATTTTTACTAACATTGACAAAAATGAATAAATACTCTAAAAATATATATTGGCCATTGATTATATTTCTTATAAGTTAAACGATATTTCACATTTTTGTAAGCCCTAAAAAAAAAGAAGGCACTGGTAGAACATCCACCATATTATAATGAAACATTAGTGATATTTTATGTTGTTGGAAAACATTTGATTTCGTCAGAATATAGGGATAATTTTGAATAAAAGAAAGACCCATTTTAGAACTGGCATCTAATAGCAAGAACTATCTTCACAAAGCTAAACCTTGACCCACTGACCAAAATCACAATTCCAATGCCAAAGAACAATTTGTTCTTGTATTAAAAAAAATAACTGAACACTATTTTTTGCCTTACATTTGTGGAGAGTGCCATCGACCATTTTTATGGGAGCTGTATTTTGTTTTTCAAGGGCAGAGGCGCATCAAATTTGATGTTCAAATTAAAACAGGAATGTGAAGCTATCTGCAACTAAACAGTATTAACCGAGCACATGGACAGCAAAGACTTTCAAATATTCACATAATTCCTATATTCAGCTGGGTTTATCAAGTGGCTGCCAAGGCTGCTTGCATGAATGTGAGACATGATATGCATGTATAATTGATTTATCTGGCCTTGTTTGTACCAAATGAAAATTATGTTTTATTGCGTTCAATTTAAATGTGTAATCAGAGCCCATGTTTCATACTGCAGGATTCAGCAGGAATATAACTTCATATATGCCACAAATGAAAATATCAGATCAGGCTTCTTTGCTAACTCCCCTGATTTTCATGATACAATTTGTTAGATGGTTTAAACAACGGATGAAACAAAGGGTGGTCATTTTATATGCAACTGATCTAAAGCTGTGAAACATCAATGCACTGCAAAAATCATTTCCTTATATCTAATATTGAATTCATAATCCTCAATATCGAATTAATAACTACTATTTTTTATTACCAAATTAATCAATGACATATTATACAAATACTATAAGTATATTAGGGATGCAAGATATATCGGCCACCATATCGGTATCGGACGATATATGTTGATTTTTACCGTTTTTATCGTTATCGTCAGATAAAAACATTTGGCCGATATCGTAAAGCTAATACATAATTGATTATTTCCTTCAGCTGAGACACTTTAGATGCGCACTGTTCGCCATGATGATTTTGAATTGCTTGAAATATGATTTGATTTTTTTTTCTTCTTTTTGGTAAGGAAAGCCATAGGAGTGTAAAATTAATTTTAAAACTTACACTGCTTCAAACTAGGCTGTACTTTTTTTGTTTGATTTATGTTGAAGTGCTTGGGAAATGGCTTTGGCTAATGGTGAGACTTTTGTTTTTGTAATCAAGCTCTCAGGAATTACATAATTTGGATTTAGATTTAACAGCCAACATATCGGTTAGGCTTTCAAATATAAAGAATTATCGGTTATTGATATCGACCAAAATTTTCGTATATCCAACTTTACCCAAATACAGAGTACAAGATATATACTGTATATCAAATCTCAACTCCTCGATTTTTTATATCATCTTAAAATGTAAACTATTTTATTGCCCAGCTCTTTATGCTTGGTCTGTTGCCATCCTACATCTGTAGTTTAATCACATGGAGAAGTGTTGGCTCTTATTCATTGCGATCAAATGATCACTTGCTGCTCTTTGTTCCATTTGCCCGTACAGAACTGGGAAAAAGGGCTTTTGTTTACTCCGCTCCTTCTGCATGGAACTTTTTGCAAAAAGACTTGAAATTAACTGAACTTATTTCCTTAAATGCTTTTAAGTCCAGATTGAGAGAACCTGAAATGACCTCTTTTAATTGCAAATGTTTTTAATTATTTGTATTGTATAACTTTTATAAATGTAATTGACTGTGTTTTTTGCTGCCTCTTGGCCAGGACTCCCTTGAAAAAGAGGTTTTTAACCTCAATGGGACTTTCCTGGTTAAATAAAGGTTAAAAAATGTAAGTACAGGTATGGCCAACTTTATCCGCATACATACGCCTATATATAGCAAATCTCAATTGCTTGATTGTTTATATCACTTCAAAATGTACTGTATATTATCACCAAGCTCTAATTTGTTAAATGCGAATATAAGGCATGAAGATAAAGATATTATAACACTAACACAATCATAACACATCATGATGATTTTCTGTAAAGCTGCTTTGAAACAATGTGTATTGTGAAAAACGCTCCAAAAGGAATTTGACTTGGAAAAAAAGAAACCTACATCCACATTACAAGACAAAATTAACAACATCCAAGTTAACAAATTTAGACCTACCATAAAAATACTGCTGTGTGAAGTTAAGCAGGTCAATATATCTGTTCCCTAATAGTCAACCAAATGTTAGTCAATAATAAGAGGTTTGTAACGCTTGGATCCATAAAGGACCAAAATGATTATAAAAGAACATAAGATTTATTATGAACTCAGAATAACAAGCCAACATACAAAACAGTGTGCTAGTGCAAAAGGCAACAACCAACAATGTACTGAGGGACCAAAGGAACTTAAGTAGGGGTACAAACTAGGTTAATAAGGAGACACAGCTGAACTAAGAGGAGTAATCATATCAGTAACCATGACAACTTAAAAAAAAAAAAAAAAAACTAAAGGAAACACGTGACTGAATGAAAACAAAACAAACTGGGGTGCGTTTCCCGAAAGCATCGTTGGCCAACTATGGTCGCAAGTTCATCGCAATGTCCATTGAACTCTATTGGTAACGACGGAACTTGCGACCATAGTTGGCCAACGATGCTTTCGGGAAACCCACCCCTGAACATGACTGTGACGAGGTTTGACTGCATGACATTTAGCTTATGCATTTCTCTCTATAGGCACATCCATTACACTGCAAAGATGACAAGTTAGTGTCATCAACTTCATCATTGCAGTCAATAGACTGGACACTGACTCAGAAAACACTAATTATTACACTGCGATTTGTCAACTAATGGCTGGCTTAAATGAATGACTACCAGTCAACTAGGAAATATTTTTGTCGGCGACAGCCTTTATGAAAATGGTCCAAAGAATGCTAATAGCCTAAAGCATTCACAACACAGTTAATAGCAGACCTGTAAGCAACAAACATCACATATACACATACTGAACATAATAATGTGTTCCGTTACAATAAGAAAAGTCAGAATTCTTACATGCAGTGCAACAGAACTTGAAAACAGACTATTTCATCATTCAGATATAGGTCTGTGATGATGTCACATGAAAATGGTGGCATACTGTGAATGATAAACATTAAATTTAAACTGCATCAACAAGTCCAGATTACATGATATTTGCACAAGAAAATGTGAGTAGTGCTTGTGCATGCAAAACCCACCACAATACTAGTAACATGGGTTGTTTCGAGTGGTTATCAGCATGTTGTATATGTGGTTTCTAAGGTGTTCTGGGTCAGCATTATACACTGTATTGTGGGTTCTTGGCTTTTTCTTTATATTTTGCTCTGGCATTGTGAAAAAAACAACAACAAAAAAACAATAACAACAGCAATAGATGCTACTGACTTATAATTCGGGCACCAGATTCAATTAATAATATCCTATGAATTATTCCACTGGACTACCACAGGAATCTGTCATTCCTTTTCCCAAATGGTCACTCACATCTCCATCTGGGTCTACTTTTACTTTAAATATACATTTTCTGCCATTATCGTAATTTGTAAACCCTTTTAGTATGTTTTATGGAAATGTTTCTAATTACGGGGAAAACAGACCAGACAACTGGACAATGGAAAGCATTTTGAGTAAAAAAACAAAACAAAAAAGTGATAATTGAAAGAAATATTTCAATTAACAACCCCTATAACCCCACTGTAAAAAAATGAAGTGGTAAATAAAACAAATATAATTAGAATAGTTATGCAAGAAAATATTATTTTCTTTCTTCTGCAATATTTCACATTTCATCCAATGTTACTTGCCACTTTGTAATTATTTGTGAAATTTACTGAGTGAAAATTGTTTCAGTTTTTTTCCCAGTGTAGCATTAGAGAAAGTGTTCACTCAGAACAAAAATAGCCTTTGAAAATAATGCAGTTTGCATTATTTCCTCTCGATCAGTCAATCTGTCCCCTTTCTCACTTCCCCTACAAATAAAAGAGGGCAAATATATATATATATATACTAGGGATGCACCGATATGAACATATGAACGATAACCGATAATTCTTTAAATTTGAAAGCCGATATTTCTAAATCTATTTTTATTAATATAATTTTTGAGAGCCTGATTACAAAAACAAAAGTCTCAGCATTAAAGCCATGTCACACATGAAAGCACACAATGATGTTTTCATCATAATTTTGTGTAGCCTATATGACAGACGAGTGCTGCACATGTTGCACTTAACTGTATTTTCCTTTTTTTGAAGTGATTCCAATCATATTTCAAGCAATTCAAAACCATCATGGCGAACAGTGTGCATCTGAAGTGTCTCAGCTGAAGGAAATAGTACATTATTTATCGGCTTTAATATATAAGCCAATTTTTCTTATTGGGCCGATAACGATAACATTAAAAATGATCATATATTGGCCGATACCGATATGGTGGCCGATATATTGTGCATCCCTAATATACAGTGGGGAGAACAAGTATTTGATACACTGCCGATTTTGCAGGTTTTCCTACTTACAAAGCATATAGAGGTCTGTAATTTTTATCATAGGTACACTTCAACTGTGAGAGACGGAATCTAAAACAAAAATCCAGAAAATCACATTGTATGATTTTTAAATAATTAATTTGCATTTTATTGCATGACATAAGTATTTGATCACCTACCAACCAGTAAGAATTCCGGCTCTCACAGACCTGTTAGTTTTTCTTTAAGAAGCCCTCCTGTTCTCCACTAATTAGCTGTATTAACTGCACCTGTTTGAACTTGTTACCTGTATAAAAGACACCTGTCCACACACTCAATCAAACAGACTCCAACCTCTCCACAATGGCCAAGACCATAGAGCTGTGTAAGGACATCAGGGATAAAATTGTAGACCTGCAGATGCTGGGATGGCCTACAGGACAATAGGCAAGCAGCTTGGTGAGAAGGCAACAACTGTTGGAGCAATTATTTGTAAATGGAATAAGTTCAAGATGACGGTCAATCTCCCTCGGTCTGGGGCACCATGCAAGATCTCACCTCGTGGGGCATCAATGATCATGAGGAAGGTGAGGGATCAGCCCAGAACTACACGGCAGGACCTGGTCAATGACCTGAAGAGAGCTGGGACCACAGTCTCAAAGAAAACCATTAGTAACACACTACGCCATCATGGATTAAAATCCTGCAGTGCACACAAGGTCCCCCTGCTCAAACTAGCGCATGTCCAGGCCCGTCTGAAGTTTGCCAGTGATCATCTGGATGATCCAGAGGAGGAATGGGAGATGGTCATGTGGTCTGATGAGACAAAAATAGAGCTTTTTGGTCTAAACTCCACTCGCCGTGTTTGGAGGAAGAAGGAGGATGAGTACAACCCCAAGAACACCATCCCAACTGTGAAGCATGGAGGTGCAAACATCATTCTTTGGGGATGCGTTTCTGCAAAGGGGACAGGACGACTGCACCGTATTGAGGGGAGGATGGAAGGGGCCATGTATCGCAAGATCTTGGCCAACAACCTCCTTCCCTCAGTAAGAGCATTGAAGATGGGTCGTGGCTGGGTCGTCCAGCATGACAACGACCCGAAACACACAGCCAGGGCAATTAAGGAGTGGCTCCGTAAGAAGCATCTCAAGGTCCTGGAGTGGCCTAGCCAGTCTCCAGACCTGAACCCAATAGAAAATCTTTGGAAGGAGCTGAAAGTCCGTATTGCCCAGCGACAGCCCCGAAACTTGAAGGATCTGGAGAAGGTCTGTATGGAGGAGTGGGCCAAAATCCCTGCTGGTCCAAAATCCAGAAACCTGGTCAAGAACTACAGGAAACGTATGATCTCTGTAATTGTAAACAAAGGTTTCTGTACCAAAAATTAAGTTCTGCTTTTCTGATGTATCAAATACTTATGTCATGCAATAAAATGCAAATTAATTACTTAAAAATCATACAATGTGATTTTCTGGATTTTTGTTTTAGATTCCGTCACTCACAGTTGAAGAGTACCTATGATAAAAATGACAGACTTCTACATGCTTTGTAAGTGGGAAAGCCTGCAAAATCGGCAGTGTATCAAATACTTGTTCTCCCCACTGTATACAAAACGTATAAATGACATTGTTCTCCCCACTGTATAAAATGATGGAGCTTGATGCTGCTTTGGACAGATCAGATACAGCACATGATAGTTGGAAAACACGGCTACTGTAGCATCAGTTAATAAGGACAGACACGAGACTCCAGTAAACTCAGTGGAGAGCAACTAACACACGATAGTGCAAGTGTGTTTTTACCGTGTTCCCGAGTCTTTATCTTATGCCCCTTAGATGAAAAGCAGCCTTGTGCGTGACCCATGAGGCTGAGGTGTGGATTTAGAGAGGCAAAGGCAGTGAGCTGCGGCATCGACCGCGAGTAGAGGGGAGAGCAAGGGGACGACGCTCAATACACCCAGACCCAATTAAGGCAGACTCTGAATGTAGTCAATGCTGTAATTGCAGTGCCTTTCAGAAGTCATTTGATATAGCCAAACATACATGAAATGCACTTCTTACATGGCAGTATGCCATTTTTTTTGGAAGGATGTACTGCCGCAGAGCAGAATTACCCACTTGGTCAAACAAGCATATAGTCCTGCCCAACGCTCATGCCATTGGTTGTGCCAATGTTTATTGCTGAGCGATCAAACAAAGCACTGTTTTGATAGATAGATACAGTAGATAGATAGATAGATAGATAGATAGATAGATAGATAGATAGATAGATAGATAGATAGATAGATAGATAGATAGATAGATAGATAGATAAACAGACAGACAATTTTGGGGGAAATACACCTACAAAGAGCTTTCTTATAGGGCTAGTTGTATGTGCATATTTAGATGGGATAAAATAAATATTTGTAACATTTTTAACAGAAAAACAGCACACTGTACCTATCGATGATTCCCACCATCGCCTGAAGTCTGTTTTATTAGTTTTTTTTTAAACATTTATTTACATTCATGTTGTTCTGTCAAAACATCATTAATCATTAACTATATATTATTATAAAGCTATGACACATCTATATTCCATCACAGTTTTATTATATAAATTATTCTAGCTATAGTAATATAGCCTATTATCAAACTTGCGAAATTCAAAATGAGAGAAAAAGAAGCACATACCTGTTCAGTCACGCGAGATGGTAAGCATAGTATGAACTTGTCATAAATATTCCTTAAGAGCTTTCCATTACGCCAAAAGTGTGTATATTTACAAAAGTATCTATTTGGACTTACTTAGCATTTCATTATTATTGATATCCATTTTCAATAAATGATGCCAATCTGACCGAGTTTAGTAGTGAAACGCCAAAACTTTCTTATGATGTGCGTTCCATTCATACGAGGCCGCGCTTTAGCTGTAAAGACCAACGAAGAAGAGACACTCACAGTGCCATATATGGTGGAGCCAGAGAATTAGTTGTTGACTTTAGTTGTTCTTCAAGCCTCCTCGAATATTTTATATGAATACATTGAATGGGAATGCTTGTAAGATGTAGCCTTCAGCATCATATAAAAAGCTACATGTCGGTTCATCACAACCCGCATGCGTCGTGGTGCTCTTGTGAATGCACGTTGGAGATTAATAATTTGTACATAAAGTGGTAAATAATGTGTTTTTTTTGCACAAACACAGCACTCACGTCGCTTCATAAAATTGAGGTTAAGCCAAAGGAGTCACATGGATTACTTTAATGATGTCTTTACTACCTTTCTGGGGCTTGAAAGTGGTAGTTGCGTTGACTTTCAATGGAGGGACCGAAAGCGTGTGAGCCATCGTTGAAATCACTAACAGAACAGCCTATTTCAAACACTTTTTCCAGCCGACAAATTATACATTGACAGTCAATCAGAATCCATCCTGCTTTAAAGAGCTCGAGCATTTAAAGTGGCTGATAACAAAACTACAGCAAGCAATAATCATTAATAAACAGAACAATATCATGTGGACACTAAAATAGATATCATTATAGTTATTGTTCTTGGTGTGAACGCACTTAACTCATAGAATAAATAAGGTTTTTGAAAGAAGACTCATGCTTAAGGCTGCTTTTATTTGATCAAAAATACAGTAAAAACAGTAATAATGTTGCTTAACCCAGGGTTAAAAAGATGTTAACCCAGGATAAAGTGTAGTGTGTGTTTTAGAAAGTTTAGAAATGATGAAAGAAAGTTTGTAGTACACTGACTATGTTCCTCTCTCTCTCTCTCTCTCTCTCTCTCTCTCTCTCTCTCTCTCTCTCTCTCTCTCTCTCTCTCTCTCTCTCTCTCTCTCTCTCTTTTCCATTCTCTCCAGTGTCTCATTTGTCTGTATCTCTCATCTGTACTTACCTTGAACGTGGAAAAGGTCACCCCACTCCTCTGAGCGTGTTGCGGGCCACGTTCACAGGAAATTAATGGTTTGTGCCAGCGATTGCCGCCGCTCCCTCTCCGGCGTAATATTTTTGGTTTACTTAAAGGACACATTTATTGAAGGAATATATAAATATGGATTCCTGACAGGCACTTAGTTTGATACATTTGTATATCAGGTCCTTTTTTTGGCTTCATTGCTCAAGTAAAGTATTTCAGAGGCAACACATATATAATAGACAAAGAGCGTCAGCTTTCAGCACGGTAAGAGTGCCTTGTGATCTGCTGGGTGCAGTTCTGAGCGCTGACTGATGTTCTTTCGCTCAGAATGGGGGACGCTGAGGGAAATCATTGGTGCATCCGTGGCTGTATGAACTCGTACAACTGTCGGATTATGGTTGAAATGATTTGCCCAGCCACACCAGTCCTAGTGAAAATAATCCACTCAGCATGTCCTTCCAATGACCTAAACAACATGTAATATTAGATTACAGCAAGTCATAATGTGGTCAAACATTGGTCTTCATTTCTTTAAACGGAAGTGTCAAACTAATTGTGGGAAATAAATTCTAGCCCTACAGTATGTTCTCTATCCCGACAGCCATCTTTTTGCATTTTAGCCCATGCTAGCTCATGATTCATTACCATCTGCTCAATATGGCCTTGACTGTACGATTGTTACATTAGAACCCCACAGTCACCTCAACTGGCTCTATTAATCAAACTGACCTGCTCTGGAGCCCCTTAAACATTTATAATTTGTGCTTTAGTGCAGATAAAAAGACACAATCTGGTTACAAGCTGTTGCAGGGGGAAAAAAACATAAACTGTTAGTTTGAAAGCTACATCGGATTTTATTTGACGGAACGCATTCAAAACGGTCATTATTTACTCACTTCTGGAACCTGATGTGTCTGTCCATGTTCTGTCAATCATTTAAGCCTCACTTCGATTATTGTGATGGTTTTAACACTTTTTAGGGCTCCCTCAGATTTTCTGATGTGTTATTTGTATGCAGTACGCCTGACAGACTTCAAACCGAGAGGCAGAGGAAGCTCTCTGAAGCGCCACACATACACATACACACACACACACACACACCCGCCCTTGCTGAGCACTATTCTTACAAATGTGATGCGGCCAGAATAGCTCTAATGAATTGGCCAAATAATTCACAACATGACGCGAGACGCTGCTGTGTTCTCTACCTAATTCTCATCTAAATGTCCCTGACATTTCTGTCCAACCACTTGGATGTACTATTTACCACATCGACAGCACAATTTAGCTCCAGCGAAGCCAAATGAATTGAAGTGTTGTTGATCAGTAAATTATGGCTCTCTGATGTCTGATGCTGTGTATCTGACATGGAGAACCTGATGATTCAATCAGTTCTGCTGAGGAAGATTTCTGTTTTCAGCTTTTGTTTTCTTTAACAAGCAATTCAGAAGTTGCACTCACTGTTTACTGGTCTATTCTACAGTATACTGTTTTCAGTTTATCACATACTGCATAGGGCTGTAGGTGATATATTGATTATTCACAATATATTTGTTCTTTGTCACTAAAAAATTGTTTGCAGAGATCCAAAGGATGCATTTTTCTTGTATTAAAATGCATATATCGGAATATCGTGTTGTTCTCTCAGTGCATTTAAATGCAAATGATTGTGAAAGATTTTCTGCATTAAATTGATCAAAAGTGACAGTAAAGAAATGTATTATATTTATATAGTTATTATCTTGTTCTTTTGAACATTCTATTCATCAAAGAATAATGAAGAAAAATGCATCACAGTTTCCCCGAAATATTAAGCAACACAACTGTTTTCAACATTGATAGTAATAATAAATGTTTTTTTTAGCTGCAAATCAGCATTTTAGAATGATTTCTGAAGGATTCAGTTGTAATAATATTGCACAATATTTCTGTTTTTACCATATATTGAGCAAGTAAATGCAGCCTTTGCATAAGATACATTTTTTTTAAACAACAAACAACTAATCGTACTCAAACTTTTGAATGGTATTTTTCAGCTAAAAAACACAAAGAAATTAGTCAGTTTAGCCTGTTACATTTACATTTACATTTATTCATTTAGCTGACGCTTTTATCCAAAGCGACTTACAATTGCTATGCATGTCAGAGGTCGCACGCCTCTGGAGTAACTAGGGGTTAAGTGTCTTGCTCAGGGACACATTGGTGTTTCACAGTGGATTTGAACCCGGGTCTCTCACACCAAAGGCATGTGTCTTATCCACTGCGCCATCACCACCCCGTTAGGTTATAATGACGATTCATATCACACACAAATGAACTGAATATCTCAAGTAAAGGGCATTAAACAGCATTTTTAACAGTTCAATTTACACTAAATACTATTAATGAGTTAGGTATCATCACAGTATCATATCTCCCTCTTAAATAAAGGCATAGGAATTTTTTTCTGGCATAGGCCTATACTTCTTTTGTATTTGTTGTGTTTATTGATTTAGATATTTGATATGGTGGCCTACTCATGCAACCCTTCAAGCAGAATGGAAAAAGTAATACACATATTTAATGAAGATGAATATGTAAGCGCAAATCCACTTTTAAAATACATTTTTAAAGCACTCCATTATGGAGAGGATTGGGTTGTGATGGGAGGTGAAGAGGTTGTTGATGTGTGTATAATCGTGCACTAATGCTGATACTGTGGCAATCTCACAGGCTCCATTCATCATTACCCTCAGATTTTCTCTTTTTCAACTTTTAGGCGTACAAATGCAGTGTACTGTCATTAATCTTTCAATGCGTGCAAGAATAGCCTTCCCATGCCCATCAGAAAATACATAGTTCATGGTCTAGCTATTTTATGGGTCAGTGTTAATGGAACGGCTGGCAGAACCGCACACAGATCCGTGAGTCATACGGCCACTCTGAACAAACATGTTTACGTCTTTTATTTAGCGCTAATGTTGCCGTTCGTGCTCCGGGTTTGATTTCACACGTGGAGTGTGTCGCACATCGAGGGTCTGTGTAATTGAAATGCGATTGTTTCCATGCTTTCTTCTCACTTAAATCTCTGGAGAGTTCAGAACGTTTTACCGCGGCCTGTTGAAAAGCTTGCTCTGCGTGTCGCCCGGTTTCACGGCTCTGAATATAATCAATGCTGATGTGACTACCGATGTGGCTCGCAGGCGCTCTGCTGTGAACAGAGAACAGGAAGACAAAAAAACAAACTTGCCTGTTCACACTGGGTTTTGGTTGCCATTCACAATAGCATCTAACAGGTATTTTGACTCCTTTGAAAATAAGTGCTGTTTTGTAGGCCTATATTTCAATATACAGAGTAGCCTGTTAATTCTGATAAATTGGGACACTTTTTGATGTTAAAATGTGGCTCAATTTGCCTGATTTCATCTAATAAGGCCTACATAATATTCTCTCTGGCAATATTGTAAAGGTTTATTCTCATCTCTACTCAGGATATAATGAGATGTAATTTAAACCTCACTGCACATTTTAAAATGATGAACTTCCTGATTTTTGTTTCTCGTCATGTCCCATGAGACGTTCCCATTAATTCTGCCTAGAGTGTGTTGGTTACTTCGAAAGGGCTTTTTTTCACATATAATTTAGTTTAAAAGAGAGACCACACTGGATCAATACAGGCCGAGTCAATGATGGATGGTACGCCATTTATTAATTTCACCTCAGGACAAATTAAAACCACTCTGGGTCTCTTTAACGTGGAGCATATGAGCAGAAATAGCTGATTGTGACTTTACATAATCTTGGTTGGATCAAAATGTATGTCATGATGAACAGCTTTCTTTTGAATTTGTATTTATTTATTGTCACTCATTTTTATGGCTCAGCTTATATTTAAAGTGCCCCTATTCTCCTACATAATGCATCCAAGATCAAAAAACACTTTCATTTTCTCATAATATACATTGCAGCATCATATCTTTTCTCACAGTGAAACGGTTCGATCATGATTCTGTCTATCTAAACCACTCCTTTCTGAGAGCCTACTCTGCTCTGATTGGTCAGACGGCCCAGTCTGTTGTGATTGGTCTACCACTTACAGCTCATATCGGGAACAAAATGCCTATTACCATATCTGTTATCTGTACAAGTTCAGCTCCAGAGGTTTCCTCAGCACTTGCTACACAGTGAAACGAACGATGGCGTCGGTTTTACCGTATCAATTCGAGCCAGAGTCCTCATCCTTTAAAGGGCATGCAAAGTGGATTTGCTTTTGCAGCACAGAAAACAGCATCTTCTCTATATGTCGACAACACGAACCAAACTCTACCAATGACCTACTGGTTTGCTTTTGAGCATTGATTATTTTGCAAAGCCAGAAAGGGAGACAGACAGACAGAGACAGACTGGCAGTCAGGGACAGAGCTGATGGATGCTGAGGTGTGTAAGTAGGGTAGGTCAAACTTGAAGCCGAGGACATGTCCAACTTTCCCGGGCCCTGCCGCTCAGATGAACTCATTAGAAGTTAATTAATCACATGCATCGATCCATTGTCACTTCCCTCTGCGGCTGCCTGAGAGAGACGGGGCTCAGGTTCTGCAGAAAAAGCTCTCTGTGTCAACATCCACATCCTCTAGGAGCAGTTTCTGCTGAGGCGCCAAATCCACACCAGAAATATGAGCACTGGTTATCGGCTTAACAGGTTGGAATATGTCCTCTTTATACTTACGGTCGCTATAGATCCATCTTCATGTGTGCAGGAAATATACACATACTCCACCTCCTCCAGCTGAAATGCTTATGTGGTTCGGCTGAAGTGTATAAATGTGGCAATACTAAAGTGCTGCAAAACTAGTGGCTTGTGTTGCAGGTCACTCACTGTGCAGTTTAATGAACCAATGTTGCTGAAATGAAGCCTAAAGCATGTGATGAAGGGAAATTTTCGATGCTGCTTGAACGTTTCATTTTTCTTTGTGGATGATCGTATAGTAAATAAATCCATTTATTAAGTACACTGATTATTTTTAAATGTTCCTAATTTTGTTTAGGAGGTCTCCTACAATAGGTTTACATGCATCCAAGGTAAACAAATTTAATACAAATTCTCATAATATACATTGCACATCACCTCATTTCTCAAAGAGTCTGAAAATGCATTCAAAGTGCATTTGAAGATTGAATCTCTCTATATCCCTCCTTTCAGAGAGCATACTCTATTCTGATTGCCCATGTCCGTGTGTCTATCGCTTACAGCGCATATCAGAAATGAAATGTCCATTACCATATCTGAAGTTCAGCTCCAGAGGCTTCCTCAGCACTTGATACACAGTGATACCAACTATGGGATCAGTTTTTCGATATCAATTCCAGAGCTCGAGTCAATATAATGCATGCAAAGTGGATTAGCATCGCTGAAAACAGCATCTTCTCTACATGTCGACAACACAAACCAAACTCTTCCAGGCCTCAGTTACAACTACAGTGTTTGAGGGTGGGTCAAAGCAGACGTTGTTCACCGACAGCCAATGAAGACCATAGGCTGGCATTATGCAAATTTGTTACATAGGTATGTAACAGGAAGTGAGACAGTAACTCGTTTCAGCCGCTCAGAAACTATTCTTTCTTTTAGGAGACAATAACTTTATTTGTCGTGCACTTAAAAAATGCATTCACTTTCACTTAAAGGTCATTTCTGCAACACTATTGTCACCATAAAGAACTGAATAAACAATACTGTAGGTGTGTTTGACTTCGGCTGCATGGGATGACTATGCAAGCTTGTTTTTCGCCACAGAAGAAAACATTTCAAAAGATAATTGAGACTTTTGATCTCACAATTACGAATTTACATCTCATAAAATTTACATAAACACAATTGCGTGTTATAAAGTCAGAATTACGAGATATAAACTCGCAAGTTACAAAGTTTATGGCCCGGTTTCACAGACAGGGCTTAGACTAAGCCAGGATTAGACCATAGATCAATTAGGACATTTAAGTAATTTTTATAAACATGCTTAGAAAAAAACATTACCGATGTGCATCTTAAAACTAAAAAGGCACTGATATATTTTTAAGATCAGTCAGTGCAAGTTTATTTCAGTGGAAACAGCTCAGACTTACATTTTAGTCTAGGACTAGTCTTAAGCCCTGTCTGTGAAACCAGGGGAAAATCTCGTAATTCTGACTTTATAACACGCAATTGCGACTTTATATCACACAATTCTAAGATAAAAAGTCAGAATTGTGAGATGTACGTAAACTCGCAATTGTGAAATAAAAAGTAGCAATTACCTTTTTTATTTTTCATTCTGTGGCTGAAATAAGCTTCCATAGATGACTATAATAAATGACTAAACTAAAATTAACATGAACATTAAAAATATAAAAAGCTAATATATAATATAAATAAAACTATAATAAAAAGCTAAACCAACACTTTTGCCTCAACAAGTGATATAATTTGCTCAAATAATAGAATATCATCAGAGAAATATCATCGCGCAGCATCTCAAATGTTCCTCTGGTGATTCTGAAATGCCGAAGCTGGAAATTTTTCAGGAGAATAAATATGAATTGTTTACTCATAGTTGTCTCTGCATATTCAACTAGGCAATGGAAAAAAAAGTATTTTAACATTGGGGGAAAACATTTTCACACTTCAGCTTTAAATGCTTAAAATATGCTGAATTAAGTATAGTTTTTTAAGAACTAGGCCAGTATTCATACCTCAGGAGTGAGTGTTCTGTTACATTTGTGAAATGTGTGTTTTATTTTAGTAGCTGTGGAATTAGTGTTGCAACACAGGTGTCAAATATGCAAAATCTGAGCACGTGCCATATTTACCTCCGCCTGCTGCAGATACGACTTCACCCAGGGCTGAAACATGAGTGCTTATTATTGAGACATTCATGAGGGTTTTATGTGTATTTTATGGATGTCAAATGAGCAGTGGCTCCTGAAAGTTTTTGAACATTTAAGTCAGACCAAATAATCTCTGAATGATTTGATTTTGTTATGTATAAGACATTCATTTAAGTGCAGCTTATGTGTCTAAATATTATTTTGCATGTAATAGACTGCCAAAATATGTGTTTGTGATCAAATGCAGTGGTCGTATGAAATTCTGAAGAGTAGCCTATAGTGTATGATGATAAATGTTCTCTGTTCACACAGGAATAAAAAGAAGATAATAAACCCTGTTTATTTTACCACATAAAAACAGCACCATATAGCTTGTGAAGTTTTAGAGTTCGAGTTTTAGAGTTAGCTGTGGATAAATTGATCGATATATTGATTTTGCCCAAGGCAGCAACTTGTGGCGTGACATTGTGTTGTTGCCATGTGGCAGTGGATACAGTATGCTGTAAAACTGGCTGCTCGGATTGACCTTAATGCAAGAAATGTGATATTATATGGTCTATGTACTGTAATAAAGAGTATTTTTCTGTCACAAACAAATCATTAGCACCCTAGTAGACCATATTTCAGATAAATAACATCATACAAGCATTTTTATAATAATAGTTTATATGATTTGTCACTTCTGATCAATTTCATATGACCTTGCTAAAAGAATACTTTCAAAAACTTGTAAATGGTATCAAGGTTTCCAAAAAAAAAAAAAAAATAAATAAATTTAAACGCATCACAGGAATAAATTACATTTTAAAATAGTCTTTCAAATAGTAAAATAGAAATTGTAATAATGTTTCACAATAATGCTGTTTTT
Organism: Squalius cephalus; assembly: GCF_949319135.1. Classification (NCBI taxonomy): domain Eukaryota; kingdom Metazoa; phylum Chordata; class Actinopteri; order Cypriniformes; family Leuciscidae; genus Squalius; species Squalius cephalus. The sequence continues at coordinate 44,127,344 of NC_137126.1, read as the reverse complement.
ACTGTATTTTTCATCAAATAATGCAGCCTTGGTGAGCATAAACTTTCATGGCAAACGTTGTCAATCGATTAAAACATTTTACTAATTAATCACAAATTGTTCTGTAATTAATCGTGATTAATCACACATAACATTAAGGGTTTTTTAAATATATTCTTAAATCGTAATAATTTGACAGTTAATCTCCAAATTAATGTAGAAACAACATAATTGTTTTAATATTTGATCTAACAGGTAGTTCTTTCGATTTTTCTGTTACGATCCAAGATGTTTTTTAATATGTCTTAAGGATATTAAGGGATAGTGACATTCAAATTCTGTCACTAAAGCTATCGCCATGAAGTGCAATTTAAACAGTGGTAAAAAGTAAAGAGGAGGAAAAACACAATTTCAAAAGAGAAAGAACATTTATTCATTTAAACCCCCAACCAGTAAACAAAATTGAACTTTAAAGTGTAGCCTACCAAATATATTTACAGTCAAAACAAAACCAAAGTAGAGAACTTAAGAAAATTCAATCAAATTCACCAAAAAGAATGAAGAGCACGAGTGTTGCCAAATCAAAGAACTGAATAAAAAGAAAACTCTTCTAACTACAACCTTTAAATCTAACCTAGTCTAATAAAAAAAATTAAAAAAAAACCTTCAGCATACTTACCTAGGTTTAACTTACCTACTCTAACTATCAAACGAAAACTTACAGCGAGTGGCAGCACTCCTAAACTAATGAATTAATACATTCAAAATAAGCTACGTGAAGGACCATGTATGTCCTGCTCTCCTCACTCTCACACCAAAATAAGTGAGAAAAAGGGCACGGGAAGACACTCAAATCGAAATCAACAAACAGAACACAAGGGTTAAAGGGTAACTCTCGCCAAAGTGCAACCTAGGGTCTTTTTGTTAATCTACCCGAGGCAAACTTTCGTTTAAAAGCATAATTAGAATGGAAACTCCACTTTTAAGTGTGACCGTGTTTTCGGTTTCGGTCAAATTGCGTTTTGAATGGGAGTGCTTGGGGCACTTCTATGATAGCATCAAAAATCGCTATTTTTAAAACACGAAGTATCACCAGGGGCTCTACTCATGAACTCCAGCATTGAGAACATTGTTTGTGTACACAGAGTTTACTAAAAAGAAAGATTTTGAACAACTCACTGTAGCTGTGTCCGCCGGCATTTTGTCAGTCAAAAATAGTCGATCTCCGAATGTGAATGAACTGACTCTGAATTTTAGTATTGTTTCTTATATGACGATCCTTTTTCAAATACAAGGTCAATATTGATTTTCACTAACATCAAATTAGCCGTGAATTTCAGCCCGTTCTCATCCCAAGGCGTCATATACTGACGCTTTTGACATTTCGTCTACATCGAACGCACATGGCACCCTTTAGCATCAATATGAGACGCAGATAGATATGGGCCAGAAGGCACCTCCTAGCAGTCTAACCCTAACCCTACCCCAGACCTAAACCTACCCATAACCGAACAAAGCTCTGTGCGTCTCATATTGACGCTAAAGGGTGCCATGTGCGTTCGATGTAGACGAAATGTCAAAAGCATCAGTATATGACGCCCTAGGATGAGAATGCGTTGGTGAATTTATATGGAACTAATCTTTAGGGGCTTGCATCTTTACTCTCCTCCCTGTTACGTTGCATTCGGAGATCGACTATTTTTGACTGACAAAATGCCAGCTACAGTGAGTTGTTCAAAATCTTTCTTTTTAGTAAACTCTGTGTACACAAACAATGTTCTCAATGCTCGAGTTCATGTGTAGAACCCCTGGTGACACTTCGAGCAAAGTTTCATGTTGTGTCGAGCCTTCTTAGTGTTTTAAAAATAGCGATTTTTGATGCTATCATAGTCGTGCCCCAAGAACTCCCATTCACAAGGCAATTTGACTGAAAACGAAAAGTGGCGTTTCCATTCTAATTATGCTTTTAAACAAAAGTTTGCCTCGGGTAGATTAACAAAAAGACCCTAGGTTGCATTTTGGCGAGAGTTACCCTTTAAGAAACAAAACAAAACATGTTAACAGCATCGAGGGTAACAACATAACAAGTTGGGCTATATTACAGACCTCAAAGCCTAACCAAGCCCCTCCCGAAGACAGATGTGACATCGCCTTTTACACTACTGGCAAATCGTCATGGAGACAGCGGACCAATCCCGGATGACTGACAGAACGGGAAGCCAATCAGAATCTGGTGGAAAACACAGACCATGAATACACAAACATGACTGATCGTAACACCGACATTAATAACAGACATCACAGCAACAGGTTTATTAGGCTGCTGTCACTTTAAGACCTGAAGCACATGGCGCGGATCTGACACACATCTCATGGCCTCACAACTCTTTATGGTAGATTTTACTCATTTAAGACTGTGATTACATGATTATTTTTGGCATACTTTTTTGTTTTTTTCCGTTCAAGCACGAAAGAAAGTTGGAGCACTGAAGCGGCTTTCTGTGCGCATGAGTCATGTGTGTGTCTGTCAGGAGATTCAGATTTATGTTCTTTTTTGCGTCTTATCACGCTTGAATGGTTTCATAGCAGTTGAATGAATGATAGCATAATCATATACTGTAGTACAGCCAAAGGATGACGGAAAAAAATGGTTGCTGCGTTAATTGCGTTAAAAATTTTTAACGCGTTAAACTGAAAAAAAATATGGTCATTTAATGTTAGATGTCTTTTCTTTTTTTGTCACTATATTTTGATTACAACAAATCCCAAATTAATCCACAGAAAAGTTTCTTTTTAATTTTAAAGAAGGCCCATCAGCTATTCAGATTCTAGAGATCAAAGAACGTCTCACTAAAACTTCACCATCACAGGGAAAGTGCCTGTGTGTAACAGCCTTCCGTTCAATTAGCAAATCCCACTTTCCCATGGCTGATGCCTTAGGAATAAGCTGAAAGCCTTTTACTTTACTTGCTGAAGTCTCTCATGCATATGCTGAAGTATTTTAACAGTAGATTAATGCGGCAACGTAGTGAGGACCTTGGAGTTGTGCACTTGTGTGTGTGTATGTGCATGCATCAGCAAAGGTCAGACCTACCATTATACGAAATTATAAATATTTTTTTCAACCAATTAGTGGGCGCTTGGCAAGGAAAGACTGAAAAAGTAAGGAGGAAAAAGGGAGAGCGAGTCTCTACTTACCCGTGGCAGCTGTGCTCTCCAAACAAGGCTAGAATAGAATAGAATAGAATAGAATAGAATAGAATAGAATAGAATAGAATAGAATAGAATAGAATAGAATAGAATAGAATAGAACATTATTAAAATTACTTTACTTAACATGTAAGGGTGAGGTTCAATTCCCAGCCTAAAGTTTTATATACACTAACCATTCAAAAGGTTGGGATCGGTTGGGATTAAGATTTTTTTAATGCTTTTGAAAGTAGTCTCTTCTGCTAATCAAGGCTGCTTGATCCAAAATACAGTAAAACAGTAACACTTTACAATAAGGTTTCATTTGTTAACATTAGTTCATTTAAAAAATCTGCGGTCAGTTGGAATTTTAATCATACTTTAAAGGGGTCATATAATGCCATTTTTGTACAAGCTAATATGATTCTTTAGGGTCTAAATTAAAAGTTTGTAATATACTTAAATTAAAAATTCTCATTAGTATTGTAAGAAAACACTAATTTTACCTGGTAAAAAAACAGCTCTGTTTTCAGCACGCCGTTTAAGTGCATGTGTCTTTAAATGATAATGAGCTTTGCTCACCCCGCCCCTCTGTTCTGTGCATACACCGTTTCTAACACAATAACACAATAACCATAACGCATTGTTCATTATAAACGTGGGATTATGAATTATATTGAGAACGTTGTACATAGAAAACATGCTGTAATGTACCCTGAGTGTAAACAGCCGCATTTATCGTGAAGTGTGCAGCAAGCGATATGCAAAGATTAATATAAATATTAATATAAAGGTTAATAAAACGTTACACTCACTTCAGTTCTTCTGGAGTCAGTAAACCAGCTTTACTGACCCTCGTTTGTAAAGCAGTTAGGTGTGAAATGACTCGCGCAAACAGGAAAGCATGCGTTGATAGTGGGGAATCCCCGCGTCAATGCTTTGGGAATATTCCATCAAAAACATCAAAATGACTGCTGAGTTCCTTATTACACCCAAGAACAGAACGCCACAATCGCTTAGACGCCATTCTTCTCCAGCATACCAATGCACTATGATGACAGACAGCTCGCTCACGAGCGAGGGCGGGTCTGTGTTGAAACGCAGTGCTGTCAATCACAATCGTGGGAGGGGCGTCGATTTTGTGACGTCACAAAATCGAACGGCTTGATTTCAGAGAGGGTCAAACATATAAGGAGATTAAAAAAAAACACTGGATGGATTTTTATAATTTTATGATGATTGTGTACAGGCACTGCCAACACACATTTCAGTACAATCAACTTGTAAAAGTGCATGTACCATTATATGACCCCTTTAATACTTTTATCCTGCAAGGATTCATTAAATTGATCAAAATGGACAGTTAAAACATTTATAATGTTACAAAAGCTTTCTATTTCATATAAATGCTGTTCTTTCGACATTTCTATTCATCAAAGAATCCTGAAAAGAACTGTACACAACTGTCATATGTTCAAATAGAAAACAGTTATTTTAAATTGTAATAATATTTCACAATATTAATGTCTTACTGTATTTTAGATCAAATAAATGCATCCTTGGTGAGCATAAGAGACTTTAAAACATTTTTAAAAACGTACCGATCCCAAACTTTTGAACAGTAGTGTGTGTGTATATAAATACTGTATGTATAGATCAAAATCTTTTGCATCATTACAAAATTCCTTGATGAATAAAAGTATTTTAAAAAAAGTATGGTTTCAATATATATAGTCATCTATATATATATATATATATATATATATATATATATATATATATATATATATATATATATATATATATATATATTGTTCCACAGCAAAAAAAAAAAAAAAAAAAAAAATCAGTTTAGAAGAGCAGTTAATGTTAATGATGGCGCAGAATCACCTTAAATAGATAGATAGTTACTTTAGTTACTTAAAGACACAAAAGTCTATCTTCACCACAAACAATGCATATTATGCTGCCTTAGAATCTGTCTGAAATAAGATATCTTAGAAAGTGGTATAATTATTCTGCATGCCTGCCTTCTGAAATACTGTAGCCTACATTCATGACTCCGATCCATAATACGGGAGTGGGAGTTCTTTCTAACATCAGCAATATTGATGACTTGCTATTCCTCCTTCAGCAGCTGCTTCAGAAGAACTCTTCTAACAACATCATGGAAAAGTCTTCTGTGATTAATGTCTGATGAGAACAGAGTACAGTTGAATTGTTTAGTGCTACAACACGTTTCAACAAAGTAACGAAGGCAAATTGTGGCAAAGTGCACGGTCGGAGTACGATAATGATATTTTGAAGATTGGAGACACTGGGAATTAATGGACTTAATGGGCTTACAAGTTCAGTAACAGCATCACTAAAAGTAAGAATACATTTTCTTTCCAAATGTGAACCCAGTCACTTCAAAAGCCACCATTGAGAGCACTATCCAATTAATCAAAACTGGTGTTCTTTTACAGATGCAATAAAAATATAAAGGGGCACAAAAAGCCTTTGATAGTCTTGAAGGTACTGTTTACTATTGATGCCTAACAATCTCTTCCTTAATGCCACTCTGAAATGGTGATCTCCTTAAGTCTTTGCAGGTCACTGGAGAAAGGATAAGTCATTCTTTAAAAGCTCATCTACTGTTATGCTGCACATTAAATCAAGGACATCCATTTACGCTATTCACATCTGATGTGTGCTTGAATGTACAGAGCTATAACCAGCTCCGAGACCTGTCATCTTGCCCGACCTCTGTCCTCGTCCGCCACATGTGTAAAAATCACATTTTCCCCAACAAGTAACACAATTAACCTCGCCGGCAAGGAACATGCTCCACATATTTGTAAAAGGAATTAAGAAGCAATTGTACATGAAAGCCACACAGGCTTGAATCGTGTCATATAGACCTTGTGGAAATGCGGAAAAGTCACGGTGGCTTTGAATGCTTTTGTGTTAAAAACACATTTACCAGCCTTCAACCATGACTTGGCTTTCATCATGAAAATATGTCTCTGCAGGGTTTTGTATATATGAATATATTCCTGTTGCTTACCATCCAAATATGGTGACACTTCCTGAAAAATACACTAGTTTAAATAGTTCTGAAGATGAATTGATAGAATTGCAATCACTCAAGGGGTGAAGACCATGAAGACCCCCTTGGGTTATTTCATTTGGCAGGAAAGAATAAAAACAGATCTTTCCTTTCCATTGCAGGGATGTTAGAATCCCAATTAATTTGACATGTTGTTTTCCCCCTCCGTCTCAGTGTTGTTTCAACAATTATTAACAAGATTTTCAATATCACATGGCTCAAATTTGTGTCTTAATTGTAACACGGCTCTCTGAAATACATGATTCTGATTGGTCAATTGTGGCATTCAACAGTATGATATTAATATGATATCGGTTAAGAGTTATATGTTAGGAACCAACATTACAAACTTTGATTTGAAGCAATATATGAAAGTTGGACAAAAAGACAAAGGTACTGTTCTGGCTTTTATGAGAGAAAGAACTACAGTCCCATGAAGCATTGAAAATGGCATAATCAAATAAATAATAATAAAAAAAAAACAACAATGTAGAAATATAAAACTATTGATTTAAAGATGTTGACTATATATAGATAAAATAGATTATGTTTATTGAAAAATATGCATGTACGGCTAGTTTGAGAGCGTAGGGAAACTTTAGAAGCAAAACTTTTGACACGATTAGCTTGGAAGAGATTTCTCTGTAGAATCATTGGTAATGTACTACCAGTAATTCTGCTGTTGAATTTGATTAATTGAAGTCGGCATGAAATCAAAATGGGCCCTATTTACTTTGTTAGCACCAAGCGGCAACCTTCAGGTCTTGAATCCAACACGGAAGTGACTGAAACTGCAATTTATTGACTGGCCACTAGAGACGGGCCCCAAAAGAGAGTCAATCCCATAGACCACCATGTTAAAATGCCCAACTTTACAGCAGAATAAAATATGTTTACAGCCTGGTACAAAACTGTGAGGGGTGAATTTTTTTACAAGTTCTGCATAATTCAGGGTGTGGCCACTTGAGTGACAGGTGGATTGCCGCTGCTCTCACTAGCCGTCTGTCTGCTGTCTGTTAGCTGTCACGTCACCTCAGCTAATCCCACCTCTTTGCCCATTTTCTGTTTTCTGGGAGTGACACACTGCCAAGATGGCGACGGCCGGCTCCACCCACTTTGGGCTTCAAAAATGCTCTTCAGAAACTTACGGGTGACGTCACGGACACTACGTCCATTGTTTTATACTGTCTATGGTTAGCACACATTACTAGTCTTGTGGTAAATTCATTCAATTCATCCGTGCAAGTTAATCCTTTTTTTTTTCTTTGTAATCTTTATCCAAAATCTGAAAATGTACTTCCCCTCCGGAATGGCCTTCCTTCTCTGATGACGATAGTTTAATGGCTTGGTTAGAAAGTCCCCTCCAACTGTCAATCTGTTGTGAGCTTTGATAACTAGCTGAATGGAACGCCTACTTTTCTATTTCCAATCAGTTCCCAGAGGGAAAAAAACAAGCCACACCCTCTATTCTTTTCATTCAATATTCCATTTCACTCAGAAAATCCTTCTCTAAAGTTGGTCACAAATTCCAGTTCATGCGGACTTTTAAAAAATAAGTTGAAATAATGTGGGTTGATGCTAATGCACAAAAGCATTAGCACCATTATTTATCAACCTTGTAGCTCACAGTAGGTCTGTCTTTAGATCTTCAGATGTATAAGCTATTAAAATCAATTGGAGAAAATGAATAGCATTTTTAATTCAGCCAAATGAAATCTCCCGCTTTTGTTTCATACAAACGCAACTGACAACAACATTTTGCATCCCAATAGTTTTGTACGTTGTAATGGACTTTTTTTTTTTTATTAGCAGACGCTTTCAAATAATAGATTTAAAATGATACAATTATTTCAACTCAAATTAATATTTCATGCCCACATAGGTCTATTTATTTATTCATTTGGTTATTTTAGTTAGATTCAATTTCTGCTCACCAGCAGCTGAAGCCAAATTCTTATTTCAATTCTTCTCTAATCACCGTCCAACCCTGAGACGAGACATGAAAGATAAATGTATACGATGGCATTTACTTCCAGTTCTCAATGAACAGGTGTTATTGATCACCTGTCAGCTCTCTGACATTCAGCAAATGTAAAGTGAGTGAAGGAGAAAGAGTGTGCGTGTATGTGAGAGGAGCTACAGCATTCTATCATGTTTGTTATTTTGTTCATGAATAGTGCCGTAAGCGATTCCAGTACATTACACACACGCTCACTCGGAAACCCAGCCTCCAAATACATGACAGCCAGACCAGTGTCACCAATCACAAAGTGCAAAATGACTGACAGGCAGAGGGCATCTGTTAAAGGGATAGTTCACCCAAAAATGAAAATTCTGTCATTAATTACTCACCCTCATGTCGTTCCAAACCCATAAGACTTTAGTTCAACTTCGGAACACGAATGAAGATCTTTTTGATGAAATCTGAGAGCTTTCTGTCCCTTCATTGACAGCTACGCAACTACCACTTGGACGCTTCAAAAAGTTCATAAAGATATCGTAAAACGAATCCACATGAATTGAACGGTTTAGTCAAAATTTTCTGGAGACTCGATCGCTTTCTATGTTGAACAAATTTAATTTAGGCTTTTATTCACATTTAAACATTGATCAGCAAACATAAACAGAAGCTCAACCGAACCTGCTTGACACAGTAGAACAAACCTCATTGGTTCTTGCAGAAGCTCAAACGTGCTGCGTAATACGAGACTGAACCTCATTGGTTCTACACGTCAAGTGAACATGCTTTAGCTTGTGTTTACCAGATCTGATTTGTGAGTTGATGAATGTTTATATGATTGTGAATAAAAGCCTAAATTCAATCTGTTCTTCATATAAAGTGATTGTGTCTCTTCAGAAAATTCGGACTACACTGCTCGATTCATATGGATCAGTTTTATGATCCTCTTTATGAACTTTTTGAAGCGTCAAAGTGTCGGTTGTGTTGCTGGAGGGACAGAAAGCTCTCAGATTTAATACAAAATAATCTTAATTTGTTTTACTGTGATGTTGTGTTTACAGAGTCATTAACACTGTAAATCTAGCAGTGTAAAGTTTTTATTTTTTCATTTTTCACACATATATTACTTGGCATTAGATTCCTCTAAAAATTTCTAGACAAATTTTTCTCTTCTGACTGCTGTAATATTTTTGTTTGTTTGTTTTTTGCTATTTGAGCAAATGGGAGCGCAAAAAATATATATATATGTTGGTAGTTTCCATTCGCCACGACAGAAGTTTCCCTAACCTTGATGACTGGTGCTTCTGAAAACCCCGTAAATGTGAAAAGAGTTCAAAGGAATCTGCGCAATAAGGAATTTCTCTCGAGGGCGGAAAAGCTCCCCACGCAGATTTCGCTCATTTTCAAGTTGCCATTTTGAATTTGCTGTGCTGAACAAAAGAAAGCTGCTTGGTTTGAAAGTGACTTCTATGTGAGGTGTGCTTCATTCATCACTACGCTATTGACAATAGACAATGGAATTTTCACATGAAAATTCACTAACTGCACATTTAGACAATAAGCACAATTTATGAGTGCTATTCAAAAAACCTTTGATAGAGTGATAAATATGATCCCTACAACACAGCACACAATAACCTGAATATAACAAATGGTATGGTATAAAATTCAAGTGGCATGCCATTACAAAGGCAAGAAACTGGGTATTGGCAGTTGATAATGTGACAAACTCTAGCAACTTTACTGTAAACTCACTAAAACATACAGTGCATTTAGCAAAACCTGAAACAACCAAAACAGATCAATAGCACTCTATTTTTTAGCAGTGTATTTTTTGGAAATACATACAGTACCTCACAAATCATTATGATTCACACAGAGCATATTTTCTTATTATTATCATGTTTGTCACGTGATAATATCAATAATAATAAATCACTTACCAGCATTCATAGTTCTGGGGAAAAAGGCAAAACGTCCATAGAACTCCAGCATAGGCCTGTCAATGTTTCATCTGTGTTAAGCTACGAATGTTTAGATTACCTCCCAAAAGAAGAAAAACAAAAATATGTGAACAAAATGTGAGTTTTGGGCACTTGTGATCCATCCATATGCAGCACCTGCTGCAGTATTTCAATCACTAAAAACAGCGGGACATTCTAAAACGCTCAAGGTGGAAAACACTTTAAGTGCCTTAATGTACTAAACCAGTGATGTTAAAAGATCAAGTTCAGTATACACCTTATTGATGATGCATAAAATACAGGCAGGCAGATGAGCCCTGAATATGAATAATACACGCTAAATGGTTTTCTTTATAATGGTTTTCTATGGAGAAAATGCTTAACGAGAAATTGCGCGTTGCTTTTATATTCTAGGTGTATCTGCTTGCCTGTACATAGTATGCATCTCCAATAAGGTGCATGTTGAATTTGTTTTTTTTTTAATTTCACTGTCTTACTACATTAGTATACTTACAGTAGTACAAACCTGGTAAAATAACTGGTGGGCAATGGAGGAAAGCCTTGTTTGGCTTGACGTCACAGGAACTGCATCTAAGAGATGAGCTTTCACAAAAATATGAAGCATGACAGTTTAGATCAAATGAAAAGCATTTCCAAAGACCTACGAAAGCTGCCAATAGGTTGTTTGCATATGACGTCACGTTACTGCGTTGCCATGGCGCGAAATGCAGATGGAGGGCAGGAAGTGATTTGCTACATTTAGGAAGCACTATAACAAACTCAAAATGCCTATGTTTTGCATCGTTTATGGTTGCTCAAATCGATCAAACCAAGAAACCATGAGTTTTTATCATGTACCAAAAGTTGTTGTTCATAAGGGGGGAAAATGCAAGAAATTGACCGAAAAAAAACACCAGAAAAATGGCTTGCAAACCTACGTCTGCGGTCGGGAGGAGCCGAATTGTGTGCAGTGATCACTACGTCAAAGGTGAGTTAATACAACTTATGTGGCTATGTTTGTGTAACGTACCAGTTTCCGAACTTTGTAAAGTCAAAGTAATTGTTTCTTCTTTTCTTTGAGTTTGTAAGTTACCCCTGTAACTGAAGACAAATGCGTAACGCTAGCAAAGCTACCTACAAAGTGTTTTGAGGGTGCTGCCTTCAGTGGTTTAGTGGTGTTTCGGCGGACCTTTGAGAGTGGTTAACCTAATAACGTAAAGTAAACAGCCGTAAAAGTAACGTCGAGAAGCGCCGCAGCGTTGAATGGTTGTTAGGGTTAACGTTACGGATTAATCCACAGGACAAAAAAGAATGACAGCCTCGATGACAGGCAAATCTTTCAATTCAGTTGAAAAATCACTCCTCTTCATAACGCAAGGATCACATCCAACATATGTTTCGATTTTTTGTCTATATCTTTCTCTTGTAATAGCATGTAAAGTAGTACAGTACAGACTTTCCTCCATCTCGTCCATTCCGCTCTTCACTTCCTGCCCTTCATTTGAATGTCGCGCATCATCACAATCACGTGACTGCAAACCACCTATAGCTACTTAACGGCAACTGGATTTGGTTAAAAGTTTGGTTGAACTTGCATTAGTAGGCTACTTCAGTTTCAAAGAAACCGAACCTGTCAGACGTGTCTCAAACGGACGTAATGCAATGTGACGAACTGCTTGAGCTCTATACGATGACCAACCTCCCCTGAGATAGTCTCTGGCTTCATTTTCATCCCTCAGGGAATGGATCAGTTCTCCACAGGGGCGATATGTGCTCGCCCCGCACTACGTCTGGGGTGGCTGGCTTTTACAGGAAAATCCTGTTGGCTTTAAAGAGCAGACACAAAGAGCAGACAGCTGTTTAATGGGATAACAGACAGCCGGACAGACAGCTGAAGGAGTGTGGCCGAGGGGTGGAGAGCTTTCATAACGGCCGATTGACTGGGAATCTCTGATGGCGGTGAGGAGAAATCTGATCTTTAACTGTGTGCGTGCTAATGCTGTAATAATGCCCACACTGTTATTGGGTTACAGAAGCATTGGCTGGAGAGTAAGACTGCTGTAATGGAAGGACGGTCAAACATTATCTCTGTTTGTTATTTCATTCTAAATCTCTCCCTTTCTCACTTTGTCACCGAACCCGTGTCATCCATCTATACAGTATTTTTCTCATTCTTTGTACTCTCTCACACACGCATACACATGCACACACACTTGGTTAGAAAAGTGAATCACCCAAAATCAAAGATTTTTTTTTTTTTTTGCATTATAACATTATTTGCATGAGTTCCCAAAATTCCCATTATTGAAATGTATCTAAATGTTTTACTTTTTTTACTTTAATGTCTTTTTTTTTTTGTAAATATATGCAGTTCTTAGAATACTTACATCATAAATCAATATATTCGTTACTGTATTTTATCTGTAGTTTGTCCCCAGAGTGTGTATGTGACATTTTAGCTCAAAATACCCCACAGATATTTTTATATAGCATGTTAAAATTGTCAATTTTTGAGGTTGAGCAAAAACGCGCTGTTTTTGTGTATGTACCTTTAAATGCAAATTCACTGCTGCTCCCGTAACAGAGGGCGGAGCTTCAACAGCTTGTGTCATTTTACCTCACACAGACATGCACTGAAAATTTCAAAAACTTTTAGCTTTAATGTTCAAACCGGAGTCAGACAAAGATGGAGAGACTAAAGAAGAAGTGATAACATGTAGACAACATTTCTGAATGGTAAGTTGATGAATTTATGTAGCTTATGTGTAGTTGTCTTCAAGTCATTGATTAGGATATTCTGTCATGATAATCTATTAATCGCGTTCCTGGGGGGCGGGGTTTATGTAAATTTTAGGGTTTGTGATGTAACTAACCCTGTAGGAATGTCCTGTAGTCCCTACCAGCCATTTGTTGTGGTCCTTAAAAAGCAGTTTCTTTAAAAGAAAATATCTCCCTTTGCTTTGAACTTTGAGCGTTGTAACTTTGCAGATGTTGTTTATGCTCAAACAGCAACATTACACTCTGACTAAAGTCAGAAAAGTGAAATCATAATCAACCACCCCCTTTAAATCTGAGGTGTTTTGTTTTCTCATGTTAAAATGGTAACTCCAAACCCAGTTTAAAGGGTTAGTTCACCCAAAAATGAAAATTCTGTCAGTAATTACTCACCCTCATGTTGTTCCAACCGCGTAAGACCTTCGTTCATCTTCGGAACATAAATTAAGATATTTTTTATGAAATCTGAGAGCTGGATCACTCCTCCAGGCTGCTAGGTGTCCGAAACTTGCTGGCCCAGAAAAGTTATTAAAGAGATCGTTAATATAGTCCAAGTGACTACAGTGGCTTAATCTTAAGTATATCAAGAGACGAGAATACTTTTTGTGCGCAAAAACAAACAAAAATAATGACTTTATTCCACTATTCATTTCCTTCTCTCTGGGCCTCTAGTTGGTTCACGTAGTGTTTTTGCGCTGCGCATCTGTGTTACACGTCACCACGTAGGCTCACAATTGGCCAAAGCTGGTCATGTGTGTGATGCGTGATGACGTGCAACACAGACGCGCAGCGCAAAAACACTATGAGGCCCAGAGAGAAGGAAATGAATAGTGGAATAAAGTCGTTATTTTTGTTTGTTTTTGCGCACAAAAAGTATTCTCGTCGCTTGATATACTTAAGATTGAGCCACTGTAGTCACTTGGACTATATTAACGATCTCTTCAATAACTTTTCTGGGCCAGCAAGTTTCGGTCACCTAGCAGCCTATGGAGAAGTGATCCAGCTCTCAGATTTCATCAAAAATATCTTAATTTGTGTTCCGAAGATGAACGAAGGTCTTACGCGGTTGGAACAACATGAGGGTGAGTAATTACTGACAGAATTTTCATTTTTGGGTGAACTAACCCTTTAATAGCATACAGTAAGTAAGCCATTCATAGGATGGGGGAAAAAAAAGTGTATGGTGGCTCAACCAATGGCATGATTTGGGGTGGTTTGTCCGACCAATGGCGTGGGGGGAGTGACCTTGAAAACCGGTTTGAAAACATTATTTTTGAGCAGAAATGACAACTATTTTGTGATTTCAAAATAGGTTTGTTTTAGGTTATTTTTAAATTGGCATGAAATATTCTAAATGCGACCTCGTAATTTTTTATCAAAATGCCATAACACAATCTTACAGACTTTTCTCTGGTCATGTTGGACTTATCCAATTATTTAGTCTGCTTAAACCCTGCCCCTTTCTTACAATAGAATGCAAGTTTGAATTAAAATCTGCCTCCATCCAATCAAAAACGTATGGATAGAATGAGCATTATATCTTTTTTCAATAATCTGTTTCACTAGATGTGCATCGCAATATGGTACAAAAGATATGTTGCTATATAAAGTTCTTTTGAAACTCCCTTTTTGAACATGTTAATATGTTTTTATTTCCCTTCTGTGATGCGGGAGGAGGCAGGCCTCAACGTCGACAACTTTTCTCTGACCTAGAGGCCCAGATCAGCGGCAGAGAAATACAAACGAATCATGAGGCATTATGAAAGAGCTGGGAAATTTGAGTGCGGAGAGACAGCAAGGGTGAGAAGGGCACATTTTACCAAAGCGCTGCGTGGAAGGTTTTCTGAGGTCACTGATCAAACAGTTTTCTGAAAATGAATAGGAACTTCCTGTCACTTTCTGGATCAATGGAAGTTGATTGATCCTCATCCTAATGCTAAGGGCGGCTTTGAGGAGACCTGAAAAGTCAGCCTGAAAAGAAGATGATGAATCAAAGCCGCAAAACAACTGACAGGTCTGCAGACTCAAAATAATATTGGGCTATTTTTTACCCTGTTTAATGGGAAGCCAGACACTGGTCTTCAAATTAAAAACTCAAAATAATTGAGTCTCATTTACTGTGTTTAGCTGTATTTCATGCACACTATTATACAGTTCAATGACATCTTGTATGATCGTATTTGGCTTTAAACTGTCTCCAAACATTTTTTGTCCTCTCTGAAAGCAACCAAATCTCAACCAATGGGAACATTTAATGTTCAAAATAAAGCCATTTGGAGTATAATTTTAAACCAATCAGATTGAAATGTGGGCGGGGCTATCCAGCACAATGCATTGAAAATAAAAAGAAGCCACCAACTAAATGTTCTGCATAGTATTTAAAGTCACGATGAAACTGAAGTAGGGACAGATCTTTGAGGATTTTGAGAGACATTGGAGATTATGATATGTAACCTGAGAAAAGTATGCCATTTTCACCAAAAGGGCCAGTTATGACATTTTGATTAAACATTAGGGCAAATTTGTTTAAAAACTGCAACATATGCATAGATGAATGGTTCTATAACATGCATTTAGAAAATAAATAGGGTGAATTTTCATTTCGTGCCGACTTAAAATGCACACATGCACTTTTACGCTTCTTTAGACTGATTCTTAAAATACGACAAAGCAAGTGCTTGTTATTTTTCTGTTATTTTTCTCAATTAAGTAAAATATGGACAAAAGCACCTGATAAATGAAAACATTTAAATGTGTTAAATGCAGATCTTGAAAAAAAAAAAAAAAAACTCATATATTGTCTATACAACTTAAGATACTTTGGGCCCTGTCATACACCCGGCGCAATGTGTACAAGTGTTTTTTGCTAGTTTCAGCCCGACACAGTTCTCATTTTCACATCCTGTGCCATGCTGTTTATTTAGCAAATGCATTTGCGCCCATTTGTGTGCCCATGGCCCCTGGTCTGAAAACCAGGTGTATTCAGGCGCATTGTTGGAGCGTTGCTATTTTGAGGCAACTGAAATAGACTGTCAATGGGGCATTATGTTTTTTGTTATTTAATGGGCGCATTAGTAATATCTGCCTATAGGCGGGTCCACAATGCGTGTACACTCTGCTTATTACACACACAGGGTTGCGCAGCAGCACACAAACATGCCAAATATTAAAAATAAAAGGATTACAATGTTTATTCAATGATTATTATTGTGTACATAAAGATATGGTGGAATCCAGCTTGTCCCGTAAATGGTCTGCTTGCGCGCTCGAGCAGATCTGTTTCCGCTTGCAAATTCCACCATGTAAATAGCGCAACTGGCATTTAAAGAGAATGGGAGATGAGACTCTGATTGGTTTATTGCACGTAATGCCCAAAACACACCCATTACTCTTGAAGAGAATAGGGACAACCCTTTTAGACCATGTGTCGGGTGCGCCGACCATTTTTCCCGTCGTTAAACTAGCAAAAGTGGATTCGGACACTCCCTAAGTGCGCTTGCGCCGTGCGCTTTAGACCATGCGCTTAGATCGTTAAAAATAGGGCCCTTTATCTGATGATATCTTAATGTGTTTATATGGAATTCAAACATTGATTTACAGTTGTAAATATGTATAAGGTTTATGTTTTAAAAGCTGTCCAAACATGATATGGTAAGTATGTGTGCTAGAAAGCTATTAGAATACTTACGAACACCAATGTTGAAATGTCTTGTCATCGCAACATTGCTTGTCACTCCTGGTTAGGATAAATTAACATGGAACAGACAGGATTTACCGCTTGTTCCTTTAGTGTGTCACACATGGTTTGGCACAATGTTAAACTGTTCTGATCTCGTCTTAAATTCATTCTTCGGCAGACAGACAGTTTGCATCCTAATTCCGCTTATCTATGGAATTAACAGACGAATATACAGTTAAAACGTTTAGGACGGTACATTTTTTAAATGTTCTTGAAATGTATTTTATGCTCACCTAGGCTGCATTTATTTGATCAAAAATGCTGCAAAATCTATCTACAACTAACTATCAATAAGCAGTAATTAGGAGTTTATTGAGGGAAAACTCCTAGTTAATAATTAACATGTGTTCCCTAATTTAAAGTGTTACCGATATATTTTGTTTTTGGTTGGATTTCTGTTCATTTATTTAGGGTAACATCATGTCCAGCTTTCAGCTGTGAAATAACATGTCTTATCATAAGGAACATTATTTAACTAATCTGCTACTTTTATTAGTTACATTTAATAAACATAAATGTAAAATAAGCCTTTGTTTTTATTTTACCTAAAACAATTTTAAGTTTGAAAGATAAAAAAGTTGCAAAATGTGTTACTATTTGTAAACATTTGAGTGTTGTTATTTAACTTTATTTCTATCTTCTTTATGAAGTTATAAGACAAGGAATTATTTCAATCTTTTGATTTGACTTATTTTGTTGTTATTATTTTCTATTTTAAATGATTATGATAATGAATCATTATTTGTTTAAAATTCACGTGCCCTCATAATCTTTCATCAAAATACCCCCCTCATACAGAGACATCTCTTCTCTGATGATGTATTTACTGGCGCAAGGGCAGGACAACCTGTCACTCACATGAGATCAACCAATAGCAAACCACAACCATATAATCAATTCCCAATGTACAAAATCTGTATTTTTTCTTGTTCGAGAAGCAGTTTCACTTGGATATCCGTCACAATAGGGAAGAAAAGACTAGTGTTCTGGCATTTATCTGAGGAAGGCAAAATGGCAGAAACATGTTCTCCTCTGGTTTCCTTCTCCTCATTAGCACGGTCTTCTCTTTGCACACTCCTTAACTCATGTCCCTCTCTCTCTCGGTCTCGGCCTGTAGGCACTGGTTCTGTCTCCTGCTCTGTGCTGGTAATAAATGAGGGAGTCGTGCGGGCCGCTGGCACTTACAGGGGGGCTAAATTACCGCCATTGATTGTCCGCCTTCGACAACCTGACAAAAGACTTGATCACTCATCTTGTTAAAAGAGGATTACCGTGATGTTTGCATCTTGTTACGCCCATAAAGATCCCTTATTCCGTCTTTGCACTATCATTCTTGTTCTTTCACTCATTTAAAGCATTAAATGGTTTCTCTAAACCGTAATTATTGTAATCACGCTGTTTAGAGCAGCTTTTCCATAGACGACGCTGTCAGAACTATCTCGCGGGTGATGAAGGATCGAACATCTGCATAGGGAGGATTGTTCTATCTAGACTGTCACACTGAATGTTGCTCAGACTAAATAAAGCTCTGACTGCATTGCTGTTTTGACAATCTTATGGCAGAAGGAGATGATTTCAGCTGCTTTAGACTCTATCATAACCGTCAACTGTGGAGTATTTGTGGGTTGGTCTTTTCAACACAACTACTGTGAAGCACATTTCATAACGTTTGAAGAGGAAAGGCTGTGACTGATGTGCTGATTGCAAAAAAAGAATGTTTCACACATTCTTTTTCACCCTCAAGTAGTTTCAAACCTGTATGAATTTCTTTCTTCTGCTGAACACAAAAATAAGATATTTTGAAGAATGTCGGTAACCATACATTTGATGGACCCCATTGACTTCCATAGTATTTTTTTTTTCCTACTATGGAAGTCATCATGGAGTCCATCAACTGTCTGGTTACTGACATTCTTCAAAATATCTTCCTTTGCATTCAGCAGAAGAAAGAAATTCATACAGGTTTCAAACAACTTGAGAAACTTGATCTTAAATCATGAAACTAAATCAGAGCCAATTTAACCAATGAAACTAACCATCTTTTTCAAGCAGACCACTTTCAATCACTTTATGCTTGGTGTATGTTTTTTTTTTTTTTTCACCTCTAGTGCCGCCCAAAATGTCAATTATGGCTTGCATTTTTGCTCTCTTTCACAACTCAGATCACATCATAACTTTACTTAGCCTTCAAACCAACGTAAACAAAAGCAAAAGTAGAACAGCTCCACATAAATCCCCTTCTATTGTGACTGCTTCATCTAATTACAAATTAAATGCAGGTTAATCTGGATTCTAAGTAAATACTCGAGGAGCAGAGCGTCATGATAACGCGCTATCATCCGCCTCATCTGATGTGCCAAAACTGTGGATATCTAGAGCACCTCTCCTTTGCCTTCTCTCCACCTCTAATCCCCTGGCATCCAGTTAGCTTTCAGCGTGTGTCGTAACAAATACCGTTCTCTCTAAACGTCCATGAGAGAGGCTCAACATGGAAAGGATTAATACATAACAGGCATTATGGAGGGCAGACACCTGATATTGTAGTGCAGTAATGCTATCTCTGTCTCCATAGAGGTTAGACAGGCCTCAGTGGGCTGTGCGACAGCATCTCAATAGCTGTTTCACGCTGATTCAGAATGTGCCTATTCAAATTGGGCTTTTGGTATTTATATATTTTTATTGTCATGTGTTTATTCATTGGGAATCTCACATAATCGTCACTTTTAGCAGCAGTGAAATTCAGCAATATGTTACATATCCTTAAAATGCAAACATTTGCATAATCACTTTCTCTTGCTGCAGTTGTCCTAAATGTTCACTTGATGCGGGAATATAAAGGATTAAAGGATTAATTAAAGATATCACATAATATACTAATATGTCATTTTAAAATATAATAAATACGTTATTACTACAGTCTTCAGCGTCACTTCATGTTTTTACGTTGAAGCTTAAGATATGCATTCATTTTTATGCTAAATAAATCAAATCACTAGTAAAATATAAATAAATAAACATTTTGGATCAATACTTTTATGTGAGGACTGACCCTCTTGATTCATTAGTAAAAGAATCAATACTCAAAGATCAATCTGTCCATCACTAAGCATCACTATTACTATAGGGATTTGAACAAATCCCTTAATTAAGAAACTCATCCTGCACTGTCTGTGCTACAAACATGAATGACACCTTACGTTTTACCTTACCTTACGTGCTATTACTTTTCCAAGTAATCAGACTTATGAATATTGCCTGAAGGATGATCAAATTGGTGCATTTCTAGATTATATATATATATATATATATATATATATATATATTAGTGATGGGGATGAGACCGCCTATGCCGAGTCCGAGTCAAGACCGAGTCTTTGAAGGGTCGAGACCGAGTCCGTTGGTTTTCAAATACAGTCGAGTCCGAGTCAAGGCCGAGTCTTTGAGGAAGCAAGTCCGAGTCGAGACCGAGTCTTTAGGAGTCCAGACCAAGACCATAAAAACATGTCAGTTTTCATATTCATGATTTAATATCACCCCAGTTAATAATCAACAGTTCTATTAGGCCTACAGACTAAGATAGATTGGGAATTGTTTACAGGAGCAGTCTTAACATCTTAATATGGACTATGCTTTTACTATCATTAAAAAAATCCCTACCACATGCATCATCTTCTGCCTATTTTTCTAAACTGCTTCAACAGTGCTGCTCTGTCATCAACATGTTAAGCCCACCCTGACTTTTTTAAGGGGACATTGTTAGGACATAGTTTAATCATAGTTAGGACATGCAGAGCAAATTAAAATTTTCTAGTGGTATGTCTAAATTAGTAGGCTTAGCTACTTTATAACATTTTCCAATATTTCCCAATTTTAAACATTTTGACAATACACTAGAATTTAGTGATGGGACAAGACCGCCTATGCCGAGTCCGAGTCAAGACAGAGTCTTTGAAGGGTCGAGACCGAGGAAGGAACAAGTCCGAGACGAGTCAGAGAAAGCAGAAATCGGTCTCGAGACCGGTCTCGAGTACTACATCACTAATATATATATATACAGGTGCTGGTCATAAAATTAGAATATCATCAAAAAGTTGATTTATTTCAAGAATTCAACTTAACAGGTGAAACTAATATATTATATAGACTCATTACATGCAAAGTGAGATATGTCAAGCCTTTATTTGTTATAATTTTGATGATTATGGCTTACAGCTTATGAAACCCACGAAATTAAAATCCCAGAAAATTAGAATATTACATGAAATCACACAGTAATTACACAGTAATCCCATGGTCATTGAACCAGGTTTTGGTTCTTTTGGCAGTGTGGGCAGGTGCAAATCCTGCTGGAAAATGAAGTCAGCATCTCCATAAAGCTTGTCTGCTGAAGGAAGCATGAAGTGCTCTGAACATGTCCTGGTAGACGGCTGCGTTGAGTGGACAGCACAGTGGACCAACACCAGCCGATGACATGGCTCCCCAAACCAACACAGACTGTGGAAACTTCACACTGGACTTCAAACATCTGGATTGTGTGCCTCTCCATCCTTCATCCAGACTCTGGGACCTTGGTTTCCAAATGAGATGCAAAATTTGCTCTCATCAGAAAAGAGGACTTTGGTCCACTGTGCTTTATTAAATCCAGAGTCAACGCAGCCGTCTACCAGGACATTTTCAGAGCACTTCATGCTTCCTTCATTTTCCAGCAGGATTTGCACCTGCCCACACTGCCAAAAGAACCAAAACCTGGTTCAATGACCATGGTATCACTGTGTAATTACTGTGTGATTTCATGTAATATTCAAATTTTCTGGAATTTTGATTTCGTGGGTTTCATAAACTGTAAGCCATAATCATCAAAATTATAACAAATAAAGGCTTGAAATATTTCACTTTGCATGTAATAAGTCAATATAATATATTAGTTTCACCTGTTAAGTTGAATACTTGAAATAAATTAACTTTTTGATGATATTCTAATTATATGACCAGCACCTGTGTATATATATATATATATATATATATGTATATATGTTTTTCAGGATCTATTTATGCAATGCCATACCAAGTAGCCCCACTCACATCGGAAACTCATTGGACCAAGTTAAAGTGATAGAGAATCCTTATTGAAGTCATGTGCTCTTCAGCTGCAGTGTGTTGCGAGAGATTGGCTGTGGATTTGTTGGATGCCACATTCCTCTTTCGGTGTGGACAGACAAATTGCTTGTCGCATCAAGCCTGGTGAGGACACGGCGCTATGAGTCCACACTCACGGTCTGATATTAGCCTGTTCTTCAACCAGACTCGGATGTGTTTTGATCCTTCCTCAGCTTTCTAATGAAATTTACTGGCCGTCTCAGGAACAGTGGGGTGCTACACTGGTTCAGGATAACATCATTTACTGAGAGGAAGAGACGAGAGATTGTCTGCGCTGCCCACACAATATATGAAAAACCTGTAATTGCTGCCTTCCTGACCAACGGAGAGATAAAAGAGGACAAATAATTCCTGCTAGAACACGTCTCTTAGCCTCCACTGGAACCATGTAGAATGATTTACCTGAAATTGAAAAACAATATTGGAAAGTAAAGCTCTATTTAAAAAGCATGTATGATTATGATATATAAAGATTTTAACAATTATTGACATAACTATAATATCCTCCAAACTGACACTGAACATAGGGTTGCACCAGCCATTCATAAGTTCTTACTACGATTTAAATGTCAAGTCCACACTAGAGGCTTAGTAACTACTAGCTAGTAACGAACTCTGTACTTTATTCGGTTGCACCATTTGTTGTTAAGGCAGAACATAGCTAGCTAGTAGGTTGTAAGCTCTCTGGTATAATGGTGCAACACAAACATATTTAGTAGTGCGTAAGTCGTAACTTTTACGTTATTTACACAATTTACGTTAAAACTAGGCTAGGTTGTGACTTGCTGGTGCAACCGGCCCCAGAAGAAGAAAAATATATAGACACCTAGATGTGAGCGATTGCCCTATGAAAGAGCAATTGTCAAGATCAGCATCAGAATGACAGATAGACCAATCCTGATGGATGGATGGATGAATAAATGGACGGGCAGACAGACAGATTCTGTTTTTTTTTTTTTGTGAACTATCCCTAGTTCCTGAAATAGTCAATAGTTGCAGAGTGATAGATAAACACTGTGACCTAAACTGGTGATTTGAACACCTGTAACAGAATAAGAAAACTACTCAAGATTGTGGACAGATATTGCAACAAATTGGAGTGTGTTGTGATTTCAATGAGCAAACCTGAACTGAAACATCCTGACTCAGTGAGCATGGCCTCGCCACAACCATACTGGATAAAGCCGGACATGCTGTGCTCTTTATGCACAAGAGATGAGGCAGAAACAGAATAACAGTCTTAACCTCATTCTTTGCCCATTTTGCAAACCACAACAAAGAAGCCCTGTGGAAATGTAATACAAACTCCTATATTTGCTCAGTGAAGCCACGGGATGGTTTATGGTATTTCACTAAAGTAAAAATGGTGTAACACAAAACCAAGGTGAAAGTAACCGTACACTTTCAAGCCTCATTTCTGAAAGCTTTTATTTAAACCAGGGGCTTTTCTTGTTAATCACTGAGCTATACCCCTCAACTTAAACAGTTTTAAAAAGTTTTGTGAGTTACTGTCACTGTGGTTTGTGAGCAGAATGTTATGGACCACGTTTGATAGACCCCAAACTTTGATAACTGTGACTTAAAGGTGCAGTAAAATGCTGTTAAAAGTGGATCGGACCGGGCAGCACAACACTCTTGTAGCCAATCAGCAGTAGGGGGCGTGTCCACTCATGATGGGGGAGGAGAGAGAGTGAGCAAGAGGGAGATTTGAAGAATGACTGTAGAAAGAGAGATGGCTGAGAGACATTACAAAAGAGAAAATCTCAGAGGAATATCACTGGAAAAGGAAGGGCTATAATCAGGGAAGGCCTGAAAACAGATGTTGAGGTTGCATCATTTCTGCTCCATACGTGAGTAACATTGGTTTTAATGTTTCACAGAATCAATATATGCTGTTGCTGTAATGTTAGCTGTGGTAACAGGACAGTTTTGAGCATCACTGTTTGTCTGGATCTGCTGGAGACTAACAACCAACTCTTGCTTGTATACTCTTGCGTACTCTTAATTTTTTTGTTCTTCCTTGTCATTCGTTCGTCATCTTCGCTTTATTTTTCGTGAAGCATTATTTTGCTTTGCTTCAGCTATGATAAACAGACATCCACTCTTCCATTGCATGTTTGTGCATTTTGGGGGCGGAGCAGTGAATGGAGGGGTGTGTTTGTTTGGGTTGATTTTAAATATCAATATATTGATTTCTCAGACATCAATATCTTTAATATCGTCCTACAAGCAAAAAGTGAACAAACAGAAAAAAAAAACTTATGCAGAACACATTTAGAAGAGTTTTGCTCAGGCAAGCACCACTTACATTTTTCTTCATAAAAGTAAATATCTAATATAATTTTTGATTATTATTCGGTTTTATATTGTGCGAAGTGATATTTTTGGACAAGCTGTCAAGCTAAGTTATTGGAACAGCAGCAATTTAGGGTAAGGAGCAGTTCACACACTTTTTATTTAGAAATACAATATTTGCTTAAATATAAATAAACAATAACATGATGACTTTAATAGGAAATACAATAAAAAGAAACTACAAATGCCATACCTTGCTTTTAAGTGAGATCCAGACAGGTTACTTAACTTTACTCAGCAAAAAAAAATTCAAAAATCTATAGATGCAGAGAAAAATAAATATTTAAATGAGAGATGGAAGACTGAGCTGAAGTCTTGAGTGGGAAACAATTTCTTGTTTGCAATGAAACTCAAATATTTAATCACATTAATAAGAAAATATGATGTACAGTGTCAATATTTTTTGCAAAAAGACCTCAGTACCTGTGCAGCTCGCCAGTCGTCCAAACCTGGTTCACAGATTGGCAGCTCAGATCCTTAAGCGTTAGACTAGCACCACCCACCAAGCCTGTCGAACAGACAAACAAGCATTTGAAAAGGTCAACACGTCTAGGAACACCATCGTAGACAGTCCGTGCTGAAGGTCTGAAATCATAGCTGACTGAACAAACAAGCGGTTTGGTGGCAATTTTGCCGGCAGTTATGAAAGCTCTGACATCAGTGACAGCACACTTAACGGAGTGGGGGGAATCAATCTCTCAGTTAGTGTGGAAGTTTTAGGACATTTCTGAGCAAGATGAATATTTTTCAATAGAAAAAGAATTTAGCCTGAGACAAATATAAACAACAACACGTGGGATGTGTGTGGCAAGAGAACTATACCGAGATGCTAAAAAAAAAAGATCCAGGAGGAAAACAATGCTGTATAGCTGTTATGGTGGTGTTGCCAATTATTGTTTGATTTCAAAGATATGAGAATGCATTCAGCAGAAATCGCAATATTAACTCCGACCGAAGATGTATATAAGAAGCTATAAATCAGCTAAATATTAAACTGACCCTCCACAAATATGATTCTACACATCAATGAAGATGCATAGAATTTAAGGTGCAATATCATACATTTCATAAAGGACCATACATTTTAAACATTAAAACTACATACATATATGTTTGCTACTATTTAAAAGTTATTAAGATTTAGAAGTCTCTTATGCTCACCAACTCCACATTTAATTGCTCAAAAAATATAATAAATACAGTAATATTGTGAAATATTATTACAGTTTAAAATAGCTGTTTTGCATTTTAAAATGTAATGTATTTTCAGCATCATTACTTCAATGTCTTAAGTGTCACATGATCCTTCAGAAATGATTGTAATATGCCGATTTGCTGCTTATTATCAATGTTGAAACCAATTTTTGCTACTTAATATTGCTGTAGGAACTGATTCTTTGATGAATATAAAGTTCAAAATAATAGCATTTATTTAAAATAGAAATCATTTGTAATTGTAACATTATGTCACTTTCGATCAATGTTTTGTGTTCTTGCTGAATACAAATATTATTATCAAAAATATGAATTTCATGCAAAAAGAAAAGAAAAAGTGGTTGATTGCTGACCAAAGTCAAGAGCACAGCCTGAGTTTCTAAATATTGCTCCGATCCCTCTTTTGGGGAAAACTGTGACAAAAATTCTGAGGCTACAGAGAAACGTCTTGGAATTGGTGATTCCAAGAAATTTGTTTTTGATGTGCACTGCCTGTGAGTTATTCAAGAAAATCAGAGCTCTAATGCAAGTGGGCTGGTGATTTTGGAAAGTTCTTTCAGACGCTAACCCTCTTTATGATTACATGTTTGTGTTATGTAACTAGGCATCCTAGCACACTGAAACATTCATTACAGGGCACAAACACATAATAAAGCAGATGTGTGGCTCTTTTAAAGTCAGTTAATTGAAACGGGAGCCTCAGCAACAACAAGAGAACCCCCGTTTACCAAACGATCAATGATGCTCTCGCAGATGTCCTACGTCTGCTGATTGAGCTGCTAAACTGAATCTCGCTCATTTCAAAGCATGCAGTTCACCTTTGGCATTTTCAGTAAACCTTTTACTGCCACTGTAGACAGAGTGCCGGTGAACATTAAAACAACTGCCAGATCTGCTTTACAACAGTCTGAAAGCAAAGTTTCAAGCTGCTTTAACGCTCATGCTCCATTTTTAACGCCAACTTCTGACAGCCTCTGTCTGAGACTAATAGCCTACATTTTTTTTCCGTTAAGAATTTCAGTAATCACAGATTGCATCAAAGTAATGAATACATCCTCAATGTTTTATAAAATACCACGGGACACAGCATTAAGCTGATTTGGCATCTTGAGTTTCTGGATGGAGCAGCATAAAAATAACAGGATTTCACGAATTACACAACAAATGAACTTCATGCAGTTTAAATTTATGAAGTATAAAGTCATGATGTCTTCAGAGGAACAAAATGCTGCTATTTTGTCTTTTTGACCTGGTAAATTAGTTTATTGATTCTGCTGTTAGTCATTGTGATGACAGGGGAATCTAGTCAATGACAAATAGCCAATAATTATGGTAATTATGGTTATTATGGTCACACTTTAGATTAAGGTCCAATTCTCACTATTAACTATTAATTAAGTTGTTAAGTTCAGGTATTTGGTAGGAATTGGATTAAAGTCCCCCTGTGGTGAAAATCACAAATTTAATGCTGTTTATATGTGGTGCTTTTAATATGCTTTAAGACAAACCATGTGCAAATTCATAAGTCAACACCATTGCTGAGTATTTTCTCCTTAAAACTGCAGTGACCCAAAAACGCAGTCTCAAAAACGTGGTTTGAAATCGCTGGTGTTTCTGACTTCACAAACATTGTAACCAATCACGTCAACCTGTGAGTTGGTGTGAGTGAGTGGAGACGGGGCTAATTTGCATATTCATAGAACCTACTATGTATCTGAAATTTTATGTTTCTCAGCAGAACAAAACTGTTTTTATTTCTTGCCTTTAATCTTACACATAACTGACACAATCAACTCTATATATGGCTGTACAGCTAAAAAAATATTTTTCATCTGTTCTTAATATCATATTTGTTCTGAAATGGCTTAACTGCTAAGAGGAAACACTGTTTGGTCCAACCTAAAACACAGTTTAAAAAAATCTAGTTAAAATGATCACATCTTTCCACATAGATTTCACTAATTGAACTCAAATAAGACTATACATTTTCTTTTCTGTGTATTATCTTTTGGAAGAGGACATTTGAAACGTGCAAATTTGTAAAAGTGAACTGTCAATATGTCGAAGTACACTAGCTACTGTAAATTACCTCAAAGATAACAGACATGGACACCAATGTTGATTTTATCGTGTCTTAAAAGTCAAAGAGTTCCTGGGGAATGGAGAAATGCTCAGTAAGCATTGATCGGAGATCTGAGCTTAGTATGCAGGCACCATTGTGACATTCACAATTCACAGTAGAAGGAAGTGGAGACATGTCGTCCATCTTTGTTTTTTACAGTCTATGTTCCAAATAGAGAGGTGCAGGGATGACGTCAAAACACGGAAGACTAATTCGCTCCTGTTTCCCTCGTGATTTTCTCATTCATTTTGCTTATTAGTCATTTCGTTTATTACGGGGGGTTTATATTTATGAGTAAAATAAAGCCACTCTATTAAGCACTATACATCAATACAATTAATATGTAACTATATATATATATTATATATATATATGAAAAAAAAATATTATATTTTAATTTTCCATTAAGGTTCTGAATTATAATTGTGAGTTGATTTACTAAAATGGATTCATTGAATTTGAATTGACCGAAACTAATTGAACCAATCAACTAAAATGGCCCATACACTAGCAGTGGTGCAAAAAGTGGGTATGTGCTAAATGCGGCTCATTGGGGCTCCAAAACGATGGTAAAAAAAATAAAAAAATAAAAAAATAAAAAAAATAATATATATATATATATATATATATATATATATATATATATATATATATATATATATATATATATATATATATATAGTCATGGTCAAAATTGATGGCACCCCTGATAAATCTGATAAAAAATGGCTGTAAAAAATAAATCTGCATTGTTTATCCTTTTGATCTTTCCTTCAAAAAATTCGCAAAAATCTAACATTTCATTGAAGTATAAGAATTGAAAGTGGGGGGGGGTAAATCACATTATAAAATAAATGTTTTTCTCCAAAACACGCTGGCCATAATTGTTGGCACCCCTAGAATTTTTTATGAGAAAAATATCTCTGAAGTATATTCCCATTAATATTTACATTTTTAAGCACACCAGGGTGACTAGGAACATGAAATTGTCCAGCTATGACTTCTTGTTTCACAGGAGTTTAAATATGAGGAAACACAAAGGCCAAATCCCCTGAATCATCCATCACAATGAGTAAAACCAAAGAATATAGTTCTGATGTGCAGCAAAAGATTATTGAGCTTCACAAAACAGAAAGTGGCTGTAAGAAAATATCTAAAGAATTGAAAATCCCCATTTTGACCATCAGGGCAATAATTAAGAAGTTATAATCAACTAAAGATGTTACGAATCTGCCTGGAAGAGGACGTGTGTCTATATTGTCTTAATGGATGGTGAGGAGGAAAGTTTGAGTGGCCAAAGACTCTTCAAGGATCACAGATGGAGAATTGCAGAGATTAGTTGAGTCTTGGGGGTCAGAAAGCCTAAAAAAAATTATCAAACAACCCCTACATCACCACATGTTGTTTGGGAGGGTTTCAAGAAAAATCCTCCTCGCTCCTCCAAAAACAAACTCCAGCATATTCAGTTGTCAGACACGGCTGGATCTTCAAAAGGGACCGGATTCTGTGGTCAGATGAAACAAAAAAAAGGGCTTTTTGGCAGCAAACCCAGCAGATGTGTTTGGTGCAAACAGGGATTTAGAGTCCCCCATGCCTACAGTTAAATATACTGCTGGATCTTATATGTTGTGGGCCTATTTATTTGCTGGAGGTGCTGGACATCTTGTTCAGATACATGGTATTATGGATTCTAGCAAATACAAACAGATAAAAAATCAAAACCTGACGGCCTCTGCTAGAAATCTTATAATGGGCCGTGGTTGGATCTTCCATCAGGACAACGGTCCAAAACAAACATCAAAATCAACACAAAAATGGGTCACTGAGCACAAAATGAAGCTTCTGCCGTGACCATCCCAGTTCCCTGACCTGATGAGTGGAGTGAACTGAAGACAATAAGCACCAACATGAACTTGTGAATCTGAAGGATCTGGAGAGATTCTGTGTGGAGGAATGGTCTCTGATCTCTTGTCAGTTATTCTCCAAACTCATCAGGCATTATAGAAGAAAACTCAGATCTGTTATCTTGGCAAAAGGAGGTTGCAGAAAGTATTTAATAACAGGGTGCCAACAATTATGGCCAGCGTGTTTTGGAGAAAAACATTTATTTTATAATGTGATTTACCCCCCACTTTCAGTTCTTTTACTTCAATGAAAGGTTAGATTTTTGTGAATTTTTTGAATGAAAGATCAAAAGGATAAACAATGCAGATTTATTTTTTACAGCCATTTTTTATCATAATTATCAGGGGTGCCATCAATTTTGACCATGACTGTTTATATATATATATATATATATATATATATATATATATATATATATATATATATATATATATATATATATATATATATATATATATATATATATATATATGTGTATGTATAATGTTATCTCAATGTTATATAACATTTTAGAGGACTAACAGGCTAGAGTAGGCCCATGGGCTGCTGGTCTGAAAACGAGGTGTGTTCAGGCGCATTGTTGGAGCGTTGCTATTTTGAGGCAACTGAAATCGACTACGCCATTGACCAAAATAAACTGGTCTAAAGTCAATAACGCAATACTTTTTTTGTTATTTAAAGAGCGCGTTAGTAATGTACGCCTATAGGCGGCTCCACAATGCGCATACACTTTGTCCCGTAGATGGGTCTGCTTACGTACTTTATCCTCGTGCACTAACAGATCCGTTTTCTCGCTAGAGAAGCATTCAGTTTTTCCCGTCGTTAGACTAGCAAAAGTGGATTCAGACATGTCCTAAGTGCACTTGCGCCATGCGCTTTAGACCAATGCACTTAGATTGTTAAAATAGGAACCTAAGTATTACTGCAATGCGTTTAAATCTTCAGTTATTTTAAATCAGAGACTGTTAAAATAATGATATACACACACTGTTACAAAATATATATTTTCTGAACTTGATTATTGAGTATACTGTACAAGAGCAAATACCATTTCAGTCTTTCTACATCAAAATTAAATGTTTAATTCAATGTGTTATTTGCCGTTTCTTTGTAAAATTTACTAGCAGTCCTATATACAAAAATTGGTAAATCCTATACCATTTTTTTTTCAATGCAGATTGTGAATACTGAATATTTCACAGAAAACTGTATAACCCCTTATAGTTTTTATAGTGGCCCATTTTTATTATCAAATCATAAAAGCAGACTTTCTTCAAGCAGTGTTGTATCATGACATGTTTGTCATATTTATTAGACTCACACATGCTGATGGTTGTACTGTCATCTATCTCCATGTTGTCCTTGATAGAGGGAACCATATGTGCCAGAGATTAAAGCCAGATTAAATCACACAGAGACCATGGTCCTAATGAAAGACTGCCCCGAAAAAAGTGATTCCCCCCCCCCCCCCTCGAGCTTTCCTTTTAACCTCTCACAAAGACCTCATGCAACATTTAAGGCCATTCACAGCATTTAGCTGTCCCACTGTACAGTGCTATGCATAAGTTTAGACACCCATGCTAAAGTTGACTAAAAAGAGGAATAAAAAATCATCTTTTGGAAATTGAACTTATTTAATGCCTTAATTAAAAAAAATTAGGAAAAATCCAACCTTTAAGGACACCAATTTTCTTTGAGAATGAATAATGAATCGTAAATAAATAAATGTTCTTCCTTAAAATACAGGGTGCATAAGTCTGGACACCCCTATGTTAAATTCCCATAGAGGCAGGCAGATTTTTATTTTTAAAGGCCAGTTACTTCATGTATCCAGGATACTATGCATCCTGATAAAGTTCCCTTGGCCTTTGGAATTAAAATAGCCCCACATCATCACATAGCCTTCACCATACCTAGAGATTGGCATGGTTTTATTTCAGTTAGCCTAATAGCTAGTTTGATTTGCATTGAGAGATGATCTTATGGAAAGTACTCCATGCCAATCTCTAGGTATCTCTATGTGATGATGTGGGGCTATTTTAATTCCAAAGGCCAAGGGAACTTTATCAGGATGCATAGTGTAATAGCAATTTTTATCTCACTGGGAAAAACAGCATCAACAGGTGTAAGAAACATTCAAGAGGCAAAATTGTAATAAAGAAGGAAAGGCTTTATTCACTGAGGATTCATTACAGAGCCGCAGCCACCCAGCTTGTAAGCAAAAATCCTGAAAACATAATAAAACTGAGACATTTTATACAGGTTTCTAACATCTTGACCACACCTACTTAGTTTTCTGTAACTTTCCAAAAGATACCCCCTATCTTCAACTGGCCTGGACTGGTTTTCTACCCCCCTGAGCAGGTCACACTGTTCTTTGTCCCTGAGAAGCCAAAAGGCCTTCATGGGCCTTATGACCTAAATTACCTCCTGCTTCCCTCAGTTGCTAGAAACCCTCACAGAAGCACATGGTCAGATGCTACTACACATAGTTAAATGAAATCAACAAGTTTAAATGAATAAACACAAGAATGATGAATTTTTCATTAACAATAGTATCCTGGATCCATGAAGTAACTGGCCTTTAAAAATAAAAATCTGCCTGCCTCTATGGGAATTTAACATAGGGGTGTCCAGACTTATGCACCCTGTATTTTAAGGAAGAACATTTATTTATTTACGATACATTATTCATTCACAAAGAAAATTGGTGTCCTTAAAGGTTGGATTTTTCCTAATTTTTTTAATTAAGGCATTAAGTTCAATTTCCAAAAGATGATTTTTTATTCCTCTTTTTAGTCAACTTTTTAGTCAACCTCTTTTTAGTCAGCATGGGTGTCTAAACTTATGCATAGCACTGTATATCTGTCTCACTGTATCAGTGTTAATGA
Source organism: Squalius cephalus (assembly GCF_949319135.1). Classification (NCBI taxonomy): domain Eukaryota; kingdom Metazoa; phylum Chordata; class Actinopteri; order Cypriniformes; family Leuciscidae; genus Squalius; species Squalius cephalus. Next base: position 44,095,002 of record NC_137126.1, on the reverse strand, counting down.
TACCATATTCTGTAATCCCTATTCTGGAAAATGTCCAGTTAATCTCTTCTGGAAAATGTTTAACTGGCCCAACAGTTGTTGGTGTAATAATGGATCACATTTACTTTGAACTGTGAGATCGACAAGATTGTCCTTAAGTGCTTTCTGGGTGGATGTTCGTTTATCAAATCTGCCTCTCTGTTTGGATGATTCCGGAGGATTATCCGTATAATCCGTAACATTGTGAACTTTCCTTGAAGCTGCTTTTACCTTCAGTCACCCTGCGTGATCTGATGCCAAAGCCAGTCGAAGCTGCTCCTCTATCTCCGGACAGGGAGGGCCAAATAAACTTAAAATGTTTGGAAAGCAATGTGTGCTAAGAATAATCCAAGCAAATATTAACTGTTTGCCAAGCAGGCAAATGTTCTGGTGGTTTATTTAAGTAATATTGTTCCTCAGAACAAGCTGCCAATTTTGCAAACAATACAAATTGTCAATTTCTGACAATATGCATATTGTCATTCTTCATAATTTCTTCATATTTAAAAAAAAAAAATGCTTATCCTGATCCATGGTGTTCCAGTTAATCCAGATACTGCAAATAAAGAAATATCCATCTTTCGCTTTTTCATTTTATTTTGCTTGATGAGATAAACGGATTTAAAATCTGTTTACCTCATCAAACATTTTAAAACGTTCACTTTCAGTTAGCAACTGGCACATTTAGGTCAATGGCAAACCAGTAAAAGTATTACACAACAAAGACAAGAAAGCCAATTCAAGAGATTAAAAGTATCATAGACGATCTGCAGATATAAGCATATCAATAAAATAATCCCCAGCAGACATAATGCACCAGTTTTAGCAGATTATCAGGAACTGTAGAAACTACAGAGATACTGAGGGGCCAAAAGTCTGAGATCACTGTGAAAATGCATGTTTAAAAAAACATTCCGCCACTGAATAAAAAAAGGTAATTGCAACTTTTTGTCTCACAATTCTGACTTTTTTTCTCGCAATTGCGAGTTAACATCTAATTCTGACTATTTTTCTCAGAATTGCATGATACTGTCCCACAGATGAAGATGAGGCAGAAAATTCCAACACAAATGTAATTTAATAAAGGAATAAAGGGTAACCCAAGGCTATGTAACAGTGTGCATGATACACAAACGACAACCGACACTAAACTGAACTTTATGCTGCCTTCACATGCTATCAGAAATTCCCTACTTCCCACTTCTGAGGTCGTGATTCTCGCATTCAAATTTTGACTTGAGAGGGCGTTCATGTCCAACTAGGAAACTAGTATAAGATAATTTCGATAGAACGCAGCATTAGTATATACTGATAATGAGCTAAAAGACTAACAGGTGTGATGATCAAATGAATTGCCATAATAACTAAAGAGAGCGGGAAACTAGAACAAAGACAACAGGAAATAAAACAAAGTCCATGATAATGAACAAAAGACTGAGTTCCTGACAGATATAGGCTAAACTCGCAATTGGAACTTTATAAAGTCAGAATTGTTAGGTATCAACTCACAATTGCGAGAAAAATTCCAGAATTGCAAGTTTGTATCCCGCAATTCTGATTATACAACTCGCAAATGCGTGTTTTTATTATGACTTCTTTTCTCAGAATTACTGAGAAATACAAAACACTGAGATATAAACTTGCAATTGCGAGCTATTAAGTCCAATTCTGGGGGGAGGGGAGGGGAGGGGAGAGTGACTCATAAAGTATATTATTTTGTCACCCAACAAATAATGCCGTATCTCAAATATTATTTAATAGGGGTGTGATGAGATTTCTCGTCGAGGTGAAAAGCTGTCTCGCGATATAGCCATGACAGAGTGTTAGGGTGAAATTAGCATAGATTATGGCACTGCTACATTTACACCGTCTCCACTGTCATTTGAGATAATGGTCGCTGCAATTGTAAATTTTTGTAAACGTCTGCTCTGCTCATCCAGCACGGCTGCAGGGTCTTACAGTGCAGCAGGGATCAAAGTTCACTGATCGCGTGGCGAGAGTAAGGCGAGATGAATAACAAGACCATGGCGGAGGATTCGTTGCGCTACAGATCCTAAACGTCTGATAAATATCTTATCTTGTAGAATGCGCGCTCAGCACCGCCGCTCCATATACACAAAGTACGAGCGATGGCGAATTCGAAAACAAAAGTAAGATGCGAGCTCCCTGATGCGTGCAAATTAGGCTGGCTTTCTGGGTACTCAAATCGCTTTACATGCGGAAGGGGGAATCTCCTCAACCACCACCAATGTGCAGCATCCATCTGGATGATGCGACGGCAGACATATTGCTCCAGAACGCCACACCACCTTATTGGTGGAGAGGACCAGTCAGTTGAGTTTGTGGCAAAACATTTTACAGTGCTTGTAAATTGTTGTCTTTCAATAGCCTATATATGATAATATATCCTCAGAAAGTAGAACTGAAATGACATTCATTACAAGAAGATTAGTTAAAACATTTTAAAATGCACCTGCAGACTATTTTTCCAGTCATGAATTTTGTCATTGAGGATTTCTTAAAAATTCTGTGCAAAAATATTGTCTCGTCTCGTGAGCTAAGTGTTTCGTCACACCCCTATTATTTAACCATGTGATCATTTTACTGTGTTTAACTTCAGGTTAATAATTATTTGGTTTGCGTAAGATTTTGAATCCCTGATTTTCAAAGTGACTTTTGAAATTTTAACATTCTAATGACACTAAACCAATAACCATTTTCAAACATATGGAAGCACAGAAAGGCCATGTATTACTATTATTCTGTCTTGTTTTTATAAGCAAAAAATATATATATAACTTGCCCAAGCAAGTTTGACTATAAAACAACACTAGTTCCTTCTCTTTGATACAGTAACACATGATTGTGTGAACATCTGCCTGGTGTCAGGCTTTTCTTCTATTTCAATAAGGTTCTGTTTTGTTTTTTTACCCAGAGCCAATACGCTTCTAGAAAAGGCATGAACACAGCAAGCTCTCTGTAAAACCAACTAATGTGCCAAAATGATTTCTTTTCCACTTAAACCTTTTTTCTTTTTTTTTTTAAAATGGGATCTTTGCAGTCCATTGCTCAGAGTCAATGCCGGGAACAGCAAAGTCAAACAAGCGCTCGCTAGAGAAGAAAGCATTGATAAAATATGTGTTATGTGTTTCTATAGTTAGAAAGCACTCAGGTCTGACCAGCAGTTGTATCGGTCCTTAGAAACAGACTTCAGCCACCCTGGGTGCACTGCTGTTATTATTCTGCACACAACTCATTTGCTTAGCCAAATCAATGCATTATGGTGATGCATTAAACACTATCATCAATGAAAGAAATGCAAATGCAGCGCTTCAACAAGAAAAGATAGAAGCATCATTTGTCACCTTAAATGCATTGCCAGTGTGATTAATATCATGTTAAGTAAAATTCTAGCAAACATGCCTTTTGAACATTGAATGCATAATATAAATGTGACCATTTAAACATATTATAGAATTATTTAATTAATAGCATTTACAGATTGATTTCATTGATTAATGAGAAAAATGTTATGTTTAACACTATTTACTTTATTAAACGAGCACTTTTACCTGGTTTAAACTTCCATTTAAATCTGGCTCTCATTTTTACGCTTCTGAATATTGAACTTGAAGACTTATTGTAACCTTACGCAAATTTGGAAAGCTACTGAAATGCAGGCTATTTTCGCACACAGATTTTTACAACCGAACACACTTTTTTTTTTTTTTTTTTGAAATCACTATAGCATTGTCTGCGAATCCTGCTATTTGAACTGAACCGCAATGGAGAACTAGTTTGACTAGTTTGTCATGCGTTTCTCGTGTGTGTTGCACGTATTCATGTGTGATTTATGTAACTTACAGTAAATTAACTGTTCGTCATCTTACAGTTTGAGTCTGTCTTTCACCGGAGCTGCTCCTGTCAATGGAGGGACAGAAAGCTCTCAGATTTCATTAATAATATCTTCATTGGTGTTCTGAAGATGAACAAAACTCTCACGGGTCGACATGAGGGTGAGTAATTAATGACAAAATTTTCATTTTGGGCACAAACGTTCACCCAGAACTATTCCTTTATTTAGGAACCTTTGTTTGACCAACTAGCAGTTAGACAAGATGTAAGTTACTTTTCTTATTCAAATTAAAGCACTCTACCTTTTTTGTAACTGACCAGTCTTGAAGAAAGAAATTAGCTGACTAACTTTTAAGACTTGTCTAAGCAGTTTATTCAACTCACCACAGGTGCAAAGCAACCATTATAATCAACATTTGCAATCTTATATCGGAAAAAACACAGTCAACGCGATTAGAATCGTACATGAGCCTATTTAAGTGGTATGATACACACAGACATGTGCTTATGTTAGCAGTGAGACATTAAAAACTCACATTCAAAAGAGTCATCAGGACCAAAGGCAAAAGCACCATTAGTGATTTGGAATTAATTTGGATCTGCTAAATGTCACACTGCTGGCCTGCAGTATAGAGATGTTCTGGAAGTGAGTGCAGCATCAAAACAGAAACACTCCCATATAGTCAACACAGAGCAGACATGGTGTAACTAAGAGATGTGTTGCGCAGTAGCAGCTTTGGGAATTAAATTGTTTGCAGGAGTCCACTACTCTTTTCACATTCACTGAAACCGCAGGCGTAAAACAAGCACATGTGTAAAATCACAGTGGCAGCTTCAGTGATTATAATGGGATGGAAGTGCTCGTGTCGTAGCGTCGCTGGTGTTCTTTGTATAACTTATTCAGAATCAGAATCACAGTTTTGTTTTTCATGCTGCTTAGTTTTTCATGTTGTGAAGTTCACAGTGGCTTGATTTACTGATTACTGTATAAAACGGCAATAAATTAATTTAGAAACACAGTTCTCAACTTGTTTAACCTTCATGAAGAACATGGCACGCAGATTCACCACAAAAATTGCACTATAAAATCAATAACACAATCAATTTTGTGTCACAAATGTGCAACCCAAATGCATGTCGTGATTTTAAATCAAAATTATTTGATTGATGTTCAGTGACATTCAAAATGTTTTTAAAAGTCGTTGACACTTTATTTTGATGGTCCACTTTAGACATCCTAACTATAAGTAACTTTGCAACTGAATGTCTCTAATTAGACATTAGAGTCTCATTAGAGTATTAGTAGACTGTTAGGTTAGTGTTAGTAGAATAAGTTGACATGTACTTGCAAAGTTACTTATAGGGCCCTCTCTTGCACCCAACGCAATTGACTTTGTACACCGACGCATGTATCATTCCTATTTTGCACCCGCGCACAGCGGACTTTTCCCTCCACAGACGCACGTCGGTAAACTAGGAAATACACTTGCGCTCCCGGGGGCGGTTCAGCGAAAAGAGGAGGCGTGTTCCGGCACAAACGTTCCCTGGTGCTATTTTGCAGGTTTAGAAAACAATTCCGCCACTGACCAGGAAAAACCTAGTCTAAAGTCAGTGGTGCGTTGCACATGTTATTCAAATGCTATTTTAAGGGCGCATGCTTGGCCATAATGGAGCGTGTGCACAACGCGCATACACTTTGATTCTCTCATCTACACAGAAGCAGCAGTTTTCATTTTTGCAAATCATACATTATTACAAGGAAAAATATTAACACACGAGGGAAATCATTGTTGTGTCCATGAAGATGTGAAAAAATAGGCATAAATCTAACTTACACATTTACCCAAATTATACTACGCCTGTTTAACTGAAGCTAATTTGGGTGGGTTTCTCCATCCCCAATGTAACTTCTCTGTCTTTTACGGCCCTGACGAGAACGTCGGTCTCCTCGGCTGTGAACCGCTCCTGGCGTGTGTCTGGCAAATCCGCCGTTATAATAGCAATCCGCCATGGAACAAGCGCGCCTGCTCTTAAAGGGAATGTGAGATGTCGCTCTGATTGGTTTATTTCACGTTACGCTCAAACCACACCTATGAATAATGAAGCTACTTCAGACCAACCCATTTTAGATTTGCGTCGGGCACAAGAGTCATTTATCCCGCCATTTATCCGCCCACAAAGTTACTTGCATTTTGCGTTTGATACTTGCGTTTCAGATCGTTAAAATAGGGCCCATAGTCAGTATATCTAAAGTGGACTATATTTGATTTAGGCTACATGGGCTATTGCATAATGTTAACCAAAATATATATGCCCACTTTTATTATTAAACTAAACTCAAACTATTTCACTAGGAATTACTTAAGTTGGGTGACTAGGAATTACTTAATTAAGTTGGGTGGCAAGCAGCATTTTACATAGATTTTTTTTTAAAGTCCAAAGTTTCTGTTTCTGTACATATTTCAAAAAATATCAAAAACAAAAAACAAATGTTTCAGTCAGTCTTCGGTACAGTCCTGTTGGCATTTTTTGGCTTATCTTTTGTAGCTTTTCCACCTGAAGATTAATATGTCAGAAAAATGAATGTTAAATATTGTTCTCAGTGTTAAGAGGTAACCAGCAGTTGTGAGAATCTTCTAAGGCCCTGTGAGGGAGACCTTGGAAACGGAACAGTGTCCTCTCTCAGACTCATAATAGCCCTGCAATCCTTACAAAGGATAATAACGATACAATCAGGGACTTATGGTAAGGACACCTCGGCTGATTTTGGACACTTGTTGTAAAGTGGCACTAAAGTGAACACTCAAAACCAAATTGCTCCCACACCCCTTCTCTGACAGCAAGGTGTTTCACTTTCTACAACTGGAGCCACAAAAGTCATGCAAATGAATCGGAGTTCTGGTTCAAACATTTCACTGTGTGCTTTGCACAAAGGTACACGTTTTGTGGAAATTGTCTTTGCTCAAAAGTTCTGCTTTAGAAGAACTCTCAACTTACTGAGACTTTCCCCGAGTTGATTTATGCAAATGAAAAAAGGGCATTATCTAGGTCCATGTCAAATCAGAGGGGTAGCAACCATATAACTGTCTTTTGGAAATATCTAGGTTAATTTACCCATTTTTAAAAAACTTGTTATTTTTAAGAGCTTTGTTTTGCCTGGCGGCTACATACAGTGTTAGTTTTAAAGTCGGCATGAAACGGAAGTTGAGACCTTCTTTCCTATTCTGACGTATATCCAAAAGAAAAAAGGTAAGGCAGGATTTGATTTTGTTCATTAGGAATTGATTGGATGGTTGTGGTTTGCTATTGGTGGATCTCATGTCAGTGACAGGTTGCCCCGCCCTCGCGCCAGTAAACACATCATCAGAGAAGAGATGTCGCTGCCAAAGGGATTTTGATTAAAGAGTATGACGGCACATTAATAAAAATGAAAAATATGGATGTGCATGGATTAATCATTTATAATAAATATGGCAATATTCCGTTAAAAAAATAAGAATTACCAATTTTGATTTCAAGGTGAATTTAAGACCAAGCAGATGCCTCTGCAAACCGGCTACATTGAATGAATAAATGAATGTGGTAACACCTTTCATTTGTAAACTGAAAGACCTCCACATGGAAAAAATTGCATGACAGCCCTGGCCTCCTGACCTTTATCTAACAGGAGGAAAATAAGCATGGATGCGTACAAGATCAGCTGGCATATTATATAGATTTGCCACAAGCAAATATTCCTGTTTATGTAGTCATTCATAACAATCAATGAACTAGCAGGTACAAATTGCAAACATTCATGTGGCATCA